>NC_135804.1:117466791-118171516 GCF_964213995.1 Mustelus asterias | reverse complement strand
ATTGTCTCCAGCCAGGACAGTTGGTGAGATTTTGCAAGCCCAGGCAAGTCGTGGGGGTTACATATAGTCTGACATGAACCCAAGATCCCGGCTGATGCCGTCCTCATGTGTGCGGAAATTGGCTATCAGTCTCTGCTCAGCGATTCTGCGTTGTCGTGTGTCGTGAAGCCTGCCTTGGAGAACGCTTACCCGAAGATCAGAGGCTGAATGCCCATGACAGCTGAAGTGTTCCCCAACAGGAAGAGAACACTCTTGCCTGGTGATTGTCGAGCGGTGTTCATTCATTTGTTGTTGTAGTGTCTGCATGGTCTCCTCAATGTACCATGCCTCAGGATATCCTTTCCCTGCAGCGTATCAGGTAGACAACGTTGGCCGAGTTGCAAGAGTATGTACCGTGTACCTGGTGGATGGTGTTCTCACGTGAGATGATGGCATCCCTGTCGATGAAGTCTTCACAACAAACAATGTAGAATCGCTGAGCAGAAACTGATAGCCAGGTTCCACACACATGAGGACAGCCTCAACCGGGATCTTGGGTTCATGTCACACTATCTGTAACCCCCACGACTTGCCTGGGCTTGCAAAATCTCACTAACTGTCCTGGCTGGAGACAATACATAAATGTTTAACATGTGCTTAACCCTCTCTCCACTCACATTGTCTGTACCTTTAAGACTTGATTACCTGCAAAGACTCGCATTCCAAACATTATCTTGTAAATTGAGTTTGTGTCTATATATGCCCTGTTTGTGAACACAACTCCCACTCACCTGATGAAGGGGCAGCGCTCTGAAAGCTTGTGGCTTTTGCTACCAAATAAACCTGTTGGAATTTAACCTGGTTGTGAGACTTCTTACTGTGCTTACCCCGGTCCAACGCTGGCATCTCCACATCATGGCTATCTTAGATCAGTCCAATAAAGACTTACGATGAGAGAGCACTGAGAAGCCCTGCTGTCTTAAAACATGAAACAAATATCTGAATGGAACATCACCACCGGATTAGGCATGGCCAGCCATCCCAACTATGAAGCAAATCCTGATGCACTTTGTGTCCAGCCGTTTGAACATTCAGTGCTGCAACAAAATTCCAACTGATGTAAGGCATTGTTCGAACAAGTTCCAGCCCGATTACTGATCACGAAGTTCAGTGAAAGTTTAACCTTGGCCTGTTTGGACCTTGTACTGAATACTTTGCAACTGTCAGTAGAGCCAGAGATCTTTTGAAGCAGCCAATTTTGAAAATGTCTTTTTTAATGTAACAAAGCAAGTCAGTGGGCAGCTCCATTGTAACTTTGTCTTTCTGAACTTCACAAAGGATCACGAATCTGCCAGCTGTAATGCAATTGATTTTAGTAGAAACAGTTCCTGTAGGTATTTGCACACGCTGACATCAAGGCCACTTGAAAAGAGACGCTTTGCTTCTTTCCCTGGTTCGTTTCCGTAAGAAACAGTATCTGTTCTATATTTATGTTCATTTTCAGAGACGACTTCTGAAAATGCAATTGCTTTATGCAGAAAGTTAAATATTGAAATAGGTTGCACATTTGCAATCAGTACAATTATTTATTTTCCATAAAGTGCATTGTCATTTGGTGATAATGGTCCTATGACCCCTGCTAAGTATAACTAAATTCAAAGTCATTCTGTGTACAGATATAATCCCCACACATTTATTGAAGACCATCATTCTGATTTATATTTATTTTGTCGACTAATTACTGCAGTCAGATGAACCAATCTGAAATTTTACCTAAAAATTAAATCTCATGTCTGTGATTTCATCTTTTGCATTCTGTGGAAATTTCTTAAGAATTCCCTCGTAGCATTAAACATTGTGTTATACTGCAAAAAAGCTCTGACGAAGGGTCATCCAGACTTGAAACGTTGGGCTCTATTCTCTCTCTACAGATGCTGTCAGACCTGCTGTGATTTTCCAGCATTTTCTGTTTTTATTGCAAATAGCGTGACTCCCAACTCCCTGTGAATTCGCTGCAGGATTATTTTCAGTGAATTTGCCACTGAGTAGATTGCCACAAAATGTTACTTTGATCAAAGGTACATCATTATTATCAATGCTGGAACAACTTCACCACAGTAAATTACCCAGTTTCCAATTTTTGCAACTCGTGATTCATACATGTATCTTTAGTATTAACATGTAGGTGGAAAAGTAATGAAAAATCTTCTGCCACAATGAATTTTTACTAGGTTCTTTAACGCAATGGTTCTTTTCTTCCAATCTTTGCAATAGACCTCCTAGTATCATGGGAATAAAGATAATTATTATGTTTTTTTAAAGATATGATGCATGTTGCTCAAATGGAATTCTCAATAAAATCTCAAAAGAAAACATATTTGCTTGACTCATTTAGAACTTCACCTATCCTGGCCAGGAAAATTTCACATTCCCCTGCTGGCTAATTTTCAGGGTGGTGGTTGCAGTGGTGGTGTTGGGGGTGGCGGGGCGGGGGGGGGGGGGGGGGGGTGTTGAGGGCGGCAGACTGCATAGGCTTCCAGCTGGGTTCCCATTCATCCTGATCTCTCAGTGATTTTACTCTCGGGAACCTGAGGCCTGGGATGAAATGTCCACCTTTGCCCCAATTGTGGCCTTCAAGTGCCCAAATATTAATCTTAAAGGCCCTCTCCCACAAAGCCTTATATTTTAGGCCACTGGGAAGATTCTTTGTTGGAGGAAGCCAGAAAATGATAGGGTTTAGGGCTTAGGCAAGCGGCGAACGTTGGGATTAGAAAAGTGTGGCTACGAGGAGAAATTTGATAGGTTGGGGTTTATTTTCCTTGGAAAGAAGAAGGGGTAACTTGATAGAGGTTTGCAAAATTATGAGGCGAAGAGATAGAGTTGACAGGATAAAATTGTTTCCCTTGGTGTAGAATTCTAGAACCAGGGGACATAGATTCAGATAAGTGGCGGTCGATGTAGAGGGGACATGAGGAAGAACATTTTTATGCAAAAGGTGGTGGGTGTCTGGAAATTGCTGTTCGAGTTGGTGTTGGAGGCCGAGACCCTAAACTCTTTTAAAAAGTACCTGGATCTGCACCTTAAGTGCTGTAAGCTACAGGCTATGGGCCAGATGTAGGAAGATGGGATTAGAAAGGGCACCTGAATGTTCTCAGATTGGCATGGACAAGATAGGCCAAATGGCCTCCTTCTCTGCTGTAACTTTTCTATGGTTCTATGGTGGAGGTTTGTCTCCTTCAGAAGCTTCTTTCTAACTTTGGTCGTGCTCATTCCAACTCCACCCACCCCACCCCACCCCCCCTCCACCCTAAAGCAACCCATGGGATGATGGTGGCACAGTGGTTAGCACTGCTGTCTCACAGCTCCAGGGACCCGGGTTTGATTCCCGGCTTGGGTAACTGTCTGTGTGGAGTTTGCACATTCTCCTCGTGTCTGCGTGGGTTTCCTCTGGATGCTCCGGTTTCCTCCCACAGTCCAAAGGTTTGCGGTTTAGATGCATTGCCCATGCTAAATTGCCTCTTAGTCAGAGGGAGTAGCTAGGGTAAATGCATGGGTTATGGGGATAGAGACGGGGTGAGATTATTGTCAGTGCAGACTCGATGGGCCAAACGGCCTCCTTCTGCACTGTAGGGTTCTATGAACCCATACCCTTCTTGCCCTGACACCCCAAAAATTCATCTTTTCATGATGTCCCAGGATTTGGGTTTTGTGGAATTCATGAACTTCCATTTCAGTTCACTGCAGCTTCTGTCAGCTCTCTAAGGCCAGACTTCGTCCCAAGTGAGTGGTGGAAGTCCTGCCTGCAGCCAACTAACACTAACTGGAGAGTGAAATGGTAGCGGGGCAGGTAGTGTCAGTGGGTATGTGTTCCCCACTGAATCTTTGGATGGGGGGAATGGGAAATCTGGCCTCTAACATTATAAAGATTAGCAGCAATGAAATGTCTGTCAAGATGATCTGCTGTAGTCCTGGAATGGGGATTGAACATACAGGCCAAAACTCTATCACCTCGCCCACCTGATTTCGAGGTGGGTGAGACTCCCAAAACGGAAATCTCTGTTGGCCTCAGGCGGGATTCTACGATCTCGCCCGAACGAGGCCATAAAATCCTGTCCACAGTCTTTACACTCAGATGGGAGCACAATCAACTGAGACAAAATTTTCTATAATGCTTCTTGAAAGCATAGTTGGGACAATTAAGCTTCAGCTAAAATATTGTATTCTCTTGATGCCAGCATTTTGCTGACGGCAGGGCGTATTGATGAAATGGAAGGATTTTTAATTTTACTCCATTCGTAAAGTTACAAAGCCAATGCACGGAGTGGACCATGCAGACCCGAATACATCACTTTGCTTGCTCCAAAAACCCAATTCAAATTGAATCCAATTCATGGTCCCTACAAGAGAGACAAACAAGATCCGAGCTGTCAAGATAAGGCATTGAACCCCATCTCGGTCTTGATCCGACGCTTGATCTTAGCCAAAAGGCAGAGGAGTGATGCACCTGATGTAGGCTAATGGGGACAGCAACCTTGATGAATACCAGAAGCTGACTCAGTTCTGTGTGGTACTCAGGCTATTGCTGTTCTGAAATTTTGCCCCATTTATGTTGTTGGGCATCATTCTGTGTACAAACAATAACACAAAAACACAGCAGTGGGTGAGGGGGAGGAGGTGGGGATTGGAGGGGGTGGGGCGGGGGGGAGCGCAGTTTTCCCATCCCACCTGCCACGGAAATTGTAATGAGCGGGACACGGAACATGGAAATGTCTACTGACCTCGGGTGGGATTTTCCAGCCTCGGGATGAATGCTGCCACACAATCCCACCCCAAGTGTTCTTAAAACGCACCAACTGCCATTTTGATTATTTTTTTCTCTGCAGACAATTTCCTGTGTGAGAAATCTACTCAACCCATGTAATTCCAGGAATATAAAATCTGATCTGAGGCTGGTCAAGCTTATTATACTCACAGAATGATACCTTACAGATAATGTCCCAGATGCCACTATCACCACTCCTGGGTGTGTCTTGTCCCACTGGCAGAATAAACCCAGCAGAGGTGGCGGCACAGTGATATACAGTAGGGAGGGATTATACTGGGTGTCCTCAACATTGATTCTGGACCCCATGAAGTTGCATGGCACCAGGTCAAACATGGGCAAGGAAACCTCCTGCTGATCGTCACGTACCGTCTCCCCTCAACTGTTGAATCACTATTCCTCCAAGTTGAACACCACTTGGAGGAAGCACTGAGGGTGGCCAGGGTGCAGAATGTACTCTGGTTGGGATCTTCAATGTCCATCACCAAGATCGACTTGGTAGTATCATCACAGACCAAGCTGGCTGGGTCCTAAAGGACATAGCTGCTAGGCTGAAACTGCAGCTGGTTGTGAGGGAACCAACAAGAGAGAAAAACATACTTGATTTCATTATCACCCACCTGCCTGTCACAGATACATCTGCCCATGACAGTATCGCTAGGAGTGACCACCGCACAGTGGTCATCAAGAAATGGCTGAAGGCACTGGATACTACAAAATCTATGGAACCTGAAAATATTTTGGCAATAATATTGAAGACTTGTGCTCCAAGTCAAGTTATTCTAGTACAGCTACAACACTGGCATCTACCCGGCAATGTAGAAAATTGCCCGGGTATATCCTGTAGACAAAAAGCAGGACAAATACAACCCAACCATTTACTGTCTGATCAGTCTACTCTCGATCATCAGTAAAGTGATGGAAGGGGTCATCAACAGTGCTATCAATCAGCACTTACTCAGCAATAACCTGTTCATGGATGCTCAGTTTGTGTTCTGCCAAGGTTACTCGACTCCTGACCTCATTATATCCTTGTTTCAAACAGGGACTTAAGAGCTGAATGCCACAGGTGATGTGAGAGTGACTGCCCTTGACATCAAGGCAACATTTGACCGATCATGGTATCAAGGAGCCCTAGAACTATGGGCGGCATGGTGGCACAGTGGTTAGCACTGTTGCCTCACAGTATCAGGGACCAGGTTCAATTCCCGACTTGGGTCACTGTCTACAGGAGTCCGTACGTCCTCCTTGTAGCTGGGTGGGTTTCCTCTGGGTGTTCCAGTTTCCAACCACAGTCTGAAAGATGTGCTTGTTATGGGGAATTGGCCATGCTAAATTCTCCCTCAATGTACCCGAACAGGTATCAGTGTGTGGCAACTAGGGTATTTTCACAGTAACTTCATTGCAGTATTAATGTAAGCTACTTGTTCCACTAATAATATAAACTTTAGCAAAAATGGGAATCGAGGGGAAAACTTTCTGCTGGTTGGAGTCATACCCAAAAAAAAAGGAAGATGGTGGTGGTGGTTGAGGTCAATCATCTAGCTCCCGGACATCACTGTAGGAGTTCCTCAGGGTAGTGTCCTAGGCTCAACCATCTTCAGCTGCTTCATCAATGACCTTCTTTCCATTATGTTCACAGATGACTGCACAATGTTCAGAGCTATTTGCCACTCCTCATATACTGAAGCAGTCCATGTCCAAATGCAGCAAGATGTGGACAATATTAAGGCTTGGGCTGACAAGAGACAAATAACATTCATGCCACACAAGTGCCAGGTAATGACTATCTCCAGCAAGAGCGGATCTAAGCATCATGCCTTAATATTGTCATCACTGAATCTCCAACTTTCAACATCCTGGGTTACCATTAAACAGAAATTACACTGAACGAACGATATAAATACTGTGGCTACCAGAGCAGGTCAAAGGCCAGGAATGCTGTGGTAAGTATCTCACCTCCTGACACCGCCCCCCCCCCCCCCCCCCCCCACCAAAAGCCTGACAATCCCCTACAAGGTGCAAGTCAAGTGTGTAATGAAATACTCTCCACTTGCCTGGATGAATGCATGCAGATCCAACAACACTCAAGAAGCTTGACATCATCCAGGGCAAAGCAGCCACAGTATTTATATGGTTAATTCAGTGTAATTTCTGTTCAATGGTAACCCAGGATGTTGATAGTGGGAGATTCATGTTATTTGATTACTACCCCTTCCACAAACATTCAATCACTCCACCACTGATGAACAGTGACAGCTGCATTTACCATCTACAAGATGCACTGCAGAAATTCACCAAAGATTCTTAGGCAGCACCTTACAAACCCACAACTATTTAGAAGAACAAGAGCAGTAGACACTTGGAACCATCATCACCTGGAGGTTCCCCTCCAAATCACTTACCATCTTGACTTGGAAATATATCACCAGTCCTTCATTGCCGCTGGGGCAAAATCCTGGAATTCCCTCCTTAACAGCACTGTGGGTGTACTTACACATCAGGGAGTGCAGCAGATGAAGAAGGCAGCTCACTACCACCTTCTCAAGGGCAACTAGAGAGAGGCAATAAATGCTGGCTTTGTCAGCAATGTCCACATCCCATAAATGAATTTAAGAAAAATACATGGCACATAGCAGCTCATGTAGTAGAAAAGTAAAAAGGGAGGTTAGAAGGGAAAAACAGAAATTTGGGAGAAATTAGCAGGTAAAATGAGAAGAAATAAACAAAGCTTATGCAAGCATGCTAAAATTAAACTCACATTCAAAATGATTTGATTTGATTTATTATTCTCACATGTATTAGCATACAGTGAAAAGTATTGTTTCTTGTGTGCAATACAGACAAAGCATACCTCTCATAGAGAAGGAAAGGAGAAAGTGCAGAATGTAGTATTACAGTCACAGCTAGGATATAGAGAAAGATCAACTTAATATAAGGTAGGTTCATTCAAAATCTGATGGCAGGAGGGAAGAAACTGTTCTTGAGTCAGTTGGTACATGTCCTGAGACTTTTGTATCTTTTTCCCAACAGAAGAAGATGGAACAGAGTATGTCCAGGGTGCCTGGGGTCCTTGATTGTGCTGGCTGCTTTTCTGAGGCAGTGGAAAGTGTAGACAGAGTCAATGGATGGGAGGTTGGTTTGAGTGACAACCCTTTGTAGTTTCTTGCAGTCTTGGACAGAGCAGGAGCCATACCAAGCTGTGATACAACCAGACAGAATGTTTTCTATGGTGCATCTATAAAAGTTAGTGAGAGTCGTAGCAGACATGCCACATTTTCTTCGTCTTCTGAGAAAGCAGAGGCGTTGGTGAACTTTCTTAACTATAGTGTCGGCATGGAGGGAACCAGGACAGGTTGTTGGTGATCTCGACACCCAAAAGCTTGAAGCTCTCGACCATTTCTACTTCGTCCCTGTTGATGTAGACAGGGTAAGAGTTTTAACAACACCAGGTTAAAGTCCAACAGGCTTATTTGGTAGCAGATTTGCTACCAAATAAACCTGTTGGACTTTAACCTGGTGTTGTTAAAACTCTTACTGTGTTTACCCCAATCCAACGCCAGCATCTCCACACCATGATGTAGACAGGGGCATGTCCTCCACTACACTCCTACTATCTCCTCTGTTTTGTTGACATTGAGGGAGAGATTGGTAAAGATGGTCAACCTGCTTAAGGGTGTTGTCAAAGATAGAGTTTTGGTGAAGAAAATGAATAAATACTTTGGAATTAGCTTTATGTGCCCCCGGTGGGCTTGTTTTCCATGGGGAGAGGGTGTCCATTAAGTTTTGTGTGCACACTATCCTTCATGATTCTTCCAAGTGGTGTTCAAAATGGAGGAGTATCAATTCACCACTTGAGAATGTGTAGCAGTAATCAGCAGGAGGTTTTCTTGCTCATGCTGGACCATATGTTCCTGTACATCCCTTACCCCCTGTAATGCTGATAGGGCCTCCTGTACTCAGCACCTCAACACTGCTCTTTCCCTCCTCTCTGTGGGCCTCACTGCACACTAGGATATTGCTGCATCTTCTGGTCACCCTACTTCCCATCTGAGGCCCAATCTAAGGCAGGCATGGTGCCATCCATCCTAATTGTGAGCCTCAGGACGCTTAAGTGTTCAAATTTGCCTCAGAGTCGAAGTGTTCACAATAACCCTTTTTCTTTTGAAAGAAAAGAATGCCCCCAAGGTGAGTGCACAGAGTCATGAAATGTTCCGACTTAAACTTGTCGTGGGAGGAGCAGCCTGAATAATGGGATCTTCATTACATGGGGGGGTGTAGATGCGTACTGGAGTCAGCTTGCTGCTCCCAAAACCTGTTTGGAGGAGCTACAGGGGCTGCCAAGTGCTGAGCTGCCTTCCCTACCCCCCCATTTGTGCTTTGGGACTCTTCACCCTAGTTGTTTTATTTCATTTTAGGCCTTCAAGGTCACATTCCTCACACCCCCTCATCCACTCCATCCATTCCTGATGTCCCATCTAGGCCAATACATGTCTTTCTGACTTATATTGAACCCCCTGCATTACCATTCTGTCTCCTTGCATTCATTTCACTGGCGAGTTCCAGGTAACCTGTGAAATCCAGATACATGACATTAGATTTAAATGCTGGCCAAAATCTTATGACAGTGACCCATTTACTGATTGATCATAAGCAGTAAACTCCCTCTCTGGATAGTGTTAGGGATACACATCGAAAGGGACATGAGTCAAACCTGGATGTTGTTGTATTGAGGCCAGTTTGTGGATGCACTGGCATTGTTGCCAATGCTAATAACCTTGCAAACACAAGCACCCTTCACTGTTATAACTAGTGCCCATGTTCCAAAAGTAATTCACTGGCTGCAAAGCACTTTGGGATGTTCTAGAGGTATGAAAAGCATTGTACAAATGCTAGTTCCATTTCTTACGACTGGGGGTGTGAACTTTTATATTTTACAGCAATAGTCTTGAGGTAAAACAGGCCCTATGGTTTTCAGAGCTATGGGAGACAGAAACACAGCCTCATTTATACTGCATGCTGTGTGTGCAAAGGCTCTGACTGCTGTTGGCAGTCACACAATGACATCAGTACAGCACTGCTGCTGAGAAGAAGGAGTAATGCAAGTGACCATGTGGAAGTTTCCTTTTGAAAACGTCCAAAGCAATCTGTTTGAAATCTGTTTTCTATAATTTCCTTCAAGCAAGTAAATTCCTGTCCCTAATTAGGAATGTGCTTCAGAATAGAAAAAGAGTAATGGAATTTGTTTGAATGATAATCATCACGATCGAATGTTAAAATAATGAGTTCAGTCGTCAGTAAGGAGTTATGGAACGCTGATCAGAGAACTCAGTGTACATTTCACATACTTGATTCAAAATTAAATTTACAAAAGGCACTGACTTTATCTCTTTCATTTTCATCCCAAGGGAATAGTTTTATGATCTTTATTTGAGGTATTTATTTAACACATTCTTGTGTCTGAAGTAATGATTTTTTTTATTCAAAAATATCCTTAACTAACAATATCAAACCTCCTTTTAGGCCACTGTTTGTGCTGTAGATGTTATCGATGAGAAAAATAACATGCAACTGTAAATTAAAGCAAATCTAATGAAATTATAATATCAACCAAAAGATTTGAAATTAAAAGCTTCATTTACAATGTAATCTAAATGTGATCTTGCACTGAATTAAGTATTAATTTAAAATGCGTGTTAATCAAGTTTTAATCTTGTCTTTCAGTTTATAGCCTTGTAAACATCAACTTATAATAATGCAAAGATTCAAGTTGTCAATCAATGCAAGGATAGGTCCTTACATTGTGAAGAGCCATTTATTAATGAATGCTTAACATTTCTTTCAAATGTGGTGAAGGCATAACTGCAGCAGACCCATGCTGGTGTGAAGATGTTTAATATCTGTTTCATGCTTGATGCAGCTCCTTATCTAACTTCATTCCTACTCATTTCCAGTTTTAGCACCTGTTCTAGCTGGGAAGCAGATTGGCAACATTTAAATGAGCCCCATGAGTTAAAAAAAACCTGTGAGTGCATTTTGCATTGGCTCCAGCCCGTGCTCATTCTGAACTGATGCCATTTTTCCAACATTGGCACTGAACAATCGGAATTTCCCCCAGCAGGACTTTTATCAAATATAAAACCCCAAAAGCTTTATGGATATAAATACTTCAAAGAAACATGCCAAACCTCAACTGTACTGCAAGGAGTTAATCTTCAAAACATGGCAGTACTGAAACCAAGACACTGGGACATTACCAACTCAAAGATGTGCGGGTTAGGTGGATTGAGCATGCTAAATTGCCCCTTAGTGTCACGGGGACCAGCCAGAGTGAATGCATGGGGTTATGGGGATAGGGCCTAGGTGGGATTGTGATCAGTGCAGACTCAACAGGCCGAATGGCCTCCTTCTGCACTGTAGGAATTCTATGATTCAAAGACAGAACAATGGCCATCAGACAATCCAATTAAAGAAATTGGGAGTCGATCAGAGCTGGTGGCCCGAGGCAATAGCCACTAGCATCAACAGCAGCAAAAGGGAAATGGACTTTTTTCACATACTTATCAACTTGTGAACCTGAGACTTCTCATCCGAATGGGGTCCATTGTTTCATAATGGAAATAACATCATGATGAATGGTTTGTCTGGGTTCAGGCAGAGACCAGGCTAAAGAGATTAAAAGGTGCTAAGCACTGACCATCCAAACAGGATGTCGCCAGGAAATGTTCTTTGACATTTTTGATAACATTTTGTAGTAAAAAGTTCAAGACAGTAAAGTCAGGAACAGTTGACCTGATTCATGGACCGAGAGCTCCAACCAGATGGACCAATTAAGTGGAAAGTTGTAAGTATCAGCCAGACCTGAGGGATATTGGGGCTGATGTTTAAAGATAGTTTACCAGCAGCAGCAAAATCCTTAGGGGGGTTGAGTTGAGTTTTAGACAAAAACTTGAGGCTTTTGCCTCTGGTTTTTCAGGGAGGCTTTTGTTAATAAGTTGTTGTTTTGAGTGTTGTGTAGCGCTACACTAGCTTAGAGTTCTTGTATTAGTCATCAGGAGTGTTGTTTTTTATTGAGAACAATGTTGTGGTTGAGTCCACCAAAAGGTGCGCCTGTCTAAGTTTGTCCTTTGTAAAATCCTAAAGTCAAGATCTGACAGTAAGCGTAAATAGGAACCTGCACCTCTTATAAGCAGTGAAGGAAGTGGAGATGGCGACAGATTAATTTCACTGACCAGCTAGTCTAAAACAAGCTATGTTCAAAACACTGTCAAACAAGATTATATTCATTCCTTTGCTAAAGCTTACCAAAACAATTCGAAGTATTGTTAAAGATGTTTTTCCTCAGGTCTCTGCTTGAGGGCAAGTTGGACCCACAGTACCTTAACTTCCACCATGGGGAGGACAAGCAGGCAGGTCCCAAATCCACCTCAGCAACCTGGAATAGGGTTCGAACTCCCTATTGCTGGCACCAATCTCATCCAGCCAATTCAGCCAACCAACCTTTCCAGTCTGAGTTGCTATGGCGACATGCACTTTTACATGTGTGTTGCATTCTGGAGCTAAAGACAATGATGATAAGAGCACCAATTTTATTTCCACGAAATCTCTCTCTCTCCTTCTACCAGACATTGGCAAATATTTGAAGGATTTGCAGATTGATATGAAGCTTGTTTGGCCGTGTTATAAATGCACCTTCCTTGGCCATCAAAGTCCAGAGTGGAACTTGGACCAAAGTTCTGGCTCAGAGGCAGGGACTTTCCTTAAAGGAACTATGGTGGCGAAAGGGAAGCAGGGTATCAAAGTAGTATTTGGAAATTAGACTTCCATGTTACCATGCTAAGACACCAATAATGTTGATGGAATTTATGTTAAAGTGGCACTGGTTCAGAATGCTCCTGCGATATACGCCAACTGATGGCCTAAGGATTGAAAAGTCACTCAACCTGTGAGAGTATTATCATCCCCATATCACATTTGTATGGACCTCTTTGTTTCCATATATTCAATAAAGTCTCAAAAAACATGTCACGTAGAGCTTGTGTGCTGAAGCCAAGTTTCAAAGCTCACAGTCATCGTACTGATAAGTTCACAGCTGTGGCACAGTAGGTGATGACTTAGGGTGCTCAGTGATTGAAGCTTAAAATATTAATACATTAAAAGTGTTTGGATAAGAATGATGATGGTGTGACAGTTTCAACTTTGACTGAAACCTTATTGTGGTGGCATTTAAACATTCAGCGATGTCACAGTCACTAGAATATTTAACACACTTGAGAGTGCTGCACATCAGTGTGGCAATGGTAGCTGAGATTTGACGTTTTATTCAAAGCTTGCAATGCCATCTGAGTTGTGACACTGAAAGGTGAGTGTTTCAGAAGGAAAATAACAGAACTTTGAAACTATTCATTATGCCAAATGAGTCAGAGTTTGCAGTAATATGCAATCCTCTTATCATCAAGGGTAACCTTTTGGTTGTGGGTGACTATTGCACAGAGGTGTGATTTATTAACTATCTCACAGATTTTAAATTGAAAAGTTAGGCAAAATCCATTCTGAAAGGAAATATAAAAACTAAGTGAAAACTAAGTAACATTTGATTCTTTAGATTATTTGTAACTGTAAATTCTCAAAGAAATAAAAGAGAAATTAAGTAAGCCTCTATTTAATCACAGAATGACACAGCACCAAAGAAGGTCATTCGACCCATTGTGCCTTGTGCTTGCTCTTTGGAAGAGCAATTCAATTAGTCCCTATAGTCCTGTTAATAAGCGTCTGGAGGTGTCTGTTGCGATCCTCCTCATCCGAGCAGATCTTGTGTATTCAGAGGGCTTGTCCGTAGGGGATGGCTTCTTTAACGTGTTTATGGTGGAAGCTGGAGAATTGGATGAGGAGGATTGCAACAGACACCTCCAGACGCTGAAAGATGCCCTCATAAGAACAGCATATGGCGCTCGACTCATCGATCAACAGTTCCGATGCGCCACAGCGAAAAACCGCACCGACCTCCTCAGAAAACAAACACAGGACACGGTGGACAGAGTACCCTTCGTCGTCCAGTACTTCCCCGGAGCGGAGAAGCTACGGCATCTCCTCCGGAGCCTTCAACATGTCATCGATGAAGACGAACATCTCGCCAAGGCCATCCCCACACCCCCACTTCTTGCCTTCAAACAACCACGCAACCTCAAACAGACCATTGTCCGCAGCAAACTACCCAGCCTTCAGGAGAACAGTGACCACGACACCGCACAACCCTGCCACAGCAACCTCTGCAAGACGTGCCGGATCATCGACACGGATGCCATCATCTCACGTGAGAACACCATCAACCAGGTACACGGTACCTACTCTTGCAACTCGGCCAACATTGTCTACCTGATACGCTGCAGGAAAGGATGTCCCGAGGCATGGTACATTGGGGAAACCATGCAGACGCAAAGATAACGGATGAATGAACACCGCTCGACAATCACCAGGCAAGTCTGTTCTCTTCCTGTGCGGGAGCACTTCAGGAGTCACGGGCATTCGGCCTTGGATCTTCAGGTAAGCGTTCTCCAAGGCGGCCTTCACGACACACGACAGCGCAGAGTCGCTGAGCAGAAACTGATAGTCAAGTTCCGCACACATGAGGACGGCCTAAACCAGGATGTTGGATTTATGTCACATTATCAGTAACCCCCACAGCTTGCCCCCTGGACTTGCAGAATCTCACTAGCTGTTCTGTCTGGAGACAATACACATCTCTTTAACCTGTGTTTAATGCTCCCTCCACCCATATTGTCTGTACCTTTAAAACCTGGCTGGTTGGAGGGATTCGCATTCTAATCAGTATTCTGTAACTTGATTTTGTGTCTCTGTGCACTGTTTGAGAGCACATTTCCACTCCATCTGACGAAGGAGCAGCGCTCCGAAAGCTTATGGTATTTGCTACCAAATAAACCTGTTGGACTTTAACCTGGTGTTGTGAGACTTCTTACTGTGTTCACCCCAGTCCAACGCTGGCATCGCCACATCAGGTGTACCTAAACACAGTAAGAAGTTTAACAACACCAGGTTAAAGTCCAACAGGTTTATTTGGTAGCAAAAGCCACACAAGCTTTCGGAGCTCCAAGCCCCTTCTTCAGGTGAGTGGGAATTCTGTTCACAAACAGGGCATATAAAGACACAAACTCAATTTACATGAATAATGGTTGGAATGCGAATACTTACAGCTAATCAAGTCTTTAAGATATAAACAATGTGAGTGGAGAGAGCATCAAGACAGGCTGAAGAGATGTGTATTGTCTCCAGACAGTGAGACTCTGCAGGTCCTAAACCGGTGTACCTAAACCAGAGACTGCAGTGGTTCATAACAGTCGCTCCCCATCATGTTCTCAAGGGCAATTAGGGACAATAAGTGCTGGCCTTGCCAATGATACTCACATCTTGGAAATAATTTTAAAAATGCATTTACACATAAGCTTGCAGACATCTAACATGTACTTCTTGACTGACCTCACGTTCTCTCACTGTATTCAGTACTGAACACCAACTTTAGAAGGATGTTAAGACCTTGCAGATGGTACAAAAGCAATTTCTATAATGGAACCAGGGATGAATGGCTTCAAATGTGTGGAGAGACTTGAGAAGCTGGGATTGTTTTCCTTAGATGAGCTTCTATACGTCTAAACAAAATCAAAAATGGTTTTGATGAGTAAAATGAAACTCCTTTGAATGGTAAAATGATCAGTAATTAATGTTATTGACAACAGCACCAAATGCAACACTAGGAAGCACTTTGTTGATGAAGAGAGTTGTGTGTTTTAGGATGCACTATCAGAAAGTGTGGTGAAAGTGGATTCAACAGTAATATTGAAATGATAATTGTATGAATACCTGAAAGGCAAAAGTGTACAGGACTACTGGGAGAGAGCAGCAGAGTGGAAGGGGTGCCCAATCAAATGAGTTGCTTTGTCCTGGATGGTGTTGAGCATCTTGAGTGTTGTTAGAGCTGCACTCATCCAGGCAAGGGAAAGTATCCCATCACACTCCAGACTTGTGCCTTTTAGATGGTGGACAGGCTTTGGAATGTCATGAGGTAAGTTACTTGCTGCAGGATCCCTAGCCTTTTGATCTTCTCCTGTAGACACAATATTCATATGATTATCCACATCAGTTTCTGGTCATTGGTAACCCCAGGATGTTGATAGTGGGGGAGTCAGTGATGGTAATGCCATTGAAAGTGAAGGGGTGATAGTTAGATTCTTCCTTGTTAAAGATAGTCATTGTCTGGCATTTGCATGGCATGGATATTAATTGCCACTTGTCAGCCCACACCTGCATATTGTCCAGGTCTTGCTGCATATGGACAGAGACTGCTTCAGTACCTGAGGAGTTGCAAATGGTGTCGAACATTGTGCAATCATCCAGAAACATCCCAACTTCTGAACTTTTAATGGAAGGGAAGTTGTTGATGAAGCAGCTGAAGGTGGCTGGACTCCTGTTGTGATGTCCTGGAGCTGAGCTGATTGACCTCCAACAACCACAACCATCTTTCTTATATTGCTGAGGGTAGGAAAAAGGGATTAAATGTGGGAGATGGTGAACTCTCAATTCAAGACAACATTAATATTTGATGAGGTGCATTAACTTGTGGAACATAGAAATGGGCTTGGGAGAAAATAACTGATATCTCAATGATCAGTTTGTAAGGAATCCAAAACTTCTGGGAAAACTGAAATTGGGTCAGGCTACATAAAGGGACACAGAGTCATCTAAACTCAGTAGCACTGGTTGATGAGTCCAGTTGTGCAATACAGGCAAGCTGAGGAAGACAGAGTCCAGATCCAGAAGCTGAGAATATGTTGCTGCAACTGTTTCTGCCTTAGTTGCCAGAAGTGGGTGAAACTAATCCAGTGTTGGATCTTCCCATCAATGGTAGCCTTTTGAGGGAGGTGGCTGCCAATGTATGAGAGGTGCTCAATATTTTCCAGCGTCTTTCCTTCAAGATATATGGAAGGTGAAATATTTGGCTGACCGTCGGTTGATATACGAGATTTGTTTTAGCAATATTCAAGGGGGATAGACTGAGTTTCAGGAATGCAGAATTGAAGGGATCACGAGTGGTTTTCAAATCTGGTGCAGAGTGGGCAATGAGACTGCATTCATCCTCACGCTGCTGTGACGTTAGTGTACCTTTAAAAAGTGTTTTTTTTAAATCATGTACTCTGCAGTTGTAAGCAATCTTTTTTCAGTTTGGTTTTCTCATTGTTGCCGTGCTGCCTAATGGAATCTTTTTATTGCTGTTTAAATGGGGGTTTGTTTATTTTTACTGTGATGTTTATGACTCTGCATTGTTAGAAAATAAAATTGGTTGGCTGGTCAGGTGATAGGAGTTTTTTTTTTCATTTTCAGTTTGGAGCTGCAGGTTTGAGCTTTAGTTTTAGAAGGGGCATTAAGCAGAAAATAAGTCTCTCTCTCTCTTCCCCTGGTTTTGGAAATTCTGCTGGTTAGCTGAAAGCAAGGTCTTGCCTTTCTGAAAAGGGAAATCGGCTGTTGGTGGCTTGCCAAGAGTCCCTGGTGTTTTGGGAATCTATTCTGACGTTAAACTGTTCTGAGTCTCTCCAGAGAACTGCAGACTTCATCCAAAGGTCTCAAGTCGAGTATCACGTGGACATTATTCTTTGCTGTGTTAAACCTGTGAAAAGATTTACTGTCAATGGAATTGGTTTGATTGGAACACATATGATATATTTGTTAAGGGTTATACATTATAGTGGTTGTTTTGTTTCTGGATTGTAACTGATAAGAATTGTTGCTAATTTTCTTACTATACATGCTTACTATATTCTTAATTAAACCTTGTTTGATAAAAGCTCCCTAGTGGGTCATTTGAATCAAAGCTGAAGTGAAACTTATCCGAGCCAAATTCAAGATGCAAAACCTATGATCCAGATGGGCTCCATAAAACACTTTGGAGTTTCTGACCTGAACCATAACACTGTAGATCATGTATATTTATGATAGTCAGCTTGGTTTTGGCATGGAGACGACTGAGGTTAAAATGTTTTCCATCTAGTCAGTTTTTACTACTGACATCAGAGTGATCTTTGAGTGAATAGCTGCTGCCAGGTAGATTGTGAATAGAACAGGGTTATCATAGAACATTGCTGACACCAGTTGGGACTTTGAAGATGCCTTTCAGATCTCTTACTCAGGACACTTCCACTCATCATCAAGCTACCTGATGAAGTTCCTTGGACGTTCAAATCTTTGGCGCACAATCCACAGAGCTTTGCAACTTATTGAGTCAATTGCTTTGGTAAGCCTTACATTAACACTGCAATGAAGTTACTGTGAAATTCCCCTAATCGCCACTGTCCGGTGCCTGTTTGGGTCAATGCACCTAACCAGCACGTCTCTCAGGATGTGGGAGGAAACCGGAGCACCCAGAGGAAACCCACGCAGACATGTGGAGATGTGCAAACTCCACACAGACAGTGACCAGATCGGGAACCGAACCCAGGTCCCTGGCGCTGAGAGGCAGCAGTGCTAACTACTGTGCCACCATGCCGCCCAATGTTGTACTCAACATGTTTTTTTGGATTTGCCTGAAAGTAAAGATCATGTTGGAAGGGAAGGTCTAAGCCACACTTTCAGCGGGATTTTCCAGCCGCGTGTGCCTCAAGACTGGAAATTCTCGCCCAAGGTCAACAGGCCTTTAAACGGTCTGTGTAATTTTCTGCCCGCTAATTGCAATTCCTGTGGCAGGCTGGACCAGAAAATCTTGCCCCATGACTCGAGGAGGATTTCCTCAGCCACAGGGAGTAGGTGATTCAGGCAAATGCATACCAAGATTTTCCCTGCTTTCACAAGAGGGAAAATACCGAGATAGTTTCAGAAGCATGATTCATCTTCCTTCTTGCACATTATTACAGTTATGACATCCTGAAGTCACTGGGTTGTGTGGGGTGGGTGATTGGGGTGTGGAGTTATTTTTCTTTCCAAACCCATAAGATGAATGCATGAAACCTTGATGTGTGCATAAACCTACCAGTTTAAAGACCTCAGCTAGAAAACTATCAGGACCATAGATTTTATTGTTTTTTATCTGTTTGATTGCTTGTTGCCACTCTGCCATCGATGGTGGTTCACCCATAGATTCAACAACAAGTTACTGAGGGATCGTCTGGAGAGTATCAGTTGCCACTGTGGATTCACAGCTGATGAGATGTTGAAAATGTTCTTTCTGACATTGACTAATGGCATTGTCATCCTAAAGATGAGAAACACCATCCTGTGTTTCCATTCGAAACCTTGTGGATTTGTCTTTGCAGGTCAGCCTTGAGCTGTTGGAATGTTGCCTTCTTGACTTGCAACCTTGATTTGTTCTGCCAAGCAATGAAGCCTGCTTGTTTTTGTTCTGGGCTACATATTTCAACATTGTTTTCATCGTACAATCCTGATGACAAAGGTTATCAAACCAATGGCCTGGACACAGCTGATTTTACTTTTTCCAATGTTCTGAAATTGAGTTGAATGCGTGCAGATTTTCTAAATTGGTCATGAGCTGCACTTAGAATTCCTCTCCTTGGTTGTGTTGCTTTAGAGTGAGACATTAATCTTTTTCCTTTTGGACTTTGGGGTTTTACAATGTCTTGGTGCTAGGTGAACGTTCATCACTGATGGAGCAAATCTATCATAATGTCCAGCCGGCATCAATCCCCAAAAGGATCGAGTGATATAGACTTGAATTCCATCGTTGATCCAAACAATAGCATAATCCAAGCAGTGCCATTGTTTTGATCTGGGATGCCTCCGTCTAGTTTTGCATTTGTTCATCTTGCAGAAGTGGGTGCTTGTTATAAAGAGGCCATGCTGAGCACACTTTGTCAGCAGGAGGATGTCATTTGCATTGGCATTTCCCATCCCATTTTTCTAAATGGCTACCCTCCAGACATCAGCATCATAGAAACATAGGGTGGGGTTCTTCTGCAGTGCACGCTCAAGGCGGGGAAATTCCCGACCAAGCTCAACGGACCTTTGAATGGTCCGCCAAATTTTCTGTCTCGCTGACTACGATTCCTGCAGTGGGCGAGACGGGAGAATTTCTGTCAAAGAAGCATAGAGAATAGGAGCAGGAGTAGTTCAGCCCTTCAAGCCTGCTCTGCCATTCAGTATGATCATGATTAATCATCCAGCTCCATAGCTTGATCCCTTCTTCCCCACCATATCCTTTGATCCCTTTTGCCCAAGAGCAATATTTAACTCCTTCTTGAAGACATATAATGTTTTGTCTTCAATACTTTCTGTAGTTGCAAATTCCACAGGCTCTGCACTCTCTGGTTGAAGAAATTCCTCCTCATCTCAGTCCTAAAAGGTTTACCCCGTATCCTTAGACTATGACCCCTGGTCCTGGACTCTCCCACCATCGGGAACATTCTTCCTGCATTTACCTTGTCTCTCTCTGTGAGATCGCCCCTCATTCTTCTGAACTTCAGTGAATATAATCCTAATAGACTCAATCTCTCTTATATGTCTCCCAGGAATCATTATGGTCAACCCTGAGGAATGATCTTTTTTTCAAACAACAAGAACAAAGAACAATACAGCACAGGAATAGGCCCTTCAGCCCTCCAAGCCCGCGCCACTCCCTGGTCCAAACTAGACCATTCTTTTGTATCCCTCCATTCCCACTCCGTTCATATGGCTGTCTAGATAAGTCTTAAACGTTCCCAGTGTGTCCGCCTCCACCACCTTGCCTGGCAGCGCATTCCAGGCCCCCACCACCCTCTGTGTAAAATATGTCCATCTGATATCTGTGTTAAACCTCCCCCCCTTCACCTTGAACCTATGACCCCTCGTGAACGTCACCACCGACCTGGGGAAAAGCTTCCCACCGTTCACCCTATCTATGCCTTTCATAATTTTATACACCTCTATTAAGTCTCCCCTCATCCTCCGTCTTTCCAGGGAGAACAACCCCAGTTTACCCAATCTCTCCTCATAACTAAGCCCCTCCATACCAGGTAACATCCTGGTAAACCTCCTCTGTACTCTCTCCAAAGCCTCCACGTCCTTCTGGTAGTGTGGCGACCAGAGCTGGACGCAGTATTCCAGATGCGGCCGAACCAACGTTCTATACATCTGCAACATCAGACCCCAACTTTTATACTCTATGCCCCGTCCTATAAAGGCAAGCATGCCATATGCCTTCTTCACCACCTTCTCCACCTGTGACGTCACTTTCAAGGTTGGCATGCAGCATGGAATTCATCAAGGTCGGAACATAAATTTTCCTTAACATCACCATCAGAATGCACAAACACTGATGATGGTAGCATATTGGTTGCAGCTGAGCTGGAGTGCCATGCTCATTTCATTCATACAATCTGGGGGTTATGTCTGTGCATCCTATTCCAATGACAAAAGCATTAACCAGAAACTTAAGTTGGATGCCATATAAATACTATGGCTACAAAAGCAGATCAGAGGGTGGAAATTCTGTGGCGAGTAACTCACTTGCTGACTCCCCGAAGTTTGTCCACCATCTACAAGTAAAAGGAGGGTGAAGGAATAACCTTCACTTCTCTGCATGAGTGTAGCTCCAACAACACTCAAGAGGCTGGGCACCACCCTAAACAAAGTTGCTCATTTGATTGCCGTACCATCCACTACTTTAAACATTCCCTTGACCACTAGTGCACAGTGGCTGCAATGTGTACCGAAAGGCACTGCAGCAATCTTTCTTCAACAGCACATTCAAAACACCGCAAAGAATGGGAACACCATCATCTTCAAGTTTCTCTCCAGGCTGCACACCATCCTGACTTGGAACTATATCATTGTTCCTTCATTGTCGCTGGATCTAAATCCCACCCTGCCTCCACCAGCACTGTGGGTGTAACTAGATGCATGGAGCACATATTAAGAAGGTAGCTTACCACTACCTTCTCAAGGGCAATTAAGATTGGGCAATAAATGCTAGCTTTGCTGGTGATACTCACATTCCACGAATGAATAAAATAAATGCTGCTGCAGGATTTGAAGGTATGAACTAGCTTAAAGTAGTGAGCATCATGAGAATGGGTTTTAGTGCGCATCAGAAAAAAAGCTGCCAGGTTAACTAAACACAAAGGAACCTGCCTTCCTAAGTAGCTAGAAGTATGTTAATGGAGAGAGTTGAACTAGCATGGAGGTCCTGTTTGGCACTGATCTATTTGGGGCCTCACAGATGTCACCCCAGATGATTGGTATGAGGTGGTGAATGCAGAACTCCATGGTATCATGGAATACTTTAAATGCTGTTCCAAGTTTTATGCTCTTACCAGGTCAGGCAAGGTAAGAGGAACCAGTTACATCTTCTATAAATGCAGTACCAATGACCTATTCTTCAGATAAGTCTTTGTCATGATTAACATCAGTGCACAAAAGCAGCACATTGCATTTTGCATTATCAACCTTCTCCTGGCAATATTCTATCACTCACATTCACAAAAAATCTTGTATGGTATGTAATTGCACATACTCTGGACATGCCATTTTACCCATTATGGATTGCATGTTGACAGATGGGTATTACTGCATGTCATGGTTATAAAGGGTAACTTAACACATTTTGTTTTATTTTTTTAAGCACTGTGACAGAAGATAACAGCCAGCTGCATCAACTGATAACCCCAAAGTTCCAAGCTGTCATTTCCTAGGAGAAGGAACAGCCCAAAATCTGAGGGAAAGTTGTGGTCGAGGATGTTTGAAACATGAAAAAAGGCGCATACTAATGGATGTCATTCTGTTTCCCTCCCTCCTCATCCTACCTAACTGACAGTATACCTTATCTTCAAATCCTAATGTTACGCCAATTATCGAAAGCAGCCTGAGCTCATGGCCCAGATTTTTCAGTCTACGAATCATCCAAAGATGTGCAGATCAGGTGGGATTGGCCATGCTAAATTACCTGTTAGTCTCCTGTAGGTTATATGGAATAGCCATGGGAAATGTATGGGGTTACAGCAATAGGGTAGGGAAGAGGGGCTGGGTAAGATGCTCTGTCGAAGAGTAGGTGCAGACTTGATGGGCTGAGTAGCCTCTTCCGCACTGTAGGGATTCTATAATTACCCGAACAGTTATCCAGAAACTGTGAGAGAGAGAAATCATAGTCTAACTCCTGGATAACTCAGAACTGACCCCACACTGTCTTCCCCCCACTCCCCCCTCCCCCCCAAGTTATTCACTGACACTCAGACTCACACCCTGATCATCACCCACCCCCAGACTGCCCCCCAGAACTCCCAAACTCTTGACTACCTCCTGATCCAACCAAATTATCCCTTCTGACCACCTAGCTCCCGACCACATGACTAACTCCCAGACCAGACCTCACCATCAACTCACCCCCACCCCCAGACCCCACCCCTGCGTCACACCAACCTGACTACCCTTCCTGATCAGACTAACCCCTGAGCAACAACTACTCCCTTGACTCAGAGGCTATTCAGCCCATCAAGTCTGCACCTACTCTCTGACAGAGTATCTTACTCAGGCCCTGCTCCCCATCACCATGGTACCTCTCAACCCTACTTGGCTAGCCCTGACCTGACTATCCCTCCCAACACAATTTGACTATCCCCAACATACCTACAACTTTAGCTACCCACCACCCTACCCTCCTACCATCTTTAACCACTTGACAACCACCCCTATCAACATACCGACACCCCACCCTATCCAACTACTACCCTAACCAACTTTTACCCGACCCACCTGCCACCCTACCAATCTACCACACTAGCCACCTGTAACCCTACCCAATTACCATTCTACTCATCTATCACCCAACTCACTTATCACCCTACCCATCTACCACCCACCATGCCATCCACCTACCATCCCACCAACCTATCAACCAACCCACCTACCACCCTATCCACCTGCCATGCTATCTACATGGCTAACTTATTCATCTCACCCATTTTATCCCCCTTACCTCATCTTCCTGCCCATCCTACCATCCTACCCATCCACCCATTCTTAAATATACATCCATTCACTAACATTCACACAGAACTTTAAACTTACCATACGGCAGCTAGTGCCATCGAAGTGAGAGAGTTGGGGAGGAGGTGAGATGCGAGGATTTCTTGCCTCCCCCTGATGCTACAGCACGTGATAGAGTTCTCCAATGGGCACTGCGCTCAGCATTTCTGGAGAAGCCACGCTTGGAAAAAATGTGGAGCAGCACCTAGTCAGGGAAAAGTTTGAGCAGGGTGGCAATCGATGATAATTGCTGCTTTGTGGAAGTTGCACAAGAAAACTCTCCGGACCTTTCTTACTCCACTAAATCTATGAATCCAACAGAGCATGAAGAAAAATATCCCACTGCATCAGAAATTATCAGTATCTCTCACACTGCTTCCGCATCCACCTTATCTCTTCCAAACACATGGTCAACGATATCCAACCGAGGGGATCAAGAAAGGAATGTTCTGGGTGACACTGAGTACAAAGGGGCGAATCCTGGCGGCACGTTAAGAAGAAGGTATTGCTGGTCTGAGGGTCAAGATGCATTGCCTCTCAGTTGATGAGCCTGGGGATTGGAATCTCACAGGCCCTGCTTCGAAATGGAGCGTCAAATGAACCACAGTAAACAGACATTGAATCAGACTATATGCTGCAGGTAACCACCTGGGAAGAGGATGTCCATGTCCTCTGGATGAAAAGAAATGCAGCAGATCCAAAGACATGTGTGGTGGAAGCCCCATAACATGGCCCTAAGAGCAGTCTGTGTTTATTCAATGATGTTCAGACTACCGCATTAATAGCCTGGATGGCCAGATTGAAGAAGATTGTCTCTCTTCGCATCAACCCAGCTTTGCAGTAGTAAGAACATGAGAAAATAGGCTAGCCCTTTAAAGTTTAGTTTCAAGTTTACTTATTAGTATTACAAGTCAGCTTACATTAACACTGCAATGAAGTAACTGTGAAATTCCCCTAGTCGCCACACTCCGGCGTCTGTTCGGGTCAATGCACCTAACTAGCACTTCTTTTAGATTGTGGGAGGAAACCAAAGCACCCGGAGGAAACCCACGCAGACACGGGGAGAACGTGCAAACTCCACACAGACAGTGACCCAAGCCGGGTATTGAACCCGGGTCCCTGGCACTGTGTGGCAGCCGTGCTAACCACTGTGCCACCATACCATCCCTGCGGGCTCCTATAGCTCCTATTGGCAGCCAAAAGAATCCTGGCTGACATGCAATCACAACTCTGCTTTCATATCCAATTCTCAAATCGTGTAATCCCCTTGGAGTCCAAAAATCTATCAATCTCAGCTTTGAATATGCTCAACAATCAATCACAGCCCTCTGAGCTAGATAATTCCAAAGTCTTAAGAAATTTCTCCTCATCCTATTCTTAAGTGGTCGGCCCTTTATTCTGTGATTCGAGATTTATTTGTTGTCTGCCAAAATTAGGGAACGTAAGGATTTAAATATAGGATTTAAATTACAGTTAGAATTCTCAGAGTGGTAAAACCCATATGGTAAAACCCATAAACGTACCAGTATGGAGTCAACTTTGAACTGTTGGATACATAGCCTAAAGGGACTTCAAATTTATTACCATTGTATGTACTCCATTATTACTCGGATGCATAAATCAACCTCTTTGCTCCAGTGTTCAATTCCTGTCCAAGAATGCCACACAGGTATTATGAGCTATGGCTGCAGAGACTAGCTCTGAACTCCCAAAACCTACCAAGAAATTTGTCTAAACATGATGGACGGCATACAGTGAAGTTGCCATGGGAACCATTCAGAAAGCGAACGTTCATTTGTATTATGCCACGCTGCTGGTTGAGCTCCATACTGAGGAATAGAATTCTTTCCTGTTGACGAATGGCAGATGGAGTTTAATTTAGATAAGTGCAAGGTGATGCATTTTGGTAGATTGAACCAGGGCAGGACTTACTCAGTTAATGGTAGGGCATTGGGGAGAGTTATAGAACAAAGAAATCTCAGGGTACATGTTCATAGCTCCTTGAAAGTGGAGTCACAGGTGGACAGAGTGGTGAAAAAGGCATTCGGCATGCTTGGTTTCATTAGTCAGAACATTGAAGTGGAGATGCCAGCGTTGGACTGGGGTAAATGCAGTAAGAGTTTTAACAACACCAGGTTAAAGTCCAACAGGTTTATTTGGTAGCAAATGCCATTAGCTTTCGGAGCACTGCTCCTTCCTCAGATGGAGTGGAAATCTGCTCCAAATAAACCTGTTGGACTTTAACCTGGTATTGTTAAAACCCTTACAGAACATTGAATACAGGAGTTGGGACTACTTGTTGAAGTTGTACAAGACATTTGTAAGGCCACACTTGGAATACTGTGTACAGTTCTGGTCATCCTATTATAGAAAGGATACTATTAAACTGGAAAGAGTGCAGAAAAGATTTACTAGGATGTTACCGGGACTTGATGGTTTGAGTTATAAGGAGAAGCTGGATTGACTGGAACTTTTTTCTCTGGAGTGTTGGAGGCTGAGGGGTGATCTTATAGAAGTCTATAAAATAATGAAGAGCATAGATCAGCTAGATAGTCAATATCTTTTCCCAAAAGTAGAGGAGTCAAAAACTAGAGGGCATAGGTTCAAGGTGAGAGGCGAGAAATACAAAAGGGTCCAGAGGGGCAGTTTTTTCACACTGAGGGTGGTGAGTGTCTGGAACAAGCTGCCAGAGGTAGTAGTAGAGGCGAGTACAATTTTGTCTTTTAAAAAGCATTTATAGACAGTTACATGGGTAAGATGGGTATAGAGGGATATAGGCCAAACGCGGGCAATTCGGACTAGCTTAGGGATTGAGAAGAAAAGGGGTGGCATGGACAAGTTGGGCCGAAGGACCTGTTTCCATGCTGTAAACCTTTAAGAGTCTATGACCTCTATCCAGATAATCACATTGAGCAGGGGCTCGTGTGTGACTAAATGGATGCAATCTGTGGCTCAGTTTCCTCTGCACAGGCTGAGGTTAATATTACCCTTGACTTCATTTTCAAACTGAGCTACACTAATACAACAAGCCTAGATAGTTCACAGGAAGAACTCTGCAATCTTCATTGTTTCTGGATGGATTAGCCTGCGAAAAACTGCATTCTGCACATTGTCCTTCCAGCTTTGCGATACACCTGCCTACTACAGGAGCATTGTTTAAACCCCTGTAAACTCAATTTAAATTAAAATCAACATATTGATATAAATTATCCACAAAGGCACAGTGGTTAGCACTGCTGCCTAACAGCACCAGGGACCCGGGTTCGATCCCCAACTTGGGTCACTGTCTCTGCGGAGTCTGCATGTTCTCCCCGTGATTATGTGGGATCTTCTGGATACTCCGGTTTCCTCCCACAGTCCAAAGGCGTGCTGGTTAGGTGCATTGGCCATGCTAAATTCCCCCTCAGTGTACCCGAACAGGCGTTGACGTGTGGCAACTAGGGGATTTTCACAGTAACTTCATTGCAGTGTTAATATAAGCCTACTTGTGACACTAATAAATGAACTTAAAACTTCAAACAAATGGTTAAATTTCGCTCAATGGAATTTGCCTATGAAACGATCTATTGACGTAAATGCGTTATCATCTGACATAAGCTGGTTTTAACTGAACTGGTTTGGACTCTTCTCTTTTTCTTATAAATGTGAGATATTTGCCAACAAATTAATGTTAAAGTAAATGATGACCAGCAAGTAAACTTCCTGGTATGCTGCAAAAGTTTGACATTGGCCATGAAAGAAAAGATTTGATCTAAAACTTTGAAGAAGTTTTCGGGGTTATTTTCCATTTTAATGTTTTACCATCTTGACAGCCAGTTTGGGCAGTTACAAGGATATCAAGGGTAACTTGGAGTATCCCACACAGTTTCAGTTGATGATATCTAAATTAGATCAATTCAAGCAAAAAAACCACTGTGGTGATGATAATGCTCCACAAGTAGCTCACAATGTCAGCCTGTTATGCTTTTCATTTCTTTTTTGTCTGCAGCCATGAACACAGATAAGAGACAATGTTGTCAAGCTAATTATTAAATATGCTTCTAAAAACAGTTACACAAGCAAAATGCTCAGATAATGTCACATTGGAGTAGCAAAGATCAACATGTTTGTGTATCATCTGTCATGCTTCACACGTCACCCTGACTTTGTCTTATATGCTCGTTCAGATCAAGACAAATAGCAGTTAGTTTCATCTGCACTGCTGCGCCAGTGAGCTTGTTTCCAGTTCTTCAGAGTCATTGGGCTGTATTTTTCCTGTTCCATGGAAACTGGAGGTGGTGTGGCCAAGGAAACAGGGGGATGTCATGGTGGAATGGTTCCCTGATGCACTCGTACCTCCAGAAATCTTCCCAGAGTCAAGTGGGGAAGAACATTGACAGCCCCCAATGAGGCATTGTAGGGCCCAATTAGGCTTGATCCATTTTCCAATGGAGATAAGGGCCAGAATTCTCCAGTCTTGCATGCCCTGCCACTGCAGCCAGTGAGAGCAGAGAATTCACAGTAGCGGAACTGGAGAATCCCAGCCGTGGGTGAGGTTGGAAAATTCCATCAGAGATCTCCTCACCGTCGGAATGGTCTGCTTGCCTTGCTTGGAGCCTATCAGTTTTCTAGAGGCAGCTTCCTTCCTGGTGGCCGATCATGGAGGCTATTGATGCCTCTTTTAAGATGCCCCTCACCCCCCAACGCATCAACGCACAAACAGCCCCTCTCATTTTCCCGGGGATCAGCTGGCCATAGCCACGGCAGCAGTTCAAGCTGGAGAAGTTTTGCCCCTGCAAAATGATGGCTTGGCAGCAGTGACTGCACTTAGTTTTAACAATTTTAAAAACTTTGGGAGGATACCTCCATCTTGAGGCACCCTCGCAGTCACTATCTACATCTGCAGTGCCCACCTCTCACTGGGGGCTGTCGTTCACTCCATAGCTTTGAGCACTCCCATTGACCATCGGAGCTGTGCAGTGCACCCACATCCTTATTTGGACAGGGTTCCCAAAGACAAAGGTTGCACACACAGGTGGGACCCGGGCACAATTGAGGGTCGGGCTCCCCATATAATTCCGATGTTAGTGTCTCCAACTCTGGAAAATTCAGCCCGTTGTCTCAACAGACTGAAATCCACCAGTGGATGCTGGAACGTGCTTGAGTTTTAAATCTCTGATTGCGAGAACCTTACTTTACCCACCCTCTGATTCCAGGGATTCTTTCACCAGCGAAACTGTGGGAATTATTTTTGGTAGATATACTTAGGGCAGAAAAAAAGGAAATTAAAGCACCGAGTGAAAAATTAAGACAGAGGTCAAAAAACTGCTGGAATGTTACAAGCAGTGTCGACTGAGATTAAAATATTCCAAGACAACAGGCCTCAGGTCTCACTGCAATGGAGCTGGTGTACGTTGTCTCAGGGCTAAACAACCTTAGATAGGAGACTTCAAATGGCAGTAAGGCTCTAAGTTACAGATACAAAGGATTTTTTTTTCTCTTTTCCTATCCACTGACCAGGGTGATGCACTTCTGGAAGGAAGGGTGCATACATTTTCTGCTCGGCATGTTGAAGACTCAGTACTCGGAACAGCACTTGTAAAGCAAATGTGATGTGGATAAATATCAAGTCCACAGTCCTGAATGATGCATCATAATAAAAACCTCATTTAAATTTCTGCTCATTTGATGGAAAAGCTTGTCAGTTGTGGACTATTTCATATCCGTGGATGATAACATTCCGCTCTTTACATACCACACAGTGGAAACATTTTACTGGTCGGAGAAGTCAAAATAAGAATGTTGCTCTTTCACCAATACTTCTGAAGCATAACCTCTCATTTATGTCAGTGATGTTGCTATTCTTTGGTCACTACAAGAAGAAAAATAACAATTGAGAAAAATTGTGTGTAATGAAAACAGCTTTCTAACACTTGAGATGTATGCGTAGGTGCATGGAGAAGCAATTTTAGGAGATGCATGTGTGTGTTATTGTGTTTGACTGTGTGTGTGAGTGAATGTGATTAGTGTATGTTTGTGTGTGTGAGAGAGAGTGAGTGTGTCTGTTTATGTGTGTGTCTGTGCGTGTGTGTGAGAGAGAGAGTGGGCGGAATCTTTCGGCGATTCACATCGGGGGTTATTTACTCATTTCAAACATAGTGAGGATATGTTTCGATTGTACAGGGCATCTGGAGCATTGTTTACAATATTGGTCTCCTTCTGGAGGAAAGATGTAAATGCGTTAGAAGCAGCTTAAAGGTTTACTCGGCTAATACTAGGAATGGGCAGGTTGTCTTGTGAGGAAAGGTTGGAGAGGTTATGTTTGTATCCACAAGAGTTTAGAAGAATAAGGGGTGAATTGATTGAAACCTTTATGATGAGGGGCGTAGGCTGGGTGGACGTGGAGAGAATATTTCCTCTTGTGAGAGAATATAGAATGAGTAGGCAATTTAAAAATAAGTGACCGCTCATTCAAGACAGAGATGAGTAGAGGTTTTTTTTCCTCTCAAAGGTTTGAGAGTCTCTGGAACTCCTTTCCTCAAATGACAGTGGAAGCAGAGTCTTTGAATATCTTTAAGGCAGAGTGAGATTGATTCTTGATTAACAGTGGAGGTGAAAGGCAGGAATGTGAGATTGCAAGTACAATCAGATCAGCCATGATCTTATTGAATGGCGGAGCAGGCTTGAGGGGCCGAGTGACCTACTCCTAATTCATATATTCCTATGTTAATATGTTCAAATTGGACAATTGCAAAATTGAAATACAAACAGCAAGTGGCACTCGGAGGTGCCTCAATATATTTGCAATTACTCATGATATTGACAATATACAATCCATGGGATTTTCTGGTCCTGCCAAAGTCGTTATCCCGTCGTGGGTTCCCTGGTGGGGGATGAGCAATCCATGCAAGGTATGTAGGTTTTGATGGGTCTGACCAATTCCACCAGCCGCCAATGGTTCACGACATCCATTGCAGGGAAACCCGCTGCAGGGAGCATGAAAATCCCAGCCTCAGATACCACCTGAGAGCTTTTACACAATATCCAGCTCAGTAAATCATGGCAGGTTGCACCTTTGTGGCAACTGCCCCAAGCTTTAATACATCCATCAGCAAATTGGCCTGAACCTTGGAATTTGCCCGTCTGTGAGACTTGGTCATAGACAACACTCTGCATTGGAGGACCATCAAGTTACATGAGGGTAAAGAGTATCTTTCACCAAGTTGATAGTCCTTCAGCAGCCATTGATGTTTGTCTTAGAGTGCATTCCTGGGGGCAGTCTGTAGAGCACAAAGTGCTGTATTTTGTCAGGATTAAAAGCTCGACAGAAACCATTAGAAAGGAACATTATAGAAGGAGGTTGTTGATGGTCTCTTCCCCAGTGGAACTATCTCAAGCGTGCAGAGGATATGAGATTCAGGACATGCAAGTCGGATCTGACAGAGAGGGCCCTTCTCACCACTAGCTAAGCTCCGTCTTGGTGCTTGTTTGAAAGTTCTGGCAATGAGACTTCCTGCCATTGGATTTTGACTGTCTGCCTGGGTACCATCTGATAGGATCCTCGTCTCCTTTTCCCATGGGGTTTCAAGGTTGTTACGTACGGTTCACAGCCTGATGGACTTATGGTCAAAGGTGTTTTTCTGCATTTCAGAGATAGGTGTTGGGAACAATGCAACTGTTCTGCAGCAACATGACCAGACCCAGCCTTCGCAATCCCAGGGACAGGTGGAACCTCAGTGTGTAGTGATTACGTATCAGGAAACAAGGCTCAGCTTAATGCAGCCACACAATGTGCCTTGCTTTTTGGTTCTGACGACAGGGAACCTTCCCTGTATCTAGAAGACTGGGTGGAATCTGATATATTTATCGAGTTCTTGCCTAGCCGCCTCTCAAGTCTGCCTTTATCCAATATATTCAATTTGGTAAATGGTTAAAATCCTCGAGGAATTGCAGTATTCCAAAAAGGGTTATTACAAATGTGACATAGGTTTTTAAATGTTTTTATTTGTTTTGTTTTGCAGCAGCTTAGAACATTATAATCTCCTACATTTGGGTGATACTCAAATTTAATTTCACAATCAGTTCCTTCTACAATAGCAGTAACATGGCAGGATATTGATCAGGTTTTGATAACCTATCAGAACCAAATTGTCTCATTAAGTTGAACACAAAATGGAACAGCATGAAATGGCACCACATCTTTTTTCTCAATTCTAATTTCTTTAATGGAGTTGAAGCTATGCAAATCAGGAAGCAATGATTGCAAGTTTGTATAATCATGGTGGACAGTGCCTATTGTGACTACAATCATTTGAAAAAGCTGGAAAGTAAATAGGACAGTGCAAGACTTTAAGCTGTTATACAACACATCTATTGCAACACATCAAATGACAACAATCAAAAAGCTAACCAAGCTACTCGACGTTTAATCACAGAAATTCCAAGCTGTTCCATTGTTAATGCATCATTATTTGCTTATTTCATTTGGCAATTAATAAAGATTGGTCACTCCAAATTTTCTGGAGTAATTTTTCATTCCATCATAATTTCATTTTATTCTTTGGCATAATCAATTATTTCCAGGAAAGAAAGAAAGGCAAAATGTATGCAATCTGTGACAATAACATCAATTTTCACTTCCTCAGTGCTTTAAAAAAGTCGTCACTACATCAAAATAACATTTTCTTTCCTTTCTAATAAGCAATTTCATTTGTTTCTTTTGACAAAAGGAAAGTTTTAAGGGAAAAATACAAGGGTTGGAAAGCACTTTCCACACAATATGCTGGCTCCCCACAGCACTCTGAATTTGTAAAGAATATTGTTGAGGTTATGTTGAGATGTTTGGAAAGTGTGGATATATCGCTTGCGCAATGAATTTCTACTCATTTTTACCCACTTTCGAATGGATTTGAAACATTCAAGTTTGGAAAGTTGGTCAAGTTATAACTGTTGGCTTCTAACTAATCGTTGAACCTCTTGGATTCGCTGCCAGAAATGAGGGCTGTTATGTCTGTGGGATGCATAAACCTTTAAGGGAGCAAGGGATGCCCTGATCGCCTGTCGCTTTGGGGATAAGCAGCAGTGTCAGGTGGTGAGATTTCCCACTAGGTGTGTAAGGTCAAACGGATGAAGTGCCAGTATGATCGAACCATTTGGTTGCATGTTTACAATGGCAGGGAGCTGCAGCCATTGGCCTGACTCTGCAGGTGAATGATGATGACTTACAGCGAGGACAAAATGATGCTTCCCCCAACCTCAGTGATATGTCTGGCTCCTGCCTAACAGAGAGCTGCATGTGTCATGCCAATGGATGGGCACATCATGGAGTTAATCTCCCACTCAGATGAAGCGATGAAAATTGAACTGCTCTGGTCCAAATTGATGGGTGGGGGAGGTGAGGGCGGGGGGTGGGGGGGGGGGGGGGGTGCGGGGGAGGGGGGGCATTGTTACTCGTTCCACTGATGGAGTCCTGGGAAGGGTGGCTGGGGGTTGGGAGGGGAGTGGGCGGAGGGGCGGATTGCCTGCAGCAGAGCTTCTTTACTCTGTCCTCAGTTAGGAAGTTACATAGCACAGCTATTCTCACACTGCACAGTTGTGTGCGTGGGTCTTCCAAGTTTCGCAGCATGAAATGACAGGGCGGAGGCTCTTTGAGTGAACAGGATGATTTATCACTTGTAACAATATTCAATGGTGACATCTCTACACTTGTGCTCACTTTCACCCATGCCAACTAGGTGCCTATCGCTTCTTAATCTTTCTCACATCACCACCCCCCCCCCATCCCCACTACGTCTTGGTGCTTCCCCAGGATTTGAGGCTGAGGTTGAAAAGGCCTGCTGACTTCCATGCCCTGTTTCCTGAGATGACCTTGGTAGTTGTCCCCTCTGGGGGCCTGGTCCTGGAGGGACCCGATATGCTTTTGGGCAGCATCGGTAATGTGTGTGGGGCTGGAGGTGTGTTGCTCACAGGAAAGGAGGCCTCAGATAAGCTGGACAACCCCAGGGCCTTATGGGTGGAAGGCCCTGGGCTGTGAACCAGACAATCCTCATCCTTTTGGGTGCCCAATGGGCCTGGTGGTCCTCCATGGGATAGAGGAGCAACTGAAGTGAGGTCCAGAAGCTCCACTGTCCCCTGCGCTGACACTCATGGATTCCCACCAGTGACTACACCATGCAGTTGAAGCCCTCAGATATGGAGGTCATGAGTTGAACCATAGTGTAGACACCTCCTGCCATGGAGTGCATGTGCTGCACCAAGGTCTCCACTGGGGACTCCAACCTCACAGTGTTGAGCTCGGTGTGCTGAAGTGATGACAACATCTGCTCGGACAGAAGCCAATGGGCCTCCTCCAGCTGGCTTTGCAGTCCATGGAGGGAAGCTGTCATCCCCTCCTGATACACGCGACTCTACCTTTGCAGCGCCAGCAGCTATGGGACAACCAGACCCAGTGGCACACCCTTGGTACAGGGTTCAACAGAGCTGTGGTCCCTGACATCCCTACAAGCGCCAGATCCCTGGGATATCCTTGCCTCCACCTGCTGCAGATCTTTAGCTGTGAAGTGCTGATCAGTGAGTGACACAGAAGCTAGTTAGTGAACTCACCAAGGTGTAAGTGTCTGCGCTGATGCTGGATGTGGGTAACAACTGTGATGCCTCTTCAATGGTGGGGTCTGAGATGTCTCCCTTGGAGGTGATCAAGTCTAGCGGGTCCAAGGGCCACGAGGAAGGTCCAGCTTGCTTAGCTGCTTTGCTTGCAAGAGAAGGGGGATGGAATTAGTGCATTACAGGGGATAAAGGAGGGAACATTGATTACTCACTTGAGACTTGGAGAATGACAATGTGTTTTGAGGATTCTCATGTTTATCCAAGGCCACCATTTCACCATCAGTGCAGCCACACTCTTTTTCCTCCTCCCTGGCCAGCTCAAAGGCTCCCACCTCAAATGGCGTGATGATTCTGAGCTCCAGCACTACTCCAGCTGGATGTGCTTGCTCATGCTTGTTGTGGTTGAGTTTGTCCTGCAATGACACAGAAAGGGAGACTGTAGGTGGCAGTGTTGACATTGAAGATGGTGATGTGGTGTGGCAGGCATGGGATGGCATAGTAGCACAGTGGTTAGCACTGCTGCCTCAGTGCCAGGGATCCGAGTTCGATTCCCGGCTTGGGTCACTGTCTGTGTGGAGTTTGCACATTCTCCCCATGTCTGCGTGGGTTTCCTCCGGGTGCTCCGGTTTCCTCCCACAGTCTGAAAGATGTGCTGGTTAGGTGCATTGACCCAAACAGGCGCCGTACTGAGGGAATTTCACAGTAATTTCATTGCAGTGTTAATGTAAGCCTTTCTTGTGACTCATAAATAAACTTTACTTTGAGTGGGAGCTGGAGTGTGAGGAGCATGGCAGCGTGTAAGGGGGGAGCATGGTGTTTCGGGGATTGGGGAAGAGGGCCTCCTTGCAAACACCAAGGTGTCTGGATGAGAGATGAAGGTGGAGGAGGAAGGAGTGTGCAATGGGGTCCAGAAAATGACTGTATGATGCTCACTTACCCTGGCTGAGCGCGGAAGGTTGTTCACCCTCTTGCGGCACTGCTGCCCCGTCCTCTTCTGCAGCTTGCACTCACCAGGGCTGCCACTGCATCCCAGGCGGGTGTGGTGACTGTGGTGGGAGGCCTTCTCCTGGAGTGGGGTTAGAGCGCATCCTGCTTCTGCGGCACTCCATCAAGAAATCTGGCGAGAACTCCCTCTGAGAAATGCAGCACGGGATTCCTGGCTGCCATCCCAGCAGTCATTGTGGATTTAGTGTTCAGGAGCGTTTATTGGCAGCTCCCCAGTGATAGGCACAACTAAGTTCAGCCATGGTTGGCAAATCAGACCTAGGCATTATTCTCGTGACGATAAAAACTTTTGTCAATGAGGCTCATGATCCGGTCAGAAATTATGCCAGAGCCGTCGGCGCAATTCACTCCAGAATCGCCAGAACCGATACTTGCCAAGTTCTGGTAAGATTGCCCCATGGTGTGTAGAATACAACACACTGCTATTTAACGTGCAGTGTGTTGTATTCAACTGTAGCTTGCCTGCTAATTGATAGTTGCCTCATGTTAATTCTGAATGTTATAACATAAGGTAAATATTATGGATTGTTTTGTTTTGCTGACTTTATACAGTAAAGCTTTTTTTATTTAAAAGCATGGAATCTTGTGTTTTTATTATTCTCATGGTTGACTGGGATTTCAAACTTTGTCTACTTTAAACAAACACTTACTGGTTCATATCCAGACCAGAACATAAAGTGAGGGCTCGCCCGGTATGTTGAATCCACTGACAAATACGGCCACTGGAAATTGTTGAGGTTAAGGCTGATTAGATTTTCCTGGTGAATTTTGCTTTACTCATTGAAAAGCAAAATGGCTTTGTCAGTTACTGTAACTTTTCTGGAGAGGGAATATTTATCCCTGAATGATTTGCAGCAATTAACTAAGGTTAGGTTAATTGCATTAGCAGAAGAATTGAAGTTAGCGTTAACAACAAGGGCTAAGAAAAGAGACATAGTTGAGGTAATAGCGTGGCATTTGAAATTAGAAGCAGGGAAGGCTAATCTGAAGAGCAATACAGTTTTGTTGGTTCAAATTCAATTGCTGAAAGAACAGTTCAAGATAGAAAATAAAATAAAAGCTATGTTTGGAAAACTAAAAGAAAGAGAAAGATGAACTCTTGATCTCAAGAGAGGAAAGTTAGCAAGGGAAGAAAGAGAAAAGAAAAGTGAGTCTCAAAGGGAGTGAGAAATCAAATAGCATAAATTGACTAAGAAAAAGTCTTATGTGGTGAAAATGAGTTGAATGGTTCAGATGATGAGGCAAGTCCCATTCTGAGTTTTGATATAATGAAGAATCTTTGCCTAGTACCTAAATTTACTGGGGACGAAGCTGAGAGGTATTTTATCTTGTGTGGAAAGTTGGCCACAAAACCAACATTGCCAGAGGACAAGTATTTTCTTATTTTGCCTGGTGTTTTGATTAGTAAAGCTATAAATGTGTCTTCTCGCCTTTGACAGAACAATCAACAGTTAAAACTGTGGTAGGTTACGCTTACAACCTTGTCCCTGAAGCATATTAGTTGAAGAGACTAAACAACAAGTTTGTGGAATTCTCTAGGGAGAAAGAAATGGTGTTGGCAGTGTTGGTTTGGGGCACTAAAACTTGAACAGAATTATGAGAAAGTGAGAGAGTTAAAGATAATGGAAGAATTTCAAAACAGCATCACAATAGCTATCATATCACACTTGGAAGACCACAGGTTTTTCTCATGTAGGGGAAGCAGCAGTTCTGGCAGAAGGGAATGAGAGATCACATAGTCAGCTAGCAGGTAGTCGTTTCCATTTGTAAACCTATAGATAAGCTGAAGAAATAGAAAAGAGTCTGGCTTTAGGAACAGGACAGAAGCTGTTTGTGTCAGCGAAAACGATAGCACAGATGTAAATTTATATGATGTAAAGAAACCTTTTTGCACTTACTGTCATAAGACAGCACATATACAAGCAAACTGTTAGCAGCAGAATGATAAGCCGATGACAGTAATAGGTAAACTTAAGGCATTTTCAGGAAATGGGTCTTAAATCAGGGCACAGGTGCAAATGAGAGGAAAGCTGAAACAGAAAGTAAAAAATTGTGAGACATCCATTGGGGAGGGGGGATTCACCCAATCCCATCGGCAATCCCGATTGCCTGCTGAATTGGACATTGGTGCTAAAATCAGGATTCCCGTTGGTGTGAGAGCTATTGGGATTCACCCGACCCAGCACATCGGGCCTGATCGAGTTACTGCCCCTGATTAAAATGAAAACCCACTAATTATAATACAATTAGTGGGTTTCACGGTCCATTCACCAACGCCCTGCCTTGCACCCCCTGCTAGAAATGCACTGGGCAGGCTCTGGTGTTAGTCATTACCAATTTGCTTTAACTTGACCACTTGTTCCCTTTGAAGAAGCCAAAGCTGTCAATCAGGCTTAGAATCAATATAAACATTGTGGTTATGTTCAATGGAGGTGCTTGAAATGCATTCAATGTAAATTTACACAACTGACTGGAGCCTAAATAGAAATCCATTGAGCTGTAAATTGAAGCCTTTCTTAAAGCACTGCATGTTGAAATTGACAGAGATCAAAGGTTTCCAATGGAAGATAAAGGGTTTCAAAAGTTTCAGTTTGCTTGGAAGCCTCAGAAACTCAAAGCCTTGTGTGAATACTTTGGAGATGAGTGCACAGCTGTGCAGAATGGACCCCATCCCCTCTTACACAGGTGAAATTGACATCTCTCTGTCAAAGGAATTCAAAGGGCTCTCCTTACACCTACAGATTCTGAAAGGGAGAAAGGAAGATCTCTTCTGTAGAATGGAATGCTGCAATGATTTGAAAGCCTGCCAGGTGACCATGGGGGATGGAGATTAAAGTGACCTGGGCACTTCAGAATTTTCACAGCTGACAGGCAGGAATGATGGTGTTGAACACAAAGCTGCCTAAAATCAGCATAGCTAGGGTGATTTTCAGGTAGGCCAAGGCCAGGAGGGACTGTCCAGCCATGAGACCGCCCCCCCCCCACCGATCCCCGCTCCCCCAACCCCCAGGAGTGTACAATGTCAACCCCTTTCCCGAAACCACCCAACCCCGGGATCCTTGAGGGACCCTTCCTCAGCAGCCTGGCAGCAGCAGAGGACAAATGGCACTGGATCTACCTCCCTGACACTCCCCCACCCCCCCACCGCCTTGGGGCCCAAGGCACCAGGCCAGGATGTTAGCGCCAGATTTTCAGGGGCAGTGCACCATTGGCACTGCCAAGGCGCATAACCTGAAGGGGTACCTGAGTGAAGGTCTGAGGGGAAGAGGGGCTGAATGTGGAGTCTGAGGCAGAAGGGCGACTGGTGGTGATCTGAGGGGGGAGAGTCGCTGGGTCAAAATCCTGGAATTCCCTCCCTAATGGTATTGTGGGTCAACCCACAGCACACGGACGGCAATGATTCAAAAAGGCGGCTCACCACCACCTTCTCAAGGGCAACTAGGGATGGACAATAAATGCTGGACAGCCAGCGATGCCCACATCCCATGAATAAATATATAAAAAAAGTCTGTGCTCTCATTTCATGAGGCAAATTTAAATTGTGCTCTGATGAAGGAGCCTTGTGTGGTTGGAATTGTTCATAAATTACCTACTAAAAATGATATAGTGAGCAACATTGTTTTTTTCACAATCTGGGATGGTAGAATGGTTCCTGTGAATAAAAGCTCCTTGCTTAGCTGTGATCCAGTTAAGAAACAATCTGATGCAAGAAAAGATGCTGAATGAATAATTCTAGTAGCGGACAGTGAAGAGACAACCAAAATGCCTGCAGAATTTCCAAATCAAACTTCGTCACGGAAAGGAATGAGACCTTAGAGTGACCCTAAAGGGTTAATGATAGTTAGTGCTGATGAAATGGTCCTGTCAGTCCTGCGACACCAAAAGAAATAACAATGCTTGTCAGCGTTGAGACACATGATCCAGCTGGAGAAATCCAGACGACTCAACTGAGTTCTGAAAGACCAGTTACAACTTCAAAACGGATTGGAATAAAGTAGCTTGTGAGTTGTGTGGAAGAGTCCAAGTCGTAGACAGAAAATTCACAGCCCAACATAAGGAGGCTGTTCAAATTGCTCAGAAAGAATTCAACAAAAATCAACTTGAATTGGATGGGAAGAAACTCAAATTGTTCAAAGATCACACGAAACAAGAATATCAACACTTGTGCTTGAGCATGAAACACATCAGAATGATATACTTAAAAGCAGTGAAGGAAGGTTTCAATCAAAGAAAGGGTGAGTTATTAGCACAAATATAAGTCATTTTGAGCTTGGTTATCTCAAAATGTAAATTTAAAATATGTGAGTCTGGAAAAAGAACTCAAAAAGGAAGATGTGCCCTCAGTTAAAGAGTAAACAATTTAACTATGGACTTAATTGAGGCCTCCTTTGTGGTGTTTAAAGTTGAGAAAACTACAGACGTGAAGGACAATTAAGTTCCATACCTTAAATCTGCACAGTCTGCTTTAAAGGCTGAACTTGAAAATTCACCTGTGCATAACAATGGGGAATCTTCTTTTGCAAATGGACATTTGCTCTATAATTGTTGCAAGAAAATACTGTGATAAATAATATGCTTCATCTTAAACTGGACATAGAATTCAGCAGGGAGCTGATGGACTTGTGAATTTCACTGACAATGGGTCATTGATTACTGTGTGTGTTGATGCACAGAATAGTTTTAAGATCTACAACATATTGTAAAACGTTATATTCTAAATAGTAAATGAAAATACCACATCAATGACTGATGACACAATTTCATTTCTCTTCTGGCAGAGAGGTGTTGTAAACATCTAGTTCATGGTGTATTTTAACATTTTAATTGTTAGTCCTGGGAAGCTTGACGGTAGAAAATGGGATAAATGTATCTAAATTATTTTGGAGCCTATTACACTTAAAAAAGTTGGGGTCATGTTAACTTAAGAAGTTAACAGCTCGGAAGGTAAGATCTGAAAAGAGCAGTTGGATTTATTTAGCTGGAAAACTGGAAATATGAGCCCAGGTCTTCTGGTCTCCAAATAGCCGTACTCCAGACGGATCGGGGAAGATGCACAGGGGGCCATTCGGAAGTCCCAATTTAAGGACTCAGTGGGAATTGCTCAGGAAGTTTCAACTTATGATGGGCATTTCATCTGTGACTGAAACCCTTCAAAACTTCGATTTAAAATTGGAGGGCGAGATTTTATGGCCTCGCTTGAGCGAAATGAGAAATTCCCGTCCAAGGTCAACGGACATTTCCGTTGTCTGCCCCTCGCCCATTCTGATTCCACGGCGGGTGGGGTGGTAGAATTCCAGTGGGAGACTTTGGATCGTTCCAACTAACTTGGTAGTAAAGTTACCTGGAAAGGTTAGGGTTAAAACGATTTCCAACCCCCTGAGTAACTATACTAAAAATCCCCACCGGACCCCCACGACTATCCCCTCTCAACTAACCTCCCTGCTCCCCAACTACATCCCAAGCCCCCATGCTCTGAGTACCACTCCAAACCCCAACCAACAACACTACAATTAACTCCCATGCACTGACTAACCCCTTGATCACTCAACTACCATCCACCCCCAATTACTCCCCATCCCTGACCACCAACTATCCCCAACTCCATAGTCTCCCCCATGCCTGACCAATCCCTAACAACCTTACTATCCCCCACTCCCCAACTACATCCCCACCACTCGACTACCCTCCTGATCCCTCATAACCAACTCTCCCTCCTCACTCACCCCCCTGCCACACTACTCCCTCACCTACTTACCTTACATTTGCTCTGTAGCTTGTCAAAGTGGCTTTGGGAAATTTAAACTTACTGGTATACAGAAGCTAATGCCATAAAATGGGGGCCTGACTTGACTTCCCCTGATTCTCCGACAACAGGAAGGAAGGTCTTCAAGAATAGGTACACTCTATATTTCTCAGAAAGTCTGGTGTGGAAGTCTGGCCCATAAATGTGGAGGTACAATGCAAAGTAAATAGAAGTGGAGCTGCAATCTGACAGAGACTACCACTCCTTGGAAGATTTGACCTCGGGGCTGGAATTTTACCGCCTCGCCCACCCCAGAATCGGGGCGGACATGGCTCACAGAACTGTTCTCTGTTGGCCTTAGGCGGGATTTCACGTGCCTCAGGCGGGCGAGGCAGTAAAATTCTGGCACCTTAGGGTCTCTATACTGCTTGCAAGGAAGCACCATCCGGAGAGATATTTTACTTTGGGTGTAAGAGTTAAATTACTTTAAAAGCATTCAGTGAATTTTGAAAGGCTGTATTGGTTATGAAGATGGGTGAGCTTAAAAAGGTTATTTGGTACCAATTTATCTATGTATTCGTCTAGAGGGGAGTTGGTTGCAGTTTAGACATCATGTGGTTTGTAGCTCATAGGGAGAGACTTTTGAGGACACTTAGAGGCTTGATCTTTGAAAGTGAAGCACTGCAATTCCTCATGAGGGAGTGAGAGTTTTAACAAGATTTTGTGACCCATTGCATTCATTTACATCCATGTGGGTTGCTGTTGTGGGTTCTGCTTTCATTGCATCAGCAATTTAATGCGCAGAGTGGTGTGTTTGACCACCGTTTACCTGCCAATTCATATTTACCTCATGTTAATTCCAAATATTAGAGAATTAGAAACATAAAATAGATTGTTTTACTTTGATATTGTTGAGAGTGGGTAATCATCCCAGGGGTGGAGTCCTCTCTTAGGCAGAAGACATGTAGAAGACAGTTAGGGACCTGGGCAGCTAGTGGGCTGCCCTAGGGCAGCAAGGGGCTGCCGGCCTCTATACAGTTTTTCCTTTTTAATAAATACCTTTTTTCTTTCCTGATGAAGTCCGTGAGCATGCATCATTTCATCGCAACGAGGGTGGAAAGGATTATTGATGACGCTACCTGTGGCCCGACACTTGTGGGTATCCTGTTTTAAGTGAAGTCTGAAGAAAAATCATTCATCCGAATGCTGGTTTTTGGGCAAGTAAACCCATTTCAGATGTTGAGATATTGCCAAGCCCTGAAGAGCGGACTTTAATTGGCTAATGCAGTAAGAGATTTGAAGAATGAAGAGGAAATAAACCTCACAAACAAGAGTTGAGGAAAATGGAGCTTTGAAAGAAACAGAGTTGCTGCAGGATTCTTTTGAAGAGAGAAGACAAAGTGAACACAAAACGATGTTTTGGAGAAGGCCCCAAGGAACTGTAGGACCTGCCCCAGAAGTATGAGAAAATGAGAAGGCTGAGATTGCCAGGTTCCCAATCCAAGCAGAGCCTACGAGCAATCCAGGTTGTAGTCCCTCTACTGACGGACAGAAGGCAGCAAGGTTTCAAAGCCCTGGAGTCAAGTGTGTGGGAGATGGGGGAGTTCTATGCAGGGATCAGTCTGGGTATTTAAAATAGTTGTGCTGAAAGAGGTTTTATTTCTTCTAACTTTTTAAGGTAAGTATTAGTGTAACACTGGTGGAACCATCCAACATCAGTGATTTAAATCGCTTTGTCGGGTGCTTCGCAGCACAGGGCAATTATCCAGGGAACGTTAACAGTTCTGGCCAATTGCGGTGCAAATGCTTACCTGGGAACTTCCAAACAGAATTTCCCAGTGCATCTTTGGAGAACCCCCTAAATCTGTCAATCCAGAGCCAAAAGTTATGGCCGATTCAGTCTCTGGCTGGTGCATGCAGCCAGTGAATATTACAGGTCGTACTGCCTGTATGGAACAATCTTGTAACGCAGCAGGTAGCACCAATTTACCATGCAGTCTACAACATAATGAGGAAGTCAGCATTAATCATATACCACAATGCCCTTGCTCACTTTGGATGGTCAACCAATATTTTCCCAGGTGGCACAGTGGTTAGCACTGCTGCCTCACAGCGCCAGGGACCTGAGTTTGATTCCCGGCTTGGGTCACTGTCTGTGTGGAGTTTGCACATTCTTCCCGTGTCTGTGTGGATTTCCTCTGGGCGCTCTGGTTTCCTCCCAGTCCAAAGATGCGCAGTTTAGGTGCATTGGCCATGTTAAATTCTCCCTCAGTGTACCCGAACAGGTGCCGGAGTGTGGCGACTAGGGGATTTTCACAGTAACTTCATTACAGTGTGAATGTAAGCTTACATGTGACTAATAAATAAACTTTGATTATTACCACCACAGCAATGTTTAATGCAAGGAACCAAAATGTATTTATGGGCTCGGCCTAATTAAGAATAGGCTGTATTTATAATCTAGCTGCCCATTGAAAATGGTGGGCATTGATCAGTTGCTAATGATCACCTTGCAGGTACAGCCCTCAGAGTCAGGCAGCTGGCCATTTAAATAGAAATTTGGGTTCTGTGATATCAATACAATGACAATTGCTGTTTCTGGGATGCACACAAGATAGAATTGATCATGGAAAGAACAGATTATCTTCTACTACAGCTAAAACAGAGCCCTCCTACGATTATCCTTCCAATTCCGTACATAGACAGCAATAGCAAGCACCTCAAATTATCTGATGAAGAATGCATGAAGGTTGTGATTCAACAGGGGAGCTGTAATAGACTTGTGTTACATTGTAAATGCTAATCTGCAACCACATTCCAGGGCAGACTTGGCACGGCCAGTGAATGTCAGGTTCATTTTAGCCATTAACTGATTTGAATCCAAGGTATACAAGACTAGCAGTATTCATGAATTGGCAGTGCACAGATATATTAAGCAAATAACTAATGTGTTGTTTGTGAAAGCAAGGAACTTCATTACTTTCCCCATTGACTACTGTCAACAAAGGGAGAGAGCCCAGGTTTTCTTTTCCAGATGGCAGGATTTCCTCAATTTCAGGGACCATTGAGTGCATGCATAGCACTACATGCTCCTGTACACAATTGTGTTCATTTGTAAACTACAAGAGCTACCAATCTGTTAATGTGCATCTTGTCTATGATGATCAGCACAGGATTATGCGTGTCAATGGTCCATTGCCCTGGCAGTGACAATAATGGCTTGTCCTAGTAATTTGATTTGGAAGACAAGTGCCATGTGGTGTATGACTAATGTACCCTAGAATCTAATGAAGTTCTTCTACATGCTGCCTCATTAGCAGGGATATGGAAGATGGCTGGTTACAGCATTATTATGGCCATTGAGGTGCCTATGACCTTTGTGAGCAGAAGCCTGCTTCTTAATGCAGCATTGGCACTGCCCACCTTTCTGCATATGTCACTGGAAGGAGGCAATTGAAAATCCTACGTATTTTGTCATTCTGATTTATATCATCCAGGTTCACTGTGAGGTTGGGATTTTCCAGCTGCAGGCATCATGGTAGGCAGGAGCGGAAAATATCGCAAAGGCAAATAAAATAAGGTTTATTTTGTCGTGAGACCAGTTTGTGATCATCCGCTCCTGCCTTTAATGGCAGGCAGCATTTCCTGTTACAGCATAGTGAGAATGTCATTTTAAGGACCAGAATCATTCCACCATGCTGGATCATCAAAGCACATTGGAAAACAATTAGAACAATGTTTTTCACAGCCGTATATTAGCGACATGATCTGCTGACCTGCATTTCACTCATGGCTTTGAGGTTGGCTCACCTACCTTGAATTATGCAGCATTTGTGTTTATCAGCACAAGTCTTCGCAGGCAGCACCACATCAGTTTCAGGGGATTGTCACAGGAAAGTCTACCAGACCAGCGGTAAGTGAGGTGTGGCTTTTATGGGCATGGGGGAAACTGGCCTGAGACATGTGAGCGAACGTCAAAGCTAGTGCTGTACTGGGAATGGGGGGATCTAACATAAAGCATGGGAAGGGGCTGTAGGGGTGGGACTGCACTGAGGGGTAAGAGTGGGTAAGGTTGCACGTGGACACATGACTGGGGAATGACTCTGTGGGGTTAGTGTCCTACGCACCAGGATGGCGAGAGAATATGTTACAGATTGACATAAACAACTTTGGTCCAGAATGTGAGGAGTGCTGATTGAAGAGGCGCCTCAGTTTACATGGTTGAGCTTGCAAAGCCTGTCCTCTGTCCTGTCCAGGGAGTGGGCGGTCATGTCAGATCAATCTCAGTTGTGCCCGGCACGTAGTGCGCAGGGTGTGAATGTAACGACACTTGCCTCTGTCCGTGGGATTACTGGGCCACAGCTGGCACACTCAGACAAGGGAGGCATTTACTGCCTACAAATGGGGAAAAGGTATTGTGCGGGTATCCAAAGGTTGGGGTGGTTTAACTGTGCACGTGACCTCAAGATGGCAAGGGCCGAAGGTCACATGGGGCATAGTTACACCCAGCTCAACAGGATCAGGGGCTAATAAACAGATGTCCACTATAATCACAAAAGGATAAGGAAGACGGGGAAGGATTGAGAGGTCTTGGAAAGAGGGAAACCTGAACATGAAGTTCCTCCAGGATGATGGGAAGGGTTTCATGCTCACACAGCGAGGGTCGAGCGATGAGGAGTCAGCACACCACCATCTTCCAACCTGCAGCGATGATGCAGTATAAACTTAAAATGGAGGAGAAGCTCTGCTGGTGAGGTCAATGAGGGTGAGTTGGAGGGTGCTGGCGATGGCCTTGGGGTGGGGGGGAGGGGGGGCATGTGATTAGAGGGGGGGGCGGGAATGATGAACACCAGCATTGCTATTCCTCTCATTTCAATTATGCATTTCAATATGAGAGTGAATAGTTACACATCAGGCTCACAGTGTCCTGATCCTTTGAAGGATGATGAAGCCTCGGGAGCACGTGTCCTTGTTAAGATGAGGAGGAGGACATCCCGCCATCAAACACCAGAAGATGCTGCCTCTTAAAGTACATCTCCAGCTCCCAGTAACAGCGTCAGCCTACAAGAGCCAACAGCTGTTCCACTATCATCAGTGGACCTGTAGCTGTATGTCTTCAATCTGACAAAGCTCCTCAAGAAGGGCCTTCTCCAGCAATGGGACAAGGTCGATGGTGAAACCAATAGGTGACACTTGGGCCAAGGAAGCCAAGGACATCCTGCAGGTGGGAATCTATTGAGAGATAACTCAATCCTCTGTCTCACCTTCTTCTCATTCACATTGACATCTAGCATTCTTAGTTAGAGAGGCTGGCCTTCATTTATCCTCACCTTAATAGACTTGAAGATGACAACTTTCAACCACTTGCATTCCAGACATTAAATGCCTCCTTGTTAAGAAAGACATTACACCCTAATGGCCAGACCCTACAAACTCAAAAATGGTCGGACAACACAAAGCCCTCAATGTGATGTGTTGTTAATAAAGAGCACACTTCAGTTTCAGTAAATCCTCACTCTTATCCCGTTGCTCCCCAAAGCATTGTCCAAAGCTACAATGTGCATTTCCAGAACATGCTGAAAGGCTCCATTAACTGTCAACAATAACCATTTGGAATTAGCATAATTGTGTTTGGTGAGTATTTTGGTGATGGGACACGCACTGCTACTTCCCTAATTGTAATGAGAACCTTGTGGCCACAATCCAGACAACTAGAGAGTGAGAAACATTTAAGGTTGTAGGTTTGAGAGTCAGGACAATAATGTGACTGAGGGAGACAGAGCTTCATCATCTTGAGGTGGAAATGTTCTCCCACTTATTAGTGAACTTAGGAGGTGTATACTCAGAAAGTCAAGAAGACGGTTAGCAGACAGGAGTGCATATGAGCACTAAGTATGAGCTGCTGGATGGCAGTGAGGCCCAAGATACCAGATCCTTCTCCACGCATTTAAACATCTCTCTTTCTACACCACACCTTCACCTTTCCATTATGCAGTTAAGGTGGGAGGATATCTCAGTTTTATTCTTACACAGCCAAGACTGAACATGGCTTCAACATGGTTCCTTCAAGATGGTTTCTTCAACAAGCACACTTAACATTAAGGAAGAAGTATCACTGATGTTGGGAATGATCGGAGAATGGGCACACAATGTGGTGATGTGGAAGCAACTATGTAGTAGAGAGGTCCATGATAATGGCATCTGCGATAAATGGGGAGTCCCGGGGTGACCAAGGCATCACAGCAGATTGACAGCAACACAGCTCATCAAAGAAAGGAGATGTGAAAAGGGTGCAATTCCATTTTTATTTATGATCATTATATACATGTGCTGAATGCCCATGCTCCTAATATTTTTGTAACATTCCTAAACCTCTCACAATGTCTGGATGCATCAGCAATGCCCACAGCAGAAGTGGAGACAGCTTGCTGACTGCTCACCCTGCTGCCTGCGATGAATTTAGTGGGCATCCTCTGGAGGGCTGAGACCTGGAGGGCCTCAGCCTGCTTTGGGTGTCCTGCTGCGGAGCAGGTGTGCTGTCCTTGGGCTGTGGAGGTGTAAGTGATGGGATTACAAGAAACAGATTGGGATCAGCTGGACAATTCCTGTGTCATCTGGGTGGATGACCCTGGGGTGTCTAGCTGATGGACCTCCTCCCCATAGGTGCCTGAAGACTCCTGGCTGACTCCTAGAGGGGAATAGACAGAATGAGATCTGGATGACCTGCCTCTTCTTGAATGAGCACTGATGGATGCCGGCAATGGCTACAGCGCTTGATTGCTGCTCCTGCAGCAGTGCAGGGCTGCTGTCCTGGACCAAGGTCTCTGTGGTAGCTGCCAACCTGCCAGCGTTGACCTTAATGCTTCGACATGTCGGCACTATCACCTGAGACTGTGCGTGGACGGACTCCTCCATCATTTGTTTCAATCTGAGGAATGAAGCTGACTTCCCTTCCTCATGTTCCAGTGTTTGTCACTGCAGCTCCACCATCTGATTTAGGACTGCCCCAGAGGCTCATTGTCTGACTGGGACTGAGCAGAACCCTGGCCTCCAGAAATCCTCCAAGTGTTGTCGATCTTGGCTGCCTGTGCCTCCACCTGCTCTGGACCAGATTGTGTGCTGTGCTCACCAGATTATGACCCCAAGCCTATTCAAGCACCCGGTGCCACCAAGATGTGTGTCTATGCGCTGGTTGATGGTGTGAGTGAGCACTGCGATAGGTTTTTGACAGTACTCTGCATGTTCCTCATCTGAGGTGTTGTTGGGGCGCGAGCCAAGTGCTTGTCTGGTTGGGGGCCTTGGGCACTTGGCAGAGATGCCTATGAAAAGAAATGGGCATAAATAGTGCTTGGCAGCTGACTATAACACATTGTAATCCACTCATAGTAACAATGTCTGAGAGATGAGCTGGTGCATGATCCTTATGTGGGTCTTTGTCACTGACCTCACTGTAACCGCAGGGATGGCTAACATCTCCTCTGGCCAGCTCTACTGCGTGATTTTCAAAGAGAGTGAGGAAGTTAAGTTCCAGCCCTTCAAATCACCCTAGGACCTCTCCCCTAGTCTGAGCGCAAGCTTTTCCTGCATAAAGACAGATGGAGAGAGTGTGAGCATTGCACATGTCAGGGCAGATGAGAAGAATGTCTGCTATGTGTGGTTGTTGAGTGAAGCTGTGGTAATTGTAACTTTAAGACCAGCCTTACTGATTAAGCATCACTTGATCTGAACAACCAATCAACACCTATTATGGGAACTCTCTCTATTGAGAGGAGTTTTCCTAGTTAGAAAGAGTGGACTAACAGTATGCAGCGAATGAAGCAATCACGTAAATACAGTTTGTTCAAATTAAAAAGCCTCTGGGAGTACATCTCACAGGAGCCATGGACAGGATGAGTACCTGAATTCCAGATAAAGATGTGAAGGTATGTGTGACAGTGAGTGGTGATGTCCTTTGAGCTGGCAATGTTTGAGAGCCTTGTGACTGTGTGATGGGCTTGTGCATGTGTGAGTTGAGAGTGGTAAGATGGTTGACTTACTTTGGTAGGATGGATGAGATCATTCATCCTCTTTCTGCACTGGGTGGCTGTCCAGAATTAGCATTGACCACCACTGCCACTGTCTCCCAAGTGGGAGTGTTGAGGTTGGTGGATCTCTCTTGGCCAGAGTTGGAGTAGTTCACATCACGGTAGACCTCCATGGGGTCCAGCAGGCATTCTAGTGAAGCGCCGCTGAACTTGAGGTCTTCTTGCCTTTTCAAGGCCATCTGTTTCATCTGGGCTGCAGGGATTGAGAATGCTGTGCATGGGTGCTGTTTAAATATGGCTCTTGGAGTGAGGAATTGATGAGGCTGTGATGGGGAGGGTGATTCAGAGGCTGCCCGCCAGCAACACCGTGGGTTTTCCATACATGCATAATTAATAAGGCAGGAAGCGGGCAAAACAAAGTGAAAACCTGGTGTGGCCGGTGTGAAAAATGCTGATATTCATGTTCACTACTGCACTTTGTGTAATGTGTAATGAGGGGAAAATCCCACCTAAATTCTGCTCCGGCTGCTGCTCACCACTTCACTGTGTGGAAAGATCTTCATGAGGGGACGTGCTCGATGGCGGAGGGGCGGGCTGGATGAGTCCCCGCGTGCCGGCTGAGTGCGCGGGGATGACCATCTGGTGCGCGGCCAAAGCCATCCGAGACCTTAGGACGGTCGTGCTCGGCCCCGAAACTGCATGCAAACTCGAGGCGGCGCAGGTGTGTGGTGGGATCCCGCCCGAGCATTCCCCTGTTCAGGCGGAATTCCACATTGGCCCAAAACCTCAACCCCCCTCCCTGGGTGAGGTGCCCCACAGCCTGAGCCGCTTCGCGGAAATGTCCTCCGTGCCTTTTTCTACCGCGCGGAGGCGTTTCCTGTGCGGGCTGCTGCTGCACACCTTCCACTACCGCCTCCTCGCCTGTCGCCTGGATACACCTTGGTGGGCCTTGTTGCCGCCGGGCGGCGGAGGTCCCCGCTGGAGGTCCCTCTACGGAGGCATCTCCCCCAATTACGTTGGGGACCTGGGGTGGAAGGTGATGGATGCAGCAGTGCCGCACAACCGTAGGATTCACTGGTGCACGGGCTCCGAAGACTGCCCTTTCTGCGGCCTTGTGGAGTCCGTGGACCATGTCTATGTTGTGTGTCTTAGGCTGCACTCCCTTTATGTTTTCCTAAAGAACATTTTATTGATGTTTTGTTTGCACTTCAGTCCCACGCTCCTGATCTACGGACACCCAGTGCGGAGAGGGGAGGGGAGGGATGGCGACCTCCTCGTGAACCTGCTCCTGGGCCCGGCGAAACGTGCCATTTACTGGTCCAGGCAGCGGGTGATCGAGGGGGCCGTCCACCCTGACTGTCTTCCCCTCTCCCGCGGCTACGTTCGCGGCCGGGTGTCCCTGGAGAGGGAGCATGCGGTGTCCACGGGCGCGGTTGACGCCTTCCGCGCCCGCTGGGCACCGCAGGGGTTGGGGTGCGTTATCGACCCTAATAATCACATTTTAATTTGATGTTTTTAAGTTTCCTTTGTACTTTGATTTCTGTTCGGGCTGTTCCCCCCTCCTTTTTGGGGAGCTGCCCCTTTTACTTTGTCCTGGCTTAATCTGAGTTTGTTTATTTGGTTTGACCTAAAAAGAGGGCAGCAATGATACTGTTAAAGACTCTATCCATAGCCTCTACGATGCAAAGGTGACGCTCTGATGTACACCATAACTTACGATCTCTATGCCGGCAATGTTGGTATTCGCAACAGAACCTAAGATGGAATGAGGAGGGGGCAGGCTAAGGAGGCTTGCAGGCTTTGCAGTTCTTTGAAGCTGCTCAAGGCCACACTCTGAGCATTCCATGATCAGAAACGGTTATAAGGTTAAAACTGTTCCTTTCACCAGTCAATCCCCGATGTCTTTTTAAACACATGACTGTTTTTCACCATCTCTGTCAACACAAATTACATTCCATAACATGTTACAGTTCTAAATAGCTTAACATAGAATAACGGTAACAAATGACTGATGTAATTTTATTTTCTTTGATAAACTGATAACTGAGCATTGTTGAACTTGTGCATTGGGGATAAGATGGATCTATAGTGTTCAACTGCCTCACCACAAGGCTATTCATAAACTGCATTCATTTTCTTAAGCGTGCTTTTTATACAGTGGCAACTTCTTTGAATTCAGTAATCGCAACACTTACTGATTCTGACATGCTGAAAGCTACATTTATTTCCCCTTGCCCTACTTTTGCAATTATGTTGTGGAAATACACTGGAGAAGATGTGCCTCCTCTGATGGATATGCGGCAAGCTTGTTCTGCTCCTTTATCAGATTCCTCCCAATCTGTATTAGTAGTCAAATTTTCCAAACGCTTTTCACAAGCTCTCATCCATCATTGCAGTAATGCCATCTGAAAAAGGAATCTCAGGCAACTGTGACCTTCTCTGTGCAGTGGGGATGATGAAAAGACAGAAATAAATCACCTCCCTCGTGATAATTGGAGGGGTTACTCAGGGAAATGATCGTTCTGAAGGTAGAAATGCTTCAAATGGTGATGTCAAGATTCAATACTATTTTACAGAATATGAACTGTATTAATGGAAAATAAATTTACAGAAGAGAACAAACACCACACGCTGTCAGGAAGATGGATTTTAAATCGAAATGATTTGGCATGCACAAATGAGTAAAATAAAAAGATTTAGAAGAGGTGGCTTCATGCACCAAAAAATTGGCAACCTATACGCTGGATCTTGTTGAAGTGATACAAAAATGACCGGCCTGCTAAAATATACAGAGCAGAAATTTTGATGAGATCCAAATTGCTGGGCACCTTAAAGATACAGGACAGGAGTCATGTTTAATTAGACTGGATTTCTTGCTGTTATCAAATATTAAGCAAATGTGGGGAGCAATTCTCCCAAAATATTTCCAAAGGTGCTGTGATTCCCATTGGGCATCACAGTGTGACTCTGATCACAATCCACCCACACTCAGATAACCTTTCGGAGGTTGAGGTGATTTTTCCCCATGAAAGAGATGTGTGGGACTCAAAGTCGATTCCTCAGAGATTGGGATGCCATTTTTAAAGGGTGCCCCAATCTCAAAATGATGCTGCAGATCCCCACACACCCCAATCGCCAGGACCAACAATCCTACCCACCCATCCCCAAACTAAGTGATACCACACTATGGGGTCACCAAAGCCCGCCTTCCCCAGGAACCCCTCCCTTCATGCCCCCCTTTTAGTGCCAACCTGGCATTGAAGTGGGACCTATCAGGGTGCCCCAGAGGGCAGTACCAGGGCACTGCAAAGCCATGTCCCTGATGACCCGGGGGCTGCAATGGCCTCTGAGCCCACTGCCGGCATGGTCATTACATCTGGTCTCGCATTGCACTGGTGGGTGGGTGAATCCCAGGGGCCGAGTGAATCCAGCTCAAAACAAATGCTGCGTACTTAAATTAAGATTTAAATTTGCTAATGTGGCTCACACCCAACAAGATTACATCACTAACTTGGGAAGGGAAGAATCTTAAAATGAGTCCCCCGCTGCCCCCCACTCTCCTCCCCCCGCCCCCACCACCCCTTCCTGGCACTAATCACATTATCGCCCCTGTTGCAAGAGTCTCTGGCCATAATGAGATTTGCGGCTGTGTGAATGAGGCCAGAGAATCTCCCCGATGGTTGTTTCAACCTGAAGTCCGCTTATTGATATTGTGGACTTAATGATGAATCAGGTTTGGGCCTAGTCAAATACCAGCCAGAAACTTCAGGTGCTATATGGATGAAATAGTGGTGTATATTAAGTTGCCATGATTAGTTATATTGCACAGTACTAATTAAATGGATAGTCAAGTTTTATTCCAGCAAGGCATGTGGGCCTATTGATTAATATTTAGATTTATGTTAGATTAATAATCTGGTATCTGTGTCTGGTGAAACTACATTTGTCTTATCCAGCTGTGTCCGGAACTCCACTGGAATTTGGTAATGGAAAATAAGGTTAAAGTCTGCCCAGAGAGAGTCAGCCTATCTGGTTAACAGCCACGCGCCTTGTTACTATGCTGTGTCATTTCTGAATTATTTGAGAATATGTTACTTCAAATGCAATATATAAAATAAGACATTTTTCTGTTGGAATTAAATTCGACTACCTGGCTCAGCAATCCCCACTATGTAATATAGCTAAGCATGGCAATTAAAGTTAAGGAAACAACTTGAAAAACATGTTTCCAGTCATCAGCTTCGAAGCCAATTCTTGCCCATTAATGTTGATTTGTTGACATATCTTGCTACAACAGTTTGTAACTTGGGGACTTGCCTTTATGTTTGATGTCACACTCCATTTGTCCACATGTTTCTAACACCTCACCAGAGTCGATTTTCAATTTAACTGTTCAGTTATATACATCACTAAATTTGCTCTCATATATTTCTCCACTTATGATAGAACAATATACAGCCATATTGATGTGCATATTAATGTACAGTTATTTACTAACACGTGTGTGCAAAAGCCTCTGTAATTTCAGTAATTGCTAGTGACACAGTTGCTGTATCAGTCTAGCTCCTCCTTTGTGCAAGCATTCTGAAGTTAATTCAAAATTGTAAGCTTCACCCTTTTATTGTTGCTTTCCAATACCACTGGAATTTCTCCTCTTTTCTGCTTTGGCCTTTGGTCGGCAAGCAGTTTCAATATGGCCCATGGTTTGGCAATTAAAGTATTTGGGGTTTTTTTCTGTACTGATATGTCTGTGCCATGTAGTTGCCATTGCAGTGATAACAACTCATTAAACCTCTATCACCTGCACTCTTCTGACCAGGACTTGTTACTTTAAGGATTCTGGGTCTGTACTTATTGGAGTTTAGAAGGATGAGGGGGGAACAAAGAACAAAGAAAATTACAGCACAGGATTAGGCCCTTCAGCCCTCCAAGCCTGCACCGACCATGCTGCCTGACTGAACTAAAACCCCCTACCCTTTCGGGGACCATATCCCTCTAGTCCCATCCTATTCATGCATTTGTCAAGACGCCCCTAAGGATCCTATTGATACTGGATAGAGTGGACGTGGAGAGGGTGTTTCCACTCCACTAAAAACTAGAACCAGAGGGCACAACCTCAAGCTAAAGGGATGATCCTTTAAAGCAGAGATCAGGAGGAATTTCTTCAGCCAGAGAGTGGTGAATCTGTGGAACTCTTTGCCAAAGAAGGCTGTGGAGACCAGGTCATTGAGAGTCTTTAAGACAGAGATAGGTTCTTGATTAATACGGGGGTTATGGGGAAAAGGCAGGAGAATGGGGATGAGACAAATATCAGCCATGATTGAATGGTGGAGCAGACTCGATGGGCCGAGTGGCCTAAATCTATTCCTATGTCTTATGGTCTTATTTTAGGCTTGACCAGAGCCTTCTGACAATAGACGGAAGCTACTTACAAAGGACAAAATTCCAAAGTATACTTTGATGCCATTTCCATTGGAAAGAAAATCGTACACTCTGGCTGAATTCTAAGATTTTGTGTGTTCAGTAACTTTGATTGGATCTCTTCATTCACCAATCCACACACAAATCTGACTCATTATACATAATAAAATGATATGCTGAAGTTGCAATGTAATAAGTTCTTCAGTATCACAATGTACTTGCCAACTGTTTCACTATTTTTCTGGTTCCAAGTTTGTAACTTTCTACTGGCACAAGATGAAATGTTCTTCTAACTTGGTGACAATTATTTTGTATGGCACATCTTTCCCTTGTTCATGTGCCATAAACTTCTGAGGCAGTCTTCGTTAGCAAAATTATTTTCATACATTCTGGAAGTGCCTGACTCTGGGACTGGACTTCTTCACTTTCGCCTCGAGTTCTAAAATATTATTAACTCTTGAGAGCATTTTCGTTCTTTGAATATATGAACAGAATGATTCTTTTGGTCTCCCATATATTCCTAGCCTTCCAAAGTATCCTATGGACACAACCATGCGGTTCCATTTCCAAACACAGTGACCTAGTAAATACTTTGCTGCACTGTGACACGCAATTACAATAAAGTCCAAGCCAAAGCCAATTTAGGCAACAGTTAAATTGTAAGTCTACTAGGACCCTACAGCAGCCCATCCAGTTGAAAGTGGCCATGCAATGTCAGAAGCAGTGAGGTTAAACATAACCCAGTTAAGACTTCTTTCATCTGAGCAGTAGGTCACCGGACTTCAGCTTACCTTTTTCATCACTGTCTCTACCTGCCATTTTCGACCAATACATATGTTCTTTGATTCTATCTCCTCATCAAAATCTGTATATGTATTGGGAGGCCTTTGCAAAGAAAGACAAGTACCAAGATGGCCCCTTCACATGTTTAATTACATTGTGCACTGCACATGCTCATAACATATGAATACATTGCAACTCACTCAGCCCTGCATATTCAATAGCGGGATCTGGGGAAATATCTATGGACTATCAGTGTGACTTTAACCAGATACCTGTCTTTTGCAGATCTATTTCTTCAACTTCTCCAAAGAAGGACCAAACTAACATTGGATGAGATGAGGCTTGGTAGAAGCCATCAACCTTATTCCACAGTAAAGTAAATGTGCAAGTAACAGTTCTGATCAAATTCAATTTGTTCAATTAAAGCTACTTATTTCTGTAATAAACTAGCAATCAATAACATGGTAACTAACCCCCATTTAGCAACTCACCTTGCTTGATATAAACAGAATGATTTCTGTGTATTCTTTCCATAGATTACGACAGAATCTCACCCGCTGCAGACTCGCCTTTGTTGCCTGTCCTGTATTTGCTGCATTCTGATTCCAAAAGCTTTTTCGATAGCTGTTGTCATGAGGATGTGCTTTATGTCAAATAATGATTTTAAATCTAGCAGCTGGAAACATGAATTGAACTTTTAATAACAAACCTTTTAAAAACACAGAGTTAAGTGACTTTAGCATTTGACCCACTATATTACAAATGAGCAATTGAGGGTCTATTAGTCTTGTTGTCAAGCCTATTAACTTGAAGAATACACTGCCCAGGCTATAATACATTTGGCATGGGCAGCAGGGCATGAACGGGAAGCCCAATTTTTAACCTGAAATGGTTAAATGGAGACAAGAAAATGGACTCGCTGTTTGGGGGCTGATCTTTGCCGATTATAGGGCACCTTAGAATAACCGCCCCCCCCCCACCCGCCTTCATTCCTACCCCAATCCGTCTCATAAAACCACCATCCTCTCTCATTTTTGCTCTTGTCCCTGATGTTCCCAAACCCTCCTTGCCCAAGCCCCAGACTTATCTTCTCTGGGGAACACAAGGCTTGGTCTCCACTCTTGACCTGTAGTCCCAGCAGCTGCCACTGACCCCTTCTGGCACTGCCAGGATGGATGGAAATGGCAGCCAATCAGACTAACCAGCAGCTTCAGAGGATGGGACTTACAACTCAATGAATAATGGAAGTCCCATTCCACCCTGGTTAATGAACTCCACAGAGTTGGCGTGATGTTAGTTGACTTCACACCAAAGTAGTTCCCTTACTATTCATCTCTGCAAGTCTGCAAAATCCACCAAAGGCAATGACCTCTGAGGGAAGGTGAAGGGCCCAAATATTGCATTTAATTTACATGGCATTACATGGGCAATGACCTTATTTGGATTCCCGAGCAGTTGGATAAGCTGATGCTAAGGTGGCACAATGATTAGCGCTGCTGCCTCCCAGTGCCAAGGACCCATGTTCAATTCTGCACTCAGTCACTGTCTGTGTGCAGTTGGCACATTCTCTGTGTCTGCGTGGGTTTCTTCCGGGTGCTCTTGTTTTGTCCCACAGTCCAAAGAGGTGTGGGTTAGGTTGCTACAATGGTGCCAGGGGATTAGTAGGGTAAATATATGGGGTTACGGGAATAGGGCTTGGGTGGGATTGTGGTCGGTGCAGACTTGACAGGTTGAATGTCCCCCTTCTGCACTGTAGGGATCCTATGGATTCTATGCTTTGTATATTTTAAGTAAGGAGTCTCACAACACTAGGTTAAAGTCCAACAAGCTTATTTGGTATCACAAGCTTTTGGAGCGCTGTTCCTTCATCAGGAGAGATGGGTTCACAAACATGCCATATATACACAGAAACTTAATTGCAAGATGATGGTTGGAATGCGAGTCTCAACAGGTAATCAAGTCTTTACAGGTACAGACAATGCGAGTGGAGAGAGGGATAATCTAAAGAGGTAGGAATTGCCTCAAGCTAGGACGGTTAGTAGGATTATGCAAGCCCAGGCCAAATGGTGGGGGTTACACGTAGTGTGACACGAACGCAAGATCCCGGTTGAGGCCGTCCTCATGTGTGCGGAACTTGGCTATCAGTTTCTACTTGGCGATTCTTCATTGTCTTGTGCCTTGCAGGCCGCCTTGGAGATCGCATACCCAAAGATCGAAGGCCGAATGCCTTGACTGCTGAAGGGGAACAATTAAACCTGTTGGACTTTAGCCTGGTGTTGTGAGACTTCGAACTGTGCCCACCCCAGTCCAACGACGGCATTTCCACATCTTGTATATTTTAAGATGAGAGGTCATATGACACCCGGTTATAGTCCAACAGGTTTATTTGAAATCGTAAGCTTTCAGAGCGCTGCTCCTTCGTCAGGTCCGATCCAACACCAGCATCTCCACATCTTGTATATTTTAAGCACATGCTTTCTCAACACAACTGGGGACTGGCAGCTGAGAGAAAAGACCCAATTGGATCCCTCCTGCTGCCCTCTTTTTCTCTTACTCACTTGGCAAGCATTGTTTTCCAAATCCTTTCTTTGGTGAAAGTGTCAAACCATAAAAAATGAAAAGCTCCAGACACCAACATGGAGCAATCAAAACATAAAAAAGGTGATAGGCCATCAGTCTTGGCTAAATACTACTTCAACAATTGTTGGATTTGGATCTGGTTCTTGTCTATCAATAAGGAAAGAACTATTTATGTAAGTGATGTTACTTGTCGTAAAGGTGATTAATTATATTTGTGAGGCAAATCTTCAACACTAGACTAGAAGCTGGGGAATTAGAGGTGGCATGGCTAACTGGGACATATATTAATCTGTGACATGCATTATGTTTCTGTCTGCACAGACTAACAATTAATCATTTTATTTTTTCTGAAAAAGTTGAATTTTCTTCTGTTTCAAAAATTTGTAACGTTATTTATTGAACAAAAGTAAAAATGTAAGTTAGACATTTCATCAAAAATGGAAATCATAGAAATCATAGAAACCCTACAGTACAGAAAGAGGCCATTCGGCCCATCGAGTCTGCACCGACCACAATCCCACCCAGGCTCTACCCCCATATCCCTACATATTTTACCTACTAATCCCTCTAATCTATGCATCCCAGGACACTAAGGGGCAATTTTAACGTGGCCAATCAACCTAACCCGCACATGTTTATAGCTGTTGAGGAACATCATGCTGCCCTGGGGCTGAGGCTGAAAGATCATGACCGATAACGTCCTGGCTCCCCAGTGTCAGATCTGGAGGAAACCAAATCTGGGGAGTTCCTCGTGGAAGTTCCTAGGTAAGCACTTACCCAATAATTGTCCAGAATTACTAACTTCCCTGTTATTGCTTTGCGCTGGGAAACATCCGACAAAGTGATTTAAATGACTTCGGATGGTTCTGTTAGTGGTATGCTAAGAATTAGATGAAATAAGAGCACTTCTAACTTCAACATAACTCTTTTAAATATCCAGGACAACCCCTCACACTCACGACCCTCCCAGTGGACTTCCCCACCACCCCCTCCCCTTCAATAAGCACTCCATTCTCCATGGTATTGCTCATCCTGCACAGGATTCCCCATCACCACCTGAACGCTGAGGAAGTGGAGGGATGGGTTGGTAAGTTTGCCAACGACATGAAGGTTGGTGGGGTTGTGGATAGTCTGGAGGGATGTCAGAAGTTACAGAGGGACATAGATAGGGTGCAAGACTGGGCGGAGAAGTGGCAGATGGACTTCAACCCAGATAAATGTGTAGTGGTCCATTTTGGCAGGTCAAATGGGATGAAGGAGTATAATATAAAGGGAAAGACTCTAAGTACTGTAGAGGATCAGAAGGACCTTTGGGTCCGGGTCCATAGGACTCTAAAATCGGCCCCGCAGGTGGAGGAGGTGGTTAAGAAAGCGTATGGTATGCTGGCCTTTATCAATCGAGGGATTGAGTTTAGGAGTCCGGGGATAATGATGCAGCTATATAAGACCCTCGTCAGACCCCACTTGGAGTACTGTGCTCAGTTCTGGTCGCCTCATTACAGGAAGGATGTGGAAAAGATTGAAAGGGTGCAGAGGAGATTTACAAGGATGTTGCCTGGATTGAGTGGCATGCCTTATGAGGATAGGCTGAGGGAGCTCGATCTTTTCTCCTTGGAGAGACGTAGGATGAGAGGAGACCTAATAGAGGTATATAAGATGTTGAGAGGCATAGATCGGGTGGACTCTCAGAGGCTTTTTCCCAGGGTGGAAATAGCTGCTACGAGAGGACACAGGTTTAAGGTGCTGGGGGGTAGGTACAGGGGAATTGTTAGGGGTAAGTTTTTCACACAGAGGGTGGTGGGTGACTGGAATCGGCTGCCGTCAGTGGTGGTGGAGGCAAACTCAATCGGGTCTTTTTAGAGACTCCTGGATGAGTACATGGGACTTAATAGGATGGAGGGTTATAGGTAGGCCTAAAAGGTAGGGATATGTTCGGCACAACTTGTGGGGCTGAAGGGCCTGTTTTGTGCTGTAGTTTTTCTATGTTTCTAACCCCAAGGCCCCACTGATCTGACCTGCACAACTGACCCCCATCTCAACTGACTGCATCCCCCCCCTCCCCAACCCAAACCAGACACCACACCTCCTGTCTGACCCCACTCCCTCCTTTATCCAACTTTTCCTTTGATATCCGATTGCCCCACCTCTCTCCAATGTCTGACTCCACTCCGATGTCAAGCCATTTCACCCACCCTCTATGTCCAGCTCCAACACCCCAACTCCAATGTCCAACCCCCGCCCCCCCCAACATTTTCCCCATGTAATGTAACCTGCTGATTATTGTATTGAAGGCTATATGATACTTGAGGCACATAGAAAATAGGAGTGGGAGTCGTTCACTTGGCCTTTTGAGCCTGATCCGCCATTCAATACGATCATGGCTGATCCTTTATCCCAATGGCCCTCTCTCCTCATACCCCTTGGTGCCTTTCAAGTCTAAAAATCTATTTCCTTCTTGAGTATATTCAGTGACTTGATTTCCACAGCCTTCTGTGGTAGATAATTCCACAGGTCCATCATCCACTGAATCCTCTTCTCAGCCCTAAATTGCCCACCCCTATATCTGATTGCCCCACCTCTCTCCAATGTCTGACTCCACTCCGATGTCAAACCATTTCACCCACCCTCTATGTCCAGCTCCAACACCCCAACTCCAATGTCCAACCCCCGCCCCCCCCAACATTTTCCCCATGTAATGTAACCTGCTGATTATTGTATTGAAGGCTATATGATACTTGAGGCACATAGAAAATAGGAGTGGGAGTCGTTCACTTGGCCTTTTGAGCCTGATCCGCCATTCAATACGATCATGGCTGATCCTTTATCCCAATGGCCCTCTCTCCTCATACCCCTTGGTGCCTTTCAAGTCTAAAAATCTATTTCCTTCTTGAGTATATTCAGTGACTTGATTTCCACAGCCTTCTGTGGTAGATAATTCCACAGGTCCATCATCCACTGAATCCTCTTCTCAGCCCTAAATTGCCCACCCCTGTATTCTGAACCTGTAACCGCCCCCAACAGAGGAAACGTTACACCTGCATTCAGTCTGTCCAAAGAAAAGCAAGTTACTGTGGATGCTGGAATCTGAAACGAAAACAGAAAATGCTGGAAAATCTCAGCAATCTCTGGTGTGCAGTCTGACAGCATCTGTCAGAATTTTATACAATTTGATGAGATCCCCTCTCATTCTTCTAAACTCCATTGATTAAAGGCCTAGTTGATCCAAACGCTCCTCATACTACAATTCTGCCATCCCAGGAATTAGTCTGATGAATAATCAACTACTTAAAGGCCCTAATTGGGGAAAAGGCAGGCATCCTATCCAAGGCCTTGCCCGCCCCAGTGTAATATTGCTGAGAGGTTGGTACAAGTGTGAATCCAGCGGGATGCCTAGCCATGATATTTTACACTCACCATTCCCGCCCCCCCCTTACACCCACCCATCACCTACAAACCTGCCTGTTGGGGAGAGTAAAATTCAGGCCTATGTAATACTTCCTTGGCAACTCCAGGCACATAATTAAGTTTATTAAAGCCCTGAAATTAATGAACAGCGTTTTGTGTGAATTTTCTGAAACTATTACAACGTTTAATTAGTGTCTAAATTGAAAACATTCAACCATGGTGGGAGGTATCACAATGAGCTCATGATCTCAGTGGAAAGTCAGATGGATATAAAATCCATTACAAGCAGTAATGACACACAAATTGAATATCTAGCTCATAGTTTTTTTTAAAATGGAAGCTACCAGAGAGCCATAAATATATCTTTCATGTAAGTTACTGCACACCAGAGATTGCTGTATCCAAACAATCTGGTATGAATATTACTATGGTGGTGGCTTTATTAGACCCTGCAATCACAAGATTATTTAAGAAGACGGGTTGTATTTTTAACACTATTGTTTTGGTCCTGCATTTTAAAACAAAATCTAATTTGATTTATTCTACTATAACAAAGAGGTACAGCATCTAAAAACCAGTACTAAGCTCTGTGAGACTGCTGCCACATTTGCGAGAGGAATAAATATCCTACACTGGGAACTGTTACACAAGATCTTCTGGTGGTAAATATACATGAATGTCCTTGATGTGAAATTTATTATGTGTATTAGAGGAACAGCATAATTTCAGCTATTTTCTTGATTGATTGGAAGATCACACGAAATGATGATTTCCTATCTCCAAATGTATCCAATGCTAAATAAAAGCTGGACCTGAAATTTAATCTCCTTTCATCAATATTTTAGTACCAAAAATGACAGAAGCAAATTTCATGCTGAATTCAAATTGAAATGATGTGTGTTCAACATTTTCCTCATGTAATGTAATCTTCTGATTATTGTACCTTACTGTGAGCTGTTTGAGTTCATCCTGGTGAGCCTTAACCTGCTATCAATGTATTGTCTTACACACTCAACATCTACTGTAAGAGCAAGTATGAGTGGAAGCAATAAAGGAAAAGTTCTGCATGCAATCAAAACAGGAAGATTATTTCAGTATTTATATCCTATCTGTATTCCCACAGAAGGTTAAGACTCCAATAATTCCCAACAAGATCAATTAATAGATGTTTGTTATTTTGACTAACAAACTCATTTACAATTCAGCATCTGATCATGAGATGGCCTTTGCGGTTTTAGAGGGTTGAATTGGACACAACTCAAAAATAGATGCGGGGATCATGCTGCATTTTTTTACTGAATTGTTGCATTCAGCTTGGGTTACCTGCACTGTTTATTTGACTGCACGCTTTCTGAGGGTCCCAGTATCACAAGTGGCTGGCACGATTAAATAGGCAGCCTGCAACTCTTAAAGTGGTGGTGCATTACATTTACACCAGTGGTGGGAGTGATTTATGAACCGGATCTGTTTTGTGGAAGAATGACTGAACATGCAAGAGTGCATCGAGCAGGTATTCTGATATTACACTGGAGATTTTGTGGAAGGAGGAGAGAGCAGTGGGGTGGCTCAAGTCACATGCTCAAGAGGCAGTGGGAACAAATAGCAGCAGAGGTCATTGCCAGTAGTGTTGCTTACTTGGATACAGCACAGGGAGAAGCTTAATGATCTCACATAGGTTGTCAATGCAGAATAAAGGCATGATGTTTCTGTTCATTAGACAATGATGTCTATGATGGGGCATCACATCAGATGAGATAACTAAGGGAGTCCGAAGGTGCAGGTCATAGAGCAATCTGTGTAAAGACAATAATGTTTCTTATCATGCAATCTTGGTTGTAAATAAATAGTTTTCAGAAATACTCTAATACAGCCAATGTCTGAGTCACCCATCGTGTAAGAGGAACTTTGTTCAACTGAAAACTAACATGAAGAATAGGACAATGATCTAAACCGGTAAATGAGTTCATCTTCAAATGACACATCCTATCAACTGCACCACCAGCCTCATCAACTGGTCAATTCACAACACTCCCACTGCACACCGACCAACAAACACAACTCAATAATTCAGAAACTTTACCTCATGGTCACCCATTACAAGCCCAACATCCAGAACTCTGTTTCTACACTGGAAGCAATTCAATCATGACAGTCACATCACTCAAATGCATTGCGGGACATTCACTGGCACACTTTCTTCTTACTTGGATAAGAATGTGATGTGTAACAGCAACCAATAGCAACAAACTGAATAAGGAGAACTACACTTGATGGTGACAGTGCTGTCTATCATGGGAAGGGTGGTCATTGGTGACACTGGAGTGATCAATCATGAAAGTATCAGCATACCTAAACCTTGTGTTCTCATCCCACTTCTCCCTCATTCCACAATTTATTCTGTTTGGGAACTTACAGATATCATGAGCATATACTTCTCACTTTCCCCTCTCTTCTGAACCTAACATCTGAGATACCCAAGACCTGGAACCTGCCCAGTCAGCAGATAAGAGGCAAACATTAAAGAGACACCATTGCTCAACCTTACAAGTTGCAGCCTTCTGTTCAAATCCTGATTCTGCACAGATTTTAGATGCCAGGTCAGAGGAAGGATCTGCCCATGGAGGGAAATCAGTCATGCCGATACAGGAGGGAAAACAGATGAAAAGCTGGCACAGTTACCCGCTCACCAGTAATTCATCCCCTGGCTCTGCTGCAGAGGACTCAGATGAAGACTTTGAAGGCCAGGCTACAGGAGAAGGCTGGTGGATATTCAAATTCCTGGTGCTCAGAAAAAATGAGTGCAAATTCCTGGTGCTAGAATGCCTATGCACAATATCAAGGAGATTGGACAAGTATGGCACCACCTTTGATCAGGGCTTTCTGCAGACCTGGGAGACGAGCCTTTCCAACAAGAGATTGGTGGCTACTCTCATCTGTGGAATGTTACCATGATGCGGCATCTGATGGCCAATGTCACAGCTTCCATTGCAACACAAGCAACTTTTATCAAAGTGCTAGAGTTGAAATTCTGACTGCTGCTAACCCAACTGTGGATAGTGCTATTGAAACAGGCTTCCGAAGCCTCACGGCATTGCATCAATGTTTCCCAAAGGATGACAAAGATATCTGAGATGCCATGCTGGAGGAATTACAGTGTCACAATGCAGCACAAACATGTTGCCCTCTCTCAGTTTGACAGCACTTGTGTTTTGACCATTGCTACTTGACCAATTTTCTTGCTGTTGCCTGCCAACCAGTCAGCCCAGACTGCTATAGCTCAGGCAGAGATGGTACAGCCTGAAACTGTGCCTTCTAGACCCAAAGTTGCTCAAGGTCATTCTGAAAGGCCATCTGCAGTCTCCTCAATTGGAGGTCAACAGCCTTCCATCACACAGGCTGAAACTACGAGAGAAGCACTCCACACAAGGTTAGGATAGAAAAAGGCACATAGAAGACGCATGACAGAATGCATAAGGATGGTTCATGCATTTTTGGTTGCAGTATGTAATGATTGAATTTATGAATTTGAATTGGAATATGCATTCCCTGATGTTTTGTACTTTTGCCTTGACAGAAAGAGGACTATGTGATTATCACTGTTGCAGGAATGGTAAGGGGCGAGGGACTGTTGATGAATAGGGAGATGTGGTTGAGGTTATTAATATAATTCATTAATTATTTCATCAAGTAAAGCCAGGGCAGTCTCTTCCTGATGCTCAAACTTCTGTTGCACTTACTTCTCTCTTGTTCCCTGCTCCTCCTTCTCTTCCTCTCCTTAATGTTCCTAATCCTCAAATTCCTATCTGACAGGTGGTGGCAAGACTTCTTCTCACATAATGTTTGGACTGTGCAGCATGCAGCAGTCCACCAAGGATGTTGACATTCTTTCAACTGTGTGCAGTAGGACTCCTCCAGAGCATTCCAGACAGCAGAAGTGTTGTTTGAAGATGTTCGTGGAATGCTCTATAATATTCCAGAGGAGGCAGTGGCCTGGTGGTATTGTCACTGGACGCATAATCCAGAGAACCAGGGCAATGTTCTCAATGTTTCCCGGGTTGGAATCCCACCACGGCAAGTGGTGGAGTTTGAATTCAATAAAAAAATCTGGAATTAAGAATCTACTGATGACCATGAAATCATTGTTAATTGTCGGAAAAACCCATCTGGTTCATTAAGGTCCTTTAGGGAAGGAAACCTGCCATCCTTACCCGGTCTGGCCTACATGTGACTCCAGAGCCACAGCAATGTGGTTGACTCTCAACTGCCCTCGGGCAACTAGGGATGGGCAATAAATGCTGATGTGGAGATGCAGGCATTGGACTGGGGTAAACACAGTAAGAGTTTTAACAACACCAGGTTTAAAGTCCAACAGGTTTATTTGGTAGCAAATGCCATTAGCTTTCGGAGCGCTGCTCCTTCGTCAGATGGAGTGGACATCTGCTCTCAAACAGGGCATACAGAGACACAAAATCAAGTTACAGAATACTGATTAAAATGCGAATCTCTACAGCCAACCAGGTCTTAAAGATACAGACAATGTGAGTGGAGGGAGCATTAAGCACAGGTTAAAGAGACATCTCTTTAACCTGTGCTTAATGCTCCCTCCACTCACATTGTCTGTATCTTTAAGACCTGGTTGGCTGTAGAGATTTGCATTCTAATCAGTATTCTGTAACTTGATTTTGTGTCTCTGTGCCCTGTTTGAGAGCAGATTTCCACTCCATCTGACAAAGGAGCAGCGCTCTGAAAGCTAATGGCATTTGCTACCAAATAAACCTGTTGGACTTTAACCTGGTGTTGTTAAAACTCTTACAATAAATGCTGGCCAGCCAGCGATACCCACATCCCACGGACGAATATTTAAAAAATCCTTGTGGCAGTGTAGCTCTCTTTGTAGGCCTGTTGTGCAGGTGTGTGTAGGTACCAGATCAGTTATGGATGGGATCATGAGTGGATAACACTTGTCACCTAGTTACCAGCCTTTGACTTGTGATAATTTAAATACACCGAGGACTGCTGCAGAATGAAGGAATCATAACTACTTCCAGGATATAGGGCATTCACCTGCTTGATGCACTGCCTGCAGTTAGCTGAAAATAGAAGGAGTGGAATCCCTCTCGGTTTAGGAAAGTGGCAGAGTTCATGTGAAGTGGATGCAGGGTAATGTGTGTGCAGTCAATGGCACCATGCCCCATGGGGAAGCTTGTGGTGCATGCAAACCCTCGTGCTCACTCTGCTTGCTTGTCTCTGGCAAGAAGGGAAAAGCAAAAGCTGTCTCTCTCTCTCTCTCTGTAGGCAGAGAGCTTCAGTGACCTAACTTATGCAACAATGTAGGGCAAATTGTGAACATTGCTTATATCTTCTGGAAGAATCCAGATGCATACAAGTCAAGAGCCATGGTCACATACAATGCAAAGTACTTTGAGGTTGCAGTTGTGACTGCGACAATTGACAAATTTTACTCATGGCCACATTCATGAATCAAAGACATTTCAAGAGTTTATCATCGCCAGAATTGTGATCATAGAGTTGCTCCCTGAAGATTACGGGCAGCTAAGAAGTAAAACAAAAGTTGTATTTTTTTTAAAACAACCCATTATAAGGCTGAAGATCATGCTTTGCTGCCGGCTTTATTGGTTGAGAGTTAACAATTGTCTCATGGGCACCGGTAAATATTGCACAGGCTACTGTGAATTTGATGCATTAGAAATGTCCACTAAACCCACAAAGCTCACTAAGATTCTCATTTTCAGTCTTCCACATGGGATAAATATTAAGATAATTGGGATCTGAATTGCACTATTTTGAGTGTTGAATTGGTCTGAACTGAGATCTAGCATCAAATTTCTAATTAATATAAGTGCTTTTGTCTGAGAGCACACATTATTTTCTGCTGCTTGCAGGGCACTTCAAAACATATTTTGTATCAAGAAAATCATATACTTATCTGAAATGCGCAATTCTGGAATAAAACGTGCATCATTATTAACAATATTTGCATATATAACACATATCAAATTGAAATGTCCGGAAACACTTCACGTAATGGATTATTTTTGAAGTTCAGTGATTGTGCTTGTGTAGCCAGCATTAATGGTATGAAATTATGATAATAATTGACCTTGTTCACACATATTTGTATAATCCTCAAAGTAGTATCTATAATAAAGATCTGTCTGGATGAAGCTCCCAGAGTTTCAATCCCAAAAGGAAACTTTGTCCTTCAGGCATTGACTTTGATTGTCAGTGATGCAGATGAGAGTATATTATGACTATCTCCAGTGTCTTTCTGGCTTCCCTTATGTTACTCATTCCAGCCCCGGGTGCTGAAGGCATTTTGTCTCCTCTGATCATGACATATTTTGCCTTACACTGCTTTTCTGACTATCTGAGATTATTTGAGCTAATTGACTCTGTTTATATTTCGCTCTACTACACTAACTTGATATCCTTGAGCAATTTAATTCTGCACCCTTAATTTCATACGCAGCTGACCTTCCTCTATAGTGGCACACACTCACCCTGGTAATGATCCTATATAACTGCATCTATTGACATTAGTGCTGATAGTCTCACCATCCTTTGCCTTGAGAAGGGATATCAGCTAACAATATCAGAATACCAAATTACCAGTGACTCTTGGCACAACTGCTGGGTCAAGTTAATGCGCTAGAATGCCTGCATGTGTAAGTAAGGCACAGTGAAAGTAACCTTCATTTTCTTTTGAAAAATAAATTGTGTAGATTAGGAATATTAAGGGAAGCCAGATGAATATTATTTTATTTCCCAAAGAATAATAAACTATGGAATAAATTACCAAGGACAACCTTTGAAGCAAATCATATAGATGAACATGAAATGAACAGACATGTTTCTGTACAGATCAAATTTGGGGATATGGTCATAAGAGCCATTGCAATCAATAAAGGAGGGATGGCTCCTCTCCAGACTGTAAAATCTCTTCTGTTTGAAGGGTACAACACTCTTAGGTTCCAAAATAAATATGGACAGAGTTAAAGTCAGATAGGAATAAACAATGGCAAAACCAAGATACATATCAGTACTCAGACCTAAACGTATTGCAACACACTTATTTAAAATATGTTCAAATTGAATAAGAATCTGTTCTGTTTTTTATTGCAAGGATTAGGTGAAGAACTATGTTAAGTCTGTTTTAAAACAAAATGATTTTGCACAGGTTTAATAAACCACATCCTGCAACCACTGAGGCAGAGATTTACCGCTTAATGAGTCAGATATTGCAGCGGTTTCCACAGGGACTGTAGACATTAAACAATTTGTTATCTCGTCTCTGATGGCCTTAAAAACATCCACACCTATTAAGGTAAGGATGACGCCGTTCACATGAGTTGTGCAGGAGGTGTCAGCAATGAATATACCATCGGGAAAAGGAGCAGGTGAATTCATGGTTAGAAGGAAAATTTCTTCTCTGCTACCCTACACATATGGTGGGCGATATCTAGGAAGATAAATTAGAGAACACCTGAAAATTGGTGCAGAGATTGCGTCACAAGATTGTGTCACAGAGCCAGGTACCTGAGTTCAATCCTGGCCTTGGGTGACTGTGTGGAGTTCACATGTTCTCCCTGTGTCCATGTGGGTTTCTTCTGGCTGCTCCGCTTTCCTCCCACAGTCCAAAGATGTGCAGGTTAGGTGGATGTTTCTGTACAGATAAAAAAAAAAAGTTTGGGAACCACTGCTCTGGTCCATGAGTCGATCTGAAACATGAAAGAATTTCAGTTTGAATCCATTTAAAATAAGCCAGACAGTTGCTGAGGAGGAGGTTGTGAAGACAAGTTTTGCTCAGTATGTGATCAAACACAAGAAGGGAAACCAAAAGCAATGCAGTTGATGAAAATATAATTGAAGAGAAGAGCAAAATTTCTTCAGCCAAGAATTGATAGTGAATTAAACACTAATACAAATGCAAAACACTGTGGATTCTGAAACACTGAAAGAGAATAGTAAAGGCTGGAAGCTTTCAGCATAGAAAGCTAAGCGCCTTTGAAATACCTTCTAACCCCCTCAAAACTTTTGTTTCCAGCTTGTGGTCACAGCTGCAGGCAGTTTCAAACCAGCTAAGTGATTTACACATCCTCTTTTGTGTAAACATTGCGGTTAGGAACAATGAGGGTACTTGAGATGCATTCAAACATGAAGGGAAAATTAAAAAAACACAGATGAATGCATGCCAAGTAAAAACCATTAAGCTGTCAATCAAATGAAAGTTCAAACGACTGGACTGAAATTGAAAGGAAAGGAAGGGCTTGAGGATATCTCAAAGATGCTTAGCTTTCTATGAAGGCTCAGTGGCTTGAAATAAATGCTGTATTAAAACAATGAGGCTGGGCAAACATCTGTTGGGATGGGAAATACCCCCTATTGTCAGAGGACTTAAAATAGATCTTCTTACATCTGCAGCTCTCTAGGCAGAGAAAGGGGAATCCTTTCTGCTGAATTCAGTACTCTGGTGATTTGGAAGTCATCCAGATTTCCAAGGGGCTTAGAGATTAAAGTAACGAGGGAACTTGAAAGATTTTAGAGCCCAGAGACAATAATGAGTATTTTACCGCAGTGCCTGAATTCAACATCCTGAAACTGAACAACACCTTTCCCAGGGCTAGAAGGGGCAGAAAAGCCATGAGACCCCCATCATGAGGGACCCTCCTTCTGCAAACAGGCAGCGACAGAAGGACACATAGGCACTGGACCTACCTCCTTGACACACCCTCCTGCCCCAGGGTCCAACGTGCTTGGCCAGGATGTCAGTGCCAGAGTGCCAGGGAGCAGTGCACAATGAGCACTGCCAAGGGGTGGTCCTGAAGGAAGGGGCCTGAGTGGGGTCTGAGGGGGAGAGAGTGTCTGAGTGAGGAGGGGCTGACAGGGGAGGGGTGCTGAGGAGGGTGGTGGCGGGGAGGAGGATTGTGTCAGGTCACCCTCATGCCAACCAGCTTTGAATTTTTCAGAACAAATGCTGTGCGTGGGTGTGTCCGTCTGTCCCTTATTTCAGGGGAGGGGGAGGTGGACCAGATGCTTCCAGCACCAGCAGCAAACACTCCAGTTTTCACGCTGGTGTGGGCACTTACTCCTGATTTGGGAGAATCGCAGCTAAAATGTAAATGCCTTTGACTTGCCACGTTGTTGCAATGAAGGTAAGCTCAAGGCATATCACCCCATTGTTTGATTAGGCCCTTAAACCTTTTGCAGTCACCAGTGATTTCAAGTCATGACTTCTGTGCTCATATTCTTTTGGACAGAAGATTTCCGGTGTCTAAATAGTTTTCATAGAAATAGAACTTATCATAGAAACCCTACAGTGCAGAAGGAGGCCATTCGTCCCATCGAATCAGCACCAACCACAATCCCACCCAGGCCCTACCCCCATATCCCTACATATTTACCCGCTAATCCCTCTAACCTACACATCTCTGGACTCTAAGGGGCAATTTTTAGCATGGCCAATCAACCTAACCCACACATCTTTGGACTGTGGGAGGAAACCGGAGCAAACCCATGCAGGCACGAGGAGAATGTGCAAACTCCACACAGACAGTGACCCAAGCCGGGAATCGAACCCAGGCCCCTGGAGCTGTGAAGCAGCAGTGCTAACCACTGTGCTACCGTGCCGCCAGTTTTGTATTTCACGTTGTCCTGAAGTTGTTTGCTTTCTTCACAATAAATTATCCTTTTTATTCTTACGTCATCTTCAACTTTTGATTATGTCTACCCTAAACCCAAGTCCAAATCATTATTTTTTTCATTTAATTTGAAGAGCAATGATCCCAACACTGGCCTCTGTTCATTACTATTTTCATTACTTTAGTCCAAAGGCAGCCATTGAATCTCTCTTTTCTCTGCTTTAAATTATACTGCATGTATTCTACATGATATTCCTTTGTATTCAGGAATTCTGCAGTGTTCCTTAAATACGACACAGACTAATATTATCAACAAGGGTCCACTTTCTATGCCTTTTGCTAATCTGTTCAAATCAGATCCACTACAGTTTCTTTTCAATACACTGTTATTACTTCAACCACGTTGTCACATGGCTTGCTTTGAAACACATTCCCAAATTACAGGAAGCTTGTTGTTAGAGCATATAGCATTGTTGTCGACATTTATACAGTTGTCATCATAGCAGCTAGTCTGGCTGAAATAGACACTCTATCAGAGTCTTCAACACATATTTCTTTGGCAGTAGCACTGGACATTCTGGGAGAGGAAAAGCTGCAAATTGTTTCTGAGCTGAAACTGTCGCTGCTGAAGAGCAAGCATTTTGTAACTGGATAAATAGCTTGATCTAAAAATTGTCCGTGAGATATTAATAGACTGGAATTTCCAAAACTTAAATAAGGCCAACTTCTTTTAATCTGATTTCCTTGTGCATTACTTGCATGCTATTAATTGTACAATTAGGGTTATGAAAAAAAGTTTGCGCTTTTGGGATTTCAGCTCATTAAGAGCTGATGAATGCTACACTTCAGTAGAAAAATAGTCATTTCCTTTTTCAAAAGGAACACTCAATTACCAAAGATATTCAATGAGAGATCTAGTCCCAGGTGCTACTGCTGTTGACTTCCCCAATGTTTTCTTTGATACCCTGTCTAAATTTCTCACATGAATATTGCCTTTGTCCTCTCTTTGCCAAAAAAGTAATGATTCTCCAATACATTTGCATAAACTGGTGAATAATTTGTTCAAACACACAAAGATATTTCATATAAATTAGTAAATAATCCTCATCCTCACGGGGAACTGCCTAACTAAAAACGATGAGCAGATAATTAGGCAATGTACTTGTAATTGCTGTAGCATATCTCCAGGGACATGTTCCTGAACATCTGTTTATAGCCATCAAATATAATCCATTGTAAATAACAAGCATATTGTGTCTCCAGAAATTCATATGAAGCGTATGGTTCAGATTTATATATTTGCAGACGCAGCAGACTTTGTTTGCTATTGCAGCAGCAGTGCTGATGGCAAAAGTAAAAAAAACATTGTGTTTTTAATCTGCTAATTTATCATTTAATTCCAAAGCAATGACCACTAAAGCTCAACAGAGCAAGCCTAATACAGTGCACTCCTGTTAAATAAAAACTCCAGTACTTGCCAATTTGATTTCATTAACCTTCTACTTTCTTTATGAGGTGCCATGCCAGGTGTGATATTCAACAGGCACAGTTGTGGTATAAGGTAGAATTTAAATAGCTGCAATATTTTAAGAGGAAATGTTTTCCTCAATGATATCTATGTACGCATTCTCATTAGAAATGCAAATTAAAGTCAAAGCATATTTCACATATTTGTAAAATGATGGCACCGAATGCAACTGTTAAGTTAAACAATAAGCTGTTATAAAATGCCAACTGTGGCATCTATATAGAGTAAAGCTCTTTTCAATTATGCAAAGTCAAATTGTCTTTTGTTTTACTGAATTGAGCTATTTTATTTTCTAAATCCCTTTCCTCCCCCAATTTCTTCCTCCTCTTCACTTTGCAGGCATCGTGTTTTAAAGGCAAAAGACAGTCCTGCAACCTTCATGCTAATGCATACAATTAGTAAAAGTATAATGGACTCAATTCTTGTTCACAAACACTGGTGATAATGAATGTCCTTGGAGTAACATGATCCATAGCAGTCTATAAATTGGCAGAGCTTACCGTTGATGGGTGTCGTTTCCTGTTATCATTATTACCAGTCAGAGTTATTAGTCAATACTAAAGATTGTCCTTAAAAGAGCTGACAATACTTCCTGAAAAAATTGAGCTATGAAGTCGTCTAATCTGCATCAACGCAGATTGTCTGCCAAGGTTGTGAATAAGCAGTAAATACTTTCCAATTGAAACTTTGATGTGAACTTTAAAGGAATGCAGCAACACTAAAATATATCATAGAATCCCTACAGTGCGGAAGGAGGCCATTCGGCCCATCAAGTCTGCACTGGTCACAATCCGACTCAGGCCCTATTCCCGTAGCCTCAAATATTTACCCTTCTAATCCCCCTGACACTAGTGTCAATTTAGTATGGCCAATCAACCGAACCTGCACATTTTTGGACTGTGGGAGGAAACCGGAGCACCCGAAGAAAACCCACGCAGACACAGGGAGAATGTGCAAACTCTACACAGACAGTGACCCGCGGCCAGATTTGAACCTGAGTCCTTGTGAGGCAGCAGTGCTAACCACTGCGCTACCGTGCTGCCCCAATGTTATAATAGGTTAATCCAAATGTCACGCAAATTTAATCTGGAGAGTGAGTGCATGGCAATCTTAATAAATCAGTTTCCCTTGTGGAATCATAGAATCCCCACAGTGCAGAAGGAGGCCAGTTGGCCCATCAAGCCTGCACTGCCAACAATCCCAGCCAGGCCCTATCCCGTAACCCTAGGTTTTTAGCCTGCTAATACCCCTGACATACCTAAGAGGCAATTTAGCATGGCCAATCAACGTAACCTGCTCATCTTTGGACTGTGGGAGGAAACCGGAGCACCCAGAAGTAACCCAAGCAGACATGGGGAGAACATGCAAACTCCACATAGACAGTCACCCGAGGCTAGAACTGAACCCGATCCCTGGCGCTATGAGGTAGCAGTGCTAACCATTTGCCATGATGCTGCCCCATGCCATTCTTTGTTTCCACAAAAAATGTCATTTGTACTCTCACTGTATTAGCATATTTTTTCCAGCCATGACCAAGTAGCACCAGCAAGTGTGATAATGGCCTCCATGGCACATAATTAAAGGGAAACTCCAAACATGCAATTTGAAGGTGTTTGGAGTTGAGACCCAAAGTGAAGGAGGTGCCAGTATACAATTCAGACATGCGAAAGCTATGCCATGGTTCAGTGATGCTTCCTTGGCTGCTGGTGACTGTGAGGGCCTATAGGAATACTCTGTTGCCAAGCAATGGTATATGGAAGCCCAATGTGTACACCAAGAAAGATGAAGAGGAGGTGAGCATGAACAGCCATGTTCATGAATACAATGTATGAAATAGTAAAATAACCTAAGCTGGACAAGAAAAGTATGTTACTTTCACCTGTATTCTGATCTACTTAATACCCTGATCCCTTCTTCAGCCTTCTCAAGCCTGCTCCATCACATTGCTCCTCACACAACTATCTTATGAGTGTACGCATTCCTCACTGTCTACTCAATTACTCACAATTTGTACATTCACCACTGACGCTCATACAGCAGTGCCACGCGTCTCCCTCATAGATACACTCAACAAATGTTCTATATCCATTCAACACATCTCCTAACACTTGCAGGAATCCCCCAACAGAAACACCATTCTGTGAATCTCCCCTGCAATTGGCAGTGGTGCTCTGGCAAAGGCTGTACACTGATCCCTTAAGAAATAAACTTTTATGTGTTTATTCATACTGAGAAGAGGATGAGAGATTGGATAGAATTGAGTCCTGGCTAACAGGAAAAAAATATTTTCTTGCAGGACAGCTGTACAGAGTCCTAAATAAAATAGGTTTGCATAGCTTTGACTCAGTGGTCACTCTTCCATAGGATCGCTGCAAATGATGTGACATAATTGTTAAATTTCACAAAAGATGATCTGTAAAGATGCATGGTGTGTGGAACAAAGCACTGTTGCACATTTGAGTAAAGGGTGCTCGACTAAATTTAGGATTAGTAAGTGTAGCCAGGAGGCAATTGATGCTTACACTAAGTGCACAATGTGGTAAGTCGTCAATTCTCCAGCATTACAATCCTTCATATAGACCGTGGGTTGAGGAGGTTGTCTTATGATGAGAGGCTAAGAAAATTGGGCTTATATTCTGTGGAGTTTCGAATAATGAGAGGTGAGCTCATTGGAACCTCCAAAACTCTGAAGGGGATTACGGGGTGGTTGCTGAGAAATTGTTTTCACTGGTTGGGGAATCTGAAACAGGGGGCACACACTCAGGATAAGGAGCCAATCATTTAGAACAGAGTTAGGAGAAGTTATTTCACTTTAAGGAAAATTCACTTTCAACAGGGTATAGTAAACTTGCAAGACTGGTGAATCAGACTGGTGAACCTGAAGATCCTGCCAAGGAGAACAGCTGGAAGATTGCTGCCCTGACTTGTGTCTTGTAGATGGTGGACAGATTTTGGGGAGTCAGGAAGTGAATTAATCACCACAAAAATCCTACGTGCTCATATGCCTAGTTCAGTTAAGTTTACAGCCATTGGTAACCCCCAGGATACTGGTGCTGGTGGATTCAGTGAAGGCAATGCCATTAAATATCAAGGGGCCATGGTGTGACTGTTGTTAGAGATGGTCATTTGCTGGCATTTGTATTGGGCGAATGTATCTTGCCACTTAGCAGTCCCAGTCTGAAAGATGTCTAGTTCTTGTTGTATATGGACAAACCTGCCATTGAGAAGTCAAGTTGTGTACAACGTTTCTGTAAATTAGTTCATAATATTATAATCCTTCTTTAATATAAGCATCATGTTGGAGCTTCTGAACTCTACAATGATAGTTGAATAATGTAGCAATTAGTACTTGCACCATTGCCCTCATATATTTACCTTCCACAAACAACCTGCTCAAAAATATTCTTTTATTTATTCTCACGATATGAGCAACATTAATAAGGCTACATTTATTGCTCATCTTTTGTCACCATAAATAATTGGTAATGGATGGTATTCTTGAACCTTTGCAGTCTTTGTCGTAATGGTAACCCCAGAATGACATTGAGAGAGAATGTCAGGAATTTGATTTCATGAAAGAATAGCAATGTATGTCCAAGTCGAATCAGTCCTGTGATATGAGGGAGAACTTTGAGGTGATGATGATGTTCCATAGCATTGCTCTTTTTGTATTTCTCAGAGGTGGTAAAACTGAACACTCTCCAGTACCAGATCCAAGGCCCATCTTTCATTTGTCACCTTAGGCTATGATATGAATGATTGGTTTGACTTCAACCACAAGGAGTAGCAATGATCAAGACCGCTCTTATCCTTAAGTGGCATCCAGACAAAAGAAAACTCCAGAATGGTCACTGGATACCAATCAGAAACGTAACTCATTATTTTTTTCATAACAAAGGCTCATAAATTCCTCAGAGTGCAATCGCCGGCAGATTTCCACTCTGTAGCGACTTGCCTTCATTTGAAATCCAAAGCCCCTGTCTCAGCCAACCCTCTGACTCAGGCCAAGTGAGACTGAAACTGCAAAGCAGTTCAGGGGCTCCAGCAGCGAAGTGTAATAGGAGCGCAGAGAAGGAGGACATGCCTCTTTTTTTACATTGTGGGATGTCAGGTTGGAGGATGGAGGGGTGGAGGTGAAGGCCATGTGGGACTCAGTCTCAGTCTTTAGATTAGTTACTCTGAAGTTAGAAGTGTTTTTCTTCCTCCTAACTGCTCAGAGTAACACCAGGGGTGATTTTGAGCCTCTGGCTGTGGGAATGGCATTGTGTGCTCAAAATTTGTCCAGTAAGAAGTCTCACAACACCAGGTTAAAATCCAACTGGTTTATTTGGTAGCATGAGCTTTTGGAGCGCTGCTCCTTCATCAGGTCATCACTTTAACCTGGTGTTGTGAGACTACTTACTGTGCCTACAGTAAAAGACTACTTACTGTGCCTACAGTCCAATGCCGGCAACTCCATACCAAAATTTGGAGAGCGGGACTTGCACCAGCGAATTTTGAGTTCCAATCTTACTGTCGCCTCGCCGGTGGTCGTTAGTTGCCGGCTCTAATTTCTGGTGGCGGGGGGGGAAATGATCTGATCACCGGGGGGAACAGCGGAGGAGAAGATGCCAATTGGGGGGAGTGGCCCTGAAACCTCGGTGGTGAGCGGCGGGGGGGGGGGGGGGGGGGGGGTAGATTTTCTTAGGTTCTGATTGGGGTGCACTTTAAAGATGATGCCTTGACCTCTGCAGCTGGATTTTGTTGACATATTTAGGCCCATCTCACTGCATGACAATGTGAAACATGGCCACTTGATTTTTTTTGGCAGGGTGTTGTCAGACCAGGAGAGAAAACTGATCAGTTTCTCTTGAGAGAAACACACCTGCTTTCTCACCAGAACCAACGCTCTGCCATTTGCCATTTGTTGGCAAGACTCCCCCCATGAGTGTAAAACTGGCAGAACCATCCGAACTTATTAATTTAAATCACTTTGTCAGATGGTTCTCAGACCACCACAATTGGCAAGGGGCAGTGAGCCCTTCTGGACAATTGCTGGCTAAACCCTTATATGGAAACATCCAAGAGCGATTAACCAGCACATATTTGGGGTGCCCTTCCAAATGAGAGCCAGGAAGTTATGGCCAAGGGATTTGTGCAGTTATCTCATCTGAAATCCATTAGCTCCATAAAGCGGCTATCTAATCTGGAACTTCTGGTTTGCATGTCTTAACTGCACATCATGCATTCAGCTAATGTACAGACAAATTGGAACATAATCCACTGAATAAATGTGATGGAAAGTGTAAAATGAAAAGACTTGTCAATATCCAGAGATAATAAAGACCACTGCCAAATCTTTTATTCACATTGTCATTATTACTACAATTTAGTCTTACAAAAGGTAAGATTACTTACAAATGGGTTATTATAAAAAAGGTATTTGAAAATGTTCAGAGGCAATTACCACTTATAAAACATATTACACATTTATTTAGTTGCACTGTGTCAAAATCATGGGGAAGGATTGCCAAAATTATGAAATATAAGGTAAATTTGGTGATCTTGAAGTACACTTGAATGGGACACAGATCAGAGAATCAGCACTTAGGTTTTGTAGCTCCAGATCAAGCAATCTCCACTGGCAGTGTGCCGGGCTGAACTTATCCTACAATTCTTCAATTTCTGACAAGACATACTTGTCAAAAGAAAGTCCATCCCAAGGTAAGATACACAAAATAAACTGGTTGCAAAAATCTTCCACAACCTATAATTGATGCCAAATTCTTTTCACACTCTGTTTCTGAAGCTGCTGATTTTTATGTGTATATAAGTTTCTGAAGTTTTGAAATGACCAGGAGATGCAATGACTCACAGTAGAGTTACTTATGTGATGTATTGGGTATATACTCTTCAACATTTCTTCAGGTTCTGAAGGTTTTTGCCGATCCTTAAAGCACCAGGGGATCAAAGACTGTCCATTGAGGCAGATCTTGAACTGATCTGAGCCTTAAGAATCTAGCTATTAATTGTAGTACCTCATAACTGCTGTAAGACAAGTGTAAAGGAATGGAGTTAGTAGCAATGGTGTACAGGTGTGACAAAGCTCAGAGTGGACTGCAGCAGTTGGTGTGGTACACCCTAAGCATTCAAATTTTTCTGAATTGTTTATTATTCTGAAATAAATTGCACTTCTTGCAATGTCAAAAGGAAACAATGCAAAACTATCCCCTCTGAGCTTGTCCTGAGGACTCCAGATTTACACTGTCAGTCTCATATTGGGAAGTTGAAACCACTTCATAATAACATTAAGTGTGCTCAGAAGTGTCTCCCTCAGATTAAAGTTGGCTATGATGGACTGGGAAACATTACTGGAAGGAAGGACAGTTGACAGGCAATGGCATGTATTCAAGGAATGAATAGGTGAACTCCAAAAGTTATTCCTATTTGGAGCAAGAATGGAAAAGGAACTGTGGTCAAACCATGGCTTACAAGGAAAATTAGAGATCGTATTAGATTCAAAGAAGAAGCATATAAATTGGCAAGAAAAAACATTGAACCTGAGGATTGGGGGCAGTTTAACATTCAGCAAAGGCAAACCAAATTATTGATTAAGTAGGGGAAAATAGCATATAAAAGTAAGCTACAGGAGAACATAAAAACTGACTAGAAGTTTCTATAGGTATGTAAAGAGAAAAAAATTGACAGAAAAAAATGTAGGCCCCTTCCCTAGTCAGAAACAGAAGAATTCATAACGGAGAACAAATAAATGGCTGAGGAACTAAATTTATAATTTATTCATGAATAATATACCAGACATTTGAGAAACATAAAAGTTTTAGTGAGGAGCTGAAGGAAGTCAGTATTAGTAGAGAAAAGGTTTTGGGGAGGTTAATGGTATTGAAGGTGAATAGATCTCTAGGGTTGATAATCTTCATCCCAGAGTATTTAAGGAAATGGCCCTGGAAATAATAGTCCGTTGGTGATCATTTTCCAAAATTCTTTGACCTCTGGGATTGTTCCTATTAATTGGAAGGTAGCTGATTTCAGCCTATTATTCAAAAAGGGAGGTAGAGGGAATACAGGGAACTATAGACCAGAGAGCCTAACGTCAGTCAGAGGGAAGTTGCTAAAGTCCATGATCAAGGATTTCATCGCACAGCATTTGGAAAGCAGTGGCATAATCAGACAAAGTCAACATGAATTTATGAAAGGGAAATCAGACTTGACAAATCTACTGGAATTCTTTGAGGATGTAACAAGTAGAGTTGACCAGGAAGAACTGGTGGAGACTTTCAGAAGGCTTTCGACAAGGTCTCACATAGAAGATTACTATGAAAACCTAAAGCACATGGGATTGCAGGCAGTGTCTTGAGATGGATGGAAAGCTGGCTCGCAGATAGGAAGCAAAGAGTTGGAATAAATGGGTCTTTATCCAACTGGCAGGCAGTGGCTAGTGGGAATCTGTGCTTGGACCCCAGCATTATATATCAATGATTTGGACAATGGAACTAAATATATTAACTTCAAATTTGCAGATGATACAAAGTTGGGTGGGAGGGTGAGCTGAAGCAGAGATGCTTCAGTGTGATTTGGACAGGCTGAGTGAGTGGTCATATGTATGGCAGATGCACAATAATGTGGATCAATGTGAGGTTATCCACTTTGGTAGCAAAAATAGGAAGACAGATTATTTCTTGAATGGGTGTAAACTCAGAGAGGTGGATTCTCAGCACGAACTTGGTGTCCTCGTGCATCATTCGCTGAAAGTAAGTGCACAGGTTCAGTAGGCAATAAAGAAGGCAAATGGTATGTTGGCCTTCATTGCAAGAGGATTTGAGTATAGGAATAGGAATGTTTTACTGCAGTTGTGTAGGGCATTGGTGATGCCACACCTGGGGTATTGTATGCAGTTTTGGTGTCCTTATCTGAGAAAGGATATTCTTGGTATAGAAGGAGTGCAGTGAAGGTTTATCAGGCTGATTCCTGGGATGACAGGACTGTCATGTGAGGAGAGACTAAGTCACTTATGATTATATACATTGAAGGTTAGAAGTATGAGAGAGGATCTCATAGAAACTTGTAAAATTCTAACAGGATTAGATAGGGTAGGTTCAGAAAGAATGTTCCCAATAGTGGCGGAGTCCAGAACTAGGGGTCATTGTTTGAGGATAAGGGGTAAACCTTTTAGAACTGAGGTGAGGATAATTTTTTTCAGCCAGAGAGTGGTGAATCTGCGGAATTCACTATCACAGAAAGTAATTGGGGCCAAAATGTTGTGTGATTTTAAGAAGGAATGTGACATAGACTTTGGGGCTCAAGGGATATGGGGGATCATGGGATCAGGGTATTGGATTTGATGATCAGCCATGATCATAATAATTAGTGAAGCAGGCTCGATGGGCTGCTTCTATTTTCTATGTGTGTTTCTATATATCATTGTAAATATTTTAATGAACAGAAAGATAATTTACTCTGCAGACAAAGTCACTCTCCAATCCTCCATTGATCCTTTTCTCTGCCAAGCATCTTACTGTACAATGCATGGAGGTACCGTCATCACAATATAACAGTTTTATGTTGTCTTGCCAACTCGTTCACAACCTCAGTCTGTTACTTGTGAAGGAAATGGTCGTGGTATTCTATTTCTGATACTTGGGTCATGTGAAAAAGTTCCTTTTCGTTCTAGCATTTTTATTTGCATCTTTCCATCGACCATTTTATCATACTGGCCCTTGTATTTTTCTATTAGTGTGACCATTTCAGCAGTCTTAGAAATCATAGAAATCATAGAAACCCTACAGTGCAGAAGGAGGCCATTCAGCCCATCGAGTCTGCACCGACCACAATCCCACCCAGGCCCTACCCCCACATATTTAACCCGCTAATCGCTCTAACCTACGCATCCCAGGACTCTAAGGGGCAATTTTTAACCTGGCCAATCAACCTAACCTGCACATCTTTGGACTGTGGGAGGAAACCGGAGCACCCGGAGGAAACCCACGCAGACACGAGGAGAATGTGCAAACTCCACACAGACAGTGACCCGAACCGGGAATCGAACCCGGGACCCTGGAGCTGTGAAGCAGCAGTGCTAACCACTGTGCTACCGTGCCGCCCTTGTCTTGTTCTGATTTATAATCTCAGTTTCCTTCTCTGTCTGAATTGCTGCTTTGTCTATCTCACTCTGGCACAACTCCTGCAACTGGGTGATTTAATTTTCCAATCTCTTCCTTTCATCTTCTGCATCTCCTCCACCTGTAATTTTGCATTCAGCTTCTGCCACTTGCAGTTCAGTCTGAGCTAGTTCCATCTCCTGCACACCTTTATTTCCCTTTACGTTTGATAGTCATCTAAAGTCCCTTTAGATTAATTTACAATTTTAAGTGGCTCCTCTTTGTTAAGGGTTCTCTGCAGTGATTTCAGTCTTCAACCTGTTCCTGAATTTGTTCCAAACTCAGCTTTACTTCCCAACTGTTGCCTTACCCAATCTCTCATGCGTGATTTGGTTATTTCCAATAATTTAGTTGTTCTGGTTGATTTCAGATTCTCATTCTCAGTATGTGCTAGTTTTACTCTTAGCCCATTGCTTTGCTTTTGCAATTAATTCAGTTTATCAATTTCTGAGTTTCTTCCAAGGTGAACTCAACAGTCTCTTTTGACAACATTAGATCATGATCTCTCCCTACTCATGCTCTGCATGTCTGCTAAGAATTTCTATATTCTTTCTGCTGTAGTTGCAACAAACTTTACTTCTATGTTCAACATTTCTACCTTCTTGTTATTTTAATAGACACTCCTGCCAGAATGTTACTGCCTTGCTTGCCTGAGGCTTGTAAGATCCTGCCCGAGGCCAATGGAGAATGCCTTTCTGCATGCCCGTAAAGTTCCGGCCTTCTCCTGAATTGCTAACTTGCTCAACAGTTGTGTTCTCTTTTTGAGTTTGTCCATTGCTGTGTCCTGCACAGTACTCTCGAACACTGAACAGCTCCTGCCTCTATGCAGAATGCCAATTTCTTCAGCTCATTGGTGTATTTCACGCAGCTAGTAGTTTGATCATTCAGTTGGATCTTAAATAGAATTCTCAATATAGCTCTGGCGAATGATAGCTTTACTTCAACAGTACAGTGACTCTTGTAGTAGATGATACAGGATGTCCGACATGGGTGCCATGAGGGTGCATTTCACTCTGAGACTAGCAGTTCTCTCACCTATCACGAACTGATAGCATCCATTACAAGGGGAGTTTCTTGGTTCATCTCGCATTCCATGATATGATCTCCATTGTTGAGTTCTGCTTGTGCTTTTTCTCTTCACCTTTTTTACCTTTTTCACATCTTCATGCGCTAACTCCAGTTCCTTCACCGCTTGCTGGTGAATGTTGTACTGTTTCTTACTGGCCCTAATGGATTTCCGAGCTACTTTCACATTTTTAGCTTTGGTATAGCTGGGTCACTTCTCCTTTAGATTAATGTCACAAACTTTTATCTCCTTTTGATTTGCTGTAGTTCTCAGTGTAATTTATCCAATTATTTTCTCTTCATTCTTACTTGAGGCCTTAATTTCCTCCGCTGAAGTCTTGCATTGCTTATGGATCCTCTTTTTACAATTGCCCTCTATTTGGGGTGTTCTCTGATTTTTCTATATCTTGTTCCTTCTTATGGTTGTTTCAATAAATGTTGTACAACTTTAAATGCATGACTGCTTTAAGACTGTCAAAGTTTTTTAAATTAAAAGCAAGATACTGCGGATGCTGGAATCTGAAACAAAATCAGAAAATGCTGGAAAATCTCAGCAGGCCTGATGGCACCTGTCGGGGGAGAATTGAGCCAACATTTCAAGTCTAGATGACCCTTTGTCAAAGTTTTCTTTTAAACTGGCAACAGCTGCCGTTGCTGTCAGTGTCTAATTTTTCCTGCACTTTTGGGGTTTGATGGGAATCTGCAGCTCCTCCATTCTTGGGTCCTTTTTAACTATTTAACTTTTTTCAGTTGGTGGAAGGTTTCCTCTGCAGTTTAGCATTTTTTTTCTGGCTGCCTGGGGAGTCCATTTCTCCAGCCCTGTTCTAACATCAATCTTTTTCATAAATTTCAGTAGTGGCTCTGGTGGGGACCATGTGTTTAAAAACATCTTCACCTTTTTTAACAGACGGAAGTCTTCTCTGCTTTCAAAGGCATCTGAACCTCGCTGTCTGGAGTCCGCCTGTGCAGGAACCACTACCAGGCACCTCCCCGACCCCCAGCCCCTGCTCTCACCACAGGCTCTGCTCAAGAACCTAGAATCTCAGCCTTTTCACTTTCCCGCACTTTGCGGAGAGGTCCTGCAGATCCTTGAGCTATTTTTACCTTTTACTTCTGAACATGTTAACTGCAGCCAATATCTTATTTTCAAAACTTCCCAACGTATTTTCTTCCCTGTTCCTGGAAGACCAATAAACCTCTTCATCTCCACAACTTCAGTCTTGACTACCTGAAGTCATGGTGTGGAGATGCCGGCGTTGGACTGGGGTAAACACAGTAAGAAATCTCACAACACCAGGTTAAAGTCCAACAGGTTTATTTGGTAGCTACCAAATAAACCTGTTGGACTTTAACCTGGTGTTGTGAGACTTCTTACTGTGTTTACCTGAAGTCACTCAGTGCGGGGATTTCTCCCCAAAACCCCTACAAGCTTTGTTCAGATCAGGGGACCTGCAAACTCCAGCTTCTCACTCTTCATCACCTCTGGGACAAACCCTGCCACTCCATATAGACTTTCTTCCCCACTTAACCTCTGAACTTATCCAACTGAAGCAATTCTCTGTCTTCTATCTGGATTTCTTTTTTAAAAACTGGATCACAGCTCTGTTTCATTTGTTCTCCTCCCCTCCAGAAAGAAAACAGTAACACTCTTGAAGGCTAATCTCTCTTCATTTGTGTATTTAGTGTCTATCCAAACATCTTGACTTGTTGGCCACACCAGATTCACTACTTTGACTGCCCCTCAGGAACTAGCACCACTATAACTCTATATTCTGCACCCTCTCCTTTCTCTATGTGCTCTATGAACTTTGTATCGCGTGCAAAAAACAGTACTTTTCACCGTATGCCAATAAGTGTGACAATAATAAATCAAATCAAAAAAACACTCTCTTTTCAAGTCTGTTCGTCCTCAAGCAGGCAGTCAGATGAGTGTTTCTCTTTTTCAAGCTTCAATTGAATCGTATATTCACAGACAGGCTGCTCCGTCGAAATTAGTCTGCCTTGTCACCAATGTGTAATAGCTTGGCACCCCTTGGGTGACTTCAAGACAGTTCAGGCTCCATTAGGAACAATGGGTGTTTATTGATAAAGAGAAATCAGGTACAAGGCATGTGCAGCCCATGGCTGCTTTGGGGCAGAGCCCCAGCTCTTACATGCTTACTACATGGCTGCTCAATGATTCTGCCTGAGAGAGGACAGAACTCTCCAGGGTGATAACTAGCTTTCTCATTCTCATTAGTTTCCATTGGTCTCTCAAGACACTTGATCCTCTTTTGCTGTGCTGCCTTAAAGAGAAGACACCACAATCACAATATACCCCTAGACTAGGTAATCATGTATACCCTGAAAACTCCTATATAATACTTGCATAGATGATGTTGTCTTTCTTTTTTCTAAGTACATACAACATTATTAAAATATCCAGGTTATTTTTGCCACACTAACAATTTTGTGGTAAATATTAATGATTTGGACGTAGGTGTAGGCAGAATGATGAAGTTTGCAGATGATACAAAAACTGGCCACATGGTAGATAGTGAGGAGGATAACTGTAGACTGTAGGAAGATAACAATGGACTTATCAGGTGGGCAGAAAAGTGGTAAATAGAATTCAGCCCAGAGAAGTATGAGGTAAAACAAGGCAAATGAACCCATGATAAATGGGAGGATACTGAGAGGGGTAGGGGAAGTGAGCAAGCTTGGAGTGAATATCTACAGATCCCTGAAGGTTGCAGGATAGGTCAATAAGATGGTTAAGAAGGCATGTCAAAGTTTTCCACTTAATAGCTGAAGCATAGGGCAGACTTTTACGCTCCCCCAAGGCGGGTTCTGAGGTGGGGGTGGAGGAGGGGGAGGATAAAATTGAATACATGGCAATTCTGCATTGGGAACCTGCCTGCCCAAACCCAGATGTAATTTCAGGCTTGTGCGGACAGGATTGTGGGCGGGAAACTCACCGATTCACCTATCAACGCTCCTAATTGGCCACTTATTGTCTACAGAATAGTCTTAACCCACCGGCCTCAATATTTGGGCTGGTGGGAGTGGTAGCGGGTATGGTGGGAAAGTGACATTTACACTTTGCCCCATCTTAGGCAGAAAGGTGAGGGGATGGGCTGGCCTCACTCTGAAGACCTCTCAAAGTTGGGGAGCCCTCCCCTTGGGATGTTGGATGTCTGGGTGCACTGCCTCTTGATCCCCTCCTCAACATGTTTTCACCGACCCCCAATCCTGAACCCTCCCCACAAGTGTCCCCTATACTCCACCCCCAGAACCCCCATGATTTACCTTTTCAATGGTCCTGGGACTTAGTCACAGGCAGATTGGTTCAGTACCACTTCTGGCCACTGGAGCACTGTGCCTGGCCAGGTTGAAGAGCTGTTGGCCAATCAGGTTGGCAAACAACTCTCATGGGTAGGATTTCCTTCCAAGGACTGACGGAAGTCCCACCCACTGCCAGTGAATGTTCAGGTGAGCGTTAAATGGTTTCTGGAGTTCGAGAGGCAATGGCTGCACCTTAAGTGCCACCTCTCAAGTTGGTGGGCACCAATCGCTTACCATCCTTAAAATTCTGCCCTTGTAATATAAGAGCACGCAGAATCTGCTAAAACAATTTAAAACATTAGCTAGGCCACAACTTCATTTCTGTGTGCGGTTCTGCTTACCTCATTACAGAAAGGATGTCATTGCACTGAAATGGGTACAGAGGAGAATTATGAGGATGTTGCCAGGACTAGAAAATTGCAGCTATGAGGAAAGATTGGACAGGTTGGGGTTGTTCTCCTTTGAACAGAGGAAGCTGAGGAAAGATTTGATTGAGATTTACAAAGTTGTATGGGGCCTGTATAGAGTGGGTGGGAAGGACCAAGTTTTTGATTTGATTTATTATTATCATATGTATTGGGATATAGTGAAAAATATTGTTTCTTGCATGCTACACAGACAAAAACCTACTGTTCATAGAGTACATAGGGGAGAAGGAAAGGAGAGGGTGCAGAATGCAGTGTTATAGTTATAGCTAGGGTGTTGAGAAAAATCAGGTTAATATATGGTAGGTCCATTTGAAGGTCTGATGGCAGCAGGTAAGAAGTTGTCCTTGAGTTATTTGGCAAATGATCTCAGACTCTTGTATCTTTTTCCCAACAGAAGAAGGTTGAAGAGAGTGCCCAGGATGTGCGGGGTCCTTGATTATGCTGGCTGCTCTTCCGAGGCAGTGGGAAATGTAGACATAGTCAATGGATGGTTTACATGATGGACTGGGTTACGTTCACAACCTCTGTTGTTTTTGCAGTCTTGATCAGGGCACCAGCCATACCAAGCTGCGATACATCCGAAAAGGATGCTTTCTATGATGCTTCTGTAAAAATTGGTGAGAGTCGTAATGGACATGCCGAATTTCCTCAGCAGCAGAGAGGTCAGTGACTGGGGGTAGAAAGTTAGTGATTGATGGAAGGATTGGAGGGGAGATGAGGAACTGTTTTTTCACCGAGAGGGTTGTGGGGTCTGGAACTCACTGCCTGAAAGGGTCGTTGAGACAAAAACTCTCAACTCATTTAAAAGGTGTCTGGATATTCACCTCAGATGTCATAACCCGTAGAGCTATGGACCGAATGTTGGAAAGATTAGGTTGGGTGTCTCATCTTGCGGCCAGTGCAGCTAGGATGGTCCAAGTGGCCTCTTTCTGTGCTGCAAAATGTCTATGATTCTATGATGCTAATTGTACTTAAAAGCAGAAAATAATTTTGCAATGGGGCTTTTCCTATTGAGTGCATTATGGGATTAATTATAGCTAAGTTATTGTAAACCTTAAATCTCTAACTATAGACAGCTGTACTGAATTATCATAGTTGTCTACAAACACACAAGAAAATAATTCTATATGTTCTGTACAGGAGGAACAGAAACATTTCTGCAGTGTTATATGTGATGGCCTTTGGGATAGACAAGATAATTCTTCTCAAATTCCCTGGTCTGCTGGACTGTATTGAGTTCAGGACCATAAAATTGCCTTTTCCTGCAAATGTCAAACAGACCCATAAAATTACTTCACTGGATGATGGATATTGTCTCTGTAGAACTGAAGGTGCTGATGGTAAAAAGCTGAAAGTATTTTGTTTTGAAGAGTTTCATTCTTTCATTGACTTTCCCAGTCACCTGTCAGTTATTTTAAATGTAATATACATTTAACAGCATTCCTGAGGAAAAGGATGGAACACTTAAAAGTTAATGTGGAACTCCTATACTATACAAGTATATGCCAACACTTTAGGTTTGAGCTTTTCAGCATTGACACAGAAAATCTTTTTTTCATGCATTGTCTACTTTTTCCTTCTTCCTGCACCAATCCAGCCCTGTATTTAAGATAAGTTAACCATTTTCCAGAGGATGGAGGAAATGTAACGAAGATCAATTGTCCTGAATTTCTGTCAAAGGGTCATCCAGACTCGAAATGTTGGCTCTGTTCTCTCTCCACAGATGCTGTCAGACCTGCTGAGATTTTCCAGCATTTTCTGTTTTTGTTTCAGATTCCAGCATCGGCAGTATTTTGCTTTATCTGAATTTCTGTGTTTTTCTGCTGCCCTTATGGTATGGATCCACAGGGGAATGGGGTAGAACCCAGTTTTGCCCGAGTCTTGGCCTTTGTTTCCAGTTTTTTTAGAGGGGAGGTGGGGAAACGTGTTGTTTGATGTAAACATTCTGTCTGTCACAAGCATGGTTTCTTATGTCAGAAACTGTGGAAAGGGAATTCTCAAATCAGCAATTTCCTCTGCATCATGCTGGTACGTGACATACCAACAGCACTTATGGGACCCACTTGGGGTACAAAAATATCCAAAATTGCAGAAGTTAGCACCAAATCAGTTTAAGATGCTGAATGACAACATGATTTTCTTTCTCGCAGATGCTCCTTGTGCTCATGTCCTTGTGAAAATGGTGTCCAGTGCAGTTAGCACCCAGAACTATACATGTGTACAACAGACAGCATTTTGGAGACAATGTGGCAGTTAATGTACTGGGAAGTCAACACTAAGGAGTATAATGACATAACCATTATTTCCAGCAATTAGAACAAAGGGACATATATCCAAGATTAGGGATAAGTGAATTAGGACAGAGAGCAGGGGAAAACGTTTTTACAGATAGATCTGAGGCTGTGTTAGGTACTGCCAAAGTTGGTGATTGAAACAGAAAACATGTCAACATTTGACAAAAGATAGGTGATTGAAGAAAAGGGGAATAAAAGCATTTTCTGCCTTTAAAATAATTCAGGCACATTCATGTTCTTTAAAGCAGTTCCTAAACTAATTTCCGAAATATAACCTAATCCAATACCAGGTTTTTACTGAAACCAATAGAATGTAACTGATTAAAAATTAGGATGTTACTTGTGTATTAAAATATACTTATTGATGACAAGTAAAATGTCCAAAGCAAATCTAAAATATTAGTCATTTTCTGTGCGCCATTGGTAGTTCTCAGAGAACATGCTTGATTGACATGCTGCTCTTATTTTGTAAGGTTTAATCATTGAATAAATCTCCCATGATATGGCATTATTTCAAAGGGATGTTCTGAGCAGCATAATATGCTTCTCTCCCTTGCTCAGGGAGTCTGAAAAGCTGACATCCTTTTGAAAATAATAGCACCTGCACATATCTGTAATTAAAAATGCCACCAAAAATAGCCTTTACAAATGGTATTGACAAATCTAAACCATGAGCTAAATGCAATTGTTCACCTTGTTCAATTTTAAAAATTTAACAATTCATGATCATTCATTGTTGAAGCCCGAACCATGCATGGAAAAAAATGTTGTTTATTAAGTAGCTCGAAGTGAGAAGACAAGCCCAAGTTGTTTCTGCACATACCCACATCTATTTCCATATTCCAGCACTCAACACTGAGCACTGAAGGCTAAGAACAATCTACTTGATCAGCCGTAACATTTCATACTCATAGCTTGTAACATTAATATAGAATTTCTGACATCCACATAATTGAACATGTTCTGATTGGTTCAGGTCCAGAAAAGATAAAATAGCAGTAGATGCAAAGTTGCTTCTCAAATGGTCGTTACAATCTGGCATCATAATTTTGAGGAGAAATGAATGATTGGCATAGTGAAAATCCTAGCAAATGTAGAACCAAGATTACCCCTATTGATTGGCTATTGGCATGTAATGTTTAAATTTGTTAATGGCATATGACAAGACCAGCATTTAATTCACATCCCAAACTGCCCTTGAGAAAGTGGCAGTGAGCGACTTCCTTGAACCACTGCAGTCCATGAGGTGTAGGTACACACATTGTGCTGAGGGAGTGAGTTCTCGTATTTTTCAGCAGCAACATTGAAAGAATGATAATCTATTTCTCGTTCAGGATGGTGTGTGACTTGAAGGAAACTTGCAGGTGGTGATATCCCCGTGTGTTTACTGCCCTTGTCCTTCGAGGTGTTAAAGGTTGCTGGTTTGGAAGATGCTGTCGAAGTTAGTGGTTGGGATGCCAATCAAGTAAGCTGTTTTTCCCTGGATGATGTCAAGCTTCTTGAGTATTGTTTGAACTGTATTCACCCAGGCAAGAGGAGAATTTCCCATCATACTGTTGATTTGTGCCTTGTAGATTGTGGCAATGCTTTAGGGAATCAGGAGGTAGGTTATTTGCTGCAGAATTCCCAGCCTCTGACCTGCTCTCGTAGCCATATTATTTACATGGCTGTTCCAGCTGACTTTCTGGTCATTGGTAAATCCCAGTGTTGATGGTGGGAGGGATTCAGCAATAGTGATGCCATTGGATGTCAGAGAGAAGTGATTAGATTCCCTCTTTTGGGACAGAAAATACATTGTTTGGCACTGGTGTTACACAAATGATTAACAAATTATCAGCCAAACCTGAACATTGTCCAGATATTGTTCCATTTGGGCATGACAGCTTCAATATCTGAAGAGTTGTAAATTGTACTGAACATTCTGCAGTCAATAATGTGGTTAGTACTGATGTTTTTTTTCATCTAAAAGACCAGCAAATAACTAGTTAAGGAGTTTTTATTTTTGGGTGATAAGTCATTCAAACACCTACAAATTAATGACAATAGCAAACTCCATCAAGGTGTAGGGAAAAGACATCAAGGAGTTATTAAATTTGCTGAAGGCAAAATAATTTCACACATTTGATGAACACCTCACTGTCAGCAGTAGCTGCTAATAATTTGCCAAATTGCTCTCAGCAGTGAAGCTGAACGCAAGTTACAAGCTGTCAAACATTTTTGCTGGTTGCAAAACTTACATCTCGTATCAAATAGTCTCACTTCTGGACAAAATAATAGCACATTGGATTTACTTCGTTCAACTTAATAGGTCAAAACATACTGCTGAACTGGAACAGCAACTTGCATATAAGTGGATCTAGAAAAGAAGCTTCAGCCAAGAATTACCCCTGTTCAAAGAGGTTATGTTTTATCCCTATTGGCTTATGTCACAAAAAGATTTGTTTTACTGATCTGGGAAGCTCTTGGCCTTACATCAATGAATAAATATTGCACCAATACATCTGATCAATGACAGCTGAGAACAAAAATCGCTCAGATGATATGCTTCTGGTTGCTGATTTATATTTGTTATGTCATAACATGATGTACTAGGCTCAAAATTTTATTTTTGAGCCATGTCCTGATATCTGGGCTCTTTGTCGGTTGCCATATTGTGCCAGGGATATTTTGAATGACCAAATCACAAAGGAACAGGAGAATGATATGTATAGGAATCCAATACAGGGAACACCACTGATGTCAGCATAAATCATGTTGTAATTTGCTGGGGAAAAACAATGGCAAGATATTGCAGAGAAGATCAATGTCATAGAGCATAAAGACATTGTATACTTCAACACTATTTGCAACATTAGCAGTAGAACCTACAAGAATGGCTTCTATGTGTGATTGACAAGTCTTTCTTGTATGTGGGGAAGTTCTGAAGTAGTGAAGTTTTAAAGCCAAAGAAGATGTAAGAGGGACTGGAACAAATACCTGGATTGAGTTAATGAGAAAAAGAGCTTGCATTTATGGAACATCTTTCAGGAGGGCAATCCAAAGTGCTGAATTCACAGAAAAACTGGTGTAAATCAGAATTGTTTTTCAGTGGAAGTTCATACTTAAATTTCCCACACCCTTTGCAATGCAGAGATCACAATCGTGAATATCATTAAAAGCTTGGGAGACGGGGCCTATTCACACCAGAGTCTTTCTTGTATGACAGTTCCAGGCCTCTGCGCATGTGCAGTGGCTTCAAACTCCCTGCACTTTGCTGGCCAGCTCGATTGCTAGCCAGCCTGGGACCCTCACAGAGCTACCCCTCCACCCATGTCATGGCCCGATCGTGGCCCTTACGCACATTCCCAGGCCAGCTCCAACCCCCCCTCCCTTCCTGGAGTGCCCCGATCTCCAGCCCCTCCCCCCACCTTCCAGCAGTGACAATTCCATCCCGCGTCCCCACCACGGGAGATAGGCCCAGCACCAGGAGGGAGAACCGCCCACCCTGGCAGACCCTGCCCATGGGAGGCAGACCACTCCCCATTGCCCACCCCAATCATTGGCCTCCCTCAGACTGATCCCAAAGCAGCATGGCAGCAGGGCCCCCCCCCCCCCCACCCCACTGATCACATCCTAGGCCACCCCCGGCACTGCCTGATGCCTGTGGGCAGTGCCAAGGTGCCCCCTGGTATGGGCACGTTGCCCCTTGGGTGGGAGATGTTAGCGGGCCCGAAGACTTCAGTCCCTGGTCCGACAATGACATTTAAATAAGGTTAAAATTACTTACCTGCTGGTCCCGCTGGTTTCCAGCGTGGTCCCAACTGCGCCGGATATCCGGCACCCGGAGATGCACATGTGTCAGGAACACATGCGTGAATCCCGCGAACCGGCCCACACGCTAAAGAATTAGCACGTCGGGATGGGAGAATCGCCCCCTATGTTTCTACAACAGGACACGTTGGGCATTGCTGAGGCTGTACTTGGAAGAAAAGCACACATCAGTGCACATTTTCCCTCGCAACCAGTGAGAGCCAGCAGGGTGGGGGTGCAGTTAGTTGTTGGTGGGATTATGAGGCAGATGGTACTAATACCAAGGGGTTGCTAGGCAAGCCATTTTAGGCCAAACAGCACCCAGGAATTAGTGTATCCTTCCACGCAGAGCTAACTGGCAGATCACCCAGTGATTCTACCATGCGGCTGAGGACCTTCCGCTGTCGCAAGTAAATTGCCAAAGCAAGCAGCAGGAGGAGCTCAATTGCCTCAATTGTGATACGGGAACGCAAGTTATCTGTCATCTGTCCCAACTGGAAAAATGGCATTGTGGTGGGAAGGCATCAGGCACTGTACCACTTTACATCATTTTGCCAGCCTTCCTGCCTCCATCCCAATCCTCAAAGACCCTCTGCCCATGTTCTCCCTATCGGCCATGGTTTTCAGTTATATTAGCACTGGTGATCAAAAAAATGTCCCAGTGACTAAGGGTGTTCAGAAGCATGATGGAAAGTGTGGAAATTTTAACTAATTCGAGTGCGACGTTTAACCTGAATCTGGACTTGCCAAATCTGAGTTTGATATTGTCATTGGATGCAAAAAATGAAAAATACTTTATTAATCCAGAACTAATGTTTTACACTTTGATGAATACTAAAATTATCTCCATGCTAACAATCTTATATATAGCTTGCAATTCTTGTAAGTGTAACCTTGACTGCTCAAAATTTTTGCTCCATCCCACACTCTGCTGATATCCACTGTTTAGCATATATTTCAGTTCCTTGATACGATTACAATAAGAAACACACAGATTATGAATTTAGGCATTTTCTCAGCATTGTGTGGCCAGTTGCATCACGCTTGCATATTCTTCATTTATCCAGGGTTGTGTTCTATATCAGGAATGTGGCACGGTGACACAGTGGTTAGCACAGTAGCCTCACAGCGCCAAGGACCCTGAATTTAACTCCAGCCTCGGGTGACTGCCTGCATGGAGTTTGCACGTCCTCCCCGTGTCTGCTTGATTTCCTCTAGGTGCTCCGGTTTCCTCCCACACTCAAAAGGTGTGTGGGTTAGGTTGATTTGCCATGATAAATTGCCCCTTAGTGTCCGGGGGATTAGTAGGGTGAATGCCTAGGGTTACAGGGTTAGGGCCTGGGTGGAATTGTTGTTAGTGCAGGCTCGATGGGCCAAATGGTCCCCTTCTGCACTGCAGGGAGTCTATGATTCCTTTGGTCTTCTTTCTGACATAGTTGTAATGAACCAGAGATGATATTATGAGTTTATGTTGAGCAGTTTCTTCAGTTTAAATCTTGAAAGTTTGATTAAAACTTACCAGTACTTCATGGCAGACTCATCATGTTGAATAAAATAAAATTTTATGAAAATAGGCTGCATACTTATCAACAAGTCAATTTATCCTGCAGGCACATACCTCAGCGATCCAGACCCAATTATTGAAATAAGCTGAATGTTCTGACTCGGTTTGGCATAAACTCAAGCTCACATTGTAAAGTTATTCTGCATGATCGTCAGTGAAAGAGCTTGCTGTATTTCAGCATGTAACAGAAAACCAATGAGAATGTAACGATGAAGCTTTAAAGATACACCCTGATTTGTGATAGTTTAACACTGTAGCCAAATTAGTAAGCTGCAGTGGAATGCACTGAAAAGTGGATCTGAATTGAGTTTAATTGACATTAATATGAACACCTAAATTTAGCCCAATTTAGAGCATTTCATCTTTGAGTTGACTCAGTTCTTTAAATAAAATGGTGGCGCATATGAGTAATGAACCAAAACCTCTCTTAGCTGCGTGCATTTATATGCTGTCCATCATGCTGATAGCTATGCAAAGAGAAGTTAATATTCCTCTGCATGAACACTGCTATTTTTACTTGCCCCAGGTTCCCAGTGCTTCATCATTTTTGCAGTCACCGCAAATCATTCTTCTCTTCTATGTCCTGTTCAGTATCTACAATTTTCATTTGTAATGCCTTTCGATGTAAAACAGTGATTAACTGAGTTGTTGCCATGGCTCATGATTGCGTGTGGAGTTGGACGACAAAAGTTATGATGTTTTAGTCCTGTGAAGATTATAGCTGATGGTCAGATAGAAGAATGAAGGCCAGCATTTTCCATTATGGTGGAATTCGGTCTAAAACTGGTGGGGAGGGCACAGTTTCTGCCCTTTACTTGTCTTCCTGAACCCAGATAATTTTCCCAGGTTTGCGTTTTCTGTCATTGGCCAAAATCTTCGTTCGTGGCTGGAATTTTTCCAATGCCACTGAAAACGAATGCAGTTTTTGCTGGAACGTCAAAGTTTCCATTCTCGCTCGCAATGGGTCCCGCTACGGACAAGATCAAAGTATCCCGTCCACCAGCTGGAAGCCAGTCTGCTGAAGGGGTCATATGGAAAGTGGCAACAACAGATTTGCAGCAATTTTCAGCCAGAAGTGGCAAGTAGATGATCCATCGTGGCCTCCTCCAGAGGTCCCCAGAATCATAGATGTCAGTCTTCAGCCAATTCAATTCACTCCACTCCACATGATATCAAGAAACGGCTGAACGCATAGGATAATGCAAAGGCTAGGGGCCCTGACAATATTCCATCAATAGTACTGTAGACTTGTGCTCCAGAACGTGCCTCGCCCCAAGACATGTTGTTCCAGTACAGTTACAACACTGGCATCTACCCGGCAATGTGGAAAATTGCTCAGGTATGTTCTGTACAAATCCAACCCGGCCAATAACCGTCCCATCAGTCTATTCTTGATCATCCATAAGTGATGGATCGGTTATCAACAATGCTATCAAGTGGCACATACTCAGCTATAATCTGATGGATGCTCAGTTTGAGTTCTACCAGGTTCACTCAGCTTCTGACCCTATTACAGCCTTGATTCAAACATAGGCAAAAGAGCTGAATGCCAGAGGTGATGTGAGAGTGACTGCCTTTGACATCAAGGCAGCATTTACCTGAATATGGCCTCGAGGAGCCCTAGCAAAACTGGAGTCAATGCGAATCAGGGGGGAAACCCTCTGCTAGTTGGATTCATATCTGGCACAAACAAAGATGGGTGTGGTGGTTGGAGGTTAATCATCTCAGCTCCAGGACATCACTGCAGGAGTTCCTGAGGATACTGTCCTAGGCCCAACAATCTTCAGCTGCTTCATTAATGACCTTCCTCCCATCATAAGGTCATAAGTAGGGATGTTTGCTGATGATTGCATGATGTTCAGTACCATTCACGACTTTTCTGACACTGAAGCAGCCCATGTCCAAACACAGCAAGACTTGGACAATATCCAGGCTTCAGCTGACAAGTGGCAAGTAACATATGTCCCACACAGTGCCAAGAAGTGACCCTCTCCACCAAGAGAGAATCTAACCGTCACTTCTGGACTTTCAATGGTATTATCATCACTGAATCCCCTGCTATCAACATCCTGGGGGTTATCATTGACCAGGAACTGCATTGGACTGGCCATATTAATACTGTGGCACTGGGCAGTGCCAAGGGGCAGGACCTGAGGGGGTGGGGCCTCAAGGCAGCGGGGTGGGCGGGGGGGGGGGGGGTGTTGGAGCCAGACAGAGGCGAAGCCAAACCGGAGTGGGGGGAATTCTGCATTGGGGGGGGGGGGGGGGGGGGGGGGCTGCGGGCAGGGACATGTCACCAGATCTTCCAGTATACTGGGAGGCGCATGCCCAATGGTCCCCTGAGCAGTCTGATGCTAGCCTCTCTGGTGAGATTAGCCTTCCCTGCCCCTCTCCCTACTAGTGTGAATTGCCTGACCATCTCTGTATTGCACAGAGTGCCGTACATTCACTAAACTAAGCTCACCCAAAAAACAGGGAGGAGGACCTCCCATTTTCCTGTCCATGTGGCCCTTGGAAAATCGCAACCAGAAATTTTGTGTCTTTCAAAGTCAAAATGAAGTTTACTTGCATCCGACCGTATATTCAGAACTTCAATAATACTGGTTCGTCAAAATGAAATCTTTATTACGTGGAATATACATTGCAATTGTTTTTTTCCTTTCAAGCATGCTTTTTCTCAGAGCTGCTGTTCCATGCAAACAAATAAATGCCACTGCCCCGAACAAGATATTTTTATAGTTTGAAAATTCAGAATGCAAAGAAGAGAAGACACAAAAAAAATAATGTTTGTGAAAGAGATTGGGGAGTGAGGAAGAAAGAGGAAAGTATTTTCTAAACAATGGGGTGAGAAGCTGTGCTACTTCCAATCGATTGGGAAAAATTACCTGTGATTACTTGATAATGGCTACAATTTTCTTTGCTTTACAGAAATTAATAATCTGATACAACAATGCTGTCTCTCCGAGCTTTGATGCATGCTGTGTTTGCTCCATAGCTTTGAAGGTACCAAATTTTCTTTTCAAAATATTGTGTTCGGGTAGTCGACTTCCCCTCCTCTGCATTATTGAAGGCACTGAGCATATAATTTGTGAAGTATGCTGTTAGAAATAGCACCAAGAGAGGTATTTTGCCCGATTTATTGAGGTAGTAATTAAATCAATTGTCAGCCTTTTGAGTTATCTTTGATTTTCTCTTTTTTTTCTCATCAAAATGAGGCTTTTAATAATTAGGATGGAAATATTTTCCATTGAAAGTATCACGTGTCAGCAGCAAGCACTCACAGATAACATTCAGTGCAGGGTTAGATGTACAGGTGCTGTGCATGAATTGTGTTGTCCCATTAGTGACACTGGCTTATTTCTTGCATTGGCCATCCTGCAGATTTAACCTAAGATCCCAAAGTTGAACGTCAGGTGTCCAATACATTGATCAATCCATTTGCCAACACGCTATGCTAATCTTACTCACTTCTCTTGTATGGCCTGAAGGAGAACTCCCTCTCCTCCTGACCCCATGATGGAAAGATTACGGGGGTGATTCTCCCAGCCTGCTGCACTGCATTTGTAGCGCAGTGGGCTGGGAGACACTTTGTGGAGGCCATTTTGCGGGCTCCCCGTTGGGTGCCACCACCTTTGCATGTCTCTGGCAGCCAGATTTCTGGCGCCGTCAGTTCTGCACCGATTTCCGGTCCTGATGCGCATAAACTATTTTACTCCAATTTCAATCTCATTAGTGGGGCCAAGACTGAAGTCTCCGGGCCCACTTGCCTCTCCACCCCCCCCACCCCCCCCTTGCAAGGAATATTTCACTCCAGTAGAGATTAGTAAAGCTGCCCACTTGCGGGGAAATGGTGGTGTGACCCTGCTGGAGTGAAGGGAGGGCAATCAAGGCCCCTCCAGAGAGTAGGGCACTGGGAGGGTTTGCCCCCCGGGGAATTGTCACCTTGGCAGTGCCAGCCTGGGCCCCTGGGCACTGCTCAAGGGGCAAAGTGGCAATGTCCAGGGACATCTTGGCATGGCCCACTGGGCATCAGGCAGTGCCAAAGGGGCGGGGCCTAATGGGGTGGGAGCTGATGGAGGAGGGGCTTCTGGGGGCGATCTGTGGGGGTGGGGAGGGGTCCTGTTGCTACTCTGCATTTAGGCTAAAAGACAGAGGGAGGGAGGCCAGCGATCGGGGCTGGCCATCGGGGTGGGGAGAGGTCAGCCTGCTGAAGGGGGGTCGGTGCTACAGGGGGGAGTTACAACTATGGGTGGAGGGTGGTCGGGACTGCGATGGGGTGGGGGGCGGGGATCGGTGGGGGGCAATGGGAGATTGGGGGGGGGGGCTAAGGCGGGAGACCGGGGTGGGCTAGGGGTGTGGGGGGGCGTCAAGGTTGGCTCAAAATGTTTGGGGGGGGCAGCGGTCAGGCCGCGGGGCGGGGGTGGGGTCTCGGGGCTGGCAATGCGGGAGTTACGAGGCAATCGGGAGGCCGGCAGTGCAGGGCTACTGCGTATGCTCCGATATCCACTATGACAGATTGACCCATCACTCAGTGCTATGCTGCCAGCCTCCCTACCACTTTAAGACCTCCTTAACCTCCTGACATCTGCCCACCTGTCCCCAAACTGCAGTGTGAAGGCCAGCATATTCTTTTGCTCAGGCATCAATTAAAATGCAATAGGGATCCTTTTAATACAATGGGCTCCTAATTTCCATGAAATTAAAAGATGTCTGCCTGTCTCTGGTGGCCATTTTAAATACCTAACTATAGTCAGTGGCTAAAATGGTGACCAGTGGGATCCTATTGGAAATAGGGCAGTGGAAATGTTGAAAACTTTCATTTTAGAGGTGAAATAAGTCAGCAGAGGTTGATGGCCCTTCACCAGATTCCCTTCTTGATGCACACCGGCCGTGGAGCACTCGTAGTTTGTCGGCATCCGTACGGACAGCAGTGGAGGCATCGATGTAGTCTTCGAAGCATTTCAGCCAGTGATCAAATGTGTTTGACGCTCCTACAGTTTGAGGATCCAGATTCAGTCTGTCGGGTTTTAACATCTGCTCCATTTTAAAAATCTTGTTAATAAAATTGATGCACCATCAATCAAGAAAAGACTAGTTGTATGCAAGACAAATAGGCTTTTATTAACAAGAACTTGGAGCCATCCCTGTCGGAGATCTGGTCCGTACTAAAGGCTAGGGGGAGGAGCCATCGCCTTTATACCCGGACCAGGGGGAGGAGTCTTGGGCGGAGCCGACAGGGATGTGCCACATATACAGGGTAATAATAGATACTAACTAACAATGGTTAACCACAACAGATAACAGATAACAATGGTTTACCACACTTCTATATACAAGCTCTATTACAGTTCATAGTGTGTTAAAAGTTCTGAGTCAGCATCCAGAGTGCCAGGAGACGTGACTCTCCCAGTCATACTGAACAGACTCTCTGTTTGGGCAAGCAATAATGAGCTCAATCAGGGTTCCAAGAAGCCAACCTCAATGGCCTTATTGAAGTTATTACAAGAGACACCCAGTTTCCTCTTCTCATTGGAGGGGGATTTCCCCTGTTGATCGCAGAGCAGCATCCACTTGTGTACAAACATGGCTAGGATTCTTTCTGGACCACATTGTTCCCAGGTTCCACAGGTTTCCAGGTTCATTTTAAGCATGTCCTCATACACTTGAAAAGTTGTTTTCTGAGGAAATGTTTGCCTTCTTTCAATTATGAGTAGAAGATCATTCTAGCCAGTGTATCATCAGATATCCTCAAGATTCAGAAATGTTTTGCATTCAAAAAAATAGAAGTGGTGTAAGGTATGATTGAAAGCTAATATTAAAACTGTTTTAAAAAAACAAGTATTTCCAAATGACCAATGAGTATTTCAAGCATGCCTTTTAATATGATGGTACTGAGTGGGTTATTCATCATTATGGATATGATGTTGAGAATGTAGGTCATTAATCAGGACACCGAACTCTAATCCAATCCACAATGGGGCTATGAGGCCAATTAAAATCTGTTGTGGATGGTGACAGGATTTTTGAAAGCTCTAAAGGCTACAAAGGAAGGAAACTATCTTACACGCTATCAGGGGAAAGGTTTATTTATAACTGTGAATGGAAACTCCAACTCAGTCATTTTTTTTTCCCTTCACCCTGGCCTCATGGTTTTATTAAATCACTTAAAAATGTATTGATACCAGGAGCAACGATATCTAACTTTTAGATAAGTGAGCTGTCTGCTAGAAATTGAAAATGCCCAGCAGGGAAAAAAAAACAGTAAAACAGAATTCTGAACTGGAATTTCATTTTAAGATATACAAGATCAGTTTGGACCAGTACCAGTCATTTCCAAAGTTTTACTGATTTTTGTTCCCACCGGAGGTTATTTCTATTGCCCTGTTTATCAGATTTAACCTTCCTCAGTTGTATGCGAAGCTTGGTGAGACAGGCTGAGCAATATGTTTTGCTAAATACAAGACTAGCACGGGGTACGTCAAACTCTAACTGTGCTTCAGTGGAATAACTTTACTTCAATCATCCATGTCCAATATAATACTCAAATGTTTAATGGAAAGGAAGTCAGCCTGTGCCCAGAGAAAGTTGGGTTATTGAATGGAAGTCATGATGTGGAGATGCCGGCGTTGGACTGGGGTAAACACAGTAAGAAGTTTAACAACACCAGGTTAAAGTCCAACAGGTTTATTTGGTAGCAAAAGCCACACAAGCTTTCGGAGCCTTAAGCCCCTTCTTCAGGTGAGTGGCAATTCTGTTCACAGAAATTGTGAACAGAATTCCCACTCACCCGAAGAAGGGGCTTAAGGCTCCGAAAGCTTGTGTGGCTTTTGCTACCAAATAAACCTGTTGGACTTTAACCCGGTGTTGTTAAACTTCTTATTGAATGGTCCCAGTGGTGAATATGTATGATTGGATAGGCACATACTGAATTAAAGGAATGAGAGGGAGAGGAGAATTTTGGATTGGAATGGTATTATTATATTTTTAGGAGCTCATGGAGAAAGAAAACTGAAAAGAAGCTCATAGAGTGAAAGATCACCAAAGTGTAGCGACAATACCATAGGATACATTAAGCACTCGGTAAATGCTACCTTACTTCTATATATTTTTATGTAATTGGTTTAATTTCTTTTTCTTAGTGATTTTCCTTTCTGTAGTACCTCCAAAGCAGGTATATCCTAGATTCAAAAGGATTGCTTAGATTCTAGGTTCTGTGCCTCCTCTAATTTGCTTGCATTGCTTTGGAGATGTGCAACAGTCGGCCTCTGAGTCGGCCCCTGACATTAGGGTAAGCATTCTCCAAGGCAGCCTTCACGACACACGACAGCACAGAGTTGCTGAGCAGAGACTGATAGCCAAGTTCCACACACATGAGGACGGCCTCAACCAGGATTTTGGGTTCATGTCACACTATCTGTAACCCCCACGACTTGCCTGGACTTACAAAATCTCACTAACTGTCCTGTCTGGAGACAGTATACATTTCTTTAACCTGTGCTTAATGCTCTCTCCACTCACATTGTCTGTATCTTTAAGACTTGATTAGCTGTAAAGACTCGCATTCCAATCAATATTCTGTAAATTGAGTTTGTGTCTTTATATGCCCTGTTTGCTGTTTGTGAACAGATCTCCCACTCACCTGACGAAGGAGCAGCACTCCGAAAGCTCGTGCGTTTGCTACCAAATAAACCTGTTGGACTTTAACCTGGTGTTGTGAGACTTCTTAGCCCTGATAGCATCCAGACATGTATCTGCCTGGGATTCCTGGGGTCATAAGGAATGAAAATCTCTCCTTCAGAAGTTACTGGACAATCAGGGGCCAGCAGCTCTTCAATCCCAGCAATTCCACCAGGAACAGTGATCACAGCTGCTACTGCAGGAGGCCCAGGATAGAATCCCTACAGTAAAGAGGGAGGCCATTCAACCCATCGAGTCTGCACCAACTCTCTGACAGAACTTATCCAGACCCTCTCCCCCGCCCTATCCCCATAACCCCGCCAGTCAACCTGACCTACACATCTTTGAACTGTGGGAGGAAACCGAAGTACCCGGAGGAAACCCACGCAGACATGAGGAGAATGTACAGACTCCACACAGACAGGCATCCAAGGCTGGAATTGAACCCGGGTATCTGGAGCTATGAGGTAGCAGTGTTAACCATTGGATGAGGATGGGGAACAGTGAGGGAGGCTCCGGAACACAAGTACTTTGGACTGCCTGGCTGGTGTTAATCAGGCATGCCCTGGCAAGGGGTAGGAGGGGTCAGTTTCAGGCATTGGTGGAATCTTTCTGTGGGAAAGAGGAGGGATAGTGGGCCTTGCCACTAATGAGGCCCTCGATTAGGGAGGGGCCCGCTGTGCCATGGGTGGGGTGCCAGTGTACACCTGGGGGTCCTCCTACCTGAGGACCCCCAGTGGTGAGATGCAGCCCTTAAGTGGATATTATTTAACCACTTAAAGGCCTTGACTTTCCCCACCCCAGGGGTGGAGGGGGAGGGAGGGGGCAACAATTAATTCCACCCAATGTTGCAGCCCCAACATGTTATATTCATTTAAAATGAATGCAATACATACAGGCTATCTGGTATAGGTTGAAAAAAATTATTATCATTTGTTCCTGCAGTTTCAACAGAGTTAACTGTTGACATTTCCCAAGCGTTGGTATTACAGCAGAGGTCATTATGACTGTGTGCTGAGTTTTCAAATAAAAAACTCCAGAAGTACTTGGATGGTGGAGGGTGCAGGGCAGGTTATGTTCACATTTTGACAGATAGGGTAAAAAGGCTTGAAAGGATTAGATGTATTTGATGTGGTTAGTGAAAACAAGTTTGTTTTCATAACAGATTGAACACTTGAGAGGATTTGCTATCTTTGAATTAGTTTTTTTCTGCATCAAGTGAGTATGAGCACCATTAGATTGTTAGAAGTTTAATTTTTTTCATTTCCACAAGGTTCCTGAGGTCTGCTCCTAGTGGATGTTAGATGATGGGCTATGGAGAAGGCATAGAGGTATGAGGTGGCTTGAGAGTGGTTTGAATGAGGTGGCATGCAGGTGTCATGAGTCACAAATTGGAATAGAGGGGCAGGGGGAATAGGTAAGGGGCTGAGGGGTGTGACAAATGAGGATGAGAGGGCGGATGTCCCAGAAAACTGAGGAAGACCACCTTTGCACTCAGCTGCCCCCCAAGGCTGCCTATAATCTGGTTCCAGGGTTTGCAGGCTGATTCTATCCTGCTCTACTTCCAAGGAATGAAAATTGGGTGCAACAGGGCCTTTGAAACCAAGTCAGCTCTGCCAAGTTGGGAAATTTCCTGTCTCGAGCCATCTGTCTTCGTAGTGAAAAGTCGGCACTTTCTGTCATGACTGGCTAGGATTCAAATTGTTGATGGTGCACTGTGAGGGCACGGTGCAACCCTGGGAAACAATAGGACCAAAGGTGACCAGTGAGATTTAAGATTGAGAAAGGAACAAAGGAAAGAATGCAAAGGAGGGCTGATTCGAGTTAAAGTTAGTACAGAAATAAAAATAAACATAGGAAAATATTGCATTGATAGAGAGAGGGGGAAAGCAACAAAAAGAAACAGAAATAAAAAACAAGTAAAGTGCTTAAAATATTACAATGTTAAATCTCCAAACTATTTACTATATTCAGAAATGAGTTTCAACAATTTGAAATGTTTTCTTTCTTGCTTGGAGTGGTTGATGAGCATTACAATAACAACCATTACGTCATTAAAGAGATATCTACACAATTACCCCAACTACTGTGTTGAGTTTAATTTGAGCTAAAGGTGAATTTCCAACAAGATCTTAAGAACAATTGGAAGGTTGCAGGCTGGTTGCTATTTTTCCAAGGCTATTAATGTGCAAATTGTCCAACAACTTGTTGAGATTTGCAATTCACTGGAGTGTCTCTCCTTCATTGGAAGTTCCCGTATGTTTTATAAATTATTAACTGTGAGTGCCATTAAGCTCACCATCATTTTGTCAGCAAATTCTGAGCCTTTCTTTTTTGAATGCACTTACAATGTCATTACACAAAGCAGTCAGGGCAGTTCTTCCTCTATAGTGAAGAGCCAGAGAATGTAATCTATAGCCCTACTTGTAAATAATCAGGTTAGACACTCATAGGATATCAATCATGTTATACAGCTTCTCATTATGTATCTCCATATTCCCTTCAGTTGGTCTGTGAATATTGTCTTGCCATCGTGTTGCCACTTGACTTCTAATACGGCTTTCAACTGGAGCAATCAAAACAAAGCACCAGTCAAGGCTGCAGGTGGAAGCTAGCTTTCTGAAAATTCCCTGAGAAATTATAGACTTTGCTGGATGATACAAACCCTATCCATCTTGGCAACTAATTGGTATTGTAAAACACATGCTGCGGTCATTCCAGTGTCAGCATAGTGCAATAGTTATTAAATGTGTTCTTGGCTAACAAATTGTAATTAAAATAATGGATAGTTGGCAGGGATTTGAAGGCAGTAATCACTGGAGGGGTTCAGATATCAGCTGAAACCACAAGTGCAAAGGACAAGCAGTTAATAACTGCAATCTGAACCTGCAAATTGAACTACAGCTTTCAAATTGCTTTAGGGTATCTATTTCTTTTTATGTTTGGCAAGAATGTTAAGGGATCTGGAACCAAAGCAGGTAGATGGAGTTACAATACAGATCAGCCATGATCAATTTAAAAAGTTGTTTTATTCTTTTGCAGGACGTGGGAATTGCTGGCTGGGCCAGCATTTGTTGCCTATCCCTAATTGATGTGGAGATGCCAGTGTTGGACTGAGGTGGACACAGTAAGAAGTCTCACAACACCAGGTTAAAGTCCAACAGGTTTACTTGGTATCTCGGGCTTTCGGAGCGCTGCTCCTTCGCCAGATGAGTGGAGAGGTGGGTTCACAAACACAGCATATATAGACAGAGACTCAATTGCAAGATAATCCCAAATTGAGAAAGTGGTAGTGAGCTGCCTTTTTGAACAGCTGCAGTCCAGGTTGCGTAGGTATACCCACAGTATTGTTAGAGAGAGAGTTCCAGGATTTTGACCCAGTGACAGTGAAGGGAGGGCAGTGTAGATCCATGTCAGGATGGTGTATGGCTTGGAAGGGAACTTACAGGTGGTGTTCCCATGCATATGCTGCCCTTGTCTATTCTTAACTTGTGCCTTGTAGATTCTGGACATGAGGTGAGTTACTCAGCACAGAATTCCTAGATTCTGAACTGCTCTTTCTTGTAGGCACAGTATTGGCCAAGTTCATTTTCTGGTCAATGGTAGCCCCAAGGTGTTATTAACAGGTTGATACCTGGAACAGGCTTGAGGACCGAATGACCTACTTTTGTTGCTCTCTTCCTATTAAACATTAGGTATTCCTCTCTGACATTGCTTATGGACAAACTGAGTTTTTGTTTTAATTTTTAGTTGCTAAGCTGCTCTTTCCCTTTAAATTGGAGATTCAGGTACTTCCGGTTGCTTCAATAGATCCATTGGCAGTTAATTGTAGTCATTGGAGGTTTCTCTGGGACAAAGACTGTTTCGCTTCTTTCTGGGTGGAGAGGACAATTACCTCATTTCAGTCTTCATCTGTCAGCTTTTATACAAAAGGTGGATTTTGCACTTTGAAAGATACAACTAAATCATTTATATATAAATAGAGGCATTCATTTGATGGGGTTGTCTTATTCAGTTTGGGACCCATTGACTGACCATCGTTATGCTTCACCTCATCATTTAATAACATTCAGGATTTCTAATTGTAATTTCTGTCGGTTTGCATGTAAGATTGGAATAAGGGAAAATTCTATTCGGATCCTTAGCTCCAAAATTTGATTCCGCGGCATCCATTGTTTCAGTGTTACAGGTAGCATTTTTATTCCAAAATGTCGTCTGTGCCACATGCACACTTCTGGTGCTGGTTGTGCCAGGTGCCACCTTGAGTTCGGCTTTACCATGGTTGCAGGGAGGGTTTTCTGGAAATATGCAGGGCACACAGATTGTTAATGCCAGTGTGGCACATTGATTTGACTCTAGCACAGCCATTTTGAACTCAACAAAATGGCTAACTCTTAACCTCACAAAAATAAACATGAGTTCAACAGCAGGGCGGAGTATCCCACCCCTCCAACTAGTACTATTTAAAGAGATCATCAAGGACTTTCAGATTAGTCCCTGATTAATTTCTATTGGTACCTGTGGAGTGAACTGAAATGTTTGGAGCTTTAACTGATAATCAAAATTGCTGAAATCTCGAAGGACCGGTGTAACAGCTGCTAAAAGCATTGATCCTAATTTCAAGGGTTCAGGGCAAAAGACTTGCTTGCAGATATGGGTACATTAGTTTATAAACCGCTTGGCTTACAGCATGACAGCCAAATTCAGCTGAGATGGTAGAAAGGAAGACAAGGGGAGAGAGAACAGCTCTCAGTAGAAAGTTGTGTCGATTTGGGATGTTCAGGGAGACTTTACTTATGTTAGCCTCAGCAAGGAGCAGTGTGGTCAGGCACTGCAATTGCTTCACCAAGGAAGTGTTCACTGAAATCTATTCCCTGCTGTAGCTACAACCTTAGTATTACAGCTGGGTGAAGGTGCCATTTCCAGTGGTTGTGAAGATGTCTGTATCCATGAACCTTTATATGTCTGCTGAAACAGATCATTATACAACAGTCTCCAGTTCTTCCACTATTACAAAAGAAAGGTCATGGAGTACATGTCTGCAAAGAGAGCTGAATGCATTTCAATCTCTCTGGCAAGAGAAAGAGAAAAACAGGCAGATTAAGCATATAGCTTCTCTGGGATTGCAGGATTTTGCAGACTGTAGGGTGCCATTGACTGCACACACATTGCTTTGGGGCTCTGAAACATGAACTCTCAAATGCACAGCAAGCAAAATGCTCCCCACTCACTCAAAATCCAGCTGGTCTGTGACCATACATAGAGTAGGTTATGGTATGATAAAAAACCTGGCAGGTAAATTCCTGGTATCCTGGCAGCAGTCCTGATGTCTTCATTCTGTGTCAACCAGCTGTACCATCTTCACTTGAGCCATAATGACAATCCAGAGGGTGGCCACTGGGCAACAAGAGTTATGCAGTGACAACGTGGTTCATGGTTCTAATGTGCAACTGAAGCCCATGTGAGCATCATGCATACAATGAAAAGTATACAGCCACACGAAATGCGATCCAGCTCAGGAGTGCTTAAACAGCACTTCCACTGCCTGGAGTATTCTGATGGAAGGAGTACTTCAGTATTAGCAGAGGATATCTCAAGATTTATCATGGTTTTCTATATGCACATAAGGGTACACCTCTTGCCAACAAGAGATAAGGTGAACTGACAAGAAAGAAAAGGAAGAGGAAGAAAAGTCAACCCCACACATCGCCATTCTGGTCAGGATGTCTGTAATCAATTCATCTGACTGCCCTGCTAGTAAACACAATCTCAATTCCCCATTCATCAAGAGTCTCACGTCTTATCAATTCTCAGTTGTTGACTAATGCAGTATACTCTTGGCGATAATGGTGAAATAAAAAACACCGCAAAACAAATATTCCAAACCAAATGTGTAAAGAAAACCATCCAATATTCATACAAAAATCAATTGATATCCTTTGGCATTCCCTTAATGCCTACATTGCAGGTGCCTTTGCCTGGCTTAGTGCTCCTATGCAACGTTACCCTAGCTGCTGTGTCATGGCTGGTGAAGGGCAGTTGACTTTGAGTGAAGAAGACTGCAAATGATGGCCTCTGGGTTTAGAAGACCTGGTTTTGGATGACATCATCTCAGTGTGTATGGCAGCAGTCTGGGCTTGGTGGCTGACAGACAGCAGCAAGGGCACTGACAAAGTGGCAGAAATGGGAGCACAAATGATGCCATCCTAAGGAAGGACAGTAGGTTTGTGCTGAACAGACTTGCTTTCATTCTCGCAAGGTGACGCTTCACCAGTTCTCATAACCTGTGCAAGGACAGATTACTGGAGTGCTATAAAGCCCTGCAAGACCCTGCGACTACAATGAATTTCATGGAAGCAAGCTGACCTAGAATTACAGAAGACTGAGCTTCTATTGTAGAATTCGGGCATCATGTGACGTCTGCCTATATTGCATTGAAAGCTGAGTTGTCAGCCATCATGGTTAGGCCCACAAGTGTTCTCATGGATCTAGCTGTCTCTTCAATGCTAAAAAGGATGGGCTCCAAGCTCCATGCAAAGCTCTATGCAAAGTTGATTCTGGTCTCCATCAGGCTGATTGACACTGTATGCAGATTTTCAGGCAGGCTTCCAGTGCAACAAGCATTTCATTATTCATTCCCACCAGTCTTTTTTTGCTAGGCCACTTCATCAAAATTCTCTGCAGCAGAGCCTGTGTGTGAGCCTATCCTCAGTGAGCTGGCTCCTGAGCTACCCATTCTGTCTACCCCGGTTACAGACCACCCATATCCTGTACTTCACCATGTGCAGATTCTGCCTCTAAATTGCCCTCTAAATTATGCACAGTGTTAGTATCTTTAGATTGACTGGAATGGTTCCAGGGATGGGAAACTTCAGTTATGAAGATAGATTGAAGAGGTTGGGGCTGTTCTCCTTGAGAAAAGGAGGTTACAGTGCAAGCTGATAGAGATGTTGAAAATTATGAGGAGGCTGGACAGAATAGATAGGGAGAAACTTTTCCCAATTGCAAAAGAATCAAGAATGAGAGGGCACAGATTTAGAGTGATTTGCAAAAGAAGCAAATGTGATGTGAGAGAAAACGTTTTCACTCTAAGTTGTTTGGGTCTGGAATGCACTTCCTGGAAATGTAGTGGAGGCAGGTTCAGTTGGTCAAGAGGGCATTAGATGATTTCTTGAACATAAATAATGCGCAGGTGTATGGGGAAAAGGCAGGAGACTGGCACTAAGTCATGATACTCATTTGGAGGGCCGATGCCGAGATGATGGACCAAATGGCTTCCTTTTGCACAATGACAATTCTGTGATTCTGCCAACTGCTGGTTGTGTGAGAGTGAGTGATGGTGTGTCTTCCTACTTTTCCATCTCTTGCTGTTCCTGCACCAACTTTTGAGTATCTGAATGAAGAAAGGCACATGGTATGGTTATGGAAAAGGGGTGTGTGTGTGTGTGGGGGGGGGGGGGGCAGGGGGCGCAGAGGGGGTTCGGCATGAGGTGCATGCTTTCAAAAATCTGCAGCTTGTAAATCAAAAAGGATTGTGAGAGGAAGAGGAAGTGTGACGTAAGAAAGTGGGTTAGGTATGGACATACCATCATCTCCAGTGGTTTCAGTTGCAACGGTCTCAGACAATGATGGAGAATGAATACCATCTCCTCCACAGGTGTGACAACATGAAACCATGCCCAGCCCCTGTCAACTTGCTGCTGCTCTCTTGGTAATGTATCACCTTGCCCTGCCAGAGAAAGAAAGGTGTTTCAGTGTGTGTGATGCCATATGTTTTGGTGATGTGACCACCATGGTTGAATTGTTGGCTGGATGGGCAAGCTGGGAACTGTGGGTGTGAGGCTTACACCAATATTAAGTGCGTACAAGTAAAGTGAGGGAGGCATAAGTCATGATTGATGCAGATTATTGGTTGATGTGCGTAGCGTATGTGGAAAATTGGGCAACGACTGAGGAAGCTCCTCAGTTGTAAAAATATGGTGTTTGAAGCCTGAGGTTATTTAGCTTCTTGTGGCATTGTATCAAAATTTTCATGGGATACACTTTTCATTGACCATAGTGGATATCTACTCATATTCACTGCTTTCTCAGGAGGACCTCCTGGCTCCTCTCGATAGAGGATCTCTCATTTGCTCTCCAAGCTACACCAAGAACCACCTTGCTGTGCCAAAAACCTTGGAGCATGCTCTCTGCCCTGTCGTACTATTAGATAGCGTTGCTCCGGCTCTGAAGATCTTATCTAAGCATTTTCAACAGATGCATCAACCAAAATCCCTGTAGTGCAAGCTAGATTTTTGTCGCGTAAGCTTCACACAAACCAGAACACTCGGCTGAAGTGTGCAGTTAGCCAGCCAGGCCTTTGGCACTGGCTGTGTGCTATGTTCATCTAAATCAGTGAGACAAATAAAGTTCACATTATGCCTGCATCGGACGAAAGTGGCAGGGGTTAATCACAGATTGTGATCCCCGTGTCCATAATTGGGGACTATTGAATTTTGCCCCCATTAATTGTAATTATTGCTTGTACTTTATTGCACTTTTATCGTGAAATGTAACTTTTTTATGGACAGAAAATTGTTCTGTCTAGTTATTGGACTTCTGTTGGGTAAATCAGGATGTCATAAATTTTGGAAAGCACAACCTCAAAGCAGTCGCTCCTTGCACCGCTCACTGAACCGTGTTCCTAATTATACCAATAAATGCCAAAAGTTGTCCTCTGAATGGAAACATTTCATGACAGAATAAAACCTGTGGTGACAACTGCAGCAAAGTGAGGAGTTCTCTTTCGGATTTCTTTACTGTTACAGGGTGCGGGTGCAAGTTCTCCTTCTGCATTATTCACCTTTTCTTGTCTTCTATACGAAAAATTAAATCCAAAATCTTCTGATGACACGCAACCAATTCAATCCTAACTGTAAATCACGTGCTCTCGCATGACAAGGGATATGGTTCCAAGGGGAACTGCAACTTCTAGCTGCTTCAACTTGTTTTTTGATTAATAACTGAAGCTGAAAAGTGCTTCAATGGGGTACTTGACTCTGGGACTTAGCATACGAAAAATCTGAATCCAGCATCATCTGACATCTCTGCGCTTCCAGCAGCAGTAGCTGCACATTGATCATGAATCAGAGTGATGCTTCTTATTCTTCACCTGAAAACATTCATGCCAATTCCACTGCCATTCTTGGCTGAATTTGTTAACTCTGCTGACGTCAGAATTTAAACTTGACCCCTTCTTGGTCTGCAGAGCTCACTGTCTCACCTCACAATCCAGTTCCCCTTTGAGACAATTAATGATGAAATTTGAAGTTTGGATGTTAGATATTGCCAGGGAACCCTGGCGAACACGTTAAATGATGCGCTCTGTAAATATCACCTTATCAAATCCCCTCCCCCACCCCCCAGCCCCATTTTCTTTCTCTCTTTCCCCCCTTCTCTATAGCCTCTTATAGCCTCCTCCAGCATAACAATAACCTTCTATGATCTTTACACTCCTCCAAGTCTGTAAATCCCTGCTGTACAACACTTCACCATTGGTGGCCATGCCTTGAGCTACTTATTCCCTAAATCACTTCACCCTTCCATCCTCTTATTCCTCCTACCTGACTCATCTCTTTGACCAAGCTTTTGGTCATCTTTCTTTTATCCTTTCATGGGACATGTGCATCGCCGGCTAGGCCAACATTTATTGCCCACTTCTAATTGTTCTTGAGAAGGTGGTGGCGAGTCATCTTCTTGAACCACTCCAGTCCTTGTGGTGTAAGTACAGCCACAGTCCTGTTAGGGTGGCAGTTCCAGGATTTTGACCCAGCGACAGTGAAGGAACAATGAAATAGTTTGAGCCAGGGTGGTTTGTACTTGGAGGAGAACTTGCAGGTGATGGCCTTCTCCCTTTAGAGTGTAAGGGTCATGGATTTGCAAGGTGCTCTTAAAGGATAAAAGCAAATTACTGCAGATGATGGAACCTGAAACAAAAAGAGAAAATGCTGGAAAATCTCAGCAGGTCTGGCAGCATCTATAAGGAGAGAAAAGAGCTGACGTTTCGAGTCCAGATGACTCTTTGTCAAAGCTAAGCTTTGAAAAAGGGTCATCTGGACTTGAAACATCAGCTCTTTTCTCTCCTAACAGATGCTGCCAGATCTGCTGAGATTTTCCAGCATTCTCTCTTTAGGTGCTTTAAAGGAGCCTTGGTTAGTTGCTGCAGTGTGTTCTGTAGATGGTACACACTGCGGCTCCTGTGCATCAGAGGTGGAGGAACTGAATGTTTAATGTTTGCGGACAAAGTGCCAATCAAGTGGGCTGCTTTGTTCTGGATGAAGTTGAGTGTCTTGTATCTTGCAGCTGCACTCTTCCAGGCAATTGGAGAGTATTCCATCATACTCCTGACTTATGTCTTGTAGATGGTGGACAGGCTTTGCAGGAGTCAGGAGGTGAGTTACTCACTGCAAAAGTGAGTGTACTCACCTCTGTGCCATAACATTTCTATGGTTATACGATTCTAAAATTCCCAGCTTCTGACCTGCTCTTACAGCAATAGTATTTATAGGGCAGGTCCAGTTTAGTTTGCAGCCATTTGTAACTCCCAGAATGTTGATAGAGGGGGAATGAATTCAGTGATGGTAATGCCATTGACTGTCGTCAGGAGATGATGAGATTCTCTTTTTGGAGATGGTCATTGCCTGACACTTGTATGACATAAATCTTACTTGCCATTTGGCTGCCCAAGTCTGAATGTTGTCCAGGTCTTGCTGCATATGGACATGATTACTTCAGTATCTGAAGAGTCATGAGTGGTATTGAACATTGTGCAATTAGCAGCCAACATCCCCACTGAAGTCCTTACAATGGGAGAAAGATCACAGATGAAGCAGCTGAAGATGGTTGGGCCTAGGACATCACCCTGAGAAAGCCCTGCAGTGATGTCCGAGAGCTGAGATGATTGACCTTCAACCACCACAACCATCTTCCTTTGTGCCAGGTATGACTCCAACTAGTGGAGGGTTTTCCCTCTGACTCCTATTGACCCCAGTTTTGCTCCTTGATGCCGTATGATTTTGTCAGTAACTGAGGAGCCGCGAATGGTGTTGAACATTGTACAATCAACAGTAAACATCCTTGCTTCTGACTTTATGATGGACGAAAGATCATTGATCTTTCTCAGTTTCTCCGTATGTGGCTTAGTGCAACAACTTTTGTTTGAGAGTAATAAAAACAGGAAGTGCTGGCAATTCTCAACATCTGTGGAGAGAAGAACAGTTTTGAACTTACAAGTCGAACATGATTTTTTTCAGAACACGCAGATCATATTCGATTGAAAGCATTAACACTTTCTCTCTCCACAGATGCTGCCAGACCTGTTGTGTACTTCCAGACTTGGTGTCTATATTTCAAATTTCCAGCATCTGGAGTATTTTGCTTTTATTTGTTTGATAGCGTGCCTTTGAAGCAGCTTGAAATTTTAACTATACTAAAGATGCTATATAAATGCAAATGATTGTTGTTGTGTTAGTTATAACACAATTTCCAGCAACATTGATTGATGTACTGCAAATGAATGCTGGATCAAGGACCTTATTTGTGGTGCAGCCAATGAATTACTCCCACAGACCAAACCCTTGACACTCAACGGAACTGAGAGCAGATATCAAAGGTTGAAATTTTACTTACCTAATCTGTCAGGAGTGGGATGGGTGTAACCCAGAAGTTACAGGAAACCCAAAGTCAGGATTCTTCTGCTCACTGAGGAGTTTTAATTCCATTGCCTGCATACAATGCCATTGATTAGTTCCCTCTCCCCAAAAGCCAAAAGGGTGAAGATAAGGGCCATAAACTCTATGGAGAGGGACCTACAGACCTTCCTCAATGAAGTAGTGAGACTATAAGGGGGAGAGGTCTCTGCAGCTTAAGATGCAGTCTATATGATAGTGTCACTTGTACCACTATTTCCTGCAGCTTCTACATGAAATCATACTCTTAAAATGTACCCAGGAAGTCCTGGGCTATTATTTCATAATTATAGTTAGTTAACCCAGTCAGTTAGCAATGATGCTGCAGCAATCATAACTTGTTAATCTTGTTAATATTGGTGAAACAGTGTGTGGGTCTTGTGCACAGTTAGGTTAAGGTGCCACCACTGCAGTTTGTCAACAGAAATGTATGGGCTGGAGCATTCTTAATCAAAGTGTAAAGATGAACTGTGCAGCCTGCACATTTCTGTTGTTGATATCATCTGTTTGATGTCTCACACAGAGAGGAAATCGTTGTTGCTCTGACAGGTCCTGCAGTGTATTGACATGTTTATCCTTCAGACACTTCCAATTCTAACTAGCTCATCACGTATTGAATATGATTGGTCGAATGTTTCCATCTTGTCAGGCTAGGCATTGAGAATCCGATCCCTTTGGCCAGCACATTGGCAGGCACACATTGATAATTTAAATAATAGCCATCGCATCTGTGGTAGTACTATTGTTTCTGCACTTACCATAATTTTGGAGCATTTGCCTCAAACTTATCTTTTACATTTAGTTAAAGTAATAATGCACAACAAAATACTACTGATTTTTTTAAAAAATGTGTAAGGGTTTAAGCTGACTGAATCAGGACAGTATTTAATCCTGCTACATTTCTGTGCAATATAAGTATCATCCTTAAAGCCCAGCTGCCACACATTTACTGCCACTGACATCTTTAGAATAAATCAGATTCATTACGAAATATAGGGCAGAATTTTACAAGAATGATCATAAGTGTCCAACTAGAATGAAAATGGGAGAGTTCTGGATCCATTTTTTGGGCGCGAGTTCATGCCCAACCTTACGAATTTAGTCATTAAAAAAATGATGCAGACTGTTTCTCGCTGCTGCAGGCAGTGGGCTCGGTTTAATGCACCAGCCAGCCTGTAGAGGGAGCTACTGCACACATGCAGATCTCTGATGCTGCACATGCGCAATTTCAGCAGCAGGGGTCTGACAGAGAGCAAGAGCTGTCGGGTCCCTGCTGCTGGAGCCAGCCTGAACCAACTCCTCCACCGCCGCCCCCACCTCACAATTGCACTGTCCTGTGCCTGATTGCAAACCCCACAATGCATGGGCATCTAGCCCCAGCTGCACCCCTCTCCCCCCACCACCCCAACTGATCATGGCCCACCCAACCGGGCCACCCCCTTCATGCCCTGCCCCCATAGGCCCCCCATAGGTCCCACCTCCCACACTGCCCGGTGGACACTGCCAAGGTGTCAGGTTGGCACTGCCAGCAAGGGGGGCCGGGGAGGGGGGGGGGGGTGCGGCCTCAATGGCCTCCGGTTCCACCGGCGAGGTCAACACGACTGCTTCCTGTTCATGGAGAGAAGGTGTTTTCCTCTCCAGAGAGAGCCTCTCCCAGCGAGGCCATAAAGTCAAGTGAGCCCGGATGATTGAGTGCCGGGCTCACTAAATATATGCAAATAAACTTTGAAATATATTGAAATAAATTATTCAGCCTCTCACCCATTTCCTGCAAGGGGCTGACCTTGCCGGAAATCCGACTCTCGTAAAATTGCGGGAGCTGAGAAATCGGACATGATCCTGATTTCTCGGCTCTCTCATGATTTTACCAGCTTGCTCCGACCATCGATGGGTCGGGCGAGCCAGTAAAATTCCGCCCATAATGTGATCTTGAAAGATTTTTTGAAAATCATTTTCTGCTCACCTAACTTATTATCCTACTATCTAGAACTTGCTAGAGCTACAGCAAGAGATATCACAAAATAGACATCACACTGCACATCCACATAAGGTGATGGAGATGAATAAGGAAAAAGTCCAGTGAATTTGAAAAATACTTTGGAGTAAAAGTGGAGGACACAGGTCCTTTTTGCAATATTAATTTCACATTGTGATTTCTTTTGTAAGAGTGAACACTGTTACTGTTATGTTCGTCAATGAATGGAATTTTACCAGCACGTCTGCCCAAGTTTTGTAAGGTCCCGCCCAAGACCAATGGAGAGTGCTGTTTTCCAAGCCTCGCTAGCCCCCGGAATTGGGGGGAGGGTGGGGATGGGGGGATGGGGGGGGTGGGGGGGGGGTGCGTGCCGGTAAAATTCCGGCCAATGAGTTGGAGGCGAGGTGGGACTTAGAGTAGGACTTGTAGCAAATAGTATAATTTTGCAGCAAACAGTATCTATTTAAATTGAGGTAGCGAGGGGGGCCATCGAGGCTTGGAAAACTGCACTCTCCATTGGCCTTGGGCGGGATCTTACAAAACTTGGGCAGACATGCGGGTAAAATTCCATTCATTGACTAACATTACAAAAAATGGAACTCATGACCAAAACTACAACATTGTCAAGAGCAGGATGATTGCCCCAACAAAATGTTGAGTGGAGGAACATTTGGTGGTTTAAAATACAAGTTGCCTTCACAAAGTGTTCAGTCAATGTTGTTCTATTTGTTGCACCAAAAGTCTTAAAATGTGGTATATTGGTGTGCAATCCTTTCGGCTAGAAACTGGAAGTTCAAATTTCTTTTTTGAAGTTATCTTACTCAGCTTTGATCAATCCTGCACACCCACCCTTGCCTCGAGAGCTCAATTAAGGATTGCTTTCAAAGTTGTCATTTTATTGAACTTACTAGGTTGCTTTCTGAAATCCTTGTGAATTCTCATTTTTTTAGTTGCATTTTAAGTGAACCTTTTTGAAAATACCAAGGTGAACAATATGTATATTAACAATATTATAAAATCCAGGGGGAGACAGTGGTGTAATGGCAACATCACCAAACTAGTAATCCAAAGGCCCAGGGTCTGAGGACACAGTTTCAAATCGCACCATGGCAGCTGTTGGCATTTAAGTTCAATTCATTAAATCCAGAATTGGAAGCTACTCTCAGTGATGCTGATCATGATAACTAGCATCAATTGTTGTAAAAACCCATTACTGATCGTCTTTAAAGTGAAGTTTATTTATTAGTCACAAGTAAGGCTTACATTAACACTGCAATGATGTGACTGTGAAATACCCCTAGTCACCACAGTCCAGTGCCTATTCAGGTCAATGCACCTAACCAGCACTTCTTTCAGAATGTGGAAAGAAACCGGAACACTCGGAGGAAACCCTCGCAGACACGGGGAGAATGTGCAAACTCCACACAGACAGTGACTCAAGCCAGGAATCGAACCCGGGTCCCTGGCGCTGTGAAGCAGCAACACTAACCACTGTGCTACCGTGCCGCCCCACATTTGCTAGGGACACCCAAATCCCATTAAAGAATTAAAATAAAACATTTCGAGTGCACAAAATCCCTGTTTTTGCTGATGTTTTTGCATGAAAATGTAAAGCATATACCTCCTGGCTCTCACTTGAACAGCATTTGGAGTTTTGAAAATTGTTTTATTTGACTTATGCATAAAGGAAAATTGTGCCGTTAGGGAAAAATGAAGAGGTTTATTTTGAATTGTTCATTATTATTTTTGCATTAGATTTGTTTCTGTTAACTATCCTACTAAATTAAGAAATAAAACAGCAGATGGAGGTCTTCTGATGGTTTACCAAGTTGCATAACCACAGTATTGTGTTGTTCTACTCAAATATCCCTGACGGCTACAGAAAAGATTAACCTGTCATTTGTTATCTTCTCAAAATGAAGCTCTACCTTTTGCAGAAAAAAATCTATTCCTTGTTATTATCCGCTTCAGATGTTTCCTTGCAGATTGAGTCCCATCGTGACAGCTAACTGAACTCACAAAGCTATGGAAATGCTGTAAAATATTAACTTTCAAAAAATCACTTCTAGTTTTGGAAACATAAAATAAATCTTCAAAGTGCATTATAAGTCCATCAACCAGCATAATACTAGGGCAACCTATGTGAGAAATTTGAACTCTCTACATATTCCAATGTCAGATATTGGGTATAAAAGTCATCATTGGAAATGCAGTCAAGTGTATCTTTCCTATTGCATATTTAATGGTGACCTTATTGTATTCAGTTGCGGCAATGCCTTTGAATAAAGACTCTCTCTGCAAACTGGATCTCCACTAAAGTTGACAAGTCATTGCTTCTGGACTCATTTAGGCTCAGAATTAATTTGTACTGCAAGTGTCCTCTAAAGTCAATTTGATAATGCAACTGTAGTATAAATCTGAAGTGACATGGGGTGCTATTTTAAACACTTTAGACCGCGAATATATGGGTGGCATAGTAGCACAGTGGTTAGCGCTACTACCTTACAGTGTCAGGGCCCTGGGTTCAATTCCGACCTCCGATGACTATCTGTGTGGAGTTTGCACGTTCTCCCTGTGTCTGTATGGGTTTCCTCTGGGTGCTCCGGTTTCCTTCCACACTCCAAAATGTGCAGGTTAGGTGGATTGGCCATGGTAAATTGTCCCTTGGTGTCAGGGTGATTTGTAGGGTAAATACTTGCGGTTATGGGGATAGGGCCTGGGTAGAACTGTTGTTGGTGTAGGTTTGATGGGCCAAATGGCCTCTTTCTGCACTGTAGAAATTCTATAATATGTTGATGTTCGTGGGTGTGCTCATAAAATGAACACCGTAGTTAGTACACAGCAAGCAATTAGGAATGACAATGCCATGTTGGCCTTTATTGTAAGTAGAAAAATAAAGAAGTAGAAAAAGACAGTCTTGCTACAGTTGCAAAAGTTTTTGGTGAGGACACACCTGGAGAACTGTGTGCAGTTTTGGCCTCCATATCTAAGAAAGGGTATATTGTATTTGATGGAGTACAGTTGGATCCAATTTACCAGAATGGCATGAGAGGGTGAGGAAATGATGTGGAGTAAATTGGGCCTCTGCTCTCTGGAGTTCAAAAGAATGAGAGGTGAGCTAATTGAAACAAACAATATTCTGAATGTGCTTGATAGAGATTGTTTCCCCGAGCTGGGGAATCTAGAACACATATTCTTAGGATATGGGGTTGATTATTTAGGACTGAGGTGGTCTATCTGTGGACTCTAGGTGTGGTACTTGGTTAGTTGTTGACAGATTGTAGACATACCCTGGTATTTGCTTGACATTTGGTAATTAGTGCTATATCTAAATAGGTTACATTGTAGGTATATTGCTCCCAGGCTGATTTCAACCTTTCTCTTTAGTCTAGTACATGACTGACTGATGTCAGTGGTACATCATCATCTCTGTCATGCATTAGCATATGTTAGCTCTTCACCCTTTACACCTTCTCTTAAATATACTATCCTATTTTCAACAGCAATATGAAACTATATCTTTAACTGTTTACATTAATTTACATTTCTGTAATTCCCTTATTACAACTACAGATTCTGACCAAATCTAACTCCTACTCTTCTCCCCCTGAAGGCACAGACCAGAGGGATTCAATCTCCCACAATATTCTCAGCCCTTAAAGATATCTTGCAGACATGAGGGCTTTCTTCTGCATCTGGTAGGACATCATCTTCTGCAGAATAGGAGAGCACTTCAGCAGCATTGCTGGTAAGCAAAGTGTCGGGTTCAGAATGACTTAACTGCAAAGGCAATGAGGAATTTTGAACCACAAACTGATTCAAGAGAGAAGATTGAAGACCCTCTGGGGCGAGAAGTGAAGTACTCCAGGCTCGCTGAGGGAGTTGTTACCTCCTCAAAGTACAGTGGATACAATCTTCAAGTCCAGGGCATACTGTCACAGCTGCATCATTTGCTCTAGCATTGAGATCTGAAAAGGTATTGAGGATCCAAGATCACAACCACTCAATAAGGCTGTGCATTGATTTAAAAAACATCGAAAGAGTCAACAGTCTGTAAAGAGGAGCAATAATCCTGCATTTAATTTGAAGATGTATGCTGCTTGGACCTTTTGATTTGATGTCTAATGGATGCAGGGTCATTGGCTGAAGCCAGTTGAGATCATCTGCTGATATGTTAACAGTAGCTCTAGTGCCAATCTTAAAGCCAGTATTGAAGCCTTGAACTTGCACTGTAACTCACCAATTACCTTAGACTGCACTCTGTTTTGGAGATCAATTCAATAGTAGCTCAGTGAACACCATCTTACGGACAAAGCTAAACTTGTTTTTAGTTCTTTATAAACGTAATGAAAGAAGAAAGAATATTGATGTACAATCTCTAGATGTTCCAAAGTGCTCTATTCAAGTATTTTTCAGGTGTACTAATCATTGTAATGCTGGAAATGTGAAGGCCAATTGCTACATAACAAAGCACCACAAAGAGTAATAAAATAAATGGCCAGATCATGACTACAACACTTGCATCTCCCCACAGTCTCAGTAGTTTTGGCACTACTGCAAGTAAAGCTGCCTTTATCCACTTGCAGTGCAACCCATGCCAAGTGTCATCTTGGTGAGGACATTAGCACAATCATTACTGGAAGCTTGCAAAGTAAGCAGATTATGAGTCAGTCAACTTCTAATGCTGTATTGAAGCCAGTGCTACCATTTTGGACCTCAGCGCTGATGTTAATGCTGTCTCTTTAGCACACACAGCTGCATATGCATTCAGGAACACAAAGGTTTCTCCCAACCAAGATTTTTAGAGGCATTATCATAACTACAGGTTAGTTGCTTATTGCTAACTACTGGGTCAAACTGAGAATGTGGAAGTGTTGGGTGTTGCTGAAATCTGCATGGAATGGTTCTGTATGTGGATAATGCATTAGTGGCTACTACAAGGGCTCTGAGCACACCACTTGCTACAAGTCATGGGTACCATAGTGACCATCCTCTTGGGCTGCAGCAAGAGAGGGAAATGATGCAGAGGCAGCAAGGAAGAGGACAAGCAGTTCACAAAGGGAAGAGGAGACAGGAACATACCATCATCCTCGATGGCCTCAGACTTGGGACTGGTCATTGCCTCAAGGAACAAAGAACATAAGAACACAGGAAAGTATAGACAGGAACAGGCCGTACAACCCTCCAAGCCTGTGCTGATCATGATGTCCGAACGAAACAAAAATAAAACCTTCTGCCTTTACTCGGTCTGTATCTCTCTATTCCCTCCCTATTCATGTACCCATCCAGATGCCTCTTAAATGTTGGTAATGTGCCTGCTTCCACCACGTCCTCTGGCAGCACATCCCAGGCACTCACCACTCTCCACGTGAAAAACATCCCCCTCACAGCTCACTTAAACTTTTCCCCTCTCACCTTGAACCTGTGCCGCCTTGTAATTGACACTTCCACCCTAGGAAAAAATCTCTGACTATCCACCCTGTCTATGCCTCTCATAATTATGTATACCTCTATCAGGTCTCCCTTCAGCCTCCGTCTTTCCAGTCAAAACAATACTAGTTTATTCAACATCATCGAGACCAGGCAACATCCTGGTGAACCTTCTTTGCACTCTCTCCAATGCTTCCACGTCCTTCCGGTAGTGTGGTGAACAGATCCGCACGCAATAGCAGCTACCTATGTACAGGATGGCCGCTCCAATAATAGCTGTCACTGTCTCCTCCATTGGGGTTAGCATATGCATCTATTTCTGCCCCATACTTCAATTGCTAATGTCGATTATGGCTCATCTTATCTTTCAAGAAAGCGGGAAATGTATCAGTAAACTTGGTACAATGTGTTTAAGTGTTGTGCCTACCGAAGTTGAATAGCTGATAGTGTGCGCAAGCTTTAAGGTATGGGTCCACAGTAGTGGTAGGTGTGTATGGGTGAGGCAAAGTTATGGGTGTGAGATAAGAGTCATAGTTGATGGCAATTGATGATAGGTGAGTTAAGAGAATGTGGTCAATTGAGTAGTATGTGAAGCTAAGGATATGACAATTGAAGATGGATTAACTGACCTTAAGCACTCCAACAAAGTCATTAAACTTTTTCCTATTTTGTATTCAGATGCTTGGCGCTATGCTTGCATGGACTGCAATAACCATATACTCCTACTGGCTCCTTAGTGTCCATCTAGAGAGTTTCCTCAAGAAGGAGGACCAATCTCCTCCTGTGTCCTCCAGCACCAAGACTTTTAGTACTATATCAGAGAACCTTGGGTTGTGCCCTCGAGCCAATTGCACCATTTTTGGTGTTTCTTCCTCCTGTTGAATTTATCCTTTACCGCTTCTAAACTCTCCTGCAGCAAGCATGCACCTTGTCTTTAAGAGGCGCAGTTTGGTTTAAGTAGTTTGGGCTTACATAAACCTGTATCCCCTGCTATAAAGTGCAACCACGAAGTGGAATGTTCAGCATGGGATTGGACACTCCAAGCATTATATATAGCTGGCAGTGTTGGCCTGCCATCAGAACAGGAACAGTTAATCGCACATTGAAATCCCCAAATTCAGTTTTTGAGAATCACCAACTTAGCTCTTCCATCTGCTTCAGTGATGTTGGTTGAAGGGTACACATTGTCCAGGAAATTGGAAAGTACTTGCCTGTTGTTCTTCAGGTAATGTCATGGGATCATTTACATTACCTGGGAGGACAGACTGGGCTTCAGGCCCAGAAAGCTGGCACCTACAATGGTGGAGCACTCCTTCACTATGGCAGTACTGATTTAGCCTAGATTATATACACAAATCTCAGATGGATCCCACTGCCTTCTGCCCCAGAGGTGGGATTGCTATCACATTCTCTTAATATATTGAAGCTGTGTGTATATTTGTGTATTTATCTGAAAGAGAGGGAGGGAATTCAAAAGCTACCCAGATCAGAATAAGTACTACATGTCACACATTTGAGTCATCTCTTTTCAGAACCTTAAATGTTAACCCTTCGATCTTAATTGTGTGGCGGCATGGTGGCACAGTGGTTAGTGCTTCTGCCTCACAGCACCAGGAACCCAGGTTTGATTGTCAGCTTGGGTCATTGTTTGTGCGGAGTCTGCACATTCTCCCCGTGTCTGCATGGGTTTCCTCTGGGTGCACCGGTTTCTTCCCACAGTCTGAAAGACACACTGGTTAGGTGCATTGGCTATGCTAAATTCTCCCTCAGTGTACCTGAATAGGCGCCAAGTGTGGCAACAAGGGGATTTTCACAGTAACTTCATTGCAGTGTTAATGTAAGACTACCTATGACACTAATAAAAAAACAAATAAATAAACTTTGAAAAACTTGCAAAAGAGAGTTTTTCAATCAGTAAATTTATTGCTCTGTTCATAACTTACTACATCCTTAAGCTAAATTAAAAAGGGCAAGAAAGCCCAAGTTGTGAGGAACTATAAACCATATTTTAGGGGCTGCAGATAAGAGATTGTTTTTTGAAGGTCCCTACATTGAAATAATTTCAAAATAATTTATTAAGTTGCTAATCTGACTGAAGCAGTGGTGGGGAAACATTTACCCCAATCTCCCTTGATTGCTTGACTGTGTTCAAAAAATTGCATTGGTAGATAAACTCATTCTGGCGCATTTGCAGGCTTTCTATTCATCTGACAGAGAATCGTATTATCACTACAGTGCAGAAGGAGGCCACTCAGGCTATCGATCCTGCACCGACAACATTCCCACCCAGGCCCTAACCTGCGAACCCCAAGTATTTATCCTACTAATCCTCCTGACACTAAGGGATTAGCATGGCTAATCCACCTAACCCGCTTTGGACTGTGGGTGGAAAACAGAGAGATCAGAGAAAACCCACGCAGACAAGAGGAGAGCATGCCAATCCAACACAGACAATCACCCAAGGCTGGCATAGAACCTGGGTCTCTGGAGCTGTGAGGCAGCAGTGATAACCATTGTGCCACAGTGCTGTCTGCATGTAGAAAAGTAGTTTTAATCTTTTGGGCTTCTAATTAGTTATTTGTTGTAATTTCCTGGCGTGGAATTGTCCTGTTACTCGGAGCATGCCAAAGGCTGAAGGAGACCAGGATTTCATACAGTTGCAGCTGCTCCTGCCTTTCAGCTGCTTGGGTGACCTTTATTTTTTTTGTTGGAGTAAGTTAGTCAGAACCAAGAAATAACTGCTCAAAATCTCCCAGTGATCTTACTGTTATTGCTGGAAAAGTTAAAGTTAAAGATTATTTATTAGTCACAAGTAAGGCTTACATTAACACTGCAATGAAGTTACTGTGAAATTCCCCAAGTTGCCACACTACCGCACCTGTTCGGGTCAATGCACCTAACCAGCACATCTTTCAGACTGTGGGAGGAAACCAGAGCACCCGGAGGAAACCCACTCAGACACGGGGAGAACGTGCAAACTCCACACAGACAGTCACCCAAGCCAGGAATCGAACCTGGGTCCCTGGAGCTGTGAGTCAGCAGTGCTAACCACTGTATCACCGTGCTGCCCCATTTTATTTCTCATTCGTAAAATGCCTTACTTAAAGGTACTTGCCCCACAAAAGAGCCATCTGGACTACATAGGAAGAAGGGGTAAAAAGGATCATCACTGTGACCAACATTTAGAAGACAAAGGAACAAATGAGAAAATAGGAATCTGCTAAAGGTCAGTTAATCTGTGCAGTAGTTCCCTGCACAAATTAGTTGGGCAAAGTGTGTGATCAACAAAGAGTTTCCTCTCAGCTTCACTAAAACAACACAGAGAGGTACATATCACTCACATGCCAGTTCAATGTCAATTTACAACTGGGGAATAATATCGACAGAGTTTGTAATTATTTTGTGTTTTTAACACAAAGAAAATATCCCAAGGCACTTTATGAGTGAAACGACTGACAGCTTGATAGAAAAGGTGGATTTTGAGAGGTAATGATAAAGTTGAAGGGAGTTAGGAAAGGAATTTGAAAGATTACGACAAAAACGGCTAAAGGCACAATCACCAGTGGTGGTCTGAAAAGAAAGGGGCTTCATAGAAGGTTGTAATAGGCCAAACCCCATATTTGGAAAGGAATGTAAGACTATAATTTGCAAAGGTAATGAAGGTGAGGTAATGGAAAGATTTATAGACGATTAAAATAATTTTAAAGTTGATTCATCAGAGTTAGGTTGTTATTTGATATCAGTGATGTCAGGACCACCATCCTATTGAAGACAGCAGCTTAAATCCAAAAACTGCCAGCCCATTCAGAGGGCCAACAGCCCAGCAACATCACCGGAAGCAGTGGCCACTGTTGGAGCTGCATGTGGAGGATGAGGGTGCATTGAGCGCCATGAACCCTCACAACCAGGTAAGTGGGATCAAAACAGTCCCCAAGAAGTTGGTTGAAAGAAGTCACAGAGGACAGCGGGAGAGTCTCTCAATGGGACAAAAAGTGCCCAAAAAAGGAAACTTCCCTGGATCGTGTTGGAAGACAACCATGATGGAGCTGCTGGTCTCCCCACGCTGAGATGGGCCCTCCCCTAGCAGGCAACAAGACCACGGAGGTGAAGAGAGGATTTGTCACTAAAACTACTCAACTGGGTTCCGGGAAGGGAGACCATCTGTCACCTTTCCCGCCACTGGGCAAATTCTGCCCACTATTGCGGGAGTGCAACTGATAATATGTAGAATTTCAACCTCTGCTCAGGGTCCAACAGGGTTCCGGGGTTGCGACTGTCTTAGTTTTAAGTGAGGAAATGATCACTGAGGCAAATGAAGTTGGTGGAAAAATAACAATTTTTTGCAGTGACCAAACCCAGCAGTCCCATTTATCAATTACATAATTCAGTTACGTGTGCCATAAATTACTGTCAGGTAACTTGTCACAAATGCACTGCTAACCCATCACAAGTTTTCACATAGATTGTGGGTCTTCTGTTGTTGGCCATACATACCAACAGATAAGAAATGGTTTTACTTTGAAAAATCAGCAGGGCATTGCATTTAACATTGCTTTCAGTCAGATACCAAGCTGCATTCCACGAAGGTAAAAGTATACGAATGGTTCGCACCGCTCTGATGGAAGCCTCTGTTTTGAAGGCTTAGTGCAGAGTTTTTCAAATGAGATTCTATACAGTCATTTCCTTTGTTCTATTGGCAAAGATGATTTCGTTTCTTTTCCTATTAATCAAAATATTCCTACAGTAGTGTGACCTAGGAACCGCAAAAAGGATTCAGGAAATATTAGCTGAAGGACAGCAATTGTAAACCTGTCTGTAAAGAAAAAGAGCTGTAAACTTTTTAATAAAAATGTGCTCCATCCAGATTCAGAGCAGACCAGTTGTTCATATCTGACATCAATCTACACTCAAATGTCAGGAAAATCCATACTCATTCTTCATTTTAGTAAGATTTAGAACTCAGCAGATGCTCAAATACAGCTTCTGAAGTTATTCCACTCTAAAAATGCAATTGTATAAAACTATATTGTGGTTTCACTGATGCTAAATAATTTGTGTGAAACATTAATCAGCTTGGAAAAATTAGGAGTGTGTGATGAATGCTCTTCATGACTGATTTGGCTTTGATAATAATCACATTTAATTTATTATACTTATAAAATGTTTCTGAAATACGATTTTAAACATACAGCTATACAGAAATCATCGGAAGAAATGCATTAACCAAATTAAATCCTAACCTTTGTCACAAATACACATGAATCGGACTAATTAACCTCGATCTTCATTCTGTTTCATACTCCTGCCTTTTTCTTTACATTTCCAACATATTTCAGTTCAATTATCTCAAGTTACAACTCAGTGTAACACTTTGGAATGTCAGGCTAACATTCAGATAAACGGAAAAGGAGATTTTCTGCATTTGGACTTCTGTCAGGGAGCCTTGCCTGCTGATAACAAATACCCGACCTGGACTTTCCATTCAGTCGTGTTGGTTCTTTCAGTGCATTTCACCCAAAATTGTCCAAACATGTGAAAAGCCTCGAGGAATTTCACCTGCACGTTAGTCCAGTGTGAGTTTCTGTGATCTATTGCGTTGTTTGGGTCATCATAATGGGAGCCAGGTTGTCCATAAAAATGGACTCTATTCACAGATTAAATTGCACAACATGATGTGTTTCAACTATTTCTGACCTCAAGGATCGAGCTTCATGAATTTTTGCTTTTTCTTTGAAAAGGTGAATTCTCTGCACCAATGAAAATAAGAAATGGTTGCATACAGTTTTTTTTAAAATCAATCTCAGTTATTCACAATTAGGTTACTACCCAATGGTGGACTAAAAAACACTGATTACATTTTTTATGATAAACTCAGTTTTAGCTGCATTAATAAAATTGCACCATGGGGGAGCACGATGGCACAGTGGTTAGCGCTGCTGCCTCACAGTGCCAGAGACCTGGGTTTGATTCCCTGCTTGGGTCACTCTGGGTGGAGTTTGCGCATTCTTCCCATGTCTGTGTGGGTTTCCTCTGGGTGCTCCGGTTTCCTCCCACAGTCCAAAGATGTGCAGGTTAGATGGATTGGCCGTGCTACATTTCCCCTTAGTGTCAGGGGAACTAGCATTGGGATATGGGGATAGGGTCTGGGTCGGATTGTGGTCGGTGCAGATGCAGTTGGCACAAATGGCCTCCTTCTACGCTGTAGGATTCTATGATTCTAAGTTACCTGAATGGTTAAATGCATCAAAAAATACACTTAATACAAAAAAAATGCCGCTGATTAGGATTGGTGCGCTGCAAATGAGTTTGAGCAGAAACATCAGCAAACAAAACAAACTTACTTCTGAAAACTAGTGCAATTTTGAGCACCGCTTGTTGATTGTGCTCACAGTGGAATTTTGTCAGTAATGTCAGAAAGTTGGGTCAGCCAAAATGTTTAGCATGTGCTCTCAGTGGTCGGGACTATCTGCTGGTGGGCTGCTAGGTCTTTCTGTGTGCTAGCATGATAATGGTTAGTTTATTTTAGCAGGTTAACACTTCTGTTCAAATTGCCAGGAGTCACATGTACACATGCTTAACGTTCCTTCACAAAGCTTGTAGCAGTTTTTTATCGACCATAATTTCTTGACATCCAGCACTCTGTTCACCAATTTCAGGCACTTGAATTGAAACTTTGAAGATTTGTTGATGTCAGCAATTCATCTTTTCACTGTATTTTTTTAAAATTGATCTCTGGATTGATACATGGGATTAAATTGTTTGTGTACCACAGGCTTTCAAGTGGTAAAACCCACAAAGTACAAAGTGCAAGTTTTTTTTTGAGAATTCGATATCAGTGGTTGTACATCTCACTCTGATGATGTGATTCCCCATTTAGGTCTAATCCTGGGCCTGAAGCGGCTGTCAGGTATGCCATTAATCAGGTTGTTCATTAGCAGCTATTTGTGCCACTTACGATGGAAGTCCTCCAGAGAGCACAAATTTACCTCATGGTGTCATTCAGATTAGCCGTAAAAACAACATACAGAAAGACGAAACAAAGCTCCTATTGACTCAACAAGTTGCAAGAAAGTTATGATGCCTTTCTGGAATGAATACTAAAGAAGCCCTAATAATTACAAGAAAAGTAGTTGTGATGGCTGAATCAGTTGCGGCTCTTGTAAAAATGCAGGAGCTGACACTGAGGCATTAACTGACCACAAAGCACTAAATGGGAATCTATTTGTTTCCTTACATTTCCATGGCAAACCTTTGAATATTTTTCTCTCTTTAACAAGGCTGTTTAAATGCAAATAGCCGTGGTTTTCTCTGAACAAGTGAAAACAATGTCATAGGCTTGGAGTAACCAGATCTTCTGCACTACTTTTTAGTTGTTCATGGGATGTGTGTGATGCCGACAGGGTTTGCATTTATTGTCCATCCCTAGTTGCCCTGAACTGAGTGGCTTGCTAGGCCATTTCAGAGGGAATTTAAGAGTCAACCATTGCTGTGGTTCTGGAGTCACATGTAGGCTAGATCAGAGAAGGATGGCAGATTTCCTTCCCTAAAGGACATGAGTGGACCGGGTGGATCAACAATGGTTTCATGGTCATCATTAGACTTTCATTTCAGATTTTTATTGAGTTCAAATTTCAACATCTGCTGCGATAGGATTTGAACCCATCTCCCGAGATGATTGCCCTGGGCCTCTGGACTATTGGTCCAGAAACAGTACCACTATGTCATTGCCGCTCCTCATTTTCTCATTTACACACTCTAATTTCTTATACAGCACTTCAGATATAATATACAGGGATATACAGCATTGGATAAGGGAAAAAAAGAGGGGCTTATGGCATATTCAGGGGGTTCAGAACAGTGGATGCTTCAAAGAAGTATAGAAAGTGCAGGGAGGTAGTTAAAACAGAAATTAAGAGGGCGAATAGGAAGCATGTAAAATCACCGATAGGTAAAATAAAGGAAGATCCAGATGTGTTTATAAGTATATTAAGGGCAAAGGGTAACCAAGGAAAGTGTAGGATCCATTAGGGACCAAAGTGGCAATCTCTGTGTGGAGCCAAAAGACATATTTGAGGGAGTAAATTAATATTTTGCATCTGTGTTCACTATGGGGCGGCATGGTAGCACAATGGTTAGCACTGCTGCTTCACAGCTCCAGGGTCCTGGGTTCGATTCCCGGCTTGGGTCACTGTCTGTGTGGAGTTTGCACATTCTCCTCGTGTCTGCGTGGGTTTCCTCCGGGTGCTCCGGTTTCCTCCCACAGTCCAAAGATGTGCGGGTTAGGTTGATTGGCCAGTTTAAAAATTGCCCCTTAGAGTCCTGAGATGTGTAGATTAGAGGGATTAGCGGGTAAACATATGTGGAGGTAGGGCCTGGGTGGGATTGTGGTCGGTGCAGACTCGATGGGCCGAATGGCCTCCTTCTGCACTGTAGGGTTTCTGTGTGATTCTGTGTGATGGAGAGGGATGATGCAGGTATAAAAAGCAGTGAGGAGTGATATAATTGAACAGATTAACAGTGAGAGGGAGAAGGTGTTAATGGTTTTATGAGGCTTAAAAGTGGATCAATCCCCAGGCCCAGATGAGAAGTATCCTAGGCTGCTGTGTGAAGCAAGAGAGGAGATTACAGGGGCTCTGACATTATTTTTCAATGTAAGAGTTTTAACAACACCAGGTTAAAGTCCAACAGGTTTATTTGGTAGCAAATGCCATGAGCTTTCGGAGCGCTGCTCCTTCGTCAGATGGAATGGATATCTGCTCATAAACAAGGCACACAGAGACACAAACTCAAGTTACAGAATACTGATTAGAATGCGAATCTTTACAGCTAATCAAGTCTTAAAGATACAGACAATGTGAGTGGAGAGAGCATTAGGCACAGGTTGAAGAAATGTGTATTGTCTCCAGACAGGACAGCCAGTAAGATTCTGCAGGTCCTGGCAAGCTGTGGAAGTTACCGATAGTGTGACATGAACCCAAGATCCCGGTTCAGGCCGTCCTCATGTGTGCGGAACTTGGCTATCAGTTTCTGCTCAGCGACCCTGCGCTGTCGTGTGTCGTGAAGGCCGTCTTGGAGAACGCTTACCTGAAGATCAGAGGCCAAATGCCCATGACCACTGATGTGCTCCCTCACAGGAAGAGAACAGTCTTGCCTGGTGATTGTCGAGCGGTGTTCATTCATCCGTTGTCGTAACGTCTGCATGGTTTCCCCAATGTACCATGCCTCGGGACATCCTTTCCTGCAGCATATCAGGTAGACAACATTGGCTGAGTTGCAAAATTAGGTACCATGTACCTGGTAGATGGTGTTCTCACGTGAGATTATGGCATCCGTGTCGATGATCCGGCACGTCTTGCAGCGGTTGCTGTGGCGGGGTTGTGTGGGCTCACATGAGAACACCATCTACCAGGTACATGGTACCTAATTTTGCAACTCGGCCAACGTTGTCTACCTGATATGCTGCAGGAAAGGATGTCCCGAGGCATGGTACATTGGGGAAACCATGCAGACGTTACGACAACGGATGAATGAACACCGCTCGACAATCACCAGGCAAGACTGTTCTCTTCATGTGGGGTGCACTTCAGCGGTCACGGGCATTCGGCCTCTGATCTTCGGGTAAGCATTCTCCAAGGCGGCCTTCATGACACACGACAGCGCAGGGTCGCTGAGCAGAAACTGATAGCCAAGTTCCGCACACATGAGGACGGCCTGAACCGGGATCTTGGGTTCATGTCACACTATCGGTAACCTCCACAGCTTGCCTGGACCTGCAGAATCTTACTGGTTGTCCTGTCTGGAGACAATACACATTTCTTTAACCTGTGCCTAATGCTCTCTCCACTCACATTGTCTGTATCTTTAAGACTTGATTAGCTGTAAAGATTCGCATTCTAATCAGTATTCTGTAACTTGAGTTTGTGTCTCTGTATGCCTTGTTTATGAGCAGATATCCATTCTATCTGGCGAAGGAGCAGCGCTCTGAAAGCTCATGGCATTTGCTACCAAATAAACTTGTTGGAATTTAACCTGGTGTTGTTAAAACTCTTACTGTGTTTACCCCAGTCCAATGCTGGCATCTCCACATAATTATTTTTCAACACCTCTCTGGCCACATGAGAGCTCAGTAAGAAGTCTCACAACACCAGGTTAAAGTCCAACAGGTTTATTTGGTAGCAAATACCATAAGCTTTCGGAGCGCTGCTCCTTCGTCAGATGGAGTGGAAATGTGCTCTCAAACAGTGCACAGAGACACAAAATCAAGTTACAGAATACTAATTAGAATGCAAATCCCTACAGCCAGCCAGGTCTTAAAGGTACAGACAATGTGGGTGGAGGGAGCATTAAACACAGGTTAAAGAGATGTGTATTGTCTCCAGACAGAACTGCTAGTGATATTCTGCAAGTCCAGGGGGCAAGCTGTGGGGGTTACTGATAATGTGACATAAATCCAACATCCCGGTTTAGGCCGTCCTCGTGTGCGGAACTTGGCTATCAGTTTCTGCTCAGCGACTCTGCGCTGTCGTGTGCTGTGAAGGCCGCCTTGGAGAACGCTTACCTGAAGTTCCAAGGCTGAATACCCGTGACAGCTGAAGTGCTCCCCCACTTCAGCAGTCACGGGCATTCAGCCTTGGATCTTCAGGTAAGCGTTCTCCAGGGCGGCCTTCACAGCACACGACAGCGCAGAGTCGCTGAGCAGAAACTGATAGCCAAGTTCCGCACATGAGGACGGCCTAAACCGGGATGTTGGTTTTATGTCACATTATCAGTAACCCCCACAGCTTGCCCCCTGGACTTGCAGAATATCACTAGCAGTTCTGTCTGGAGATAATACACATCTCTTTAACCTGTGTTTAATGCTCCCTCCACCCACATTGTCTGTACCTTTAAGACCTGGCTGGCTGTAGGGATTTGCATTCTAATTAGTATTTTGTAACTTGATTTTGTGTCTCTGTGCACTGTTTGAGAGCACATTTCCACTCCATCTGACGAAGGAGCAGCGCTCCGAAAGCTTATGGTATTTGCTACCAAATAAACCTGTTGGACTTTAACCTGGTGTTGTGAGACTTCTTACTGTGTTCACCCCAGTCCAACGCCGGCATCTCCACATCACATGAGAGCTGCCAGAGGACTCGAGGACAGCTAATGTGATACCATTGTTCAAGAAGGGAAATAAGGATAAACTAGATAATTACAGGTCTGCGAGTCTAATATCAGTGGTAGGGAAATTATTGGAAAAAAATCTGAGGGACAGAATTAATCTCCACTTGGTGAAGCAAGGATTAATTCAAGCTAGTCAGCATGTCTTTGTTAGGAGGAGATCATGTCTAAGAAATTTGATTGAATTTTTCAAGAAGGTAACTAGATGAGGGCAGTACAGTTGATGCAGTCTATGTGGACTTCAGGTCCTGCATGGGAGACTGATTAATAAAGTAAGAGCCTGTGGGATCCAAGACAATTTGGCAAATTAGATCCAAAATTGGTTTAGTGGCAGGAGGCAGAGGGAGATCGTCGAAGATTGTTTTTGTGACTGGAAGCCAGTCTCCAGTGGTGATGGATTAGTGATGGATCTCTTGTTGTTTGTAGTGTACATTGGTGATCTAGACATGAATGAGAGGGGTCTGATCAATAAGTTTGCAGGTAACAAGAAAATTAGTGAAGTGGTAAATTGTGAGGAGGAAATCCTTAGATTACACAATGGTGGGCAGAACAGTGGCAAATGGAATTTAACCCTGAAAAGTGTGAAGTGATGTATTTTGGGAGGACTAACAAAGCAAGGGAATACACAATGAACTGTAGGACACTAAGAAGTCATGATGTGGAGATGCCGGCGTTGCTACCAAATAAACCTGTTGGACTTTAACCTGGTGTTGTTAAACTTCTTACGACACTAAGAAGTGCAGAGGACCAGAGGGACCTTTGTGTGCTTGCCCAAAGATCCCTGAAGGTAACAGGACAAGTAGGTAAAGTAGATAAAGTAATATGGGATACTTGCTTTTAATAGCCGAGACATAGAATATAATGGCAGGGATGTTACGATGGAGCTGTATAAAATGCTCGTTAGGCCACAGCTAGAGTAATGTGTGCAGTTCTGGTCACCACACAATAGGAAGGCTGTGATTACACGAAAGAGGGTGCAGAAGAGGTTCACCAAGATGCTGCCTGGGCTGGAGCATTTCAGCCATGAAGACAGGTTGAGTAGGCTGGGGTTGTTTTCCTTAAAGCAGAGAAGGCTGAGGGGGAACTTCATCAAGGGGTATGGAATTGTGAGGGATATAGAGGAGTATATAGGAAGAAACTGTTCCTCTTAGTGGAAGGGTCGATATTTTTATTTATTTATTAGTGTCACAAGTAGGCTTACATATACACTGCAATGAAGTTACTGTGAAAATTCCCTAGTTGCCACACTTGGCGCCTGTACGGGTATACTGAGGGAGAATTTAGCATGGCCAATGCACCTAACCAGTATGTCTTTCAGACTGTGGGAGGAAACTGGAACACTCGGAGGAAACCCATGCAGACACGGGGAGAACCTGAAGACTCTGCACAGATGATCCAAGCCAGGTATCGAACTCAGGTTCCTGGCGCTGTGAGACAGCAGTGCTAACCACTGTGCCACCCATACACCCCAGTAACTAGGGGCACACATTTAGGATAAGAAGCAGGAGATTTAGAGGAGTTTTGAGGAAAGTTTTTCATCCAGAAGGTGGTGGGAATCTGAAACCCAATGCCTGAAAGAGTAGTAGAGGCAGAAACCATTACAAATTTTAAAAGCATTTAGATGATCAATGAAATGCAATAGCATACAAGGCTATGGATCAACTGCTGGAAAATGGGATTGATAAGGTGTTTGATAGCCAGTATAGACACAATGGGCTGAAGGACCTCTTTCTGCGCTGTAAAATGGGTGGGATTTTCGAGCCACATTCACCCCAAAACTGGAAAAGCCCGCTCGAGGTCAACGAACCTTTCCTTGATCTGCCCCTCGCCCACTATAATTCCTGTGACAGGTGGAATGGGAAAATGCACCCCTTTGACTCAGTATATTAGATAAATGTGCATACAGGAATATAGCAAACTGCTTACAAACAAACAAGAGGATGGGATAAATGCCATTGCATAGGAATATTGCTCTTGAATATTGGGAAATACCTGACAACTTCAGCAACTACCTGTGCTTTTTTTATTTATGCGTGTCAGGAATAGGCTGACATTAACACTTCAATCGCGTCAGGTATCGCATCGAGCATCTTTTATCACCTGTTAATCTTTAATAATTTACTTGCTTATGCTTCTTTTGATTGTTATATTATGGGGCATCCAGCACATCACTGCTGTCGTCTCTCTGGGAACATCCCGGTTTTGGCATGGACCTCACTGTGGTTTTCCTTGGGGTTTTGGGTTGTCACAACAGCTTGTGACATCAGTCAGCATTGAAAGTAAGACTTAGAATTCCTCAGCAGCCGCATTTGCAGTCTGGTGTCTTCTTGAAGCATGTCTTTAATGTTGAATGTTGAGAGATGTAAGAGTCTTGCTAGCTGCCAGGATAGTGTGAAGGATAGCAGGTTGCCCTCACACACTATCTGTGCACTGACTGAATGAAATCCTCTTCTGTTCCTTTGTATGACATGGTTTTATCTCTGGAATCTCAAAAGGGTAATTTTGTGTCACCATTGATATTCCGTATCCTTGAAACACTTTCAACACCAAGGATGCCTTGCTGTTTTGATTCACAATGCTGCAGCCCCTTATCAAGGAGGATATGAGATGGGTGCCTCAGCAAAGTCTTAGTGACATTTTGGATGCACCAGGACACTGACAGACAGCTGAAATCCTGTGTAATGTTTGAAGAAGTAAACCTCAGGGCTGTATATGTTTGGAGAGCTTCAAATAGAGCCTTTTTATTGCCTCTGAGAGATGCTCATAAGATGGCAGCAATCATGACCAACTTGCTAGGTAACCACAGGTGTTGAATGTGCTGTTCTACAGTCAGGTCCAGGTAGTTACCTGTGATATAACAGATCAATTACCACTGCTCCCAGGGATTGTGAGAGTTCCATGGAGTCAGTACTTTAGCTGTCCGTCTTCTGCACCTACGCACAAAAACTCATTGGCTGTGCTTCTCGCTGTGGAAATTTTGAAGTATTTGATGCACACTCACTACTTTACTGTAGCTCAACTGGAAGCAAACAGAGCCTTATGTTCACAGAAGAGGAATTACAGGGAAAACTGGGATAAGGCCTGAAAATGAATGTGGAGCTCATGATACATGATTAACCAGCGGCTATTTGTGTGAGGCAGATGGCACACAAATGGTGCTGCCTGCTCATTTATACTGCTAGCAGCATGTAATCTACACCATACATTTGCATAACCTATCTGTTAACCCTCTATACGACACATGACACCCCATTAATTACAGTTTTTCAACCTGATAATGACCCATTTAACCCAACTCTTTTATTTTCTGTTTGTTATACAATCCTTTACCCATGTTACCCCCAAGATCAGAAGCTTAGACCTTGTGCAGTCCTCTTTTATGTGACATGCTATTAAATGTCTTTAGGATATTCAAATATGTTACATCTACTGGTTCCCCTTGTTTCACCTTGTTTTTTTAAATCTTCAAACAACTCTAACGAATGTGTCAAATATAATTTATTTTCCATAAAAGCATGCTGACTCTGGTTCATTACATTATGATTTTCTAAATGCCCTGCAATTATTTCCTTAATAATGGGTTCCAACATAATTCCAATGATAAATGATGTGCAACTGACATTAGTCAGTCCTGAGTTAGAGTCTCAAGAGAGAGGTTGGGGTCATGCCTGGGAGCAATGTGGCTACTCTGCAACCTGTTTAGACATAGTATGAATAAGCACATGTTAAGCAGATACCAAAGTATGTCTACAGTCTGTCTAAGAACCAAGTCCCAGGCCTAGAGGCAGAAGGACCCATCTCAGTGTACGGTGGCAGCAGTGACGTAAGAAAGTGTTAAAAATGAAAACATCAGTGTTATTGAAGGAACCATAGAGTGAAGGAACATTCAAATCCAACTTGAGAAATGTGGGTAGTTGGTAGAGAATATAATTGAGAACCAGGCTGAATACAAACGATTCAGATAGGAGGCAAAAAAGCAAACATGTGAAGTGAAGAGTGGTTGTGAGAAAAGGTGGCATAAGGAGAAAGCTCAAAGTCTTCTCTAAGTGCGTAAATAGGTAAAGGGTGGTAAAAAAAGGATTAGGGCTGGTTAGTGACAAAATAAGGGATTTGCTCATAGAAGCAGGGGGCATAGCTAAATTAATACTTGCATCTGTCTTTATCAAGGAAGCAGATGTTACCCAGGCCATGGTGACAGTGGAGGAGGTTTTGGACAAACTTTCAGTACATAAAGTTGACCAGGAAGTACGACCAGATGAGGTACATCCAAAGAAGGAAGAGTAGAAATTGCAGAACACTGGCATAATATTTCAACCTTCGCTTGAGTCCCCTGAGGTGCCAGAGGGTTGGAGACTTGCAAATATTGTGCCCTTGTTCAAAAAAGGTTGTAAGGATAAAGCCAGCAAATACAGACCAGACAGTTTAACTTGGGTGATGAGGAATCTTCCAGAAACAATTATTTAGGAAAGAATTAATAATCACATGGAAAAATGTGGGTGGATTAGGGAGAGCCAGCATGGGGAAAATGGTGTTTAGCTAACTTGCTGGAGTTTTTTGCAGAGTTAACAGAGATTGTTGATGAGGATAGTGCTGTACATGGTGCATATGAACTTTCAAAAAGCATTCCATACAGTACCACAGCACAGCATAATGAAAAAAACTGGTAGCTCATGGAATGAAGTGGGCAGTAGGAATGTGAGTGCAGAATTGGCTGGATAATAGGAAACCAAGAGTCATAGTTTTTTTTAGGATGGAGGAAAGTTTGGAATGGAGTTCCCCAATGGTCGGTATTGGAGCCCTTGCTTTTCCTGATACACATTAATAAATATAGATTTTGGTGTACAGGGGACAATTTCAAAATTTGTGGATAATGCAAATTTGGAAGCATTATAAACTGTGAAGAGGACAGTGTATAACTTCAAAAGGATAAAGTTGGTGAAATGGGCAGATAGTGGCAGATAAAATTCAATAAGAAGTGTGAGATGATTGGTAGGAAGAAAATGAAGAGACAGTATAAAATAAGAGGACAACTCAAAAGAATGTGCAAGAGCAGAGAGACCTGGGTATACATCTGCATGTGTTATTAAAGGCATCAGGACAGGTGGAGAGAGTAGTTAAAAAGCATATAGTATCCTAGGCTTTACTAACAATGGCATCGAGTACAATGGTAAGGAGGTTATGCTAAACTTGTGTAAGACACTAGTTAGATCTCAGTTGGAGTATTGTGTACAGTTCTGGGCAACACTTTATAGGAAGGATGTGAACACATTGAAGAGGTTGCAGAAAGGGTTTGCAAAAATGCTTCCAGGGATGAGAAACTTCAGTTACGAGGACAGATTGGAGAGATTGGCGATGTTCTTCTTGGAGAGAAGAAGGCTAAGAGGAGATTTAATAGAGGTATTCAAAATCATGAGGGGGCTGGATAGATTAGATAGGGGGAAATTGTTCCCGCTTGTAAAATGATTGAGAATAAGAGGGCACAGATTTAAAGTGGTTTGCACAAGAAGCAAATGCGATATTAGAAAAAAATCTGTTTCACTCGGGGAGTGGTCCAGGTCAGGAATGCATTGCCTGGAAGTGTAGTGGAGGCAGGCTGGAGGGCACTAGATGATTATTTGAATGGAAACAATATGCAGGACTATGAGGAAAAGACAGGGGAATGATACTAAGTCATGATGCTCCTTTTGAGAGCTGGTGCAGACACGGTGGGCCACATGGGTGACTTCTGCACTATTACAATTCTGTAGTTCTGTGGAGATGATGTGGAGATGCCGGCGTTGGACTGGGATAAACACAGTAAGAAGTTTAATAACACCAGGTTAAAGTCCAACAGGTTTATTTGGTAGCAAATGCCACCAAATAGCATTTGCTACCAAATAAACCTGTTGGACTTTAACCTGGTGTTGTTAAACTTCTTACTGTGTTCTGTGGAGACACATTGTCGATAGGCAACAATAAGCATACCTAATGAGCAATCCCTGCCCTTGCCTTGCCATTTGTCTGTCTCAAGGACCACAGAGAGACCAGCAATGGGAGTTATGAAAATGCTATTGTCTCTCGTGGCTTGCAGCGGCAGATCTTCATGATAAAGAGCCAAAGCTTCAAATTAGTTACTTTCTTCATACAATTGGTCCATTAGCAGATGATGTTCTCATAAGATAGAGTATGCAGATGTGCACTGTGGATTTTAATTGCATTACTGAAGCCTTTGACACCTATTTTAGTCTGAAGAAAATTTAGAAATTAAGCATGTTTAACCAGCACTCACATTGACCTGAAGAATTGATTGAATTATTGCTAACTAATCCATCACCTAACTAATTCTTGCAGACATGGGACACTGGAGGACAAGCTAAACTGTGATCCCATAGTTGCATGTGTTTGGGATGAGAAACTCTCTGAAAACCAAAGGTGATCTTACATTGGATCAAGTGTCCAGTATGTGAAGCAGACCAAGTTTAGAAAATTTAATTGGGCCATAAGCCAAAGCTTCACATGATTCCATAGATTAGGTAGGCCCAGGGGCAGCAGCTCCAGCCATATGAAAACCTGCCAATTAAACCAAAAGGATAGGAAACTCCAGGCTAGCAGATTCTTGTGTTGTGGCACATTAAAACTAGCATAGATACAAAGACTGCCCAACGAGAGGCACAGAATGCTTCCAGTATGGCAAAAGTGAACATTGCAAGCGTTCCTTCATATCCAGCAATTATAATTGAAATCTCAGACCAACAAATACTTACAAGACACATTCCTTCCAAGACGAGCAAAGTCCAGGAAGCCGCAATCCAACAGAGTTCCTAGCGGAAGTTGATAGTCTCAAGCTAGACTTCTGTTCAGATAGGGTGTATTTTTAAACAGTTTGGAAAAAAAATGGAGGCAGATTCCATGACTGAGCCCACCCCACTCGTAACCTCAGCTCCTGACTGATCAGGTCTCCAACCTTCTATTTGAAAGCAGTAGAAATGAAGTCTTCAGAAGTGGAGGAATTTTATACACTGAGCAGCAAGTTCCTTCCTTTCACAGAGGCACCATCCATTAGACCCCGGCAGAGGCAGACATGGAAGTTATGACTCTCTCAGTTCTTCACGATCTAAGGCTAGAGGTAATGGATACAGAAGGCACTGCAGCAGATGGTGACCATCCCCATAAAGTTCTTCTGGGCATGAATTAGCTCTTCCTAGAAAGTGATGAGGAAGAGTCCCTTACAGTGCTGAGTGATCTCTTAGAGGCTGAGGTCCCACAGAATGATTAATCTTTCCTGGTGATAGATGCACCTTTATAAAGTCTCTGTTGTTTATTTTAGAAGAATTAGCTGTGCTTTTGTGGTTGAACAGTAATAAGATCTTAGTTCCACTGAATCTATTGATCTTTATCTTTTGTTGTCCATGGACAGTCTTCCACAGAGGATGTCTTACCTGAATTCAAGTTAGATTCCACAGAGAATCACATTGCTAAAGAGGTAGCACCTTCCCAAAGTGAAAGCCAATTGACACTCATACTTCAGTTCCAGCTTCACAACTAGGGCATCAGCGCAGAAGTTGCAGCAGAATATTTAGCACTCCTGAAGCTGCAGAATCCTTTACAGAGGTCCTGTCTCAGAATTGATTGTCCACAGCATGGTCATCTCATTATAAAATATGATGCTGTCTTGACTCCATAACCTCAGAAATTCTTCCCATTGGATCAATCTCCACTTTGAGAGAGAAGTGTAGCTCTTTTATCACTGACTACAGAGAATAGATGGTCCTTCTAAAAAATAATTGTAGAATCATCTCTTTTATTTTTCCTGACAGTTTTACAGGAAGTTGGTCATTTTTCCCTTTGTTGTCTAAGTTAATTAAACCTTAGATCTTCAATGCCTTTTCAACCTTTGATACTGCAGTTAATAATACAGCTGTGACAGTCTTCTCAGAGAGATGAAGATTATCCATCTTCAGAAGCTTTTTCCCAGCTTCTTCGTTCAAGTGGGGAATAAATTGATCAGACGGTCACAAGTTCTTCTCTTCTAGCCCCAGAGGGTCCAAAGCTCAATTATCTTCTGTCTTATCTTTTGGATAAGCCTTTCATTGCAAAGTCTTTTTTGTCCTCTCAGTTCAGTCTACCAACACTCAGCTTCTCAACAATGGTGCTAAAGTATTGTCCTTTCTATGGACGATGACAGTCCCACCAGATGCAGAAGAAAGCTGTCCTGTCTCCAAGACATCTTTCCTAAAAGCTGTGAAGACTGAAGGAGATTGAATCCCCCAAAATTATGACTTGGGGAGGGGAAGAACAAGAAGTAGAGTTGATCTGAGTCTATAGCTGTAAAAAGGGAATTACAGAACTGTAATGTAAATAGTTAAAGACTTAGGGTGAAATTCACCCATGGCCCAGCGGATGGATGGAAAACTCGGCAAGAGTCCAAAAATCAGTGCCCGCCATGATGGATCAGGAAGCCTGCTAGAGGCTGGCATGAAACTGATTTACATTCCGCTAATACGATGCAGATGAATGTCTGACTGGAATCCCTCCCCCACTTCCGATTCTCTGCAATGCCAAAACATGGGCGACACAGTGGCACAGTGGTTAGCACTGCTGCCTCACAGCCCCAGGGACCCAGGTTCAATTCGAGCCTTCGGTAGCTGTCTGTGTGGAGTTTACATGTTTTCCCCGTGTCCGCATGGGTTTCCTCCGGGTGCTCCGGTTTCTTCCCACAGTCCAAAGATGTGCAGGTTAGGTGGATTTGCTATGTTATATTTCCCCTAAGTGTCAGGGGGATTATCGGGTTAAATATGTGGGGTTAAGGGATAGGGCCTGGGCGGGATTGTTGTCGGTGCAGGCTCGATGGGCCAAATGGTCTCTTTCTGCACTGTAGGGATTCCATGATTCTATGTCTGGAACATTGTGGCATGCAGAAGTCAGGACTCACCTGAATAATGTCTGGGGCTTTCTCTGGAGTTCAGGATGGAGGCCGCCAGCAACCCAGGAGATGAGACCACCACACCATTGGATGGAGGGAGTATCCACAATGGATCTTCAGGATTCAGCATCATGAGGATGTCCATCTTCCAGCCTCAGAATGTTCTTGGAGAGCAGCCTTCTTTTTCAGAAGGTCTATCTTTTTTCCTCAATGTGGGTTGGTGATATTGGCTGCCTTTGTAATATGGCACCAAGATATGATGGCAGGACTCATGCCATCACATCCATCTCAGCATGGAATATGGCACTAAACTTTCAGGTGCATATTTAATGAGGTCAGGGATCAGAAGATATGGCTTTGTTTCCTGATGTTCTCTGCAGTGAGTAACATTCCCTGTTCCTGTACCTGCCACAGGACCTAGTCACAGAAGGGAGAATTATATCCACAGTTTAATGTTGTTGTCAAAAAGTAGGATAGCATACTTAGGGGGAGGTGTAGTATAAAGAGTTAACAGATGGGCTTTGCTAATGTATGATGAAGACAAAGCACAAAGAACAGTACAGCACAGGAAACAGGCCCTTCGGCCCTCCAAGCCTGTGCCGCTCCTTGGCCCAACTAGACCTATCATTTGTATCCCTCCATTTCCAGGCTGCTCATGTGACTATCCAGGTAAGTCTTAAACGATGTCAGCGTGCCTGCCTTCACCACCCTACTGGGCAGCGCATTCCAGGCCCCCACCACCCTCTGTGTAAAAAACATCCCTCTAATATCTGAGTTATACTTCGCCCCTCTGTGACCCCTCGTGATCATCACTTCTGATCTGGGAAAAAGCTTCCCCCCATTCACCCTATCTGTCCCCTTCATAATCTTGTACACCTCTATTAGATCTCCCCTCATTCTCCGTCTTTCCAGGGAGAACAACCCCAGTTTACCCAATTTCTCCTCATAGCTAAGACCCTCCATACCCGGCAACATCCTGGTAAACCTTCTCTGCACTCTCTCTAACACCTCCATGTCCTTCTGGTAGTGCGGCGACCAGAACTGGACGCAGTACTCCAAATGTGGCCTAACCAACGTTCTATACAGCTGCATCATCAGACTCCAGCTTTTATACTCTATGCCCCGTCCTATAAAGGCAAGCATACCATATGCCTTCTTCACCACCTTCTCCACCTGTGTTGCCACCTTCAAGGATTTGTGGACTTTCACACCTAGGTCCCTCTGTGTTTCTATACTCTTGATGGCTCTGCCATTTATTGTATAACTCCTCCCTACATTATTTCTTCCAAAATGCATCACTTCGTATTTATCCGGATTAAATTCCATCTGCCACATCTCCGCCCAATTTTCCAGCCTATCTATATCCTGCTGTATTGCCCGACAATGCTCTTCGCTATCCGCAAGTCCAGCCATCTTCGTGTCATCCGCAAACTTGCTGATAACACCAGTTACACCTTCTTCCAATCATTTATATATCTCACAAATAGCAGAGGTACAATTATGTACCACTGATACTAGTCAATTATGTGTTAGATTCTTGAGAGGTTGGAATCTTGTGTAAGAGCTGCATGCCTACTCTGTAACCTGTTTAGAAGTAATACTAATAAACAAGTGTTAAGCACATACCAGAGTATTCGGACAATCTGCCTAAAATTCACGTCCCATGTCTGAAGTCCATGACAGAGGAATCTCAATAAGAAGTCTCACAACACCAGGTTAAAGTCCAACAGGTTTATTTGGTAGCAAATGCCACTAGCTTTCAGAGCACTGCTCCTTCGTCAGGTGAGTGGGAGTTCTGTTCACAAACAGGGCACATAAAGACACAAACTCAATTTACAGAATAATGATTGGAATGCGAGTCTTTACAGCTAATCAAGTCTTAAAGGTACAGACAATGTGAGTGGAGAGAGCATTAAGCACAGGTTAAAGAAATGTGTATTGTCTCCAGACAGGACAGTTAGTGAGATTTTACAAGCCCAGGCAAGTTGTGGGGGTTACAGATAATGTGACATGAACCCAAGATCCCGGTTGAGGCCGTCCTCATGTGCGCAACTTGGCTATCAGTCTCTGCTCAGCGACTCTGCGTTGTTGTATGTCGTGAAGGCCGCCTTGGAGAATGCTTACCCGAAGGTCAAAGGCCGAATGCCTGTGACCGCTGAAGTGTTCCCCAACAGGAAGAGAACAGTCTTGCCTGGTGATTGTCGAGCGGTGTTCATTCATCTGTTGTCGTAGCATCTGCATGGTTTCCCCAATGTACCATGCCTCGGGACATCCTTTCCTGCAGCGTATCAGGTAGACAACGTTGGCCGAGTTGCAAGAGTAGGTACCGTGTACCTGGTGGATGGTGTTCTCACGTGAGATGATGGCATCTGTGTCGATGATCCAGCACGTCTTGCAGAGGTTGCTGTGGCAGGATCGTGTGGTGTCGTGGTCACTGTTCTCCTGAAGGCTGGGTAGTTTGCTGCGGACAATGGTCTGTTTGAGGTTGTGCAGTTGTTTGAAGGCAAGAAGTGGGGGTGTGGGGATGGCCTTGGTGAGATGTTCGTCTTCATCAATGACATGTTGAAGGCTCCGGAGGAGATGTCGCAGCTTCTCCGCTCCGGGGAAGTACTGGACAACGAAGGGTACTCTGTCCATCGTGTCCCGTGTTTGGCTTCTGAGGAGGTTGGTGCGGTTTTTCGCTGTGGCGCGCCGGAACTGTCGATCGATGAGTTGAGCGCCATATCCTGTTCTTATGAGGGCATCTTTCAGCGCCTGGAGGTGTCTATTGCGATCCTCCTCATCTGAGCAGATCCTGTGTATACGGAGGGCTTGTCCGTAGGGGATGGCTTCTTTAACGTGTTTAGGGTGGAAGCTGGAGAAGTGGAGCATCGTGAGGTTATCCGTGGGCCTGCGGTACAGTGAGGTGCTGAGGTGACCGTCCTTAATGGAGTTGTGTCTGTCCAAGAATGCAACCGATTCCGGAGAGTAGTCCATGGTGAGTCTGATGGTGGGATGGAACTTGTTGATGTCATCATATCGTTGTTTCAGTGGTTGTTCACCATGAGTCCAAAGGGAGAAAATGTCATCGATGTATCTAGTGTATAGTATCGGTTGAATGTCCTGTGTGGTGAAGAAGTCTTGTTCGAACCTGTGCATGAAGATGTTGGCATATTGAGGTGCGAATTTGGTCCCCATGGCTGTTCCATGTGTCTGGATCAAGAACTGGTTGTTGAAGATGAAGACATTGTGCTCCAGGATGAAGCGGATGAGTTGTAAAATTGCATCTGGAAACTGGCAGTTGTCGGCGTTGAGTACTGAGGCAGTTGCAGCAATGCCATCATCGTGGGGGATGCTGGTGTAGAGTGCTGAGACATCCATTGTCTCCATGTGTGCTGAGTTTCTGTAGGAAGTCCATAGTGTCGCGACAAAAGCTGGGGGTTCTTTGTACAATGGATTTCAGGATGCCCTCGACATAGCCGGAGAGGTTCTCGTACAGGGTCCCATTGCCCGATACGATGGGACGGCTGGGTGTGTTCGCCTTGTGTATCTTTGGGAGGCAGTAGAGATCTCCAACGCAGGGAGTACGTGTGATGAGAGCACGGAGGGTGCTCTGAAGGTCCAGATCAAAGGTCTTGATCAGAGTGTTGAGTTGACGGGTGTGTTCTTTGGTCGGATCTGTGGGTAACTGTCTGTAGTGTTCCTCGTTGTTCAGTTGTCGGTTCACTTCTTTGCAGTAATCCGTTCTGTTCAGTATGACGATGGCCCCTCCTTTGTCTGCTGGTTTGATGACAATGTTGCGGTTGGTCTTGAGAGCGCGGATGGCGTTGCGTTGTGCTTGGGTGATGTTCGGGGCTGTCTTGTGAGTGCGGCTGAATCTCAGAACAAGGATTAATGCAAAAGCCTCAAATGTTTGCAATCTATTTCAACGACTTAGATGAAGAGACTGTATTGCAGCCAATTTATCTGATTATACCAAGGTAGGTAGAAAAGCAAGTTGTGAGAAGGGCACAGTCTGCAAAGGGACATAAATAGATTAAGTGTCTGGGCAAACAATTGGCACCTGGAGATCAATGTGGGAAAATGTACGCTTATCCACTTGGATAAGGAAGAATAGAAAAATAAAATATTATTTGAATTGAGAACATTTTCAGAAGGACCAAAGTGTCCTTGTATTTGAAACACAAAAAAAGTTAGCCTTCTGGCACAACAGTTAGGAAGGCAAATGGGATGTTCGCATTTATTGCAATGGGAATGGAGTAGAAAAGTAGGGAATTCATGCTATAGTTGTACAGGGCATTGGTGAGACTGCATCTAGATTACTGCCTATTATTTTGCTGTCTTTATTTGTTTGAGACAGGATCTGCATGTGGTAAGTCACTGGGCAGGGAAAATGGATAATGCAAGGGCTATCTCATTGGAGGGCAAGGGCCCTCAGAGTTCTGCTGCAGAGGAATCAAATGAGGGCTTTGGAGCAGCAAGTAGAGAAGGAAATGGGCATGTACAATGCTTGATGCATTAGCAGGCTGATCACAATAGTCGGTATCTAGGAGCATGGAAGAGTTCAACCCAACCTTGCACAAGGTTTTGCACAGAACTTGGAGCACATTCATTTCAGTGGAGGTGGTGGCTAATTGTATGAGAACTTTTGCATCCTCTTGCAAGCCCTTCTCCCTCACCTTATCCTCTCCCGATGAGCATCTTGTCCTCTCTGTGCTGCCACTGTCCATCTCCCTCTCATGCTGCAGGTCAAGTAGAATAGTAACATGACTGGGAGCTAATGGTCCGACTGGACCCCTCAAAGTCAGAACCGAGGCCTTCCCTATTGCTGATTGCCTCTCAGGACATACAGATTAGCTGAAATGCATGCCAGCCACACATACTGCTGGGCCTCTTGTTGAGTGTTTAACTGATCAGCAAAGTGTTTGCCATTGGGCTGCAAGATGAAATCACTGAAATGAGAAGGTAGCATGAAACATCTTTGCTATCCTGCTTCCTTGGGACATGTTCTGAGGATCTGTGTTCGAATCCTGCCACGGCAGATGGTAGAATTTGAATACAATAAAAAATAGCTGGAATTAAAAATCAACTGATGACCATGACGCCATTGTCGATTGTCGGAAAAATCCAACTGGTTCACTAATGTCCTTTAGGGAAGGAAATCTGCCGTCCTTACTTGGTCTGGCCTACACAAGATTCCAGAGCCACAGCAATGTGGCTGAGTCTCAACTGCCTTCAGGCAACTAGGGATGGGCAATAAATGTTGACCAGTCAGTGACCCCAAGTGCCACAAATGAATTAAACAAAACTCGGGGTGGGGTTATTGTGAAAATGCCTGAAAAACAAGAGCACAGTAACATTTTTTCCCCCTTGTGGTGTTTCTGTTAGACTCAGAGAATTACAATATAGAAGGCTACTATTTCCGAATGATCAATCTTAGAATGGTTTTACAAGTGTGGAAGTACTTAACAGTTATAATTCTCTGCTAAGTCACCTGGTAGAGACAGAATGATCAGAGGATTAGTCAACTTTCAGAACTTGTTGGCAGTATTGGGAGAAATTTGGCTGGCTGCCTTCTAATTATGTGGTGTGAGAGTGACAAAGTTACTCAGTAACATTTGGAGCAAATAACATTTAAAAGGGCACTGCTAAATAGGTTTAGAATTTCTTTAATGAGCGTATGTTCACCCAATTCTAAACAACACAATCAGTGATATGCATTTGTTTGGTTCAGTTACACTTGCAACACTTCAGAAAAGCTGAAATGCACCAGCCCCTCTTAATTAGAGACAATAAATGGATAGGAGATCGGAGAAGTAAGTTACATTATTAGAATATTGCAATGGTCAATGGCAATTTAAAAATCCATTATTCTGTGAAAACTATTTGCATAGTTTACCCTGAAACAATGGGGTAGATTTTCAATTCAGTGCACTGGTATAAACTTGGCATTGTAGATTGGCTGCCTGTTAGTTTAATCTTCATTGGCCGACAATGTAATTTTATGTCCTACAGCGAGGTGAAAATCTATCCCATTTCTTCAACCCAATACTGGCTGAGACAGGAATGTTTTAAGACAATTGGTTCTGCCAGACTCCACAATTGCTAGAATCAACAATGCATGGCTGCACTAGAGTAAATCATAAAACTTTATCCATAAACTTTATCCAGTACAGAGATGCCACTGACTCTGTACTGTCTAGCGCCAATCATCGTAATGATAAAAAAACTGCAATTTATCAATTGTCAATCTGAATTGGAAACTTTAGTTCAAAGGCTTTAAAATTCCAAGATGTGGGTTCGCTTCCACTCTTGTGCTGAAAAATAAAAGAATGTTCCCGAGAAGAACCCTATGTTCTGAGAAGCTGCTTGAGAAGTCCTCAAAAAAAGTCATTGAAATTCTGCATGTCATGAATGACCTGAAGGTATTGTTTTTATAAGCTCAACTTACTGTGATTTTTGTTATCAAAATGTTATAAGAATTTAGCTCTGATTTGTATCACGAAGTTATCTTGCAGATATTTGATTCTCCACAAAGAACCATAAATTAAGTATTGCTTGCCCAAAGGCAGATTAGAGCGCTAAATTATAATGCTGCTTCATAAGATATAAATCTCTATTTACTTTTCTTGGTGGAGCCTGAGGTTGTCACTCAGCAAACATTTCATTTAGGTCATGGATTGTGAGCTCAGAACGAAGCAGATAGATTTGCATTATGAACACTCATGTTTTAGATTAGTTGAGATTTTATTGCCTTCAACAAAGCCATAATTGCATTCTAATTTCTAATTCAAATCTGAATCCCTACAGATCAATTAGGGATATTTTTATTGGAAAATTAGACTCTACTTCACTCAAAGATGTTTGATAGGAATGTGAAGATAATAGGGCTTTACTCGCATTCACAGCATTCATAAAAGAATAATCTAGTTAGCATTTAAAAACAATCGGATAATCAGATCTTAATCTACCACCAGTATCAATAGTCTATGTAAGTAATTGCTTAACCTTTTATTCTATAAAATTCATGTCGACTAATTTTTCAGAGCAAATGCGATGTTTTAAGAAAATTACAAATAAAACCTAGCAGCTCATATTGCATGGTCATAATTAGCAAAAGCTTCAATTTGTATTTCTCCTTGTAACCTTTCCTGTCTGCTGACGTCCTCAATATCATTCTGCAACAGGACAAGTGGTCTTCCAAACCACCCGTGGCATTTAGCATTAGTGCTGCTGAAGCGATTAGCCATTAAGGAACAGAGTACAGAGTGACATTAATGCATTCCCAGCTGCTTTTCAAGGTGAAATGTTCAAACACTCCAGCCTGGATTCAAAATGAGTGCTACTCAACAAGGGAGAGGTTACAGATGACATTGTTCATTCCCACAGCAAGGTCTGAGGCCACGGACTGTAAGCATTCAATTCCAGCACCAGATAAAGTTTTGCAGCGAATATTGTATACACCTTAAATCCAAACACACATGAGTTTAATCCCTGTCAAAATGGCAGGACCATTCTGGGCCATTAACCTGTTTAATTATTTAGCGGGCTTTTCCAAGGCTTTTTCACTGAATTACAGCATTATCATACCATAAGAACATAAGAACATAAGAAATAGGAGCAGGAGTAGGCCATCTGGCCCTTCGAGCCTGCCCCGCCATTCAACAAGATCATGGCTGATCTGAAGCGAATCAGTTCCACTTACCCGCCTGCTCCCCATATCCCCTAATTCCCTTATCGATCAGAAAACTATCTACCCGTGATTTAAACATATTCAACGAGGAAGCCTCCACCCCTTCAATGGGCAGAGAATTCCAGAGATTCACTACCCTCTGAGAGAAGAAGTTCCCCCTCAACTCTGTTCTGAACCGGCCCCCCCTTATTTTGAGGCTGTGCCCTCTAGTTCTGGTTTCCCTTCTAAGTGGAAAGAATCTCTCCACCTCTACCCTATCCAGCCCCTTCATTATCTTATATGTCTCTATAAGATCACCCCTCATCCTTCTAAACTCCAACGAGTACAGACCCAATCTGTTTAATCTCTCCTCATAAGCTACACCCCTCATCTCAGGTATCAACCTGGTGAACCTTCTCTGCACTCCCTCCAAGGCCAATATATCCTTTCGCAAATAAGGGGACCAAAACTGTACACAGCACTCCAGTTGCAGCCTCACCAGTGCCTTGTACAGTTGCAGCAAGACCTCCCTGCTTTTATATTCTATCCCCCTCGCGATAAAGGCCAACATTCCATTCGCCTTCTTGATCACCTGCTGCACCTGCAGACTGAGTTTTTGCGATTCGTGCACAAGGACCCCCAGGTCCCTCTGCACAGTCGCACGATGTAATTTTTCTCCATTTAAATAATATTCCAATTTACTATTATTTCTTCCAAAGTGGATAACCTCACATTTGCTAACGTTATATTCCATCTGCCAGATCCTCGCCCACTCGCTCAGCCTATCCAAATCTCTCTGCAGACTTTCCGCGTCCTCCACGCAATTCGCTTTCCCACTCACCTTCGTGTCATCAGCAAACTTGAATACCCTCTCTGTGTTCCCCAGCCTTTGAAGAAGGGTGAGCGCATTAATGCATCCAAACAAGAAATTAAGGATCTTTATTCAAAGGAATACGACAGGACTCACAATGGCAAAACTTAGTGAAGCATTCAACATCAATTGGGGAACATAAAACTGGAGCAGAATGGAGGTAAGACACAATTCTCAGATTTTCCCTTGAAGGTAATGTTAAACCTGATCAGGTTTTCTCTTCAGATTTTGCCCCAGCATTCCTTTCTTTCAAATATGCCAACAGTCCACACTTCAAAAGAAAAAACCTTGAACTCCTCATCCTTGTAAACTGTTACCTTATCTCCAACCTTCCTTTCCTTTCTAAACTTGTTGCTTGCGTCATTGACACCCAAGTTCAGGCACTATGCATGTAAAATGCTCATGGAGAGGTAGATCCCTCAACCCAGTGATTGAGGTGGTGACTGAATGTTGCTACTCTCCATTTGGTCATTGTTTCACAGCAGTGAAAGAAGCATCATCACAGTGTAATGATGCTAACTTGTTTTCTTTTAACACATGTGCAGTAAGGAGGAATAACTCCCTCTTTTTTCAGTGGAGTGCCAGATTAAGTGTATGTGGTGAACCATCGTTGGTTACCACTGGGGGTTGTTCTTATGTTACTGTTGGGTTAGGGTGTTGTCACTGTGGGGGTTGTATAATGTTGTTGGGTTAGGGTGTTTACCTGTTGCAAATGTTATTATGGCACATCCCGGTGGGGCCCCGCCTCCGGAGGCGAGGTATAAGACCCTCTGCTCCGGCAGGACCCCTTCAGTCTGAACTGGTGTACTCGTGTTAGTTAGTTCCATTGTTTGATAATAAAAGCCTTCAATAACTGAAGCCTTGTTCCACGTGCTTGATTGTCGCGCATCAGTGTACAAAGCAAAATGCTGCGGATGCTGGAATCTGAAACAAAACCAGAAAATGCTGGAAAATCTCAGCAGGTCTGACAGCATCTGTGGAGAGAGAATAGAGCCAACGCTTCGAGCCTGGATAATCCTTCATCAGAGCTAAGACCAAAGAGAATCAGATACTATGAGGGTGGTGGTGGTGTGTGGTGGGGCAGGGGCGGGGGGGGGGGGGCGGGGGGGGTGCTGTAAAGGGACAAAGGGAATGTAAACGAGGATAAAGACGGCTGAGGGAGATGCTAAAAGGTGCCCATTAAGAGATCAGAGTGTGTGAATGGCCGAACAGAGGTACAGATGGTTAAAACAGTTAACTTGAAGATGGAGGGGTGGGTGGGGGGGGGGGGTGGTGGAGTGGAGAGGGGGCCGGTTGCAGAGAGGGCAAAAGGAGAGCGGGAATAGGGAAGTGTAAAAGTAGAAGAGAGAAAGAAGGATGATAAAAATGGATGGATGAGATGAAAAGAAGAAACAGAAAGCACAGTGTTTAGCACTGCTGCTTCATACCAGGGACCCGGGCTCAATTCCCGGCTTGGGTCACTCTCTGTGTGGAGTTTGCACATTCTCCCGTGCCTGGGTGGGTTTCCTCCAAGTGCTCCGGTTTCCTCCTACAGTCTGAAAGACGTGCTAGTTAGGTGCATTGACCCGAACAGGCGCCGGACTTTTGCGACGAGGGGAATTTCACAGTAACTTCATTGCAGTGTTAATGTAAGCCTTACTTGTGACTAATAAATAAACTTTAAAACTTTTTTCGAAAAAGAATGGAGATGGTGTGAAGGAGGAGGGAGAGTTCATGCTCTGAAATTGTTGAACTCAATGTTCAGTTTGGGAGGCTGTAAAGTGCCCAACCAGAAGATGAGGTGCTATTCCTCCAGTTTGCGTTGGGGTTCACTGGAATATTGCAAAAAGCCATGGACGGACATGTGGACAGGAGAGCAGGGTGGTGTGTTGAAGCGACAGGGAGGTCTGGATCTTGCTTGCTGATGGACCGAAGTTGTTCAGCAAAGCGATCACCCAGCCTGCGTTTAGTCTCTCCGATGTAGAGTAGACCGTATTGGGAGCAGAGAATGCAATAGACCAGATTGAAAGAGATGCATGTGAAGGAAGCACTGCTTCACCTGAAAAGGAGGAGGTAAAGAGGCAGGTGTTGCACCTTCTACAAATGCATGGGAAGGTGCCATGAGCAGGGTGTGAGGTGTTATGTGTGATAGAGGGTGCCCCAAAGAGAATGGTCCCTGTGGAATGCTGACAGGGGCAGCGAGGGGATGATGTGTTAAGTGATGGCATCATGCTGGAGTTGGTGGAAATGGCAGGGGATGATCCTTTGAATGTGGAGGCTGTTAGGGTGAAAGTGAGGACAATGGGGACTCTATTCTGGTTTGGGAGGGAGGAGAGGGGGTGAGGGCAGTAGCCTGAGGATGTGTTGGACATGGTTGTGAGCCCTGTCAACCATAGTGAGTGGAAAACCATGATTGAGGAAGAAGGATGACATATCTGCAGCAATATTTTGCAAAGTGCCATCATAAAAACAGATTTGGCAGAGATGAAGAAACTGAGAGAATGGGATGGAGTCCTTACAGGTGTGAAGAGTTGTAGTCAAGGTAGTTCATAGAAATCATAGAAACCCTACAGTACAGAAAGAGGCCATTTGGCCCATCGAGTCTGCACCGACCACAATCCCACCCAGGCCCTAGCCCCGTATCCCTACATAGTTACCCACTAATCCCTCTAACCTACACATCTCAGGACACTAAGGGCAATTTAGAATGGCCAATCAACCTAACCCGCATATCTTTGGACTGTGGGAGTCGGTGGGCTTGTAATGGATACTGGTGGACAGTTTATCACCAGAAATGGAGACCGAGAAGAGAAATGTCAGAGATGGACCATGTGAAGCTGATAGAGGGCTGGAAATTGAAAGCAAAATTGATCATTTTTTCAAGGTCCAGACAAGAGCGTGAACCGAAATAGTCATCAATGTACTGATAAAGGAGTTGTGGGAGTGTACCAGAGTAGGACTGGAGCATAACCCATAAGGAGACTGACATAACTGGACCATGTGAGTGCCCATGGCCACAGCTTTTATTTGGTCAATATTAGCAGGTTGTCCATCTAACCACCCATTTGTCTGCACTCCACAGCGTTATGGCTTCTCTTCTTCCTTTGGAACAAAATGCATTTGTTATCTACCCTCCATCTTCAACACCATGCCAGCCCCCACTGAGGACCAAGCCTATCAAATTTGCACTTCCCACTCGTATGTGCCTCCAAGGGTAGTGGCCACCTCTCCCACCTTGGTCACCTGTTGGTTTTCGGAATCTTACAACCCCCCCTTATGTCACGAAAGACAGTCACCCGTCACAACATTTTCATACAGTGCCATGCCAACTCAGTACTCACCTATGCTGAGTGCAGATAGAACATAGACATAGAGAACATAGAACAGTACAGCACAGAACAGACCCTTCGGCCCACGATGTTGTGCCGAGCTTTATCTGAAACCAAGATCAAGCTATCCCACTCCCTATCATCCTGGTGTGCTCCATGTGCCTATCCAATAACCGCTTAAATGTTCCTAAAGTGTCTGACTCCACTATCACTGCAGGCAGTCCATTCCACACCCCAACCACTCTCTGCGTAAAGAACCTACCTCTGGTATCCTTCCTATATCTCCCACCATGAACCCTATAGTTATGCCCCCTTGTAATAGCTCCATCCACCCGAGGAAATAGTCTTTGAACGTTCACTCTATCTATCCCCTTCATCATTTTATAAACCTCTATTAAGTCTCCCCTCAGCCTCCTCCGCTCCAGAGAGAACAGCCCTAGCTCCCTCAACCTTTCCTCATAAGACCTACCCTCCAAACCAGGCAGCATCCTGGAAAATCTCCTCTGCACTCTTTCCAGTGCTTCCACATCCTTCTTATAGTGAGGTGACCAGAACTGCACACAATGATCTGCACACAGATCATTAAACTATTTGTGGCATTGGATCCAGGCACACTGAACTGTGTCATGCTCACTGGCCTGGGCTGCTGCCTCTGAACAGACCTTTGTTGCCTTATGTGGTGACCTCCTTTTGCCACATCACGGCATAGAATGTCCCTCCTGGCACTCACTTTCTCCAGTAGAATGTCAGAGAACTGGGGGCCAGAATGCCCACTGGCATTGCCTTCCTGCTTTGCATGGCCAGCGAGTGCTGAGGCCGCAGCCCCTGTAATTTTCATTTATCTTTCCAAGTCAGTTCCCTGAGGCTCACGTACGCCTCCTGTCAGCCTTCAGGGAACTGCCTCTGCTGTTTTTAAATGCCCCACTGGGTCATTGGACCCTGCGCCATTGGACCCTACGCCTGCCAGGCACCTTTCTCTGCTGCCAATGCAGCGCCAAAGCCCAGGTGTGTTACACCGTGCCCAGCACTTAACAGTCCAGCCAGTGTGAAATCATGTTCAAGGTCTGATTGTGACCAGAAGTGGATACCACGGCTGCTTCTGGGCCCACTAATCAAGGATACCTGCTAAGTACAAACTGAGGATTATGTATTGTATAAAGATACGGAGTTTGAATGAAACACTTCCCTTGGCATTTGTCCTGCATTTTTTGCATTGTTCTGCTAGCATTACCCATATGGCATGTCGCTAGGATTGAATAAAAGTGTGACCTTCAGTTTCGAAAAGGACTAAATTCCTTTGCTGTTTCTTTTGTAGATAGACTTCAAATTACCCAAAAAGCAAAGTGTCTTTAGTCATTATCATCTGCAGTCGGCAATGAGAATGCCGCTAACCTGTTTTTCCCTTCCAGTCTTCGCTTCATAAATATTGCTTGCATTTAATTATGAATAAATATGTGCAGATAGGAATTTGACAATTGCAATATAATTAATGTTGAGAAAAAATTATTTCAGCTTTATTAGTGTTTATGCAGTTGTGTTTGAGAATTTGGTTAGAAACAAAACGCTCATGTTGTTAATTTGGGCACAAATTCAGCAAAGTTTTAAAGTAAAGTCAGCCAGGAGAAGAAAATGACAACAGATCAGGAGATAATTGTGGGGATAATGATCTAGTGGCTGGCAAACATTTTTTTCTGTTTTCCTGTTTTTAGGTCTCATTGTGTAACACTCTGGCTCAGTTGTAGGTTTCTGCTCATGTCACACTATGATCAGCCAAGAGATGCACATGAAAGCAGTCCAGAACAATTCTCCCTTTACTTTCTCTTTTACCACTCTAAAGAAGAAACTCATGCCCATGTGCACATAATGGGATGAAACTTTAAAACTCTCCATCTAGAAGCTCATGGGCACAGGTTCAGGTATTCAAATCCCAATCCTAGCAGACCTTTTCTCGGTGACTGGAAAAGAGATTGACTTTAAAAAATGAAGTCCTGTCCAGGTCCATATTGAGTATCCTAACTCTCCTGACATAGATCTAACTATATTTGAATGAACATGTTGTGGTTTTTTTTCTGCTTTCTGGAAGCTGCAAAGAGGTTCAGCTCAAATTAACCCCTCAGTTCTGGTACAGAAATTGCAAACTGTTATCAAACTTTTACTTGCATTATTCAAGTTTATTTTATTACTGAAGGTAAATCATTTATTTAGGAGCTAAATAACATTGAACTGAACATGGGAAGAAATATCACATGCACTCATGTAATTCTGGCCTCTTGCTCATCCCTGATCAATCATTGGTCATGCTTTCAATTGCCTTGGATCTAAGTTCTGCAATTCCTTCCCAATAGGCGGGATAGTCCAGCCTCGTTCGACTCAGACTGGAAAATCCCACCCAAAGTCAATGGAATTTCCAATGTCCGCCCCTCATCCGCTCCGATTCCATGTCTGGTGAATATCTCTCCATCACTGTCTCTTGCTTTACTCCTTTAGGACACTCTGTAAAACTGTCTCTTTGATCATGACATTGATCATGAGACCAAAGATGCCCTGCCCTTATGTAGCTCAGTGTCATATTTTGTTTTATGATGCTCATGTGAAGAGCCTTGGGATGCTTTATTACATTTAAATGTGCTCTCAGTTATTTTGAGAGACAATTTGTTGATATTTCCCAGTAAGAAGTCTCACAACACCAGGTTAAAGTCCAACAGGTTTATTTGGTAGCAAACACCATAAGCTTTCGGAGCGTTGCTCCTTCGTCAGATGGAGTGGAAATGTGCTCTCAAACAGTGCACAGAGACACAAAATCAAGTTACAGAATACTGATTAGAATGCGAATCCCTACAGCCAGCCAGGTCTTAAAGATGCAGACAATGTGGGTGGAGGGAGCATTAACCACAGGTTAAAGAGATGTGTATTGTCTCCAGACAGGACAGCCTGCAAGTCCAGGAGGCAAGCTGTGGGGGTTACTGATAATGTGACATAAATCCAACATCCCGGTTTAGGCCGTCCTCATGTGTGCGGAACTTGGCTATCAGTTTCTGCTAAGCGACTCTGCGTTGTCGTGTGTCATGAAGGCCGCCTTGGAGAACACTTACCTGAAGATCCGAGGCTGAATGCCTGTGACTGCTGAAGTTCTCCCCCACAGGAAGAGAACAGTCTTGCCTGGTGATTGTCGAGCGGTGTTCATTCATCCATTGTCGTAGCGTCTGCATGGTTTCCCCAATGTACCATGCCTCGGGACATCCTTTCCTGCAGCGTATCAGGTAGAGAACATTGGCCGAGTTGCAAGAGTAGGTACCGTGTACCTGGTAGATGGTGTTCTCATGTGAGATGATGGCATCCGTGTCGATGATCCGGCATATCTTGCAGAGGTTGCTGTGGCAGGGTTGTGTGGTGTCGTGGTCACTGTTCTCCTGAAGGCTGGGTAGTTTGCTACAGACAATGGTCTGTTTGAGGTTGTGCAGTTGTTTGAAGGCAAGAAGTGGGGGTGTGAGGATGGCCTTGGCGAGATGTTTGTCTTCATCGATGACATGTTGAAGGCACTGGAGAAGAGGCCATAGCTTCTCTGCTCCGGGGAAGTACTGGACGATGAAGGGTACTCTGTTCGGCGTATTCCGTGTTTGTCTTCTGAGGAGGCCGGTGCGGTTTTTCGCTGTGGCGCGTCGGAACTGTTGATCGATGAGTCGAGCGCCCTAGCCTGTTCTTATGAGGGCATATTTCAGCGTCTGCAGGTGTCTGTTGCGATCCTCCTCATCTGAGCAAATCCTGTGTATACGGAGGGCTTGTCCATAGGGGATGGCTTCTTTAACGTGTTTAGCTGTAGAAGTGAAGCATCGTGAGGTTATCCATGGGCTTGCAGTACAGTGAAGTGCTGAGGTGACCGTCCTTGATGGAGATGCGTGTGTCCAAGAATGCAACCGATTCCGGAGAGTAGTCCATGGTGAGTCTGATGACGGGATGGAACTTGTTGATATCATCATCTAGTTGTTTCAGTAATTGTTCGCCATGAGTCTAAAGGAAGAAAATGTCATCGATGCATCTAGTGTATAGCATCGGTTGAAGGTCCTGTGCAGTGAGGAGGTCTTGTTCGAACCTGTGCATGAAGTTGTTGGCATATGGAAGTGCGAATTTGGTCCCCATGGCTGTTTCATTTGCCTACAGAGATAAAATTATTGGAACCTTGTATCCATTTATGCAGAAACTATGTTTAGTTGAATAATTTAGCCAATTTGTGCTTACTTAAACCTTTCTCACCTTAACTTAGTTGGTTTTGCAGGTCAATCATTTGTTGTGCTGAAGCTCAAGTAAACTTGATGAACCGTTAGAAATGACTGCTGCCACTTTGATGCATTTAAGAAAAAGAACGAGTCAGAAATGTGATCAGATGAAACCGAAAGATATGCTAACGTTCAGTATAAAGCTGTTAATGTCTCTGACGCCCTTATATTGATTATCTAAGGACTTCTTAACTCTTAAAGGCTGCAATGGCAAATCATCACCAGATTTGTTATTTTAATACTTTATTTGTAAAAATATATCAAAAATTAAGACCTTTTTCATAGGTTATACAGGTTACCATGATGCTAGTTTATAACACCTAAACCCTAGCAATCCATTGACAATCTTTATATTAAAAATCAGACTGAGTACTCATAAGGACATCTCGGGGCTCAATTTTACCATTGCGCCCTGCCCGTTTTCGGGCGTGAAAATGTGGTAAAATTGGGCGTGAGGCCATTAACGCAATCCGCGCCTGCGTCCGCACAGATGCCCACATAACCAAAATGGTAAAATCGGGGACCTCAAGTACTTTAAAAGTCCATTACATCTGTGATGAATATCTAGTTCAAACTCTGTTACTATTTTAGAGGTAATTCTGGGAAGATTGTTGTTGTGAAGGTAAGATAACTAAAATATTGGCCTTTAGAGATTTTTAGAACATCTAAAAAAAAAAGTCAGTTCGCACGAGGCTACTCATGTCTGTTTAATAGAGGCAGAATAGAAGAGAAGGAGCCACAAAAGAGCAGATGGGCTTACTTAGCTGGAGAACTGGAGGTGTGGGACAAAGATTTCTCAAAATAAATTCTAAGTGCAAAACGGATGAGAAAGCGGGAGGTTATTCGCTCAGCTTTTCAGCGAGGTTAAGTCATGATCATTTATGGCACTCAGTGCAATGCAGAAACTATACTGTGAATCTTGTCAGTGGAGGGGAGGGAAGGGGGAGTAGAGTCTCAGCATGCCCGTGAGGCTGGCTGCTAAGCTCCGGGGGCGCCATTGCACAGGTGCCCTGATCTCCCAATATACTGTGTACTTTTGAGTGGCTTTTGAGGGGATTCAGAGGCTAAATCTTCAAAAGAGAAGAGTTGAAATCCCTCATTAGGAAGATAGAGGGATGAATTTTCCTGTCACGCCACCACGGGAATCAGAGTAGGCAAAGGCCGGAGCATGGAAAGTCCTTTCATCCTGGGGCGGGATTTTATGGTTTCGGGATGAGCACAGCTGTAAAATCTCACCCAGTTTTAATGAGATATTGTGACTCAGTGGTCCCTGATATCTGTGTGGGTTGCTGAGAAATCTATGGGATCAGCCTTGTTCACATCTGCCATTCAATGTGCAGTGTGGTATGATTGACAACAGTTTGTCTGTTAATTCATATTTACACCATATTCTGAATGTTAGAATATAAGATAGATTTGCAAATTGTTTTGCGTTTCTGACTTTGTAGAGTCTATTTGTTTTCTGAAACCATGGAATCTTGTGGCTTTATTCTCTGACATGAGGATTTTAAATTCTGTCTAAGGTTGAAGAAGACGTTACTGGTCCCTAATTGGATTGTAACACGCCTTCGCTGAAAAATTAAGAAAATATTATTTCCAAAGGAAATATAATCTGCTATATTTTTTCTTTCAAAAATAGTCTCATTTAATGGTTTCACCCTACTGATATGTTTATGATTATTTGGCTAAAGTTAAATCCATTCCAATTTCTCTTCTCAGTATCCCCCAAGGAGGCCATGTGACTTTCTGACTTGATGCCTACAGTCAATGTCACTCAGTTAACAGCAGATTTTAAGCTGATGTGATGCACTGCTGAGACATGAACAACCATTCTGTTGATGGAACTATTACCAACCATAACAGGTAGATTTAGGTGACAAGTAGCCATGGAATTGATCCTGTGGCTACTTGACTAAGAAGTCATCTGTATTACCACACAGATTCCAAGTTGTGGGTATTAAGGTGTTAAAGCAGGAAAGAACTAGTGGAATGTTTTTTTTTTAAATGCAGGTTTGTTAAAGGCCAGAAAATGTGCTGTTATTATTGTTTTTAAAAAGTAACATTCAAGCCTTTGGAAGGCTGAATATTGACGGTAAGAAATCACCAAAATCTTGTTTTGCAAAGTGAAACTGTAATCACCTCATGCCTTAAAGTTTCCTTATAATATTTATCCTTCTAACCTATCTGTTAAATGATTGAAAGTGTGAACCTCAATATCTACCACCACTGAGCGTGAACCTGGCACAACAGGTGGAGTTTTGTGTTCATGTTGGGGATCCCAGTGACAGGCCCAAAAGTGGGGCAGAAAGAAGGGGGAATTGATGTGTGACCCTGCTGTCGCCTTATGCGAACTCAGAGTCGTATTTTACAAGCAACTAATTGTTTGTTGCCAAGGTGGCCATTCCTATTAAGGATGTCCTGTCTACCACCAGGAGATGCTATTCAACTGGATGGCTGGCAGCACTACCTCAAGTGGTCACCACTGCTGGGAGTTCACCTGGAAGAAGAGGCACCACCCTCTCTGTGGGCACTGGGGCCAGTGAGGCAAGTCCTAGTGCAGGGTGGGGGGATCTGTGGATTTGGTGAGAGCAGGGGATGTTGTTGCCAAGAGAGCAGCCATTGTTACTTCTGTGGATCAATAATCCTGAGTGCCCTCTTCTCTCCGAGGCTTCTGGGAAGCTGCTACGGTTTACATGGCAGTTTCTCCTTGTTTTGGAGAGCCCAAACACCACTGGTACAATGCCAGCAATGGCAGGAAGAGACTCTTAACCAGTCACTCAAATGGCTCAGAGGATCATCTGTCACCTTCCCCGCCTCAGACAATATACAATGGCAGTCGGAAGGTGACAGATTCTTTACACCCCCTCTCCCTTTGGTCGCCATTCTATGAGCCTCCTCGCCTCCCAATCTGTCTCCAGAAGGCCAGTAAAATTCAGCTCACCCAGACAACTGATTATCTCTTCTTGCTGTTAACAGATTTGGCAATATGCCAACAGTTGTTGGGTTGTATATGGTATGACACATGGCAACGATTCTCTTTAATTTGGTGGGAATGCCCCTATGCATAAAATGCCCCTATGCCCCAGATATGTTAAAATTCTTAATGGCTGAATTATTGACTTGCAGATGATAAAATGGCAACACCCTACTGTATTTTGTTTTTGTTATGAACACCCTTTCACCTATGAAAGATAATGGGTGGGCAACAAAAAATCCATTGAGGTGAGGTGGCTTCATTTACTGATGGCTCTGAAGGCCATTCCTCGGGTGGCAGGTTCTGCCTTCAAGTGCCACACATTAAGCTGTCAAGTGACATTGTGGGTTGTTGTTTTCAGCGTTGGCACCTATCACCAAGCTGCTGTAGCCACCAGTTGCCATGATTGAGCATGCCAGCGCTACCATATGTCACCATTTCCCTCTTTCACAAACTCGTGACTCTCGGGTGCGCTAGTCGATGCTTCAGGCCTACATGTCACACTTGCAAGAATCCTTGAAGTACAGGCTTGTGTGACCCACTATCATCAGCTTCCAGCTTCCCTAGCCTACAGAAGGTCTTTGGGTATTCTCTGCAGGAGTAACCAATTATTCTTCTTAACAGTCAAATCTGATCAAGTGAGTTTGGCACACAATTCTGGGTGTGCATGTTTAACACTTTTTGTCCCCAATTCTCCTTGAAGTATGTTGTATCACTAGATGCTGTATCCTTTCACTTAAACTACTATATGAAGGTTAAATAGTAAAATCTATGCTTCCCCTGCATTAGAGGAAACTAAGCTTAGTCAGCTTGAGAATTATCTACTCAGGATCATGACCACAAATAATGTCAAGAGGCGATTAGATTTGTCTCGATTTAATTCTGATATGGAATATTATATCAGTCGCATACTATATAATTTCTTCCTGCCTTTCAGAACGAATAGCCTGTTGTGCCTTCATTAATTACAATTAACTATCTCTCCATAATGAAAAATGTTAAAATATATTACAAATATTGTACCCATGATACATACGTACACTGTCAAATGTGAAATGGAATGTCATGTTTATGGAAAAAGGTACATTAATCAGTACAGCATGGTACATTGCTCAGTTGCAAAACAAGACTTTTCATTTTAAAGTTAGCAATTTCAGAGTAAAAAGATAGCATTGGTGGGAGTTTCTTTTGATCCATCATTAGGAACAAATGTTGTCCATTGTCTTTTTCTGTATGTTTTTCTTTCTGACATTTCATCTCTCTCTGCATTTTGCATTGTTTATTCTGTATGTTATGCATTTGCTGATGGCAGTGAAGGCCAATCAGCACCCACTGACCAAAATCTCACTGCCTCCAGAAACTTAAAGCACAAGACTCACTTTAAACCAGACAAAATATTCAAATGTCCAAATTGGGTGGGATTTTCTGACCCTTCCCACCAGTGGCAGGATGGGTGAGCCATACAAAATGGCATTGCCGGGAGTGGAAGATCCCATCGGTGGCCAGTGATGAGCTGTTTCTGCACCCGGAAACCATGCCTGTGGTGGGGGGGTTTCAGAAAATCCCACCCATACACTAACATCCAATTTAGTCAGTAAACAAAATGGTAAATGTAAAATGAGACAATTTATTTGCTTTCCTCCACGTGTAGCTTTTCTAAGCTAACATATTTTCTTTTGGTCTCATTCCACTCACCTTAAACTGGAGGTGGACCGATGTTTACAACAATACAAATTCAAAAGAATGATTTTGCTCAGAAATGCATTTCTATTTGTTTTTTTTAACAAAAATATTGATCTGGAATGACTGTATGTAGCTAAGGAGGTGATGGAATTCAATGACGAAGTGAAGTCATGATACGTAAGCTTCTTGGCCCTTCTGCAGGCAAGTGTGTCTAAGTCAGGCTTGTTTGAATAGCTACAAGGGCTATGCAGCGGTGTTTGAAGGACACTTTGTATGGTTTTGCCAAATTAAGATAATTAAGTTCAGGTTGGACATTTGATAGAGATAACCTTTGGTCCTGTCCTTCAGATGTCCAGCTGTTTGGACATTTGACAAGAACACAATGATGTAACTGTTTATGTATTAATTAACTGCAAATTAGAAATATTTATCTGTCATGTTTGCAAGATATAACACAGTAAGAAGTTTAACAACACCAGGTTAAAGTCCAACAGGTTTATTTGGTAGCAAAAGCCACACAAGCTTTCGAGGCTCTGAGCCCCTTCTTCAGGTGAGTGGGAATTCTGTTCACAAACAGAACTTATAAGACACAGACTCAATTTACATGAATAATGGTTGGAATGCGAATACTTACAACTAATCCAGTCTTTAAGAAACAAAACAATGGGAGTGGAGAGAGCATCAAGACAGGCTAAAAAGATGTGTATTGTCTCCAGACAAGACAGCCAGTGAAACTCTGCAGGTCCACGCAACTGTGGGAGTTACAAATAGTGTGACATAAATTCTGATTCTAGGATCGCATGATAAAGACTCAGGAGGAAAAAAGCAGAAATATTTATGTGAAATAGTGTGACATAAACCCAATATCCCGGTTGAGGCCGTCCTTGTGTGTGCGGAACCTGGCTATCAGTTTCTGCTCCGCGACTCTGCGCTGTCGTGTGTCGCGAAGGCCGCCTTGGAGAACGCTTACCCGAATATCAGAGGCCGAATGCCCGTGACCGCTGAAGTGCTCCCCAACAGGAAGAGAACAGTCTTGCCTGGTGATTGTCGAGCGGTGTTCATTCATCCGTTGTCGCAGCGTCTGCATAGTTTCCCCAATGTACCATGCCTCGGGACATCCTTTCTTGCAGCGTATCAGGTAGACAACGTTGGCCGAGTTGCAAGAGTATGTACCGTGTACCTGGTGGATGGTGTTCTCACGTGAGATGATGGCATCTGTGTCGATGATCCGGCACGTCTTGCAGAGGTTGCTGTGGCAGGGTTGTGTGGTGTCTTGGTCACTGTTCTCCTGAAGGCTGGGTAGTTTGCTGCGGACAATGGTCTGTTTGAGGTTGTGCGGTTGTTTGAAGGCAAGAAGTGGGGGTGTGGGGATGGCCTTGGCGAGATGTTCGTCTTCATCAATGACATGTTGAAGGCTCCGGAGGAGATGCCGTAGCTTCTCCGCTCCGGGGAAGTACTGGACAACGAAGGGTACTCTGTCCACTGTGTCCCGTGTTTGTCTTCTGAGGAGGTCGGTGCGGTTTTTCGCTGTGGCGCGTTGGAACTGTTGATCAATGAGTCTAGCGCCATATCCTGTTCTTATGAGGGCATCTTTCAGCGTCTGGAGGTGTCTGTTGCGATCCTCCTCATCCGAGCAGATCCTGTGTATACGGAGGGCTTGTCCGTAGGGGATGGCTTCTTTAACGTGTTTAGGGTGGAAGCTGGAGAAGTGGAGCATCGTGAGGTTATCCGTGGGCTTGCGGTACAGTGAGGTGCTGAGGTGACCGTCCTTAATGGAGATGCGCGTGTCCAAGAATGCAACCGATTCCGGAGAGTAGTCTATGGTGAGCCTGATGGTGGGATGGAACTTGTTGATGTCATCATAGAGTTGTTTCAGTGATTGTTCACCATGAGTCCAAAGGAAGAAAATGTCATCGATGTATCTAGTGTATAACACCGGTTGAAGGTCCCGTGCGGTGAAGAAGTCTTGTTCGAACCTGTGCATGAAGATGTTGGCATATTGAGGTGCAAATTTGGTCCCCATGGCTGTTCCGTGTGTCTGGATGAAGAACTGGTTGTTGAAGGTGAAGATATTGTGGTCCAGGATGAAGCGGATGAGATGTAAAATTGCATCTGGAAACTGGCAGTTGTTGGCGCTGAGCACTGAGGCCGTTGCAGCAATGCCATCGTCATGGGGGATGCTGGTGTAGAGTGCTGAGACATCCATTGTGACGAGGAGCGCTCCTGGTTCAACTGCTCCATGTGTGCCGAGTTTCTGTAGGAAGTCCGTCGTGTCGCGACAAAAGCTGGGGGTTCTTTGTACAATGGGTTTCAGGATGCCCTCGACATAGCCGGAGAGGTTCTCGCACAGGGTCCCATTGCCCGATACGATGGGACGGCCGGGTGTGTTTGCCTTGTGTATCTTCGGGAGGCAGTAGAGATCTCCAACGCGGGGAGTACGTGGGATGAGAGCACGGAGGGTGTTCTGAAGGTCCGGATCAAAGGTCTTGATCAGAGTGTTGAGTTGACGGGTGTGTTCTTTGGTCGGATCTGCAGGTAACTGTCTGTAGTGTTCCTCGTTGTTGAGTTGTCGGTACACTTCTTTGCAGTAATCCGTTCTGTTCAGTATGACGATGGCCCCTCCTTTGTCTGCTGGTTTGATGACAATGTTGCGGTTGGTCTTGAGAGCGTGGATGGCGTTACGTTGTGCTTGGGTGATGTTCGGGGCTGTCTTGTGAGTGCGGCTGATGAATTTGGTGTTGACGCACCTCCTGACGGCTTGGGCATACATGTCAAGTCGAGGGCAGCGGCCTTCCGGAGGAGTCCAATTCGACTCTTTCCTCTTCGGATGCACTGCGGATCTCTCTGTCGGCTGTTCCAGTTCATTGGCTGTCTCATTGTGTTCGTTGTTGGCCTCTTGGGGTTTGTGGAAGAACTCCCTCAGCCTCATTCGCCTGATGAATTCCTCTGTGTCTGCTGCGAGACTGATGGGGTCTATTTTGGTGGTGGGGCAAAAATTAAGCCCTCGGCTGAGAACTTCGATTTCATCTGGTTGAAGTGTGTAGTCGGACAAGTTGACAATGGACTTCCCTGCAGTGGGACTGTTTCCTACTGTGGTACCGGGGGAGGCTTGGTTGCTGCTGGTGGTGATGCCGAGTTTCTCAAGTTTCCTGTTCTTGGTGTGCATGTAGATGGTGTAGTTCCTTTGTCTCGTCTGCTTGGCAGAGTTTCGCAGCTGGTCTGCGTCCTGAGTGCAAGTTGAGAATATGGATTCGATCTTGGTTTCCAGGCTGCGGCGTTTGCTGTAGAGTTGGTGTATGAGGTGGTTGAGGAGGGTGAGAGAGGTGCGACGGCAAAGTCTCTCAGCGTAGTCTGTGTTATAGGTTGACCTGAGTGGGTTCGTGATCTGTAGTCCTTTCGGTATCTTGTCTGCTTTCTTGCATCTTTGTAGAAACTTGATGTCTGTGTCGATATGCGCAATCCTCTTGGCGATCCTCTCCACTTGGAGCCGGCAGTTTGCGGTGTCTATGGTAGTCATGATGTGGAGATGCCGGCGTTGGACTGGGGTAAACACAGTAAGAAGTTTAACAACACCAGGTTAAAGTCCAACAGGTTTATTTGGTAGCAAAAGCCACACAAGATATAAACCATCTTTCACAAATATATAAAAATTGTGCTGTCTGCTAATGAAAAGTTGCAAATGTTACATGATTATTAATTAACAATGTAAAAAGACTTGAGCAACTGCTAGAATATATTTGCTTGAAGCCATGCATGCTGTCTACTATCAGTGACACCTCATTTATTGGCAATACTCTGTGATATGAAGATAGAAGAATTACATGTTGTGTAAACTTACTTTAATTAAATTGAAACCGCTAACAGTGGAATATTTTTGAATGCAACTATAGTGTGGTGAACCATCGTTGGTTCACCACTGGGGTTGTTATTGTGTTACTGTTGGGCTAGGGTGTTGTTGTTATGGGGGTTGTACTATGTTGTTGGGTTAGGGTGTTTACCTGTCCTAAGTGTTATCATGGCACACTCCAGTGGGGTCCCGCCTCCGGTGGCAGGGTATAAGACCCCCTGCTCCGGCAGGACCCCTTCAGTCTGAACGGGTGAATTTGTGTTAGTAGTTTCATTGTTAATGTATTAAAGCCTTCAGTACTAAAGCCTTGTTTCCGGGTGCTCATTGAGGTGCATCATATAGACCAGCTGAAATTCAGCTACTCCCCACATTTATTTGTAGACTCTGCAACATGAAAACAGGCCATTCATACTAAGCAATCTAGTTGGTGTTTATTCTCCAAATAGACCTCGTAACATTTAACTGGTCTAGCTTCCATGCCCCCCTTTCTTCATCCAGCAATCAAATTTACATGGTGTAGGCTTGATCAGATTATCAAGGACCAGATCACCAATTTGTAAACAAATGCTTTTGCAAATCCTGGTACATCAGCCTACCAATAACCATTTTAAGTTATACGTCAGGCAACAGGAAAGCGCAAAATCATCTATTGCACAGTCTTTTGTAGCTACCATTTATAAGAGAACTGGTACCTGAGCCAATAGCAACCATCAATTGTACACTGTACATTTGCTGCATCTCTATGCACGCCTGCAGCAATGTTAATCTATGGGGTTGTTGCTATAAAATGGTTCAAGATGGCAAATCTGTTAATAAGCAGCACCTTGACCATCAAACAAATGGTTGGGTTGAGTTGTCCATCACTTGCCCACAGGTTCAAGCCTGCACATAGGATTTTATTCCCCTTCATTTTTACTGGCCTTTTAAACCTTTGTGCCCTTTGTTACAGTTGAGATGTCTTTTAAAGCTTCATTAAAAAAATCTTAATTTTTATGTTCTCTTCTGGAAATCACTTTTAATCATTCCAATCTATTAGACTTTCTATATCTACTGCCCTATAATTTGGGGTTTGCACTCATTTTCAATCATTTGGAACTGACCTAGGCCTGAAATCTAAAAATAAACCCCAAGTCAATCAGCCTAATTTCTCATAAGGAATAGATTTTTCTCTATAAAAGGACTTTGTGCAAACATGTTATATCTGCAAGTCCTGATTCTCAATCACGAAGAACAGCCATCTGCTGATTTATTCAAATATCAAGTACACTACTTATTCCTTTCACATATTTCTTTATAGACCATTAGAGTATGAATTTGAAGTGTGGCAGATTTCACCAATACTGATAAAGTCCTGAAGTTGATCTTTAACTTCTATCACTTTGGATCCAGATAATTTCAGGCACCAAAGCTAAGAACATAGAACATAGAACATTACAGCGCAGTACAGGCCCTTCAGCCCTCGATGTTGCGCCGACCAGTGGTACCAATCTAAAGCCCCTCTAATCTACACTATTCCAATATCATCCATATGTTTTTCCAATAACCACTTGAACGCTCTCAACGTTGACGAGTCCACCACTGCTGCAGGCAGGGCATTCCACGCCCTTACTACTCTCTGAGTAAAGAACCTACCTCTAACATCTGTCCTATATCTCTCACCCCTCAATTTAAAGCTATGTCCCCTCGTGCAAGCCAACACCATCCGAGGAAAAAGGCTCTCACTATCCACCCTATCTAATTCTCTGATCATCTTGTATGCCTCTATTAAGTCACCTCTTAACCTTCTTCTCTCTAACGAAAACAACCACAAGCCCCTCAGCCTTTCCTCATACGATTTTCCCACCATACCAGGCAACATCCTGGTAAATCTCCTCTGCACCCTTTCCAACACTTCCACATCTTTCCTATAATACGGCGACCAGAACTGTACACAATACTCCAAGTGCGGCTGCATCAGAGTTTTGTACAGTTGCAGCATGACCTCCTGGCTCCGAAACTCAATCCCTCTACCAATAAAAGCTAACACACCGTACGCCTTCTTAACAACCCTATCAACCTGGGTGCCAACTTTCAGGGATCTATGCACATGGACACCCAGATCCCTCTGTTCATCCACATTACCAAGTATCTTACCATTAGCCCTGTATTCTGTACTCCTGTTACTCCTTCCAAAGTGAATCCCTCACACTTTTCCGCATTAAACTCCATTTGCCACCTCTCAGCCCAGCTCTGCAGCCTATCTATGTCCCTCTGTAACCTGCCACTTCCCTCCACGCTGTCTACAACTCCACCGACTCTAGTGTCATCCGCAAATTTACTAATCCATCCTTCCACACCCTCATCCAAGTCATTAATAAAAATGACAAACAGCAGTGGCCCCAAAACAGATCCTTGCGGTACACCACTAGTAACTGAACTCCAGGATGAATATTTCCCATCAACCACCACCCTTTGTTTTCTTACAGCTAGCCAATTCCTGATCCAAACCACTAAATCACCCTCAATCCCATGTGTCCGTATTTTCTGCAAAAGCTTACCATGGGGAACCTTATCAAACGCTTTGCTGAAATCCACATACACCACATCAACCATTTTACCCTCATCCACCTCTTTGGTCACCTTCTCAAAGAACTCAATAAGGTTTGTGAGGCACGACCTACCCTTCACAAAACCGTGCTGACTATCCCTAATCAAATTATTCCTTTCCAGGTGATTATAAATCCTATCTCTTATAATCCTTTCCAATACTTTGCCCACAACAGAAGTAAGGCTCACCAGTCTATAATTACCAGGGTTGTCCCGACTCCCCTTCTTGAACAAGGGGACAACATTTGCTATCCTCCAGTCTTCTGGCACTGTTCCTGTAGACAATGACGACACAAAGATCAAAGCCAAAGGCTCTGCAATCTCCTCTCTAGCCTCCCAGAGAATCCTAGGGTAAATCCCATCCGGCCCAGGGGACTTATCTATTTTTACCCTTTCCAGAATTGCTAACATCTCCTCCTTATGAACATCAATCCCATCCAGTCCAACAGTGTTTATATGGTCAACACCAAAGGAGCCCTCACATTTCAGAGGCTGATAAAGATCAAAGTAATACACAACAAGTTTATTGAAAGCTGTTCTCTGTACAGAAGAGAAATTGAAGCTAAACAGCAGCTTGTGAAACACCCCAAATTACGTCACCATCAAACCATGAGGCCAGCTCTTAAAGAAACCATGCAACCAGATGAATATATAACAATTCTGCTTTTCTATTCATACTACATATAAGGGCATAAGTTTAAGGTGCAAGGGGCAAGGTTTAAAGGAGATGTACGAGGCAAGTTTTTTACACAGAGGGTGGTGGGCGCTTGGAACTCGCTGCCGGGGGAGCTAGTGGAAGCAGGTACAATAGTGACTTTTAAGGGGCGTCTGGACAAATACATGTATAGGATGGGAATGGAGGGATGTGGTCCCTCGAAAGGTAGGGGGTTTTAGTTCAGTTGGGCAGCATGATTGGTGCAGGCTTGGAGGGCTGAAGGGCCTGTTCCTGTGCTTTAATTTTCTTTGTTCTTTGTTACAGAAGTGAATACCTTCACACTTGCCACATTATGCTCCATTGCCACCTTGTTGCATGCTTGCTGCCTTTTTGAACTGTTGCAGTCCTCATGGGATAGGCATACCCACAGTACGATTAAGTAAGAGATTCCTGGGTTTTATCGCAGTGACAAGGAAGAGTGGAAATCTGGCCTGAATTCTCCAATCTCGCCTACAGATGGGAATCTCAGGTCCTGATACAGCGAATGAAGAGTTGGCTGAATGCTAAATTCTCCATTCTCGCTGGCAGCGATGGCAGGGTGTTAACGGCCAGAGAATTTCAGCCATAGTTTCAAGTCAGTATCATATGCGACTTGAAAGGAAAATTGCAAGCACTGGCTGCCTTTGTCCTTCTCGGTGGTGAAGGTTGCCTTTTTTGAGAGCTGCTGTCAAAGCAGCCTTGGAAGGTTAGTGCAGTACACCTTGTAGATGGATCATATTGTATTCATGTTGTACTGGCGGTGGATGCAGTGTTGATTTTTCCTGGAGGGTGTCAATATTCTTTAATATTGTTGGAGCTGCACTCTTCCAGGCAACTGATCAATATTTAATCGCACTCCTGACTTGTGCTTTGTAGGCTTTGGGGAGTCAAGTGGTGAGTTGAATGCCTAGCATCCTACCTGTTCTTGTAGCTGCAGTATTTGTATGGTTAGTCCAGTTAAATATCCAATCAACAGAGATGCCTCGGACATTGATGGTAGGGGTTTGATGGTAGTAATGCTGTTCAATGTTGAGGGGAGATGTTTAGTCTCTCCCTTGTTGCAGATGGTCATTGCATTGCACTTGTGTGTTGTGAATGTTACCTGACATTTATCGGTTCAAATTTTAATGTTATCCAGGGCTTGCTTTATGCAGATGTGGACTGCTTCATTATCTAAAGAACCAAAATCGAATCTGAACACTGTGCAATCATCAGCAAATGTCCTCATGTCTGCATCTATGATGAGGCGAATGAAGTTGATTGATGATACAAGTAAAGCTGGTTGGGCCTAGGACAATGTCCTGAGGAACTTCTGCAGATTTTCCTAAGGCTGGGATGCTTGGCTCCTCAGCCATATTTCCTTGGGATAAGTAGGATTAGATACTGGAGGATTTTACCCCTGAACTGTATCGGCTTCTATTTTATTAGGACTTCTTGTTGTTATACATAGCTACCATAATGCCAAGACTGACCACTTTCACCACACCTCTTTTATCATTTTTTGGACTAAGTCTGTAATGATGTCAGGAGCCAAGTCGTCCAGGTGGAACTCAGACAGAGCATACTTTTAGTCTGTAGAGCAGCTCTCCCAAATCTGCCACAAGTCTCCTGATGTTTGTAAGGCAAACGCTACGTGACCACTGGATGTGTCTTTTGGCATCACCAAATTCTTCTGGTCCCACCATTGTCATTGGATTTTCCCATAGACTGCACCCCACGCTGCCGGGAAACCTGCAAAGGGGGTGCACTGATGGCAGGACCAGGGGATCCCGCTGGCATGAACAACCAGACGAGTCCAGCCATTAATGAACCAGTTGGGTTTTAATAACAATCCACAAGCTTCATGGTCATCACTACTGAGACTTGCTTGTCGTATGAGGAACGGTTAAGGACTCTGGGTCTGTACTCGTTGGAGTTTAGAAGGATGAGAGAGGATCTTTTTGAAACTTACAGGTTACTGCGAGGCCTGGATAGAGTGGACGTGGAGAGGATGTTTCCACTAGTAGGAAAAACTAGAACCAAAGGGCACAACCTCAGGCTAAAGGGACGATCCTTTAAAACAGAGATGAGGAGGAATTTCTTCAGCCAGAGAGTGGTGAATCTGTGGAACTCTTTGCCGCAGAAGGCTGTGGAGGTCAGGTCATTGAGTGTCTTTAAGACAGAGATAGATAGGTTCTTGATTAATAAGGGGATCAGGGGATAAGGTAGGAGAATGGGGATGAGAAAAAAATTAGCCATGATTGAGTGGCAGAGCAGACTCGATGGGCCAAGTGGCCTAATTCTGCTCCTATGTCTTATGGTCTTACGGACTTGCTTTTTATTCCAGATTTATTAACTTAATTAAATTCAAATCTATAAACTGTCATGGTTGGATTTGAACTAATGGATGGGATTTTACCGCTGCTTTATGCCCATTTTGTGGTGGAAAAATGCTGTAAAATTGGATATAAAGCGGCTCGTGTGAATGGTGCCAGCTTTCGCGACTGGTGAGATTTTACATCACCCGGATTTCCGGCGTGGTCAGCCACTCACCGGTAATGGATGAGAGGCTGGTTAATTTATTGAAATTTATTTAAATGGTGTTTTGCATCCGTTTAGTGAGCCCGGCGCTCAATCGTCCGACACGCTTGCTTTTATGGCCTCGCTGAGAAACCCGTCCAAAAAACGGATCTGGAACTCGCCCAGTTGCACGCCTGTCCAACACTTAGAAAAATACTCGTAAAATTAGGGCAGCACGGTGGCACAGTGGTTAGCACTGCTACTTCACAGCGCCAGTGACCCGGGTTCAATTCCTGACATGGGTCGCTACCTGTGTGGAGTTTGCACATTCCCCCTGTCTCTGTGTGGGTTTCCTCCGGGTGCTCCGGTTTCCTTCCACAATCTGAAAGATGTGCTGGTTAGGTGAATTGGCCATGCTAAATTCTACCTCAGTGTACCCAAACAGGCGCCAGAGGGTGGCGACTAGAGGATTTTCATGGTAACTTCATTGCAGTGTGAATGTAAGCCTACTTGTCACTAATAAATAAACTTTAACTTTTTATTCCACCCGATATCTCCAGATTTTTAAGTCTAGGCTTCTGGATTACTAGTTCCATAACATAGCCACTATGATGCAGCCTGAATTTGGTTACTGTTACTTTAATTCATTGTTAAGCAATTGGTTGGCACTCAGCATTTGTATTTTTATAAAATCTACCACACTATTGCCTTTGCCTATTGAATGGCTCAGGGACATTGACTAAATCTCCATTTCTTTCCAATGCTCAGGTTATTTCTGCCGTGGATATCTGTATCTTTTCTCAACAATTTTGCACACCACCTTGTGGTTGGCAGCTGCCATTTTATAATCAGGTGAGCTGCAGATTCCAATGGTGGATGAGTCTTGTTGGATGGCCACAGAACTGAAATGTTGGGCTGGATTTTTAAAAGAGGTTGGGGTCAAGATCAGAGGCAGGCAGGTGTTCAATGTGCCGTTCCTGCCCCCAAGACATTTTGAAAGAGGTCAAGTTGAGGTGGCATTGGCAGCTCTCCAGCAGATGGTTAGCCAATTTAGGTTAATTAGCTGTGATTAAGGAGCCTATTAAGGGAGTTCCAGTTGGCAATGTGAGCAGCCCACACGCCAGGCTGATCCATGTTGAGGTCAATGAGGTGGGTTCAAAGCAGGAAGGGAGAGGTATCCAATAGATCAAGAAAGGGAGCTACCCACACCCATGATGAGCACTGAGTACAACTGCAGGCCATCCCCTGGAAGAGTTTCCACAAGCAGCTGTGTTTTTTTTTAAAGTCACATAAACCTACTGGTACTTGCTGCTCACTTTCGGCATCCTCAGATCAAGGCTAGTGGGGTTGTCGATCTCCCATTGGCCCTCCAGCATTGGGTGGCTGCCCACCTAATAGGTTAGCGAAGTAGGTCCCTGGCTTTAATTGGCTGAAAAGTTGAGAATCATGGTGGGAGCATCTAAAGGGGCGGCACAGTGGTTAGCCCTGCTGCCTCACAGCACCAGGGACCCAGGTTCAATTCCCGGCTTGGGTCACTGTCTGTGTGGAGTTTGCATGTTCTCCCTGTGTCTGTACGGGTTTCCTTCGGGTGCTCCAGTGTCCTCCCACAGTCTGAAAGACGTGCTGGTTAGGTGCATCCGAACAGGCACCGAAGTGTGGCGACTAGGGGAATTTCACAGTAACTTCATTGCAGTGTTAATGTCGGCCTTAATTGTGACTAATAAAGAAATGTTAAAGCAAGCCACATGGGTTTGGACCTGAAACTAGCCCCATGCCTGGTTCCTGACACCTGATTAAAAATTCAGCCCATTAACTCTGTTTCACTCTCTTGAGATGCTGCTGGAACTGCTGAATCTTTCCAGCGTGTAATGCTTTTATTTCAGGTTTCCAGCATTTGCAGTATTTTGCTGATGTGTTGTGTGGATGTGTTGTCTCTTGCAATTATTAATTAGTTGATGATTAGAAAGTTACAGTTTATCTTAATGGCGAAGTTCCAATAACAGCAAACGGTAATCTTAACTGGTTTAGGCATGACATCTGATCTGAAAGTTGCATCATTTGATTTTCTTTTATTTATCAGCATTAGGATTTATAATATGCACTAAAAATTCTGTTATTATGTTGGGTGGGATGCTCTGATCTCGTCCGTACCCGCCTCGCTGCCAGCGAGAATGGAGGATTTGGTGCCGAATCAGAACTCCGTTCACTGCAGCGGCACCTGAGAATCCTAGCTGTGGACAAGGCCGCAATCTTTCAGCAGTTATGTTTACCTCGCCATTCTTGGTCATTGTCCTCTTAAAGTTGTATCATCTAAGCAAGCAATGGGTGAGTGACACCACAGACCTCATATTTAAACAAATCCTTTCTTTTTCCCTTTCCCTCTTTCTGTCTCATTTTCCTGTCTTTCTCTCTCTCCGTCTATCTTTCTCTTTTTCTTTTTTTCTCATTCTACTTCTTTCTTTTTTCTCTCTTACTGAGCGCTCAACGCTTATGGATTTAAATATTTCCCTTATCCTTGATGGAAAAGCATGTTAACGGGTTTGCAGTTATAATAAAAAATGATATTTCTTGAGGTGCCTTGTTTCCCCTGTGAACATTGGGATTAACTGATAACCAAGAACAATGCATTTTATTTCTTCCACAAGGGTATTGATACTGTCTGTGACATCATTACCTGAGGTATATAGTGAAATAATCTGCAGTTGATTACAGAAATATTATAGCTTAATTAATTAAATATTATTTGCATTTCTCTATCCTTGCTTAAGCAGTGCTCCTTGTGGATTAGAACATAATTAAATCTTTAATGAGAAATGTGTTGAATGAAAGGTGACAGGAAAGAGTAAAATATAAAAGGCTCAGTTCGATGAATGCTTTTTGGCACTAAAGCCCCACCCAGAAGGTCGTGGGCTTGAGCTCTAAGGTTACCTGTCATTCCAATTCACTTTCACTGGTTGACTGAGCTTTGTCAGTTGTCAGCTGTGATATTGGATGAATCATCACATGCAGTAAAGGTCCTGACATGGACTGTTTTGTGTTGCTTGACCTGTGACTCCTGCTGGCTGACCACCTGGAGAGATTTGTAATAAAGACCATCTAACCTTCCCAGGAGGAGAAAGATGCACATCGCAAAGGGCACCTTTTGGAAGAAAATGTGTTCAAATTGCAACAGCGAAATAGAATGCAAGTAATGCTGAATAGGAGGCTTCTGATAACTTGTGGCGACTAATAGTTGTTTGAGGCAATATTGTACAGAGATTTATTCTTGGAAATGGCACTGCTAAACCAATTAGATTCACTCTCAAAATCACAAGCTTGATTGTAACATCATGAGATTTAATGTATGAAATAAGTTAATAAGATTACATTGTTCCTTTTACTTGACAAGGGAATAAGGCTTAGATTCACAGAATCACAGAGTTATTACAGAGCGGAATTGAGAGGCCACTTGGCCCATTGTGTCTGAACCAGCTCTCTTAATAAGCAATTCACCTTGTGCCATTCTTCCACCTTCTCCCATGCATAACACTGCACATTCTTTCTTTTCAGACAACAGTCTAATTCTCTTTTGAATATCACAATTGAACCTGCCTCCCCTGCACTCCAGGCAGTGCATTCCAGACCTTAAACACTCGATATGTGAAAATGTTTTTCTTTGTGTTGTTTTTTTGCTTCTTTTGCCAATTTCTTCAAACCTGTGCCATCTCATTCTTGATCAGTTTACTAGTCAGAACAATTTTTCCCCAACTACAGAAAATGAGTTGCCTGTCCTTCTGAGTTGTACGATTCTTGAAATACTCTATTCTTCCGAATAAACATATTGCTATGATAGACATTGGAGGAATTTAGTACGTTATATTTGTAGATTGAATATTGTGAATAAAAAATTACCAGCAAAACATGGTCAGCTGTGTGAACTGAACCTACCACATTAGTAACAGTACCATCATCTTCACGTTACTTCCATTTTTTATTGTAGTTTTCAACAATTTCTCCAACATTCTGTGATAGACTATAACGTCTTTCCCTCTGTCTCTCCCTGTCTCTCTCTCCTTCACTACTTATTACTTTCAAAATTTGAAGACTATTTCTAATTAGGATTCATTGTAAATCCAAACTGGTGCTCTGTTAAGACTAAACTTTGTTGCATTGATTAATATGTCAAGGTGCTTTCATAGATAATATCAACACAGGACAGTTTCTTTTATTTGTCCTCTCAATCATAGCAATGTTGAAGGTGTAAGAAATATCCAGTAATTCTCATGCATTCTTCACAAGGCTCCTTTACCACAGTCTTGATTTTAATAACATCATGTTCAATTTAAGTTTCATACATCTGATGTTCAGTTTTAAGGGTTTGACATGCCCATTGGATGAAGGTTGTAATCAAAGTATTAACCAACCACCACTTGAAATGTATTGGATTCAGCACAGTTTAAACCAGCACAATGTTCTTTATAATGTCACTGAAGCAATGGATGAAAACAGCTTGAGTGTCAGCGCTGAACACATGCTCTGGGGTAACTCTGGGAAGGCAATGGCCCAGTGGCATTATCGCTGGGCTATTAATCTAGAAACTCAGCTTATGTTCTGGGGACCTGCGTTCAAATCCCACCATAGCAGATGGTGAAATTTGAATTCAATAAAACATATTTGGAATTAAGAATCTACTGATGATCATGAAACCATTGTCAATTGTCGGAAAAACCCATCTGGTTCAGTAATGTCCTTTAGGGAAGGAAATCTGCCATCCTTACCTGGTCTGGCCTACATGTGACTCCAGAGCCACAGCAATAAGGTTGACTCTCAACTGCCCTTTGAGCAAGGGCAATTAGGGATGGGCAATAAATGCTGGCCAACCTGTGACGCCCATGTCCCATGGATGAATAAAAAAAACTTTACATTGGAAGTATTTTGAATTAATTTTCCCTCTATTTTACAAGTATCAGAAGAGATTGTTACAGGTTGATATTCAGTAGTTGTCTTCAGTGCATAGAAGTTAAAAACCTCCATTTTCACTTCTTCAGGCCAGCCCTTTTATATCTCCGAGGAAAAAGAAAAGGAAGATTCACCTTTATTTCTCATTCAGAGCAATACTACCCAAACAGGCCAGGTATTATTATTCAGCCTAAAAGCTCAATTCACTGGTCGTAACTGCCTTTTCATCTTGATGCTTACATCTTCTGTGGATATTATCTTGTCACCAGTAATGCTTTTGTTACTGCAGTGTCATAGTATCAGAGTATACTGTTGGCAATCTGGATATGTTGGACCAATTGATGTTTGATTCTGCACAATCTGCCAGTTTCCGAAAAATTCATTATGAGGTAGTTTTAAGAGGGGGTTCATTGAATTTAAAATTTGACCCATGAAGAAAGCCATGTGCTGGATTGAATGTAGGATCATGAAGTAGATAAAACACAATTTAAGGTCAGTGTATCATTGAATGAACTGCGTCAAAGTAAACACATGATGAAATGAGTGAATCAGACAAGGTAAAAGATGTTCTGATAAATTAATGGAAATCAACATTCTAATTAGCAATAAACATGTGTGGGAATGTGTGGCTGAACCTGAAACAGGGCCTTGATGTGAAATTTGAATAGAACTGCATACAGACACATTTGAAGAGATGCTTTCTACTGGGGTGTGTGACTTTGCATTTGTTAAAGGGACTAGTCATAACTTATGTTTTAACTGCTGTCTATCGTTGACTTAAGTACAAAATCTACTGTAATGTTTATTAAAGCCCCAAATGTTTCTCAGCCTTTTGGCTAAGATTGAGATTGGATCAAGTACAAGATGGGGTGCAATGTCTTATCTTATCAGCTTGGATCTTGTTTGTCTCTCTTGTGGATTCAATTTGAATTTGGTTTTTAGAGCAAGCAAGGAATGGATTTGAGCCTGCCTGGGCATTGGCTTTGTAACTTTAAGAATGGAGTTTTAAAAACAATCAAAAATTGAAAAGTATCATAAAATCTGGTTTGGAAAGAGATAATCAACATTGAGGATTATAAAATTTAGTTTGGAAGAAAATTAACGCTCCATTAGTCTGAAACAGTGACGTAATAATTCAAACAAAAAGTTCTCATTTTATATACTTTTTTTTAATCAAGCCATCCGGCATTTGCTTTATCCATTGTTATCATCACAGTATTATGGGGCTGATGGATAGGAATGGATGAACTTTGAAATATAAATTGCAATATGGTTTTTAATGTAGAGGGCACAGCATAGTTCAAATCATAGTATGAAGACATGTAAAAATGAGAAATTTGTGCAGTGTCTTTTTTACCAATTTATTAGTTATACAATTAAAATTGATGTGCAACAATTCAGTCAAACTGAAGTTTTCTAATAATGTTGACAATATCTAGCATTTTCCAGCAAACGTATGAACAACAATTTATAAACAAAAGTACAAATTACTGTGGATTTGTGTGAAATTTAACTGAGATTAACAAAGGTTTTGACATTCAGATTCCAGAGCAGTGATTGGAGTAGCAGTGAACAATAGCAATGGCAAGTGCACTGAGGGTTGCCGGGGCCCAGGGGAGTGATGATATGGTGGACCTAGGAGGCAGCTAAGGTGTGGCGGGACAGGGGTGGAGCATAGATGCAGCAGGCCATGAGGGGGGAGGAGTGGTGACGGCATGTGGCAGGCCTGGGAAGGGCCTGGGGATGGCCTGGAGATGGGAGAAGACGCAGCGCAACCCTGGGAAGAGCTGGGGAGAGTAGGTGCAATGGGCCCATGGTGGGGTGGGGTGAGAAGGTACAGTGCACCTGGATTTGGGGGCGAGTAGATGTGGCAGGAATGGGGTGAAAGAATCGGTGTGATGGGCCCAGAAATTGGGGGAAGGGGGGAGGCGGGAGGGAGGGTGTCAGGGGGGAGATGGTGGGGAGATGCGGGTGTAGTGGGCCAGTGAAGGGAACTGTAGGTATGGCAGGACTAGGGTTGGGTGAGATTTGGGGGGGGTGGGGGGGGGGGGGGGGTGGTCAGCGGAAGTAGGAGAGTACATGCGATGGATCCAGCGGGGTGAGTTAAAATCTGTCCAGAGTTGTGGGTGGACAGGGGCATGGTTGGAGGGTTGGGGAGCAAAGATGTGATGGCCGCGGGAGGAGACAGAAGTGTCATGTTGAGTGTAGTGAATCTGTGAGACAGTGAGTTAGTTAGCTCAGGCACTGAATGCCCCTTTCAGAATCCAAATTGAGCAGATTATTGCTAAGCAAGTGCTGCTTGATAGCATTGTTGATAATCCCTTCTATCATTTTACTGATGATCCAGAGTAGACTGATGGGCAATAATTGGCCAGGTTGCACTTGTCCTTTTGGTGTACAGGACGTACCTGGGCAATTATTACATTCCCAAGTAGGTGCCAGTGTTGTAACTGTACTGGAATAGCTTGGCTTGGAGTACAACAAGTTCTGGAGTAAAAGTCTTTGATACAATTGGTGGATTATTGTAAAGGCCCATTATCTTTGCAGTATTCAGTGCTTTCAGCCATTTCTTGATATCACGTGGAGTGAATTGAATTGGCTGGAGAATGGTATCTGTGCTGCTGCACCTTTGGAGGAGGCTGAGATTAATCATCCACTCAGCATTTCAATCTGAAGATTGTTGTGAATGCTTCAGCCTTACCTTTTGCAGTGATGTGCTGGGCTCCTCCATCATTAAGGATGGGGGTATTTGTGGAACCCCCCTCCTCCAGTGAATTATTCAGTTGTCCACCACTATTCATGAGTGGATGTGGCAGGATTGGAGAGCTTAGATCTGATCTGTTAGTTGTGGAGTCGCTTAGCTCTGTCCATTACATGCTGCTTATGCTGTTGGGCATGCAAGTAGTCCTGTGCTGTAGCTTCACCAGGTTGACACCTCATTTTTAAGTATGCCTGGTGTTGCTCCTGGCATGCTCTCCTGCACTCTTCATTGAACCAGGCTTGATCCTCTGACTTGGTGGTAATGGTAGAGCCTGGCCATAAGGTTAAAGATTGCTGTTGAGTAGAATTCTGCTGCTGATGATGGCCTACACTGCCTCATGGATGTCCAATCTTAAGTTGCTAGATCTCTTCTATCCCATTTAGCACAGTGGTAGTGCCACACAACACGATAGATATGAAGATGGGACTTTGGCTTCACAAGAACTGCGCAGTGGTCACTTCAACTGTCATGGACAGATACATCTGCAGCAGGCTGATTACTGAGGATGAGGTCAAGTATGTTTTTCCTTTATGCTGGTTCCCTCACCACCTGCCACTGTCCCAGTCTAGCAGTATTATCGTTTAAGACCCAGCCAGATCCATATGTGCAGTCTTACGCTGGTACCACTGAGCCGTTCTTGGTGATGGGCATTGAAGTCCTTCAACCCCGAGTGCATTCTGTGCCCTAGCCACTCTCAGTACTTGCTCCAAGTGGTATTCAACGTGGAGAAATTTCATCAGCTGAGACAGGGGAGAGGATATGTGGTAATCAGCAGGAGGTTTTCTTTCTGATGTTTGACTTGATGCCATGATTCTTCATGGGGTCCAGAGTTGTTGCTGAGGTCTCCCAGGGCAACTCCCTCCCAACTGTATACAACTATGCTGCCTCCTTTGCTGAGTCGGTCCTGTTGATGGGCCATACCAAAGGATGGTGATGGTGATGGCTGGGACATTATCTGTAAGATATGATTCCCTGAGTTATGGCAATGTCAGCCTGTTACTTGACTAGTCTGTAAGACAGCTCTCCCAATTTTGGCACAGGCCCTCATATGTTAGTAAGGAGGAATTTTCAGGGCTGACAGGGCTGGGTTTGCTGTTGTTGTTTCCAGTGCATTGGTTGATGCCACGTGGTCTGTCCAGTTGCTTTCCTTTTTATCATCTTTGTGGCAATTGGATACAACTGACTGGCTTGCTAGGCCATTTCAGAGAGCATTTAAGAGTCACATATTGACCAGACCAGGTAAATGACTTTAGAGAACGAAATGGGTTTTTACTTCACACAACAGTGGTTTCATGGTCATCATTAGACTTTTAATTCCAGATTTTGTTCATTCAATTTGAATTCTGCTATGGTGGGGAAACACCCTGGGTGTGATTTTCCCCAAAAATATCCAAGTGTCCAACGGACAGGAAACTGTTTTCTCAGTGAGCTGAATTTTATGAATTTATGACATGCTGTGAAATGCAGAGGCCGTCAAGCAATTCACGCGAGTCAGGGAAGGGTGGGCAGAGCCTAAAAGGATCGGTTGACATCCCCCCCTCTCCCACCCCCACCGGCCGCTGGCCTCCTGTCTGCCAGCCCTGATCACCATCCCCCCCGATCTCCGATGGCCGGCCTCGATTTCTGATGGCCGGCCCTGACCTCTGATGGCTGGCCCCAATCCCCGATCACCAGCCCCACCACTAGCCCCCAACCCTCCAATGCAGAGTACCTCCCCCCCCCTTTGCTCCCCTGCTATCTCCTCCCATCTGGCTCTGCCCCATCTGGTCCTGCGCCCTTGGCACTGTCTGATGCCTGGGCACTGTCAATGTTCCAGACTGGCAGTGCCAGGATGCCAGGCTGGCACCAACAGTGTCCCAGGCTGGAGTGCCAGGTTGGCATTGCCCAAGGGACAATGCCACCCCTTATCCCTGACCTCTCGGGGGGGCTTCAAAGGCCTTCAGTCCCACCAGTGAGGCCATCACGTCTGGTCCCCAATGCTGGGGATTGACTGTGACCCCCGCTGGTGGGAACCTTCGCCAACAAGGTCAGAGAGTCAAGTGAACCTGGACAACATCATCCGCTGCTCACTAGATACATTTAAATGAGATTATGATTATTTACGCAAAACAAATGGCCGGGAGAGTTGCAACCTGCTGGATGCCGGGCAGGAATTTGATTTTTTTGACTCCCGCTTATATTTCCCGCTCTGCTATGCTATGCTAGCTCAACCAATGTAGAGGGGCGAGAAAATCCTTCCTCCCTGAGTGAGTAAACCGCCCTGAGGCTGGGAGTGAGCCAGACACACAAATTTTCTTACAGCTTCTTACAGTCTAATGGTCATTTTCATTCATTACTCTTCTTTAAAAAAAACAATTTATTGCTTTATTTTGGCTCAGCAAGTTGTTTCTTTTCTTCGTATTTTTTATTTGCACCTCAAGTATCTTTTTGCAATCTGCTCATTGGTCCGTTTAAGTGAAGAAAAATAGGAATGTGCCCCCCTCATCCCCCTATGCAAAAAGGCTGGACGTGGCCAATCTAAACAAGCCAGATGGTCAAAACAATGACAACAGGGTTTTTAAAAACTAAGGTTTGTTCTGTGCAGCTATGAAACCAAGCTTGTGATAAGCCAAAGGACGCCTAAGCATTATGTGTGCTCAAGTGTATTCTACAGATGTGAAAATTGAACTTCATGCTGAAACAAGAAGAAAACTGCAAGTGTTTGGGTTATGGTGCCACAGGCATACATGAATAGTTAGAGAATGATAACTAGTAAGGAGGCCTTGAACTCGGTCATAAAAAGAGAAGTGGCAAGGCTGATGGTGGAAAAAGTCTTCCTGTGGAAACAATATTCAGAAGTCATGGAAAGTTGGTGTTATGCGTATTAGTGAATCGAAGAAGATAGTGGCTAAATGACTGGGGAAGACATTGGATTTGGGGTGGATGTAATCCACTCCTGTTAAAACTGGTTAGCAGCCTGTAAATTGAAAAAGGTATGGAGAGAGAGAACGCAGTGAAACTCAAAACAGTTTGTGAATGCTATCCCAGAAATTGGCACAATACATAAAGCATTTTCATTTGCACTACTGATGTTGGGATTGTTTCCCAACCAATCTTGCATGCTTCTGCCAGAGAAAGAGAAAGAATCAGAGGAAGGTGTAGGCAATCCTAGAGTAGGACAGAGTTCAGAGGGGAAACAGAGAGAGCATAAGAATGAGGAGTAGGAGTAGGCCATCTGGCCCTTTGAGCCTGCTCCGCCATTCAAGAAGATCATGGCTGATCTTTTTGTGGACCCAGAAGACGACAATATAAAGAGAATAAAGTGCATACATTGGTAGAGAACAAGTGTAAGGTACATTGCAGGAGCTAATGCCTTTAGAGGCACAAATTCCTTTGCAACACGCAGTTATGGAAATTCAAAGTCCAGACGTGTTCCACTTGGTCCATGCATTCAAAGACAAATTACTCAAGGTCATCTCCCTGATGTTGCCTTATTTGTTGTGTATTTCCAAAATGTTCTGTTTTTCTTTCAGATTTCCAGCGTCTGAAGTAATTTGCTTTTGTATTAGTTGCTGGGACCCCACACCCCACCACAGGGGCAGCTACTGCGAGTCTGTGATAGGTATGTCCCTGTCAGGCAAGGAGGAATTGGTAGGGCTAGGGAACCGTGGTGCACCAAAAAAGTTTCTTTGTTGGTTAAAAAGAAAAAGGAGGCTTATGTTCGGATGAGACGTGAGCACTCGGGTAGTGCACTAGAAAGCTTTAGATTGGCTAAGAGGGAGTTGAAGAGCGAGCTTAGAAGGGCTAAAAGGGGACATGAGAAGACTTTGGCGGATAGGGTTAAAGAGAATCCTAAGGCGTTCTATAGGTATGTCAAGAACAGAAGGTTGGTTAGGGCAAGTTTAGGGCCAGTTATAGATGGCAGAGGGAAGTTATGTGTGGAACCGGAGGAGATTGGTGAAGCATTGAACCAATATTTCTCTTCGGTGTTCACGCAAGGGGACATGAATATAGCTGAGGAGGGCACTGGGTTGCAAGGGAGTAGAATAGACAGTATTACAGTTGATAAGGAGGATGTGCAGGATATTCTGGAGGGTCTGAAAATAGATAAATCCCCTGGTCCGGATGGGATTTATCCAAGGATTCTCTGGGAGGCAAGAGAAGTGATTGCAGCGCCTCTGGCTCTGATCTTCAGGTCGTCGTTGGCCTCTGGTATAGTACCAGAAGATTGGAGGTTAGCGAATGTTGTCCCATTGTTTAAGAAGGGGAACAGAGACTTCCCCGGGAATTATAGACCGGTGAGTCTCACTTCTGTTGTCGGCAAGATGTTGGAAAAAATTATAAGGGATAGGATTTATAGTTATTTGGAGAGTAATGAATTGATAGGTGATAGTCAGCATGGTTTTGTGGCAGGTAGGTCGTGCCTTACTAACCTTATTGAGTTTTTTGAGAAAGTGACCAAGGAGGTGGATGGGGGCAAGGCAGTGGACGTGGTATATATGGATTTTAGTAAGGCGTTTGATAAGGTTCACCATGGTAGGCTTCTGCAGAAAATGCAGATGTATGGGATTGGGGGTGATCTAGGAAATTGGATCAGGAATTGGCTAGCGGATAGGAAACAGAGGGTGGTGGTTGATAGTAAATATTCATCATGGAGTGCGGTTACAAGTGGTGTACCTCAGGGATCTGTTTTGGGGCCACTGCTGTTTGTAATATTTATTAATGATCTGGATGAGGGTATAGTTGGGTGGATTAGCAAATTTGCTGATGACACCAAAGTCGGTGGTGTGGTAGAAAGTGAGGAAGGGTGTCGTAGTCTGCAGGAAGACTTAGACAGGTTGCAAAGTTGGGCCGAGAGGTGGCGGATGGAGTTTAATGCGGAGAAGTGTGAGGTAATTCACTTTGGTAGGAATAACAGTTGTGTTGAGTATAGGGCTAACGGGAGGACTTTGAATAGTGTGGAGGAGCAGAGGGATCTAGGTGTATGTGTGCATAGATCCCTGAAAGTTGGGAATCAAGTAGATAAGGTTGTTAAGAAGGCATATGGTGTCTTGGCGTTTATTGGTAGGGGGATTGAATTTAGGAGTCGTAGCGTTATGTTGCAACTGTACACAACTCTGGTGCGGCCGCACTTGGAGTACTGTGTGCAGTTCTGGTCCCCACATTACAGGAAGGATGTGGAGGCTTTGGAGAGGGTGCAGAGGAGGTTTACCAGGATGTTGCCTGGTATGGAGGGGAGATCCTATGAGGAGAGGCTGAGGGATTTGGGATTGTTTTCGCTGGAAAGGCGGCGGCTAAGAGGGGATCTTATTGAAACATATAAGATGATTAGAGGTTTAGATAGGGTGGATAGTGATAGCCTTTTTCCTCTGATGGAGAAATCCAGCACGAGGGGGCATGGCTTTAAATTGAGGGGGGGTAGTTATAGAACCGATGTCAGGGGTAGGTTCTTTACCCAGAGGGTGGTGAGGGATTGGAATGCCCTGCCAGCATCAGTAGTAAATGCGCCTAGTTTGGGGGCGTTTAAGAGATCCGTAGATAGGTTCATGGACGAAAAGAAATTGGTTTAGGTTGGAGGGTCACAGTTTTTTTTTTTAAACTGGTCGGTGCAACATCGTGGGCCGAAGGGCCTGTTCTGCGCTGTAATGTTCTATGTTCTATGTTCTATGTTCTATGAATCCAAATAATAGAGTCAGTTATGACTGAGTCTGATTATTGACCTCTATTCACTGTTTTCTTTCCTCAGAGCAATCACTATCCAATACTGATTACCTTCAGACATTTCAAATGAATATGTATGTAATTGATGGTAAAATGCCAGAGCTTATACTTATTGCATACAATCAGAAAATAATTATTTAGTGGGTGTAGCAAATTCACTGGACCAGTCAGTAACCCTTCCCAATATGTGTGAAAGAAATTCATGCATTTTACATTTCCATGCAGATTGATGAGACTAGCTCCTTGTAGAGTTGTGTGATTCTGATAAAATGGACTTTAATGCTACAACATCAACCATGGATAAGTAATAAATAAGAGCACAGAAATATTCTTTTCAGAAAACAAATGTTATTGTTGTTGAATGATGCCATTTAAGAAATAGTCTATCATTTGTGGGAATTTATCAACAGCTGTCTGAAAAACCAAATACATCATATCCACTGGTTCACCCATACCTATTCGACTAGTTACATCCTCAAAAAACTCAGTTTGAGTTTTCACTTTCATAAATCCATGCTGACTTTGTCTAATCCCGTTGATATTCTCTAAATGTTCTGTTTTGTTCTGACATGTTCTGAAATGGGGCTTCTTCAGCTTCAGGCAATTATTTTACAATTAGTTTAACAATGCTCACACATCTGATCAATTTCCCTTATAACATAATCCCAACAAATGCAAATGTTCTGAAGACTGTGGAGGAACAGAGAGATCTTGGGGTCCATATCCACAGATCTCTAAAGGTTGCCACTCAAGTGGATAGAGCTGTGAAGAAGGCCTATAGTGTGTTAGCTTTTATTAACAGAAGGTTGGAGTTTAAGAGCCGTGGGGTTATGCTGCAACTGTACAGGACCTTGGTGAGACCACATTTGGAATATTGTGTGCAGTTCTGGTCACCTCACTATAAGAAGGACGTGGAAGCGCTGGAAAGAGTGCAAAGGAGATTTACCAGGATGCTGCCTGGTTTGGAGGGTAGGTCTTATGAGGAAAGGTTGAGGGAGCTAGGGCTGTTCTCTCTGGAGTGGAGGAGGCTGAGGGGAGACTTAATAGAGGTTTATAAAATGATGAAGGGGATAGATAGAGTGAACGTTCAAAGACTATTTCCTCGGATGGATGGAGCTATTACAAGGGGGCATAACTATAGGGTTCGTGGTGGGAGATATAGGAAGGATATCAGAGGTAGGTTCTTTACGCAGAGAGTGGTTGGGGTGTGGAATGGACTGCCTGCAGTGATAGTGGAGTCAGACACTGAAGGAACATTTAAGCGGTTATTGGATAGGCACATGGAGCACACCAGGATGATAGGGAGTGGGATAGCTTGATCTTGGTTTCAGATAAAGCTCGGCACAACATCGTGGGCCGAAGGGCCTGTTCTGTGCTGTACTGTTCTATGTTCTATGTTCTATGTTCACATCCTTCAGAATACACTCCAGCATTTTCCCTACTATTGATGTTAGGCTAACCGGTCTCTAATCCCCTGTTTCATCATCCCTCCTTTTTTAAATAGTGAGGTTACATTTGTCGCCCTCCAATCTGCTGGGACTGTTCCAGAATCTACAGTATTTTGGAAGGTGACAACCAATATATCAACTATTTGCATGGCCACCTTTGTTAGCATCCAGGGATGTAGATTTAGCAGGCCCTGGGGATTTATCAGTTTTCAATCCCATTCATAGAATCCCTACAGTGCAGAAGAAGGCCATTCAGCCCATCGAGTCTGCACCGACCACAATCCCACCCAGACCCAATCCCCATAACCCCATGCATTTACCCTAGGTAGTCCCCCTGACATGAAGGGGCAATATAGCATGGCCACACCACCTAATCCGCACATCTTTTGGACTGTGGGAGGAAATCAGAGCACTCGGAGGAAACCCACACAGACATGGGGAGAATGTGCAAACTCCACACAGGCAGTTACTCAAGCTGGGAATCGAACCCGGGTCCCTGGCAGCAGTGCTGACCACTGTGCCACCATGCCACCCTTCCTTCTTCGGCACTATTTTCCTCCAGCACAACTTTTAACAACTGAATAATTGAGAGTGCTTTGAAGGTGATAAACCATTTGGTGGTTTGGTTTGAGGAGGGGTGTAGTAGAATGGAGGGGTGAAGAGTGTTCTGACTGAAAAGGGGCTTCTTCAGCTTCAGGCAATTATTTTACAATTAGTTTTACAATGCTCACACATCTGATCAATTTCCCTTATAACATAATCCCAACAAATGCAAATATACCTGCCCCCTGAGCTTTTACTTTGTGTGAACTCTATGGATAGAATTTTCTCATCTGAGACTAAGTCCAGTGGTGGGGCTGGAGACGGGGACAAGGGCCATGGTGAAGGGCGGTGGGGGAGGTGTGTTTCCACTGCAGAGGGCGGCAGGAATCCACGACATATCTTCCATTCCTAACATTATTACTTATGCATCCGAGGGTTTAGTGCTGTATTCCGTGGTGGAGCGGGCCTGATGACATGCACCTTGCTATCATATCCGGGTGCCAGAAGGCACCCAGAATCCTGACTGTCACCACCAATCATTGCAGAGATGTCACGCAGGGGAGATGAAAGCCAAGCACCTAAGTTTAGTGATGCCTCCCTGCGCACCCACCACCGTGTTCTCCTGCTGTTATCATGGAGAATTGGGAGTTGAGAAGGGGAGTGCGCGGTGATGGATTCCGGTTGTGCATTCATCTGCATCCATTTGCAGTATGCAAATTGGTTTCACGTCAGCCACCAGCAAGTTTCCCAACCCACCATGCTGAGCACCATCGAAAGATCCTGCAGAAAATTCATACCAGCGTGAAAACAATTTTTGGACACCCATGAATTCTCCCCCTACTTGCCATTGAGCCCGCTGATGAGGGCATGGGAGAATTTCACTTCATGATGTTGGAAAACATATTGCACATCCAAACTACCACGAATAACCATCCACCTCATCAAGGATTTGAGTTGATACTTTTTGTTGAATTCATTACATTTTTTGAATCCTTCTTTCTCCATCATCAATAACAACACCTCCCAAGTTGCCAGGCAAATTGTTTTCTTCAGAATGAAAAGTGAAAATGAAATTCTCAGACTAAAGCTGCAGCAACAATTATCACAGTTAATGACTTCACTGCGTAATCACAATAAAAACAAAATTGTGAATGTTCATAAGCTTGCAACGGGCCGCATCTACACTCTCCACCCACCTTTGCTTCACTGCTCTGCAAAATTTAGTCACCAGTGGTCCCACCAAATGAAACAAACTGAGGATCAATCTCTTCAGCAGCTACATATTAATTGATAGTTCTTCTCATAAGAAAGTGTAATTTATGGAAATTTGAAATGGGGAGCACGGAACGATTGTAAGCATTCTGATGTGACGTTGACAGATGATGGATGCTAACACTCCAGATAGCTCAAGAAATACAAGTACATTGCTTACAATGTTTGTAAAAAAAAATTCTATTGTTGCTGGTAAATGCATAGGAAATGCAATGGCTACTATTGGCAATCATTTTGTGAGTCATCAAGCGAGTTATCCTGACCTGTAAGCAGGAAACATCAATCAGAAACCGTATATATGTAGCTTTTACTCAATGACTTTGGATATTAGGGGTCCTATTTTACCATTTTGATTCTAAGTGCTGGGTGGACTTGGAACTGGGAGTGTTTCAGATCTGACTCTGAGACCTGTTCTCAGGTGTCCCCATAAGCACTTTGCCTGCAAAAATACCAGCGATTGCGAATTGCGTTGCACAAGCCTGTGGGTGGGGCTTGACGTGCCCGAAACACTGCAGCTCCGATCGGCGCCTCCAACTGCGCATGCGTAGAAAAAAATTATAGAATGCGGCTCCGCTGCCATATCGCTCATGAGCCGGATAATGCCTCCCCCTGGCCCCACAGACATTGCCCCACCCCAACAGCATTATTGATCCCATTATCCCCCACCCCTCTGCCACCCAGACCGATCACGGGCCCCCCCTTCCCCCTCTCTGATCACAGGCAAAATGGCAGCGGACCCCTCCACTTCTCCCTCGCTGATCATAGGCAGATTGGCAGCGCACCCCCCCTTCCCTTCCACTAATCATAGACAGAGTGGCAGTGGACATCCCCTTCCCCCTCACTGATCACAGGCTGAGTGACAATGGACCCCTCCACTTCCCCCTCACTGATCACAGGCAAAGTGGCAGTGAATCCCCCTTCCCCATACTGATCACAGGCTGAGTGGCAGCGGACACTCCTTCCATCTTAATTGAGTTTTTGAAGGGGTAGCCAAGAAGGTAGATGAGGGCAGTGCAGTTGATGTTGTCTGCATAGACTTTAGCAAGGCCTTTGACAAGGTACCGCATGGTAGGTTGTTGCATAAGGTTAAATCTCACGGGATCCAGGATGAGGTATCTAAATGGATGCAAAATTAGCTTCTTGACAGAAGCCAGAGGGTGGTTGTAGAGAGTTGTTTTTCAAACTGGAGGCCTGTGACCAGCGGTGTGCCTCAGGGATCAGTGCTGGGCCCACTGTTATTTGTCATTTATAGGGGGCATGGTTAGTAAGTTTGCAGATGACACCAAGATTGGTGGCATAGTGGACAGTGAAGAAAGTTATCTCCAATCGCAACGGGATCTTGATCAATTGGACCAGTGGGCTGACGAATGGCAGATGGAGTTTAATTTAGACAAATGCGAGGTGATGCATTTTGGTAGATTGAACCAGGGCAGGACTTACTCAGTTAATGGTAGGGTGTTGGGGAGAGTTACAGAACAAAGACATCTAGGGGTACATGTTCATAGCTCCTTGAAAGTGGAGTCACAGGTGGACAGAGTGGTGAAGAAGGCATTCGGCACGCTTGGTTTCATCAGTCAGAACATTGAATACAGGAGTTGGAATGTCTTGTTGAAGTTGTACAAGACATTGGTAAGGCCACACTTGGAACACTGTGTGCAATTCTGGTCACCCTATTATAAAAAGGATATTATTAAACTAGAAAGAGTGCAGAAAAGATTTACCAGGATGCTACCTTGATGGTTTGAGTTATAAGGAGAGGCTGAAAAGATTGGGCCTTTTTTCTCTGGAGTGTAGGAGGCTGAGGGGGTGACCTTATAGAGGTCTATAAAATAATGAGGGGCATAGACAAGGTAGATAATCAATATCTTTTCCCAAAGGTAGGGGAGTCTAAAACTAGAGGGCATAGGTTTAAGTTGAGATGGGAGAGATACAAAAGTGTCCAGAGGGGCAATTCTTTCACAGAGGATGATGAGTGTCTGGAACAAGCTGCCAGAGGTAGTAGTAGAGGCGGGTATAATTTTATCTTTTAAAAAGCATTTAGATAGTTACTTGAGTACGATGTGTATAGAAGGATATGGGCCAAATGCGGGCAATTGGGATTAGCTTAGGGGTTTAAAAAAAAAGGGCGGCATGGACAAGTTGGGCTGAAGGGCCTGTTTCCATGCTGTAAACCTCTATGACTCTATCTCATTGATCACAGGCAGGGTGGCAACGGACACCACCTTCCACCTCACTGATCACAGGCACAGTGGCAGCAGACACTCCCTTTCCTCCCGCAGCCTATCTCAAGCAGAGAGCTGTCAGACCCACTTTCAGCCCCGCACCACCGATGTCAAGCAGAGAGCCATCGGACACTTGGCACTTAAATGGCCGTCACGCCCATTTCAGATGCGGTCCCGATCGTGGCCATTTTTGGGCTTCGGTAAAGGGGGAACCAGTGCAGAGGTGGGCGCAGATCATGCTACTTGTTTCATGCCCGACTTTACCAAGTTGATGGTAAAATCGGGCCCTAGGAATTAGCATCTTACCATAGTGCTGTTCATATCAGTTCTGGGCAGATGTCTAAATCTGTGATTGTTCCCCAAATATTTTTTTCTTATTCCATGCCTTTTCAAACATTTATTGCCTGCTTTACATGCAAGAAAAAGATTTTTTGGCCACTTTGAGACTACATAAACACATACCTATCAGATTTGTAATCAGAGAGTATACTCTGGAAAGCAATTTTGGAACCTAAGTCATGCCCATGTTGGTCAAGCAAGACTCAAAAATAATCTGTTTATTTCTGATAATGGAAAAGAATTGTACAGTGAAGCAAGTAGGGTATTTTGCCAAATAAACACTCAAACCAAGTTTGCTTACAGAGAAAACTTTATGCAATTTTATTGAGCACTAGACTGAATATTTGCTGAACAAAATGATATAGAATTTGAGCCAAAGTCTGCTGTTTTCGCAAGCAGCAGCTGTATAATATCTTGGAGGAACTTTCTGAATGCATATCAGGAAGAAATTACAGGAAATATATAATTACAAAGAAATAAACAACAAAGTCACTGTCTGCCGTGGGGAATTAATCATATACAAAAGTTATTTTACCATGTATTGTAGAGGGGGGGAGGGAATTACTTGCATACAAGGTGAATTACTGTACTGTGTATATATATTTATTCCTTTTTCATACCTTATAAGATTATACAAGTTTGCTTGACCAATCTACATTTAACACAATTTCATGAACTTGTACAATCACTATATGTCAAAGTAGTTTTTTATTTATGCATTAGTGTCACAAGTAGGTTTACATTAACACTGCAATTAAGTTACTGTGAAATTCCCTATTCGCCACACCCCAGGGCCTGTTCAGGAACAGTGACGAAGAATTTAGCATGGCCAATGCACCTAACCAGCGCGTCTTTCAAACTGTGGGAGGAAACCAATGCAGACACAGGGGGAGTGTTCAAGACTCCGTGCATATAGTCACCCAAGCTGGAAATCGAACGTGGTTCCCTGGCGCTGTGAGGCAACAGGACTAACCATTGTACCACTGTGCTGCCAATCCTGCAATGTTAGATGATTAAGTCAACACAGAGATGCCAACTTACAATAGTGTTTAGGTTTATCCTTTGGGAATGAAGTCAGTTAATGGCACTGTGGTATCATGGCCTCTTTAAGAGGACGATGCTTGAGGGCCATGTTATCGGGCCGGACGCAATGGAGAGGCTGTGCGGGAAGCTGAGCCAATCAAGAGCAAGGGCGCAGGTCCTATGTTAGGGAGGAACCTCAGTTGGAGCCAGGGTGAAGAGAGCAGACATGTATTGCAGTTCTGTCAGACCCTTGATTATAAGTATAGAAATATTATTGTTAAAAATGAATTATAACTTGTAGCCACAACGGGTCGCCTCTGAAACTATTACAGGCACATAGTCGAAATGTAAAGATAAATAATAAGCTGCCAATCGGGCACTGAAATGAGGAATGTATGAAGCAGAATGACAGGTTGAATTCATGGTAGAACTAAAAATGTGATAGGCATCTTTATCCTTATTTGGCATGTTGCTTGGTGCTCAGTTAGCACCTTCCTGTTGTTTGTTGGTACAATCTCATCAACCTTGGCAAGGTCAAATAACTTGCTGATTGGAGGGTCGAGAAAAGATGTAGACCTGGAAGTGGGGAAGACCAAAATATGTAAACCAGGCATTTCTACACCGGGTTATTTACAATTCAAAATGAGACCTTTACTGATTTAAAGCAAGTTTGAGTAGCTTTTTTAGCCTTACATTAGTTCATAGAGTGCACTATTGATCATAATTTTAAAAAACAGCATGACCAGGAAACAGACTGTTAACATATCTGGAAAGGCAAATTAATAATATTTCATAGTTTGATTTATAAAGTGCATGATTAACTATGCATGACAAGCAAAATGGTCGGGTGGATTTTAATTCCTGCACCCTGACAGAAACCACCAATTTTCTTTCTCCACCTTTCGGGTATCTTAAAATCTGTGGACTAATTTTGTTGACAACCTGATTAATTTATGTTAAACAAAGGTCCAATTGCATAAATAGGATCCTCAATGCCACTTTTATTGTCAGTATCTTCCGTGGACAAGCTATTTAGTGGAATCTCAGACTCAAAGCGAAGGCCCTATAAGGAAATAAACATCATATTTTAATGGGGCCAGCAGGAGCAAGAGTGCTTCTCTAAAGCCCCAAGATATAGATTGGGCTGCAACACCCTTAGTATTTCCAAAACCCTCACCGATCCAAACCTAATGCCCTTGTTTGCTGACAGAAGGGCAGATTCTGGGCTGCCTAATATTTGTCAACTCAGACCTGATGAGCTGCCTCTGGATGCCCATCTGGGGTGAGCAGCTCACCATTTCTATTTAACTGATGCCTGGTGCTTAAATTCTATCAGGCAATGGGAGGCCCAGTTGCCTGTGGGTCAATTAATAACCTTAAGTGCTCAATTAATGATTACTTAAGAGTCTCCTCCCGCTGCCATTGGGATTTAATAGAACATAGAACATAGAACATTACAGCGCAGAACAGGCCCTTCGGCCCACGATGTTGCACTGACCAGTTAAAAAAAAAAACTGTGACCCTCCAACCTAAACCAATTTCTTTTCGTCCATGAACCATGCCAAGCATTCAGCCTGGCACTGCTTGGTCTGGTGGCTGTTAAGGGGAGACGTCCGCCCTTCACAGGCCCCAAGTGCTCACACTCCACACACTGAAACCAAGTGGCAGATGCCACCCTTTCTCTTTTGGATTTTTCATCAAATCCCCCCCAGATGCTTGTCACACTGCGAGCTAACTGATATCACTGAACTCTGACTTTCACATGAATGTTTCAAAACTCCAATCTTGAAAACATGTCTTGGAATTTTGTCCCAAACAATACTTTCTCTTGGATGACTTCACTGGGGAGCCACTCCTAGGATTTCAATATCTCCTTTCAGTATTCCTCTGCCTTTTGTTTCCACATGCACTCAAGCTTCTACACAATCTCTCATGTACCCAGCATAACAAAATAAGACTATTGCTCCACAAAGACTGGCCAAGTAGTGGATAGTGTAGAGGATAGCGATAATCTCCAAAACAATATCGATGGGTTGGTGGAGTGGGCGATAAAGTGGCAGATGGATTTTAACATAGAGAGGTGTGAGGTAATGCATTTAGTCAGGTCAAACAGTTATAGGAAATATACAATAAATGGGAATATACTAAGAGGAGTAGATGAAGTCAGAGATCTTGGCGTACAAGTACATAGGTCCATTCAGGCAGCAGTTTAAGTAGATAAGGTTGTAAAGAAGGCACATGGAATGTTCTCCTTCATTGATAGAGGTATAAAATATAAAAGTAAGGATATAATGTCAGTGTTGCATAAAAAACTGGTGAGGCCATGTCTGGAGTATTGTGTGCAGTTCTGGTCACCATATTATAGGAAGGATGGAATTACTTTGGAAGGAGTGTAGAGGAGGTTTAAAACAATGTTGCCAGGGCTAGAAAAGTATAGCTATGAGCAGACATTGGAAATGTTGGTGTTATTTTCCTTGGAAAAAAGAAGGCTGAGGGGGTGACTTGACATAGGTGTACAAAATAATGAGGGGTAGAGATAAAGTGGACATGATAAAATTGTTTCCCTTGGTAGAGAATTCTAGAACCAAGGAAGAGAGATCCAAGATAAATGGCAGTAGGTGTGGAGGGGATATGAGGAAGAACTTTTATAGAGTGTGGTGGGTGTCTGGAATTCACTGCCCGAGTTGGTAGTGGATACTGAGACTCCAAACGCTTTAAAGTACCTAGATTTGCAGCTAAAGTGCTGTCAGCTACAGGTCTATGGGCTGGGTGCAGGAAGGTAGGATTAAAAAGGGCACCATGGTGCCTTCAGGCTAGCATGGACAGGATGGACAAAATGGCCTCCTTCTGTGCTGTAACCTTTCCATGGTTCTATGCTTCAATGGCTGCATTATGCTGTCACTAATCTTTTGATTTACTTCAGATGTCTGGCTATTCATCGAGACGACTTTAAATTTGGTTCTCACAGTTGTCTCTTTAACTTCGAGCCCTTTCTCTGCTTTTCACTTGAAATTCACCTGACCAGGACCTTGTCTAACTTTTTGTTCTTTGTTCCTTTAACCTAACCGTCTTCCTGAGGCATAATTTTGTCCCAACTCTTTTGCTCATTTTGGGAAGTTTCTTCCCTGCAGCTCTATTGTCCTGTCTAGTTTCTCCTCGTTCCAGTTTAAAACTAACTCGAAAGTTATTTTTGTCCTACAGTGGCCCCTGGTTGCTAAGCAACAACCTAGTTTTCCTTAAAGACCAATTTGCTTTCATGTTGTAAAAGCTCATTATCATACGTGCATCTAAAACAAACTGAAATCATTACTTCTTTCAAATACGGTAACCCAAATTTAAAATTACTTAAAGCTATACTCCATTTCCCCAAATACAACTATAGATTATTTAAAACTACTTATATTTCGTGATACTATGACCTGTCAACCTAGCCTTGGCTGACCTTCTTGAGGACTGGCTTCAGTTCTAGAAGTAGCCTCTGGTGGTGCTATTGGGAGCAAAGATCTGCTGGGTATTTGATTCACTGGTGGCTCACTGAGATGAGACTTGTTCCCTGGATATAGACGCAGGTATGACTCAAATCAATTAACAGCTTAAATAACTGCGGGGCGAGCTGGTCTGATGGAGGTCAGCTCTCCCCAGAATGTTGGCACTGTTGTTAGCACTACTGTTTCACAGTACCAGGAATCCAGGTTCGATTCCAGCCATGGGTGATTGTGCAGAGTTTGCACATTCTTCCCGTGTCTGCGTGGGTTTCCTCCGCGTGCTCCTGTTTCCTCCCTTAGTCCAAAGATGTGCAGGTTAGGTGGGTTGCCATGCTAAATTACCCCTTACTGTCCTAAGATGTGTAGGTTAGATTGATTAGCCATGGTAAATGCGCTGCAATAGAGCAAAGGGGAAGGATGTTCTTTCAAGGAGTTGGTACAGACTCAATGGACCAAATGGCCTCTTTCTGCACTGGGGATCCTGCTTTTATGCAGGGTTCCTGCTTCCCCCCTCAGTTAAATCCAACAGACTCTTTCAGGTTAATAACCTCCCAATTAAACTAGAAAAAGTCAAGAGATGGAGCAGGTTTCAAGCAAATATGGGGGCACATTCTGCATTACATTCTGCACTCTCTCGTTTCCTTCTCTATGAACAGTAGGCTTTGTCTGCATAGCACGCAAGAAACAATACTTTTCACTGTATACGAATTACATGTGACAATAATAAATCAAATCAAATCAAAAGTAAGGGCAAGACGGCAGTGGGAGAATAACAAAAGGGAAGTTTGTAACAGGGTGGAAAGCTGGAGAGATTCAATGACAAAAGCTGTAACATTGTAAGGCAAAAGGAATTTGTCATGGACAAGTGAAAAAAAAGGATCTAAATGAAATATATAATAACAGAATCATTACCAACAGCTATTGTCTGAAAAAAATGTTAGCGAAGATTATGATTTGAAATTGTTGAACTCAATTTTGAGTCTGGAATTGTTGAACTCAAAAATTGAATCTGGAAGGCTGAAAAGTGTCTAATCAAAAGACGAAGTGCTGTTCCTCGAGCTTCTGTTCAGCTTCATTAGAACAATGTAGGAAGGCAAACGCACATAGGTCAGAGTGGGAGTGAGAAGAAGAATTATAATAAAATGCAACTAGAAGCTCAGGGTCACATTTGCAGAATGAATCGAGGTGATCCACAAAGCGATCGTCCAATCTGCGGTGTGTCTCCCCAAAGTCACTTGTCATTTTAACAGCATGATGCATGAAATGATTAAGATCTAGTTAGTGGGAAATAAAAATAGAATTTGCATTTGTATTGCATTACTTCTTGAGATAGACTTGACCTTTGTTGAAGTATTAATGATTGCATAGCAGATTGAAGCTGCCATGGGTAATGTTAAATTCATTACTGAGAAATATATGCTTCAGCTTTATGGTATTTGTTCGAAATACAGGCACTTTTTATTAGCTAGCAACATTAAAACAATGTTAAATCTAACCTTAGACCCAAAGAGAAGGTGACAGATTCTCTGGGTTTCCTTAACAGACCATCTGGTAAATAGCTGATCATTCCCTACCAAGAATGCTAAGTGTTAATTATATGCAAAACAGAACGTAATTCTAAATTTTGCATCCATTCTTGCACCCAAAGGATAAAGTGACTGTATGCAAAATTGTTGTGCAAGTCTTCATAATTCTATCACCAATATAATGAAATATAATTGCCGTGCGTTGCAGCCTTGGCTTACTCAGTCCCCACTTAGCATATTTTTAATACAGAATTGTATCTTAGGCAGCAGCTGTTGGAAAAGGAGTGGTATAAGATGGGCTGGTCCTTATACATCTCAGCCCATATTCAGTTTCATTGGCTTTAATTCCTATCCTTTTGCCTTCAAGCTTTACTTCAGTGCTGTAAAAATGTAACCAAGGTTCAAAATTCAGTGTACACTGAGGGGTTCTGCCATAGACACCGGGAGTTTCCATGCCCACTAACGCAAAGTTTTCCATGCCAGTGTGGTGAGCCATGAGCCACCAGAGGGTTCTTATGGTCCCACACAAATCAATGGGCTTTTGCGTGGCTCACTTGTCCTGCCTGGGTAACCACTGCAAGGGATCAACTTTTTTCTTTTTCCTTGCTGATTGTGATGGCAGTACTTGTTTGGCCCCTTCTACCTAATAGCTGAGCAAATGGACTCAATGGATGGAGGCAAAAACTAGCAGCAAGAGGCCACAGGTAGCCACATTTCTGTCCATCTGACCAGTCCCTTGATATTTTCCCACAGTCTCCAGCCTTCTTCCTCACCATAGACTGCATGACCAATCTGCATATCATTTGGGACCGTGCCTCCTACAGTTAAGATTGAATCATTGATTATACATTACAAACAGCAAGGGAAATAAGCTCTGAGAAGCACCACTGAAAACAGCCTTCCAGTCACAAACATACTTGCTGGCAAATCTCTTTGCTTTCTGTCTCGAAGCTAATCTTGATTCCCACAGGGACCTTTCTCTTGGGATTTTTAGTGTTTTGCCACATGGAACCTTGCCAAAAAGCCCAGGCAAAAGCCATGTAGTGAACATCAAACGTGACACCCTCATCAACCCTCCTTATGAATTTCTCAATTAATTAAATCAGATATTTAGTCAACCCTCTCTTAATAAATCCATGCTGACTGCCCTTACCTCCTTAAATGACAATTTATATCATTTATCAGAATTTATCCCAATAATGGCCACAATTCTTTCATCGCAACCCGCAACTTTTCTGGCGGGTTGCGGTGGGAGATGCGCGTCACCAGTTTTGTTCCGGGATTTGCGCATGCGCCGGGAATGCATGCACATCTCCCAGAGCAGGCGACCAGTCGCCGGTCAGACCACGCTGGAAACCAGCGGGAAGGCAGCTAAGTCATTTGAATCTGTTTTTAATGTTTTAAATGTATTTTCAATCTAATTATAGTGAACTTACCAGTCCTGATTGAATTTCCCACCCTGCCAGGAGTACTTCATTCCGGCAGGGTTTACACTAGCTCCCCATGTTCGGGGAACTAGCGGGACACCCTGCCAGAATGAAGGGGGGACAATCGGAACCCCCCAGGGGGTTGGGCGGCAGGGGGTGTGCCCCCTGGGCATGGTCACCCTGGCAGTGCCAGCCCGTGCCCTCTGGCATTGCCCAAGGGGCAAAGTGCCCATGCCGGGGGCACCTTGGCACTGCCCATCAGGCATTGGGCAGTGCCAAGGGGGTGGGGCCTAGGGTGGGCAGGGCCCAGGATGATTGGTGGGGGTGGGAAGTCCCACTGCCACTCTGCAGACAGGATTGGTTTAGAATGGAGGGAGGGCAGCGATTGGGGCGGTCTGGCGTGGGGGTTGGTCTGTCGGGTGGGGGGGGGTCTGCCTCCCGAGAGGGTTCTGACCCCGGGGAGGGTCAGCGGATGGGGGAGGGGGTCTGCTGGGGGAGCGGGGTGGGGGGATCGCCAGGAGAATGGGCTGTACATAGGGGTGCTCCGGGATGGGGGGTCAGGGCTGGCCCGGGAATTGCTGTGGGGGTTGCAATCAGGTCATGTGGGGGGAGATAGAGGGGCAGCACCATGGTGGTGCCGGGTTGGCCAGCGATCGAGCTGGCCAGCAAACAGGGAGTCTGACAGATTGAGACTACTGCGCATGCGCAGATTTCCAGAACTGTCAGACTCCGGCGCGAATAAGCCCCGCCCCCCTGGGCTTTTAATGATACTCACGACTGGGACGTCTGCAGTGCACAGATTGGGGAGATTCGAGTGAGAAGCTGAACTGACAAAACAGTCTGGATCTAGAACAGTTTTCCTGCCAATTCAGTGCTTTTGGGAGAATTGCCCCCAATATGTCCAGCACTGAAGTTCGGCTGACTGACCCTTCAACCACTCAGACTATTTCTTTCACCAGCATCATGCCTCGTAGCCAGACAGGATTAAATATGATGTCCAAAGCCTTTGAAATGTCTTCCTTGCTTCCCTTAGTGGCTTAGAATACATTTCATTTTTGGTGTGCATATTCAAAACAGGATTCTTTTTCCAAGTGTCCTACTCATCTGTTCGAAAGAACAGATTAATATAGGGACGTTCCAGGTTAAAGCAAGATGTGCGGGGTTAAATGACACCCACTACTTTAGCTGGCCTACCCCCTCCACCCCAGCCTGGTTTCTACAATGAGAGGACAGTTATAAACAGGGCCAAAGTGTCAGCAGTGGCTCATAGGGTAGCATTCTTACATTGAATTCAGTCTCACTCAAGAGACTTGAGAATGAACTTAGGGTGACTTTCTGGTGCAGCTCTGAGAGTGTTGCGATGTCGGAGCTATCATCTTTCTGATAAGACCTCAATCCAAATTTCAGTCTGCTGTCTCTCAGGCAGATACGCAAGATTCCACGACACTACATCAAAGTCTTTTTTTTCTAACTGAACCTACGGCCACATAATCATAGCAAATCACACAGGTCAAGAAAAGGAAAAAGGTAGTGAACTATTATTTTGAATCACGCTATATGTATTGGAGGGATGGAACTTATATCTGCTCTCCAATTCTATCTTCAGCAATCACATGTGCCAAAGTCTAGTTTAGTTTTGTTTCCAAGAGAAATCGGTGTAAGACATCTTGGTGGACCATTGCTGCTGAGAGGGTGAGATTATCATGTCAGGTGATGGCAGACATCTGCAATCCTCTGGAAGAAGCCGTGCTGCTGCTGATTGACCAGGTGATCATGCACAACTTGACCATATGCTGAAGGGGCTTAGAAACACACACAGCTACCGCACTGATTGCAGATGGTAAGGGAAGGGAATTGGGGCTTTCAGTTTGTTTCCCCTTCTCTGTCTGTAACACCATGCAGTTTATTTTTAAATTCATTCTTTGTCTCTGCTTCCAATGCCCTCTTGGGCATGAGTTCCAGCTCAATATCACTCTCTGCATAAAACTATTCTTTCTCACATGTCTCCTGCATTTCTTGCCCAAAACCATCAATCTGTATACCCCAGTAATTGTACCTTCAGCTAAAAGGAATTTTTCTTTATCTACTTTATCCAAACCTATCATCATCTTGTACACCTCTATCAAATGTCCTCTCAATTTCCTGGCTGTCTGAAGAACAATCCCAGATTCTCCAACCTCACCGCTGTAACTAAATCTCCTTGTCTGTGGAGATATTCAGGTACATTTCTTTACACCCCTACATGGACCCTCACATCTTTCCTCAATTGTGGTGACCAGAATTGGATACAATAATCAACCCTCAGATGTAAACTCTTTCCAGCTGCCTCAAGTGAAAACCCCCCTAACTGCCTAAAAGTATGCATTAAAGTGGTACTTGATATTTACATGTCCTGTGATGGTACCTCAGAGTTCACCCATCTGAGGTATCATGATCAAGAAGATCCATGAGCTGCTCTTCCCCACATATTGGCCTGGAGAAGAGAAAATGGAGATACGAATTAATAATTGCAATGTGAAAATGTTGTGATTTTACATAATTAAGGTGAGTGTATTTCAGTCCTTTAAGTGGTGGAGATTTTGGGTATGGAAGATGCTGTCGAAGGAGCCTTATTGAGTTCCTGCCTCTTAGATGGTAGTCATGATGTGGAGATGCAGAACAGCTTCAGAGCTCCCACCCACCTGACGAAGGAACAGCGTTCCGAAAGCTAGTGGCTTTTGCTAACAAATAAACCTGTTGGACTTTAACCTGGTGTTGTTAGACTTCTTACTGTCTTAGATGGTACACATTGCTGTGCACTAGTGAAGGTTTAAGGTAGTGGATTTGGTGATAATCATACAGGTTGCAATTTACCTAAATGGTGTAGAGCTTGTTGCATTTTGATGGAGCTACATTCATACAGGAAAGCAGGGCCTACTTCTAACTTTTGTTTTGTGGATGGTAGACAGGTTTTTGGAGTTAGGTGGTGACTTACTGCAGAAATCCCAGTTCTGGCTTGCTCTTGCAGTCACAGTATTTTTCTGGTTGGTCCAGTTGAGTTTCCGGTCAATCGTGACCCCCCAGAATATTGATGGTTTTGAATTCAACAATGATAATGCCAAATTGTCATTTTGTAGTACAGAACTTGAGTATTGCTGATAAAAGAGACATACTGTTGAAGCTTTTAATCTTGCACTGATCAGGACAGTTCGCAAGAATACCAACAGTAGAAGGAACAGTGATTTCATACTGCACGAGAAGGGATTGCTGATTGTTTGGCAAGTGGACTCCGGTGGAGGCATTAGCAGGGAGGATGCACCAGAAAACAGTTAACTGCCAAGCTTTTGTTCAAATTCAAACTAGGCAGGTGAACTCTGATTGGTTAATGTATAGCCATGGGGAATAAATGAGGGAATGGTTGTTTCCAAGTTTTGGTTTTGTTGGGAAATGTACAGTGCATGGACATGCTCCTTCTGTCTGCAAAGGACAAGGTCCTATGTGTGAATATATGTTTTTAGCTCATGTAAGTGAGCCATGCCGTGAACCTGACTGATGATCTTAAGTTGGTTTTCAATGTAATTCTTAGCACAGTCAAGTTTGTTAGGCAAGTGTGGCCCAATCGTGTAATCATGTCGAATGTTGGACACAATGAGAGGAAGCTTACCAGAAAGTGGCAACATGTTGATTCCAGTGAGAAAAATGGCGTGTTTCTCTCCAGAAAAACATATTGGATCTTACCACAATCTGCCGCAAAAAACAGGGTGGGTGTGTTTCATGCTATCATGTAGGGGGCGGAGCCTCAACACACCTGATTGCACTGAGAATGGGGCACCATGTTTAAAGATTGCACTGATCAGACCAAAACATCATCTCCCTCACTCCCTCCCTTCCCCCCACAATCCCACCACGGAGATCTCAGGGGCACCCCCACACCCCCACCCACTCGATCAGAGCCAGCATATACCCCCAGCAATCAGAGTCATCATTCACCACCCCCGCCCACAACAGACAGTGCTGGCACCCCCTCCCTACCCTTGCCCAAACAGTCAATGCCGGCATTTCCAGTTCCCAAATCCACTCTTCCCACCACCACAAATAAATGAATGACCTCCCCTTGTCCATTCGGCTTTCATTGGGGCAGCCGCGGCGCAGGTTGGCACTGTCAGGTTTGCATCACACCAGCAGTTAAATTTATAGGCCACATTACTCATTTATGTGATAAATGGAACATCTTTTTGACTTGATAGCAGCATTCAGTTTGTGAAGAATTCCACTCAGATTGCTGCTGCATAGTAACAGCATGAAATGTCAAGCTTCAACTATTGCTCAGATTTTTGAGACACCTTGTTCTTCCAGAGTAATCTTAGGTAGACTGGGCACTTTCCAAGGCTGAAAGTGGAGTACTTCGGCCCATTCCTGAGTATGTGTCATATACAGCGAGCACAATCTGATCAGGATAGCCATTATCTCGCAGGATGGCTTTGGTGTGCCCTATTTTCAGCATCAAGCTTGCACAGTGAGAACATGTCTCAGTCTCTATTTACAAAGTTGCTGTTTGGGCCAATCTTACAGCATGTGGAACTGTAGGAATCCCAATATCTATATTGACCAATGAAGGTAGGATTACTGTAAACAGTAGTGGAGAACCCATTGGCACACTTATGAACTCATAAATCAAAGAAAGAGAGCTCATTTGACTGCTGTGCTTCAAAGGTGAATTTGAGTGCAGCAGGGAACCAATTAGGGAAGGAAAGAGGTTCTTACATATAGCTGCGGATTTAAATATGGAGATATCGAGGGGCAATTCTCCCCAAAAAATTCGAAGTGCTGAATTTACAGGAAAACTGGTGTAAATCATAATTGTTTTGTCATTGGGGTTTCATACTCGAATCTCCCACACTCTGTGCAATGCAGAGGTCACAATCGGGAATCTCATTAAAAGTTTGGGGTGCAGGGTCGAATCACGCCTGAGTCTGACAGTTCCAGGCCTCTGAGAAAGCGCAGTGGCCCTGAACTGTCATCCTCCCATTTGTTTGCCAGTTCGATTGCTGGCCAGCCTGGGACCCCCGCAGTTCTGCCCCTCCCAACACTGTCACAGGCCAATCGCGGCCCCCACGAGCATCCCCAGGCCATTCCCGACCTCCCATCCTGTCCTGGATCGCCTCAGTCTCCAGCACCACCTCCTCCTCCAGCAGTGACGATCCCCCCATCCCTCCACCCACCCGGCAGACCCCCCTCCACGGGAAGCAGAGCCCCTGGGAGGCAGACCCCAATCTATCTATTTCCTTCTTAATTCAGTGATTTGGCTTCCATAGCCTTATGTGGTGAAGAATTCCACAGGTTCACCACTCTCCACGTGATGGAGTTTTTCCTCAGCTCAGTCCTAAATGGTCTACCCTGTATCTTGAGACCATAACACCTTGTTTTAGACCCTCAGCCAGAGGAAACACCATCCCTGTACCGAGTCTGTTCAGCCCTGTGAGAATCTTTAGACATTCGATACATGTCAGTGAAATCATCTCTCATTCTTCTAAACTCCAGTGAGTACAGGCTTGGTCAAGCAGGGTTTTCTGCCATGCATAGTGGCAGGTGCAACAGTTATGAATTTGAACCCATAGTTAAGAATAGCGTGCATTTTGTTAACATAGCCATGCTTGTTTAAGGATGTCTATTCCACTACTTTTGTCAGGTTTAGTCATATATACATCACGATTGGCCTTCAGGTCTCACACCACTACTAGACATTCATATTGCGTGTGAACAACCAGCCAAGTCATTTGGAATCCCGCAATCTGCATGTGATAGATCAGTTAGGAATGCTTTCAAGGATCCAGCATTTTCAGCGGATGCCGGTTTATGGTGGGACAGTTGGGAGCAGAGGTATTCGAATGCAGCAATTACCTCTTCCCATTTGCCATAGGATGAAGACACACCAAAATTGAAACCATGACCAGGAACAAACTCCTCGTTTTTAGAGAGTTCAGGGTCAGAGAGATTTGCTACCTTTCTCGCAGTGTCATTAATTGCACTGCCAAACTGTTTCTGGTTCATTGTGCTTAGAATGCAGGTGTTTTTCAAGCAGCTATTGTTTCCAGTGTGGTCATTTCATTGAGCCAATTTTAGTGGTGCAAATAGATTACATATTTACACTGTTCAAAATTTCCAGACATCAAAAGGTACGCTGCCTTACAAAAATGCCATCCACAGTTCTTCATTTGGATTACAGACATTGATGAGGCCTGTTAAATGTGCCAACCAACTAAGGTCACAAAAGGTTAATATTTGCTCTTGAACAAAAATACCCCTTGTGACATGCATTGTAAACCTCCCACTGAATTAACAACTATTTTCTAGAGATATGTACAAATGGTGTTTGATTTAAGCTTTTAAATAAAAAAATAAAGCATTATAAAGCGCCCTAATTGCTTGAAAACTGAGTCTAACCAGAAATTCAAATGCATAAATCACTTGTTTTTATCTTGACGAGTTTTAGAATAATTTATTGTAAGTTTGGTTTTCAATCACAGTAAATGTTTTGTTACTGTGAGTACCATGTCCAATATCTGAGAGTTTCCCTTCAGTGGTCATGTTATTTCACGAGTATGCATTGCTCAATGACGCTGAGACCTTGAACTAATGTGTACTCAAATAGCCATTCATGCATTCAGGGGGTGGCAGGCTTATTGGTCTGGAAATCAGCAGCCATAGTGTTGCACAGTAAATCATTCTGAGGAATGGGACCTGCAGAATGGAGAATCGCAGGTAGAACAACTAATGCTGCCATGTTTAATGGAGGATTAATCCATCTTCCATGGGGCTTCATGTAGGGAAATCAAGACCAAAAGTAGTCTTTGAGTGAAATAAGATTCAAGGGCATGGAATAATTAGACCAAGGGCAGACAGATGTCATTAAGTTCCTCTTTTCCAGTCAGATAGTCTGGGGGGGATTTTCCACCAGTTTACAGTAGGTGGGAGGGCCGGAGGGGGTGGAGAATCCAGCAGGAGTCCCAGAAAGGCTTTTACGCTTGTACCCATCCTCATGCCAATGGCGTAATCGAGTTCCTCCCTTTAAAGATCAGCAAGCATTAGCATCGACTTATCAGGCCTTCTCACTGTAGCATTTCCATGAGTAAGGAATTCCCCCACAGGTTTTGATAAGTGGGGACCTGGCAAACAGAGCCTGCCAGGGCCACACAAGTAAGTACAGTCCCGGGGGGGCGGGGGGGGGCGGGGGGGGAGGGTCATGCCAGGGCAGTACCCTGGCAGTGCCCTCTTCTAACTATTTAAAAATATAGCAGGAAATCCAGCTGGTGTGCTACCCTCTGCTTTTCCCACCCGAGACAGCACTTTAAAAAAAATCAAAAATTTCCACGCTTTGTTTCTATTTATCTGTAGTATTTGATTTATATCTATATGAAAAATCCTGCACCCGTGCACAATTACTACAATATAAATTCATAAAGGAGTCTGCCTACATAAACTTGTTATGTTGAAGTTACACGCTCTCACCAGGGATGAAGCTTTTAAATATATTATACGGCATCAATAGCATTATTCTTCCAGATCCATTACTTGTTACTTGAATGCCAATATGCCTATCGACACACCTCTGGGTTTATGGGAACCACTATAAGCTAAGTTGCCTGAAATGTTGGCAGCTGCCAAACCTCTCCACGGTTACTCATTGTTGAGTATTGCCACTTGATTTTTCCTGTATACCTTTAGCCAACAATTGCTCCTCACAGATGGTGAGATAAACAGCAGACATTTGGACACACAAGTCTTGAGGAAAATATAACATTTGCAGAAAATAAGATTGAGAGTGAATGGAAGAAATTTGCAAAAAGCATTAGGAATGGGTGAGGAAAAACGTCAACTCAGATACAAGAGACTGAAAGAAGCAACAGAGAGAAATAAAAATGAAGCCAAGAAGTCATGAATAATGAAAAGAAAAGAAACATTCAGTACATTGCAACACATGGCAAACAAAATCTTATACATTGGAAAATTTGATTAAATATGACAAATATATTTACTGGGCAATCTCTTTCAACATTGCTCAGTGTCCCAGTTTTTAGAGGCAGGTACTGAAGCAGAATTTTTAAGTCCCCACGTAGGCCTGGCCAATGATGAACATAATGGTTTGGAGAACAGATTTAATGCACTGATGGAATGACAGAAGGGAAGACCCGGAGGAAGCAGGCATTACCTGAGGGACTGTGTAAGCAGATATTATGCAACCAAGGTCACATGGTACAGAAGGAGAGTGAATGAAGGCATGCAGCACGGCAGATGGTAGTTTTGTGCGAAGGGTGACACACACAGAAACATAGACTCATATATAATAGAAGATGGCCATTCGACCCATTTTATCCCTGCCGACCCACTGAATAAACTTTCAGGCAGTTCCATTCTCAAGCCTTGTGCCCCTGCGAGTCTTTTCCTCTCTTAAGTACACACCCAAATTTAATTTTTGAAATTTAATATTGAATCTGCTTCCACCACCCATTCAGGTAATGCATTCCAGACCATAACACACTGCACAAAAACATATCGCCTCATCTCCCCTTTTGCCTTTTGTCCCAATTATTTCAAATCTATGACTTCAGGTTATGGAGCCTCCTGCCAGTGAAAACAGCTTGTTCCTATGTGCTCTAGCAAGACTCCTCATCATTTTGAACAACTCTATTGAATCTCCCCAGAACCTCCTCTGCTCTAAGGCGAACAATCCCAGCTTCTTTAGACTGTATCCCTCACCCAATCCCCTCCGCACCCTTTCCAAGGCCTTGAAATTAACCCATAACATTCACCATTTTGCTTGTATCTGGGGCTGATTATAAAGGTCGGAAGTAAAGCTTGTAAATTTTTGTTTCTGGTTTTGGAAATTGATTGGTCCATGCTAACAACACAGAATTATTCATTGTGGGGTCAGTGCAGATCAATCAGTCATGCTTCTGGCATACTACAGTCATACAGTAGCATACAGACATAAAACTTGTAATCCAGATATATCTGTTATGTTTTTTATATTCTTATATGTGTCCTTTTAGCAGTGTCTTGACGTCAGCAAAATTCCCTGAACATGAAGTTGTATTAGTTGTGTTGCTAACAGTGAATGATCTTTCTACACTTTCTGTATTGTACTGCATTGAATCCAAACCAAAATGTTACATTTATATAATGCTTTTCATGATTTCAGGATGTGTCGAAGTGTTTTTCAGCTATCAAGGTATTTTTAAATGTAGTCTGTTCCAGTGGTACTTTTGAGAAATAAATATTGGCCAGGACACCTGGAGAACTCCCCTGCTCATCTTCAAATAGTGCAATGAAATCCTTTCCGTCCACCTCAATGTGATGGATATTAGGAACTGATTCTCTATTAGGATTTGGACAAAAATGTTTAGGATGAGCTCAAGTTGGTGGAAGATGGGCGAATGGGAAGCTAGTCAAGAGCGCTTTGAATTGTTAGGGTGATCAGGGCACAGTTGAAGATTTCAGCAGCAAATGAGCTGAGACAGGGGAGAGAGGGACAATGCTACATATAGAAATCTGCAGTTTTCATCCTGGATAGGATACAGGGCTGGAAGATGAGTTCATTGTGAAATAGGATGCCACAGTTGAAAATATTTTTGCTTTGACCTGAGACAGTGGCTAAATGTGGGAATGAAATTGATGACAAGGGAACACAATTTGCAGCAGGCGCCCAAGACAATGGCCCTGTCTCCCCTTAATTAGAAATTTGTTCAGCTCACACTCTGGGATTTAGGTTAATGCTAAAGTGTCATCTCTGAGGCAGCGCCCCAGGATAAAGAATATCCTGCTTCCTCGCTGGTTCAATATATTCTGAGTTTGCTGATAAGTCCAATGCAGATTCTGCCACATGCAGGAATCATGGTGCTTGAAGGATTGGGTAGATGGATTGTTTGGAGGTTTGTGTGCACCCTTTGACACCTCACCTTTGTCTCTGCATGTTCCCAATAAGGTGTATCTGTGTTCAGTGCCTTCCCAACCTTAGCCTTTTCCATTATGCTCCATCATTTGTCATGGTTTCTCATGAGTGGGGATATTTGATCTCTTCAGAGATGCATTGAGGACATTCCTAAAGCACTCCTGCTGTACTCGTTGCCTGCCACAATCAAGTTCTGAGTTGAGCAGTTGCTTTGGGAGTTTGGTGTCAGCCATGGAAATCAAATGTCCCACCCAGCAGAGATGATTTTGTGCAATTAGCACCTTGTTCCTCGGCATGTTGGTTTAGGAGGCAATGCTGCTGTTGGGTTGCCCTTCTTGCCATCTTGAAAAAAGGATCTTGCATAGGCAGCACTATTGGTACTATTCTGGTGCTTTGAGATGCCTGCTGTAGCCATCCCAACCACTGAAGCTTATAGGACTGCAGGAATCACAGCTGCCAAGTTAACCATGACCTCAGTCTTGGGTTTGTGATCATGGTCCTTAAATATTCTTTTCCTGAGTTGTCCAAAAACTGAACTGGCACACTGGAGGCAATGACGATTCTTGTCATCAATATCTGCCTTATACTATTGAGGGAGTGCAAAAATGCCAAGTCAAAGCTAACACCCTCTGAATGAGACTTTAAAGTAAGGTTTTGTCTTTAGTTCAGTGGAATTGAAGATTCCATGGCACTGCTTGAACAAGGAGGAGGTCTTGTGGTGCACTGGGTAATGTCCCTGCCTCTGAGTCAGAAACTCTGGGTTCAAGTCCCAACCCGCGACTTGGTGGCCAAGGAATGTGCAGGCACAATGCGCTCAAACAGGTTGCATTGCAACCTGCAAATCCTTCCAACAGGATTTGGAAACAAAAAAGATGATAGCAATTTTAGAAGCACCACGTTCTCAAAATGTGATGCAACTGAGATAATTTACCAACTAGGATAGATCAACTATTATGGTCAATTAATTCTAAATGTACAAAGTTTATTTGTTAGCGTCACAAGTAGGCTTACATTGACATCACAATTAAGTCACTGTGAAAATCCTCTAGTCATCACACTCCAGCGCCTGTTCGGGTACACAACAGGGACAATTTAGCATGGCCAATGCACCTAACCAGCACATCTTTCGGACTGTGGGAGGAAACTGGAGCAGCCAGAGGAAACCCATGAAACCCATTGGGAGAATGTGCAAACTCCACACAGACAGTGACCCAAGCCGGGAATCGAACCCGGGTCCCTGACACTGTGAGGCAGCAGTGCTAACCACTGTGTCACCCTGCCACCCATCAAGCAACTTTACTGAAGCCACTGCACACTTTGTTATGTGCAGTGCCATGCCCGTTTAACATATAAGAATGTGAAAGAGCTGATAAAGAGGTTAAGGAAATCAGAGTTACTAGTTCATTTTAATTCCAAGTTGAAGTTACAATGCATTTGCGATTCATCATCCTGTGAGGTAGGTGCAGTCATCTCACATATAACGTCCTCAGGAGAAGATCGACCAATAGCTTTTGTTTCACAAACATTTACTAGCACAGCAACAAATTATGCTCACTTAGACAAAAAAGTTTTGAGTATATTGTATGAAGTAAAAAGATTTCATCAATAACTTTATGGCCATTAGCTTGCACTTTTGTGCAGACCCTTGACAACAATCTTTGGGCAGGATAAGGTACTCCTTCTTTAGCAGCTGGTAGGTTACAGAGGTGATCTTTGATATTATCGGCACACATCTACGATATTAAATATCATCAATTGGAATAATATACAAACGCTGATGCTTTGACAAGATTGCCATTACAAATCAAACAAGAACCTGAAGAAAATTTTGTTAACATCCTATTTCTCACAAGTGGATCGTGTACCTCTGACTTCACCTCAAGTTCAGAGACAAGTGATGAGGAAGGCTATGGATATAGACCTTAAAAGAACAATGACGGAAACAGATTGTTAAAGAAAAAACAGATCTAAGTCCTGATGTCACAAGAGGACTTCACAGAATGAATCATAGAATCCCTACAGTGCAGAAGGAGGCCATTCGGCCCATCGAGTCTGCACCGACCACAATCCCACCCAGGCCCTATCCCCACATATTTTACCCGCTAATCCCTCTAACCTACGCATCTCAGGACTCTAAGGGGCAATTTTTAACCTGGCCAATCAACCTAACCCGCACATCTTTGGACTGTGGGAGGAAACCGGAGCACCCGGAGGAAACCCACGCAGACACGAGGAGAATGTGCAAACTCCACACAGACAGTGACCCGAGCCGGGAATCGAACGCAGGACCCTGGAGCTGTGAAGCAGCAGTGCTAACCACTGTGCTACCGTGCCGACTTGAATTGACAGACCAGAGTGGGTTTTACTGTGGGGAATCTGAGTGATTATTCCTCCGCATTTGTGTGAAAGAATCTTTGAACAGCTGCAAGAGAGACATCCAGGTGTGGTAAGAATGAAGGAACTGGCACAAGGTTATTTTTGTTGGTCAGCAAGAGATGCACAAATCGAAGAGAGAATGGGGCAATGTCAGTCCTGTGCAAAAGTAAGAAACACTCCACTGCCACAATCCTTACATCCATGGGAGTGGCTGAAACAGCCATGGCAGAGGGTCCACACAGATTATGCTGGTCCAATAGAGGGACACATGTTCCTAGTATTGGTAGATGCACATTCCAAATGGCCGGAAGTAGTGATCATAAAATCTACAACAGCAGAACAGACTGTTGAAAAGCCGAATGAAATATTTTCTAGATTTGGTAGATCTAAGCAAATGGTAAGTGACAATGGAACACAATTTTCTTCAAAAGGGTTTGAAGATTACTTGAAAGAAAATGGTATCCAACACATCAAGTCTGCCCTGTACCATCCAGCAACAAATGGTTTGGCCAAACGATCCATAAATCACGAAAACACTCACTAAAGGTATCAAAAGACCAAGGGACATTGTCAAGATGAGTAAATAAATTCTTGTTATCCTACATATCCACTGTACACACAATAACATAGAATTCACCAGCGATGCTGCTTTTAAAAAGGAAGCTTGGAACAAAGTTTGACCTTTTGATACCACCTGGTATTTTAGAAATTGTCGAATGACAACAACAAGCACAGATTGCTGGGAGAGAAGAAAACTCTAAAAAGGGAATATTTACTCAAGGAGAACGTGTACCAGCAAGAAGCTACATTACCAATAAATATGGGTGCCTGCCACTATCCTCACAAAAACAGATCCAATATCTGACACCATACATCATACTGACTAAATATTAGCCTCAAGAATTGAAGTCACTGAGGCTTCACCAGAAATATTTACATCAGAAATGTTAAATAGTGATACATTTGAACAGAGACTAACCACAGAGAGAAATTTAGATGTTATTTCTGCAAAATCTTCAACACCAATTTGAAACTGACACTGAAATTGTTTCACATGAACAGACGAGAAAAAGAACACTTCAAACGTCTCAAGTAGACATATTCCAGAGCATTGAGTACAACCCAAAAGAAATAGATGTCTACCTGAGAGACTGTCTTATTAATTGTATATAAATATTGGAACTTTTGTTGCAAAGTAATATATCTACTGTTTAATTCTACTGGTCTATTGTTGAAATATTGGGGAAAAAATGTCTTTTAGGGACTAAAGAAGTAAAAGGGGAGGGATATTATGTATTTAAACTGGGTGCATCTCAGCTGGTATAACATCACATGATCTGTAAGTTTTAAGTTAATTTATTAGTGTCTTAAGTAGACATACATCAACACTGCATTGAAGTTACTGTGAAAATCGCCACAGACCGGGGCCTGTTCAGTTACACTGAGGGAGAATTTAGCATGGCCAATGCACCTAACCAGCACATCTTTCAGACTGTGGGAGGAAACTGGAGCACCTGGAGGAAACCCACACAGACATGGGGAGAATATGTAGACTTTTCACAGACAGTGACCCAAGCCAGGAATCAAACCCGGGTCCTTGGCGCTGTGAGGCAGCACTGCTAAACATTGTGCTACCTTGCTATCCTAGTGCCATAGCAAAGAGATGTGTGGGCTTTTGTGGCTCTTCCAGCTTAGACCTGGCACTGGCAACACCTTCTTAATAAACCTGCATTGTGTTTTACTACAACACACTCGCAAGGCACCTCATTACTTTTCTCTTTGTGATACCTACCGGTCGATACGTAACACTGCAATAGGAGTGGCAAGGACTGCTGGTCAACAATGTATGAGGCAGAGTGGCATCACTCAAGCTAAAAGCCTCTGGAGACAGACTAATGACCTGATTCAGGAACAACTAGCCCTGGGAACAGATGAAAGTCGACCTTAATGTACCACAAGGTACAGGAAGAGAATTGGAACTTGAACAAGAAGGGGGAATTCTCCAAACAGGGTAACTTTTTTTTTCCCAAATAACACCACCAAAAATAAAAACTAGTAATTTGTTCCTTCTGCGTTAGAAAAATGTTTCTTGCATTCACATATTTAGAACAGTCACTGGACGTCAAAATAATTCATTGTTCACGAAGTGCATGCCATAGGCCAGTGATGAGTCTCATGATAAGGTTCTGCATAAATGCAGCTCTTTCTCTCAATCCCATCATACTGAGCTGAACACAAAAAGCAGAAGCTGCCTGGAGAAATTCACCTTTTGATCTTCATTTCATCCTAAGGGAAGATACCAAGACTCCAATTACACCACAGCTGTAGTGCTGGAGCAAAGTTTCATTAACTTCACATTGACACTATAATTTCCACGGTAAATTTAACAGTGCTGCACTCCCAGAAGGAAGTGCAGGTCAAAGATAGAGCTAAAACACTTTTGCGTTGATTATTTAACCTATGCTCCTATCAAGCACAGTTCCTTTTCAAAGCATGACATTGGAGAATTTGTCCTGTCGTCGGAATCTGGAGTCAGAGGGGACAGAACCGCACTCATAGAATTGAATAGAAATCGCAACATGTCTCACAATGTTTTACAGTTCATCCCTCTGTGTTAATAAAGTTTCTCTGCTCTCTGCCTTAAATCTCTTACATTGAATATTATATGCTTTAGACCCCACTATAACTGGAAACAAACTGTTTCTTTCAGCCATGTGCCACTCATCATTATTTTAGCAAATCTATTAAACCAGACCTGCTGAGTTTTTCCAGCATCCTCTATTCTTGTTTCAGATTCCAGCATCCACAGTATTTTGCTTATTTTACTCTAATTGCCTTTGTTCTGCTAAAGAATTTTGTAAGGCATACCAAGCAGCACCCTAAGTGAATAACGATCTCTTGTATGTCACCATTCTGAGTCAGGTGATGCCCTTAAACCAGATGCACACAGTCTCTTAATGTTGGTGTGAAGTGTTTTCACGCTGCTCTAATACAACAGCTACAGTGCAAATGCGATCTTAACCTCCTTGCTCTGATGAAATGACTGAGATTATAATTGCACTTTCTCAACAACCATAGGTGAGAAGTCCCATTTTCCAACTCTACAACTGAGTATGCTGGAACGCCTTATGTTGCTTTGCTGCCTTATTGCTGGCCTCCACGCCTTCTCTTCCCACGCTGCTGTTCCAGAGTCACTAATTTATCTTTCCTGCTTTTCAAGAGACAAAACCAAATGTTATTCAATCATATAGCAAATGAAGAGTAATTAATCATTTGGTTAGTGCTAAATGTCATTTGACTAAAATAAATACCTCAATTAACCTGCTAAAGTAATACTTTCAGTTGCAAACTGTCACCATCCAGATGTATCTATCTTCCAAGAATAAAAATGTTCTGACATTTTGACAGTGTGAAGAGCTTCAAACATTGATGTAATTGTACATATCTTTTTCAGAAAAAATCATGTTGATTGTTGACTAAACGTCAAGAAAAGCTAAAAATGAAGAAAAGTAAATAAATGTGAAAAATTTGAAAGAGAAAAAAAAAATGCTGAAAGTACACTTCAAGTTCATCAGCATCTGTAAAGTTGCAAAAACACACTTCACACTGAATGGGTGTCTTATGAAGAAAGGTTGGAAAGGCTGGGCTTCTTTCCACTGGAGGTTGATAGAGTGAGTGAGGGGTGACTTGGTTAAAGTTTACAAGATCCTCAATGCTCTTGATAAAGTGGATGTGGAACAGATGTTTCCTCTGCCAGTGAGTCCAGAATTAGGGAGCACTGTTTTAAAATTAGGGGGTGCCCTAATAGGATAGAAATGAGGAGAATTTTTGTTTCTCCCATAGGACTGTGTGATTTTGAGACTCTGCCTCAGAAGGCAGGGGAAGTGGGTCCACTGAATATTATTATGGCAGAGGTAGATAAATTCTTATCAGCAAAGGAACCAAATGTTATTGGCATTCAATGGAAAATGCGAGACTCAACGCAAACAGATCAGCCATTATCATAATGAATGACAGAGCAGGCTTAAAGGGCGGCACGGTAGCACAGTGGTTAGCACTGCTGCTTCACAGCTCCAGGGTCCCGGGTTCAATTCCCGGCTCGGGTCACTGTCTGTGTGGAGTTTGCACATTCTCCTCGTGTCTGCGTGGGTTTCCTCCGGGTGCTCTGGTTTCCTCCCACAGTCCAAAGATGTGTGGGTTAGGTTGATTGGCCAGGTTAAAAAATTGCCCCTTAGAGTCCTGGGATGTGTAGGTTAGAGGGATTAGTGGGTAAAATATGTGGGGGTAGGGCCTGGGTGGGATTGTGGTCGGTGCAGACTCGATGGGCCGAATGGCCTCCTTCTGCACTGTAGGGTTTCTATGATTTCTATGATTTAAAGGATCAAATGGTCTACTTCTACCCCCATTTTGTATGTTTATGAAGTGAAAAGTAAGTGAGTCAGTGCCTCTGAATCAGTTAGTCATGTGTTCAATTCTCACCCTAGAGATTTCAGTGCAAGATCTAGGCTGGCAAGACTGAGCGAGTGCTGCATTGTTCGTGGCGCTAGTTTTCAGACAATGTTAAACCCTTTCACATGGATGGAAAAGATTCTTTGGTGCTATTTCCAGGCCATAATTTAAGCCTCACCTCAACAACATAATTAAAATCAGACAATCTGGTCTTTATCATATTCATGTTTGTGGCACTTTGTTACATTGATATTGACTGCATTTCAGCACTCCAAAGGTGTAAAAGTTGTTGGAAAGCACTTTGGAGCGCAAAGTGCTAAGGTTGTACAACAAAATGTACAACAAAATGCAAACGAAAGTCTTTCCTTTTGTAAAGGTTAAGTGAACCCTTAATTTTTTGATACAAAATTTTCAAATACATTGAAAGAAGGGCGGCACGGTGGCACAGTGGTTACCAGGGACCCGGGTTCAATTCCTGCTATGGGTCACTGACTGTGTGGAGTTTGCATGTTCTCCCCATGTCTGCATGGGTTTCCTCAAGGTGCTCCGGTTTCCTCCCACAGTCCAAAGATATGCGAAATAGGTTGATTAGCCATAGTAAATTGCCTCTTAGTGTCAGGTTGGACAAGCAGGGTAAATAAGTGGTGTTATGGGGATAGGGCCTGGATAGGATTGTGGTCTGCGCAGACTTGATGGGCCAAATGGCCTCCTTCTGCACTGTAATGATTCTAATAATTTCTTCTTTTTTTAAAGTATTGTTTATTTAGCACAAAGATAAATTGGCCACCAAACTCTGCATATTAAAACTCAGATAATAATTTTTCAATACATTTTTATCTAGTTAAGGGAGATTGGAACATTACAAAAATGTGATGGGAAGCAATGAGATATTCCAAATCATTTCACTGGATTATGTTGGAGTATTGTGCATCTTTCCAAAGTTAAGTTATTCACTGGTTTTCAAATATCTGATGATTTACAGGTCATTCTATGCATAAGTTGACTTATCACAAAGTTGGAATTATTGAAAAGAAATACTGGTGGTATGATCACCAGTGCCCAGACTCAAAACTCAGACCTTGAAAGTCTATGGAGATCCCATCAATATTCCAGTGGAATTCTGGTGAGAGCCCACTGCAGGATTACTCACTGTCTTTGTCACTCGTAGAGTGTGCAGATTCATGGTGTCACTTACAAGCCAAATATTGGCTGTGAGGCTGAGTCCAGACCTGCTCATTTGGTGCTGGGGGCCGATATGCCTCATCTTATAATATGTGTATACATGGGCTTGACTGAGTGAGGTGGGGGTGTAGCATAGGCTGCCTGGGAAATTACCTTGATTACCCACTTACACTGGAGATTGAGGAAGACGCAGCTGGACTCGAGCAATTTCTTGATGAGCAGGTACAGGGTGTTCTTGTCACATTTTATATATATATATATATATATATATATATATATTATGGTCTGGGCTATCTCATGGGCATAATGTAGCTTTAAAGTCACTGGAATGGTATAGTTTCTTTTACAATGATACAGTGAATTGGCAAATACGATCGCCACTTTACCCAAGCAGGAGTTGAATTTATATTGGTCTCAGATCCAACTCCTAAGTTTATGATTGTGCATTTACAATTTGCAGAATGTTGCTGAAACCTATTTCTGTGCCTGTGTCTTCATTGTGCAAAACTCTTACCTAACTATTGTCTGGAAGTAGAAGAGACATTGATTGTTGAGCTGAGAGGTCGTTTTCCTTACTTAAGGCTTCTAACACTGAACTGCATTGAATGGCCTTCATATGTTACTGATTTTACATCAGTAAACTCTGAATATATATCTGTATACGATAATGCATGAGCATAACAATCAAAATAAATAAAATTTAAATGACCAGAGTTTCAGCAGTTTCAATAATATTTTAAGTGCAACAAAACACATCCAATAGTTCAGAGAGAAGCATATTAATGGCATTGAACCATTGTTTTGGGAGGCAGCACTATCAATCTCAAAGTCTATTATTTGTGGGTTTGTTTTTATGCATTGGCTTGTTTAGTTATATTGAGGATTGATTCATCTGGCAGAACTCATGAGCATTAATTATTAGGGAAAGTAACACGTACCTTTGGACATATGGATTGGCTTAAGTGAGGGCCACTAAAGTATTTTTCCTCACTCAGGCACCCCACATTACTGTGCCACTGTCATAGACAGTTATTAGTTCTAAATTGCCCATATGCTGAAGAAGCGGTTGTGTGCTGCAGGGCAAATGTTGCCTTAACAACCCTGCAGTCCTTCATATAACATTGACCTGATCTGGTCATATTGCAATGAACAGATGCTTCAGCCCCATTCACCCCTGAAAAATGTAACAGTCACTAGCTGTCGGTAACACTGTTCCACCTCATCAAGCTTTCCAGCACACTGATTCTGGATGCCCTGTTGGAAAGATCAATTGCATCTCATCTTGTTTTTTGACGCCATGGTTTCCAGGCTTGTTATTTCTGTGTCCGATTAAACTTCAATGTCATAATTGAAGTTGGATTTATTTTTTGATCATTCTAATTTCATTCCAGCATGGTGCCCCATCCAGGTCAATTGGTATTTAATGTGAACCACAATATATTTTTCGTCATGGATGTGAACCTTGCTATTTTGTTTTCTTGTGCAAGATACTGCATAAGATTCACAACTTCTTTGGATCAGGAGAGAGTGTGCAAATTAGTAGAAAGCTGGAGGCAGTACAAAGAAGAATGTAAGACTATTGAGGTGCACTTGCTAATTGAAGGAAGTCATTTGCAGTGGGAAAATGTTATTCAAAACTGCCTGCAGCGAGGGAAGAAATCTCAGTGGAACTTGGATTAATACATATTCCTCGGAACAAAGTGATATAGAAGTTAATCAGAAACACTTTAACAGTACCTTCAAGTGTGTGCGCATTCAGATATATTTCTTATTGCTATCTGCATGGAGAATATTTATTTTGATGCATTTAAGATATATCATGCTTCTTGGGTAACTCACAATCTGTGTGGCTTTACTGTGATTATCTTAGCTGTTTGTTTTTCTGATATTAAGCTATAAAAATGTGAGAGGGATAAAAGGTAGAGGGGTGTTGTCAATTCTGCTATGAAAGGGGCTGACAGTGGGTCTTGTTCACTCCTCCTGCATGCCACAAGTGTTTTATAAAGGGATGAGATGATATTCTGAATTCCTGGATGAAAAGCAGCCTGGTAGTTAATAATAAAAAAGGCCTCCCTTTGAAGCAAATAATTTTTACTATTTGAGTTTGGAAATCCCAGAGTTAGGAGGAAAGAAGTCTGAATCTAAATCTGTATCTGAGATATGAAAGAAACCCTAGCAGTACGCTATCAATAGTGTAACATTAATAATGTATAGTGAGTGACAAACTGAACAGGCATCACAAAATGGTCTGAATTTGGTGATATTAAATTATTCATGAAGGCTGAAATTTGGGGCAGGTTGACTCACCCCAATTTAATTGCACTTTTCACTTTCAAAATGAATGCCACACTTGCACAATATCTTTATGGATCCTTCTGAAGCAAATTTACCACACTGCACTTTGGGTCTTAAACTGTTCAGTGTCAAGGGTTGCTCCAGGTAGTCATAGAGGAATCATTTTGCAGGCTTAGAGTGCGTTTGTCAGATATTTTCACATGTGAAAAAACTAAGAATTCATAGATATAAACTAAAGAGATATTATGATGTTCCTTTGATGACTGCACACGTAACATCAGGTAATCCAATGGAGGAACGGATGAGTTTATTAGTGCATGATAGTGATATTGTGATAATATGAGATGAAATAAAAGCATCAAAATACAATAAGCTTTTGTTGAGGTGGGTTTGGTAGTAATTGGAAAGAAAATAAATAGAGTGGAAAAGTAAATAAGTGTTATTTAATCCAGTGCACTGACTCATTTTCTATTTCAATACAATGTCAAAGTCCATGATAGAGCAGTTCCATGAATGAAGGTGCCCTCCACACTCCTTAGCTAGTTTATGGTAGGATGGCATTCATGTTAAATCTCAAAGCTGCTTTAGGCAAAGGGAAGGAGGTGATGGAAATTACCTTGGAGAACTCTGCCACAAATTACCAACTCACCTTGAAGCTGTCCTTCTGAGGCTCGTGAATAGGATTCTGTTTTGAGGTACACTTCCCGTCGCTGCAGGTGAATCTTTGGGTATGTTGCAATAAGCAGATAGAGTAAATCTGCAGAGTAATCAGAAAGGGTCTTGCCCCTTTGAGGTTTCAGATTTTCATAAGGCTTGAGGGAGTCGTGCTAACTTTGCTGCCACTAATTTTTGTTAAGCTACTCACCAAGTGCTTCTTGTAGCTCTCATGAAGAAGCTACTGGTTATGGCAGGATAAGCCTAAAGCTTGGATTTCATAAGGAATGGGTATTCCAATTCCCTGAGCTGAAATTCTCTGTACTTAGCTTTCTCAAAAGAGGAATGAGACATTTTATTTTATCATTCATCTTGTTTGATATCCCTCATATCTAAGGGTTAGCCTCAGTGCTTTTTCCAGGCACTCTTGAAATATTAAAGTATTCCTTTTTGTGTTGCCTTTGGATCTGATAGGTTGTGATAGAGGGTAACCTCAGGCACAGATTATGGATTTGCACAGTTCAGCACAGTTTTTTAAATGTGCTTTTTATACGATTTGAAAGGGCATCAGCTTCAATAGTTGATACATATCAATAGCTGGGGTTTTTGGATGTGCCAAATTCGATCTGACCTCCAGGCCTCCAGGATCACACTAAGAAGGAGTTTTGCTATCTTTCTTGGGTGGTTGTGAAATCTCATTGAAACTTTAGCTTCTGGGAGAGTGTGAAAACCCCCAGGACCTGCATGAAAAATCATTGATTGATCTCATTGTAGGACTTGTAGAGTACGATATCCCTGATATCACCTTACCAAGTGGAGCTGTAGACTGAGCCCTTCATAAAGCAAGCTCCTGAGTGTGTCCATTGACGTATTTTCCTGGTTGGGACCTGTTTGTGTTCACCATAGGGGTGTAGTTTTTACTTTATTTTGTGCAATAAAGCACTGTTCCTTTACAGATGACTCCTGGAGTTAAGAGAGGCAGAATTTTGCGATTTCCCCATCAACTGGTTTGTTGGTTAATGGTCCATAAAATTCACTAGGTGACATTTCTAGCATCCTCCTGCCTGTCCACAGTTATACCGGGTGTGTGAGAAGTGTTGGACAGCCTATCACCACTTCTCCCAATTGAGGTTTTTAAGTAGCCAATTCCTTTTGCCCTCTCTTCTTCTTGCAGGTTAGTCATACCCAGTGACTCACCACATGTAGCTCCAACTTGTAAGCTTTCCTCTAATTTATGTAAAACATCAGTGTCTGAACCAGTGGCCATTAGTGTGAGTGAATGACAATGTTTTTTCATAATCTCTGTTGCCCTGTAATTTCATCACTGCCTGATTGGTTAGCAGCTCTTGCATATTTAAAAGGGGCAAGGCCAAAGGGTAAGGTTGTGGTCAGGGAGTAGAGGTTAACAAGAGGTGTATGCCTACTCCGTATACAACTGTAACTCAGAAGAGATTGTGGATGAGGTGGGAAGTGGCATGTAAATAAAGACGATATGGTGAGGATAAATGCGAATACCTTATCTTCTGTGGTTACAGTCTCAAAGCTGGCTGTGACCTCATCTCCAATGATGTTGAACAACAACTCCTCGGTCAAGATCAAAGCGTGCCTGACCCGCCTGGGTAAGATGCACTTTCAGGAAGTCAGTACAAACTTGATGGGCTGAATGGCTATCTCCTGTACCATAGGGATTTTATGGTTGTGTCCGTGGGTGTGGTGCAATGCATTTTGTCCATGTGCCTGTCATGGTTGAATGGCAGTATGTACATGCTATGGACATGTACTTGCAGCAGTGTTCAGTGAGTGAGGGTGAGGTGAAACACGGAATGTTTGTTTTGAATTGTGGATTAATAGAGATTGTTGATAGGTGAGTGATGGGGTGTGGCGGTGAGCAGTGTGTTAAGCTAATGCTGTAGGATATTACATTTGATAGTGCATCCACTGACTTTGACCTTTGATCTGAGGTCATTATATTTTTATCAGCACGGCATCCAGGTGCTTAGGACTAGATTCCTGGCATTGACCACCATGACCATCTTGTCCCACTGTCTTTGCAAAGTTTATCCAGAAGACCCCCTCACCCTGTGAACACAGGACCTCTCTTATCCACTTCCTCCACCAAGGCATCCAGTGCAACATCAGAGAAACTTGGATCCTGCTCTTTCTCTCTGCAGTTGCATCACAATTTGCTCTTCTATCCGCTTAGATTCTCTTCAATAGACAGTATTGCAGCGAAATGGTACCTCTGCTTTCAGAGATGCAGATTGGCTTTATGTAATGTTGTCTAGCTTTATAAGGTTCTACCATTACAAAAACTTGAGACCTCTGCTGAGATCATTCAACAGTATGATTGGCATTGGCTGTATACAGCAGTCAGCAAGCACAAAATGGTGTGCAGCCTACAACAGAGAACAGGCACAGGTTAATCACACGTTGTGACCCCCCCTGTACTTTTTAAGGGGATATTAAGTTTAGCCCCCTTAATTATATGCTGTAAACTCCATGACATGTTTTCTGAAAGTACCAGTGGCTGTACAGGGATTGAACCAGGGAGATTGGGGTTTCCATGCCTGCTCCATTTTATAGTATTGTGTTGCTGGGTTGGAGTAGTTTCAATATAAGGACACCCTTACACTAATATTTTTCCAAGCTACTTTTCTCCTAGACTTTCTCACATCACAAGTACATGTCACTCCCTTCTCTGACACCACACACAATTACAGTTAACCCTCTATGGGGCATGGTCTAACATATTCCATTATACTACATCTCCCACAAATTTCCATTCAGACTTCGACATTCCCTGGCATTCCTGGAAACTTAATGTTTCTGCCTCCTCGTTATTTTGAACATTTTGGTGTTTTGAAGCCTTATAGAAAATGTAGCCCTTTTTAATCTCTGAGACAAATGCCATTTTTCTTCCTCTCTCCATGTTCTCTTTTTATTCTCTCTTTGCTCTCCTTCTTTTGTTTTTTTTTTAGATTTCCTGGCCGAAATCTTGCAGCCATTCACACCAGTTGGATCTTCCAGTCCAGCCAATGGCACACCATGCCGCAGGTTTCCCAACAGTGACAGGCTAATTCAATGACAAACCGCTGCAGGTCAATGTCAGGCCACTTGCATCACCAGAAAACATACTGTGGGGGCAATGGAAATCCCACAGTGTGATAATATATCTGATGTCCTTTATCATTTCCCTTATGAGTACCAAACATCATCAACCTTAATTTAAACCTTTGAACCCTTGATGGCATCATGGGAAGCCCTTTTGAATTCAATATTGTGCCTAAAGGTTTATGGTATGTTTCTATCATAACATGAAGACCAAAGTTGTCATCACTGAATCTCTCACATACCCAGATGGCTGCTAATGCTTCCTTTGACGTTACTGAGAATCTCCCTTCTCTGTATCTGTTAATAACAATGATGCATAATAGACTAGTCTGATTTACCATGGGCTGAATTTTTAACATGGTGGGAGCTCAACTTCCACCATCTGGAGAGTCACTGGGGGTCACAGCCCCATTGGCTCCAAAGACCTAGAATCATAGAGTGCAGAAGAGGTCCTTCAGCCCATCAGGTTTGCACTGACACTTGTAAACACCTGACCTCCCACCTAATCCCATTTATTAGCACTTGGCCCATAGCCTTGAATGTTATGATGTGCCAAGTGCTCATCCAGGTACTTTTTAAAGGATGTGAGGCAACCCACCTATACCATCCCCTCGGGCAGCACCGTTCCATTACCAGACTGAGTAAAAAAGGTTTTCCTCACATCCCTCCTAAACCTCCTGCCCCTCACCTTGAACCTACGTTCACTTGAGACTGACTCTTCAACTAAGTGGAAAAGCTGCTCACTATCCACTCTGTCCATGCCCCTCATAAACCTATACACCTCGATCAGGTCGTCCCCTCAGTCTTCTCTGTTCAATGAAGACAACCCAAGCCTACCCAACCTCTCTTCATAACTTAAATGTTCCATCCCAGGCATCATCCTGTTGAATCTCTTCTGCATCCCCTCTAGTGCAACCACAACTTTCCAATAATGTGGTGACCAGAACTGCACACAGTTGTGGCCTCACCAAAGTTCTATACAGCTCCAACATGATAAATGCTGGGACATGAAGGCCAGGTACGTGGCAGGGGTAACAGAGAGGGAAGGGAAAGGAACTCATGGGGGAATTACGAGGGGGACAATTTGGGGCAACAATGGATAGGCGTGGGAAAGGGAAGTACAGAGGTGTCTGGTCTTTGAGAGGAAAGTGCCGTGAATCAGAATCGGGCTTCCAATGAAGATGACACCCCCCCCCCCCCCTTCCCTCCCCCCTCCTCCCCACACCTCACATCCTGCCCAAGGTTTAGGATTTTGTTTTCCATTTTCCACCCTGATGCATCTGGTACCCGCCAGCCTAAACATTGAGGATGGGTGGGAAATTGACCATTAATTTGCCACTTAAAGATCTGAATTAGAGCAATGGGGGGCTTCCTCTCCAAGATTTGACCTGCCCCACCGTAAAATCACAACCAGGTTGGGGCAGATGATGTCCCAGAAGAAATCCCATCCTTACAATTTCACAATCAGCTGCAGCCTCATTCATGCAGGCATAAAGTTCAGGCAACCACTGCTTTGTACTTGAAATAGTACTGCTTCCAATCCTGAAGAGAATTCACCTGCTGCCTGCACCCTGGCCGATCACCTTCCCAGCTGATCCCTGATGACAGAGTGCACAGCTCATTTGTGCCTGCTTCCCCTTAGGCCCCGCCCCATCATGTCCTCACTCCTCCCCTTAGACCCCACCCATTGGCACTGCCTGATGCCTGGCTGGCAGTGCCAGCATGCCCAGTGAGCAGCGCCAGGCTTTCAGGCTGGCACTGCACAAGGGACACTGCCTCCACCCCGGCCCCCAACCATCCAGTGGCCTCAGTCACCTCCCATCCACCAGTGTGACCACCGTGGCTGGTCCCCTTGCTGGGGACCATACATGATCCTTTCTGGCGAGGACCTTCACCGGCACGCTGTTCAGGGACAAAAGTGTGCCGGGCTCACTAATCCTATGTAAAAATAGATTTCAATATTTAAAGCTGCCTCGTGCCCTTACTGGGTACAAGGCTGATCATGCCGGCAATCCAGGGCCGATAAGATCGCGAGAGGCAAGAAACAAGCTTTTCGCCCTCTTGGGATCTTATCGGATCACCACGCCGATCGACCGGCATGATGAGCCGGTATGATCGCTCCCGATGCGTCATTAAGTTGGAATAACTTCATTCCCAAAGACTATTAGCTGTGAACACTAATTTGATTGTCATATATTTACAGTTATGAGGACACTTCCTTACATGAGCTTCGCTCCGTGCTGCTTTTCTCCTCGGCTTTCTTAGTCTGCATAAGAATATGTCACGTCCTTCTGTAAAATCATAGACTACTACATTTACTCCTTTATGGGACTTAGTCAAACATGCTCCATTATCCGACGCATTTCCAAATTTTAGTGGGGATAATTTAAATTTTTCGGTGATGGTGTGACATAGGAAATATAAAATTAGCCCTTATATGCACCTCACTTTATTCTCATTTACAGTAAAGTTAATGGGTGTGAAAATCAGGCAGGGCCTATTATAAGTATCACATTCATTATCACCCATTTTACATCAGTGAAAAATGCTAAAATTATCACCATTGAATTCCACAATTGCAGTTGGACACATTGGAGCTGCTAACTGTTCTCTTCTACTTGTTTTAACTTTTTTTTAAGTCATGAAAGAATCACAAACAGCAAGATGTATTTAAAGTGACACTATCTTCAATTCATGGCTTTCAATTCATGTAGGATTTGAGTGCACTTACCATCTTTCTTTTCGGCGTATTTTGATTCAGAAACATGTGCCTTTTCTGTTTTCTCCACTTTTAGGTGCTCATGGCAGTCGAGTAGCTAGGATATTACATAGCTGCTCAATTAATTGACTAGCTGTGTGAGATCTGTACCTATTCCTGCAATTTCCTCTGGTGTGGTTGCATCAGTCACTGGCCTTTACACTTGGATTGGATTTAGCCCAGTTCTTTCAAATCCACGTGCAGGCCCACATTTTGGCAAAAAGAAATTTCTGCTGATCCCAGGGAATCATATTAACATTGTTTGCTCCTGCATTTTAAGCACATGCTCTCAGAGGAATGTCAAGCATGTGTCACGGAACAAAGAACAATTCGCTCGATTTGAAGTTACTGAATCCCACTCTTATAGTTGATCTATACATCTTTCAGGTGAGCTGTAATCATGGAACGTTTTACTACAACGGGTATAGATTGCATGAAGGCAAGTAGCTGCCACATGTGTTGAAACATCCACTGATCGAATGTCAACCCAATATTGTCTAGAGCCTATGCAATGAGGGACAATTGGATGACATGCATTATGATATTGTTTGCACACTCCTTGTTTGAATAATAACTCTTACTTTTGGGGGAAAATTAAAGGATTAAAGTGCACAAAAGACTATGTCCCATGGCCAGTTGTGATTGGTGATTTCTGTCACAATGTTCTCACATGAGATGATGGCATCCATGTCGATGATCCGGCACGTCTTGCAGAGGTTGCTGTGGCAGAGTTGTGTGGTGTCGTGGTCACTGTTCTCCTGAAGGTTGGGTAGTTTGCTGCAGACAATGGTCTGTTTGAGGTTATGCGGATGTTTGAAGGCAAGAAGTGAGGGTGTGGGGATGGCCTTGGCGAAATGCTTGTCTTCATCGATGACATGTTGAAGGCTCCAAAGAAGATGTCACAGCTTCTCTGCTCCGGGGAAGTACTGGATGACAAAGGGTACTCTGTCTGCCATGTCCCATGTTTGTCTTCTGAGGAGGTCGGTGCGGTTTTTCGCTGTGGCACGTTGGAACTGTCGATCGATGAGTCGAGCACTGTATCCTGTTCTTATGAGGGCGTCTTTCAGCGTCTATAGGTGTCTGTTGCGATTCTCCTCACCTGAGCAGATCCTGTGTATATGGAGGGCTTGTCCGTAGGAAATAACTTCTTTAACATATTTAAGGTGGAAGCTGGAGAAGTGGAGCTTTGTGAGGTTATATGTGCGATACATTGAAGTGCTGAGATGACCATCCTTGATAGATATGCGTGTGTCCACCATCCACCAGGTATACGGTACATACTCTTGTGACTCGGCCAACGTTGTCGACCTGGTACGCTGCAGGAAAGGGTGTTCCGAGGCATGGTACATTGGGGAGACTATGCAGACAATGGATGAATGAACACCGCTCAACAATCACCAGGCAGGAGTGTTCCCTTCCAGTCGGGGAACAATTCAGCAGTCTCGGCATTCAGCCTCTGATCTTTGGGTAAGCGGCCATCACGACGCACGACAACACAGAATCGCTGAGCAGAAGCTGACAGCCAGGTTCCACACACATGAGGACGGCCTCAATCGGGATCTTGGGTTCATGTCACACTATCTGTAACTCCCTCGACTTGTCTGGGCTTGCAAAATCTCACCAACTGTCCTGGCTGGAGACAATACACACCTCTTTAACCTGAGCTTGGCCCTCTCTCCACTCACATTGTCTGCACCTTTAAAACTTGATTACCTGTAAAGACTCGCATTCCAACCATTATCTTGTAAATTGAGTTTGTGTCTGTATATGCCCTGTTTGTGAACACGAGTCCTCACTCACCTGATGAAGGAGCGAGACTCCGAAAGCTTGTGCTGCCAAATAAACCTGTTGGACTTTAACCTGGTGTTGTAAGACTTCTTACTGTGCCTACCCCAGTCCAACTCTGCATCTCCACGTCATGGCTTCCCATCATATCCAGATGATATGGGAATGGGAGTAGACCACATGAAGAACATGTTCTTCCATTCGGTTAGACCATGGCTGATTTGTACCTGAATTCAATTTACCCAGCTTGTTTCCATATTCCTTCATACTTTATCTAACAAAATGTATCAATCTCAGTTTTAAAATTTTCAATTGAGCTACCCTCAATAGCTTTTGGCAGGGTAAGGGAGGGACATATTGCAGCAGATTCTTTGTCAGGGTTATTTTGTTCTGTAATTAGCATGCCTCTGATGCCTCATCTGTTTCTGGGCTACCCTTTTATACAATTCCCATTAGATTATGAAGTACCTGATGGTGCTTGCTACATTCACTTATGTAATTGAAAGATCCTTTGCACCAGTTATTTCTGACTATGCCATGTTCATACACCCAGGCAGTGATGCACTTAAAGATCCAAATTTTCTCTTTATTTTTATGACTTGCCCTCATTCATAGGAGGAACTCATGGTTGGATTTTTGTCCAAATTTTCCCTCACTGCCATTCTACACAATTACAGCAGGCCTTCAAACAGTTCTTTAAACTTTTTGATCTAATTTTGATTGCGCTTATTTCAGACAACAAGCAAGGCTCTGGAAGTAAAGAAGTCTGTTATTACTACCTGTTTACTACCAACTGGCTCACTAATTTACTATGCTGACATTTTTGAACAAATTACTACCCAGAGGAAAATATACCCTCTCATCCTTTAATGCTGTCTTTATATTACTTCAATTATATCAGCGATGTGGCTAATTTAAAAATTTGAACTAATCACACATTAATTAAATTGATAATGTCTGCAAGTAAATTAGTTTTAATTATTTCAGCTTTTAATTATTGAAAATTGCATCTTTGGCAACTTGAATGACATTTCAAGAAAAGGAAAGTTGTGACTAAATTTGCTAGCTCTGAGTTACAAGGTGAGTTTGGCAGCAGTTCACAAGGGCGCCTGCTGGGGCTATATAACTAAATCACTTAAACAATTACATTTATAACACATCTGTTAAGTTATTTTTCAATGAAGGTCACAACATTTGTTTTATAGCCATTCTTGCATTAGATTACAGCAACACATTCCACACAGATAAGCATACAAAATGGCTTTTAACTGGATTAAGAAAGGCACTATGTTAAATGTGTCCTTGCTTTGATTTTTTTCTCTCTTTATGTTAAAGCTGATCCTGAATGGAAACAAAAGGAAAGTGCTAGTGACTGGTTGGCAAGGAATAATGGAGGTGGGATTCCGGTTCTACAATATCTGCTGCAAAGAAAGAAAGCAAGCACAAAATGATGGAAAATAGCAACACAATATTCTGCACTTCATTCTTATTCCCCATTAAGTCAGCCAACATTTACAGTGAATGTCCTTAAACGTACTGCTGTTGTAGCTTTGGTTTTATTTTCTTATCTTTAATGTAATGACTTAATTACATTGGAACTTATGTTACAAATTAATGAACATACACAAAAATTACAGTTACTCTCTGCAACAACATAATCAGTGCATATACCGTGAGGTAAATCTCAAAGAGTTAAACAAAATGTAGCACTTTCCCATTATTACATTTCATCCTAACAGTGTACAAGTATTTTCAGTTTCATTGTGGGTTTAAATGAGGAGTTTTCTCTCTCCTAGCCTTGAAGTACCATCTCACCTTTGGGATAATTGTTCTTTATATATTATTTTTGAGAGGAATATGAAGAAACACCACTAAGTTCCCATTCCTGATTCATGACACTAATAGGGTAGGATGATGGCTATGTTACTGGACAAATGATCCAGGACCGTGAGTTCAAAGCACACCATGGCAGCTGAGGAATTTAATTTCAGTTAATTGAAGAAACCTGGAATAACATATTAGCATCAGCAATGGTGACAACTGAATTGTTGTTAAAAAAATCTAATTTGATAATATCCTTCAGGAAATCATAGAATCCCTACAGTGCAAAAGGAGGCCAACCAAAGAACAAAGAAAATTACAGCACAGGAACAAACCCTACAGCCCTCCAAGCCTGCACCGACCATGCTGCCTGACTTAACTAAAACCCCCTACCCTTCTGGAAACCTTATCCCTCTATTCCCATCCTATTCATGTATTTGTCAAGAAGCCCCTTGAAAGCCACTACCGTATCCGCTTCCACTACCTCCCCAGGCAGTGAGTTTCAGGCACCCACCACCCTCTGTGTAAAAAATCTGCCTTGTACATCTCCTTTAAACCTTGCCCCTCGCACCTTAAACCTGTGCCCCCTAGTAATTAACTCTTCCACCCTGGGAAAAAGCTTCTGACTATCTACTCTGTCCATGTCTCTCATAATCTTTTAGACTTCTATCAGGTAGCCCCTCAACTTCTGTCATTCCAGTGAGAACAAACCAAGTTTCTCCAACCTCTCCTCATAGCTAATGCCCTCCATACCAGGGAACATCCTGGTAAATCTTTTCTGTACCCTCTCGAAAGCCTCCACATCTTTCTGGTAGTTTGGCTACCAGAATTGAACACTATATTCCAAGTGCGACCTCCATAGACACCCTACAGTGCAGAAAGAGGCCATTCGGCCCATCGAGTCTGCACTGACAACAATCACACCCAGGCCCTATCCCAGTATCCCTACATAATTACCCGCTAATCCCTCTAACCTACGCATCCTGGGACACTAAGGGGCAATTTAGCTTGGCCAATCAACCTAACCCGCACATTTTTGGACCTCACTAAGGTTGTATAAGGTTGCACCATGACTTGCCAATTTTTAAACTCAATGCCCCAGCCGATGAAGGCAAGCATGCCGTATGCCTTCTTGACTATCTTCTCCACCTGCATTGCCACTTTCAGTGACCTGTGTAATTGTACACCCAGATCCCTTTGCCTCTCAATACTCTTAAGGGTTCTACCATTTACTGTAATTTCCTATCTGTATTAGACCTTCCAAAATGCATTACCTCACATTTGTCCAGATTAAACTCCATCTGCCATCTTTCCGCCCAAGTCTCCAACCAATCTATATCCTGCTTTGTCTTTTGATGGTCCTCATCAACCAGCCCATCAAACCTGCACCAACAACAATCCCACCCACCCCCTATCCCCGTAACCTCACATATTTACTCTGATAAAACCCCGAACACTAAGGGGCAATTTAGCATGGCCAATCAACCTAACCTGCACAACTTTGGAGTGTGGGAGGAAACCGGAACACCAGAAGGAAACCCATGCAAACACGAGGAGAACATGCAAACTCCACACAGTCACCCGAGGCCGGAATTGTACCCGGGTCCCTTGCATTGTGGTGGAGGGAATGAGCAAACTGAGTCTTCCGAGACCATGTGGACCTTCAACAAAAACAGGTTTATTCAACATCCATGAGGGAGAGCAGTACTCGGTGTTGTAATTCCAGCTTGTTTCTGAGCTACTCTACCCATCATAGGTGCTTATATATTCTTATACGTTGTTGTGTTTCAAAGAAATCTTTCGATTAGGTCATCATATTGTTACTTTAAATTTGTTTAAGTTCTGTTTTGATCACATTATGCTGATCCATTGTCCTGTGTATTTTATCTTTAATCATTTTCTGAATATATCCTGTATACCTGAGTGCAATATCAAAGCACTGTAGTTATCAAGCCGATTTCAACGGTGTGTTAATTGTCCCCATTTCCCTGATACTTGATTAGTTTTCCAGAGGCGCGATGGGTCTTCTGGACATTGTGGAGTCTCAATAAGTAGTATCAATTGTCTTATTGTTGCTGTAACCTTGGAAAGATCTCACCTGGGGTATGACTGTTTAGTGCCGTCTGGGATGTAGTTATTTGTAATTTGTCATGTGTCTGCCAGGAGTGAGTGTGGATACTACAGTCAGGCTATCTGTTTAACCCTTTACATTCTTTCCTCTCCTGCTGCAGCCCACGCTCCTTGGGTTGCCCTACTACACACTGTGAGGCAGCAGTATTAACCACTGTGCCACTGTGCCGATCTAAATCGTTAGTTCATACTTAGTGTATTCCATATGACTCCAGACCCCTCGGAATGTGATTGACTCATAACTGAAATGACTGAGAAAGCCAATCAATTGTATCAAGCCACTCTGAAAAATTCTAAAGAGAATAAAATCGTATTTAGCACCTGACATTGACTTAACCACCAGGAACAACGAATATTAACATGAGCCATCAGCTGGCTATTCACAACATCTTGTAGAGAGGAAGTCCCATTATCACACTGAGGATAATCACCATTGTGTTATGTGGAACAAACACCATGTCAAATGGGATAGATTTAACAGTTCAAATTTGGGCATTCATGAGGCACTGTTGATCATCAGCAACAATGGAATTGTGCTTCACCTCAATCTGTCATCTAATGTCCTGGCATATCTTTACTCTGCTATGATCATCATGCCAAGGGAACAACCCTGGCTGAATGAGGTGTGTAGAGGAATACATCAGGAGTGTAGCCAGGCATTCATAAAGATGAGGCCATAACCTGATGGAGTGACAGTAAAGGACAACATTCATGCTAAACAGCAAAAGCAGCATGCTATAGACTGAGCTCAGTGACCCTACAACCAACAGTTAGATTAAAACTCCACAGGCCTGTCATATCCAGTCATAAACAATTAAACTACAACAGGATGTTTGTGAAGTTCAGAATGCTTCATGCAAAACCAAGGCTGAAGTGTTTGCTAACACAGGATGTGGGCTAAAGAAGGAATAAGGAAAGAAGCCTCATGCAGCAGGGGTGAGAGAGAGAGAGAGAGCAAGGAGCAGAAGCAGAGGTCTGGATTTTGAGTTGCAGTGTGAAGAAGCCAAAGCCATGAAAAAGTTAGCTCGAAGACACTAATGGTGGCTAAAGCATTGGGAAGTGGAATTAGAGCAGGAGTAAGCAGTTGGATGCTTCGGTGGATTCCCTGGACAATATCCCAGAGTTCAAGAGGCCAAGAGGACAGGAAGATTCCCTCTGTACCTAGAAGACAAGTTAATCTGGTTCACGTGCTCATGGGAAATTAACAATAGGAGCTGCTCCAATTGAACTCTACTACTTGGCTAATTAAAAATCAGGAGTTAAGGCCTTGTTGGTCTCCTGGTGGACCTAGAGTATCAGCAAAATGCCCTTCAAAATAGTTCATTTCTCAGAGTTAAGCTTTTCCATTAATGCTTATGAAGATTTGATACCAGTAGAATAAAAGATCCCTGTTTTATGACTTTCGTGCAATTGTGAATCCTATGTAACGTCTCAGCCAAATCCATTGGGAATGTTAAAAGAATGGCCATGATTTTCCGGCCACGTTGTGCCTGGCTCAGATCGCATTGGGGCGGCGCAAGGTTGGAGAATTGCGGGTGAGGGGTCCAATGCGTTCAGCGCTGGCACAAAAACCCATTGTGATCCTCCCAGCCACCACGCCCGGATGTAATCTGGTTTACACCCAGTGAGGGTGGGAACCCGATTAGCATATTTAAATAGGCATCCATTTGAGGCTGGGTTCTCCCTCTTCCCGGGATTCTCTGACCCTCAGGTATGGCGGGAACCCAGTGAGAATCATTACTGGTTTCCACAAACGAGACCAGGCGTGATGGCCATGTGGAATGCGGGAGGCTCAGAGGCTATCGAAGCCCCCAGGTGGAGAGAGACATGTCTAGGTAGTGCCCATCTGGCTGTACCAACCTGGCAGTGCCAACTGGCACTCTCACAGTACCAGGTTGGCATTGCCAGATGGGCGCTGCCAGGGTGCTGGGCATAGTGCCAATGGTGTGGCCTGAGGAGATGAGGCCTGAGGGGTGTGGGGCATGAAGGCCAGAACATGAAGGGTGTCATAAAGGAGGGGCATAGAGGGGGACCAATTGGGAGGGGGTTAGGAAAAGATGCCTTCAATGGGAGGGGCTTCCAGTTTCACCTTGAGATCGGGGTGCTCTTTAAAGACAGGGCATGATCTCTGTGAAGCCAGGTTTGCCGGTGTGTTTAGGCCTGGTCCCTCACAGAACAAGTGCAAAACTCACCCCTCTCCTAAAAAATGACTTAAGTGTGGCAAAATTGTGATCTGATTCATAACGGACGAATTTTCCCACCCAAAATGACACTGTCTCAGAGCTAAGTACCCATGCCGGCAGGAAAACAAGAGTTGGTGGGATTTGTCCACCTGAAAGATGCAAACAAGCACATACTGAGCAAGCTGCCAGCCAGACCCACTATTCCGAGGGCGAGCTGCCTGATCACCATGCTCGTAGACAAGCCCCCTTTCCCCAAAACAATGAAATGGTGCCCCCTACACTAAGCAGTATAGCACTACCAACCCCTCACCAAAGAGGGGCATCCTCTCCCTTCCATCCATAAATAATGGGTAACCGCTGCCCACACCATATGGGTATGAGGGTGACCTGACCTAACCCTCCCCACTCAGCTCTCTTCCCCTCGGAACCCCCACTCATCCTCCTTCCCCCTCAGATCCCCCACTGAACAAACTCCCCCCCCCCTCACCCCCTACTCAGCAATTTTATAAACGATAAAGAAAAATAATAGAAATGTGATGTCAAGCATTCAGTCCTCATGCAGTCATTAGGCAACCCCCACTCCCTACGCATGCATTCCAACCATTATTCATGTAAATTGAGTCTCTGTCTTTATATGCCCTGTTTGTGAACAGAATTCCCACTCACCTAAAGAAGGGGCTTGGAGCTCCGAAAGCTTGTGTGGCTTTTGTTACCAAATAAACCTGTTGGACTTTAACCTGGTGTTGTTAAACTTCTTACGGAATGTCGTTGAAGCAGGGAGGTCCTGTTTAGCCAGTGGTTTAAGTTAGCTGCTTTTTTTTGGATGCTGTCAGGTGTCGAAGAGGTAGCCGTTATAATGCGACCCAGATCGGATTCTTGTAGTCTTGGCTTCTTGAACTGAGTTACACAGTTATTCCAAGAGAAAGAGAGGGAAAGAGTGCAGCCCTCCCCTTTTTTTCCTCAGCTAAAACCTGTGGTCACAGCTTCTGTCACTTGTGATCTCTCTCATAGCTGGCAGCCTTGCCTTGAAATATACTTTATTGTGCAATTCCAAGAAGTTTTGGGTATGTCTAACTGGCAGCCGTTGTTTCAATAACCAGGACTTTGCTTTTTTAATGTTTCTTTGTCAGGTAGCTGTGGGTTTAGATGCCTATCTGGATTAGAGAAAATGTCTCTCTCTTCAGACTCCCCTGAGGGGAGAAATTTGTTGGTTTATCACTGTCACCTTAGAATGTGGCTTTGCATTTTGAGGCAATTTGCTCCTTCTCAGTTCAAATTGCAAAAGTTCCAGGTAGCTGAAAGTTAAAAAGTCATATTTTCCAAAATAAGTGGGCAAACTTCATGAAAAGCTTCATGAAGTGAAAACTAAAGGGCCTGATTTTACCATTGCGTTGCACCCGTTTTCGGGCGCGAAAACTTGATAAAGTCAGGCGTGGGGCGAATATCGCAATCTGTGCTCGTGTTCACGCTGATTCCCTCTTTATCAAGGCCTGAAAATGGACGCGATGGGAAATACGCCCGAAACGGGCGTGATGTCAATTTAAATGCATTTGCATACATTTAAATTAGTTTAATGGGCTGCATGCCCAAACTTGCCAGCACTTTCCCCTAAACCATCGCATTCGCCTATCCAGATTCGGCGCGAAACAGGCATGCTCGGCAAAGGTCTGTTTCGAGCGCTCCAGCTTCTGAAGAGGTAAGTTCGGAGCTTCCAGCAGCTCTCTAACTCAGATTGGTCGGGGGGGGGGGGGGGGGGGGGGGGGGCGGGGGGGGGAATGGGGAGGCGGGTCACATCATTCTCTGGTGGGAGGGAGGAGGAGGAGGGAGGCCAGATTGTTCCCTGGGAGGGGCGGGGGGAAGGGACGGAGAGGCGGGTCAGAGCATTCTCTGGTGAGGGGGAAGAGAGGCAGGGCAGATCGTTCTCTGGTCGGCGGAGGGAGGGGGGGGAGGGAGGCATGCCAGATCGTTCCCTACTGGGAGGGAGGGAGGAGGCGGGCCAGATCATTCTCTGGTGGGTGGAGGGGAGGAGGAGGGAGGCCCGATCATTCTCTGATGTGGAGGGGGTGGAGGGGGAGGAAGAGGGCCAGATGGATCTCTGGTGGGGGGGGAGGGGTGGGGGGGCAGGGGAGGTCCGCTGCCACTCTGCGGGCAGATTGGTGGGGGAGAAGTGGGGCAGGGGGTCACGATTGGTCTGGGTAAGGGGGGTGGTGGGTAAGGGGGACAGTTATGTTGGGGGTGGGGCAATGTTTGTGGAGGCCATTGCTCCTGGACTGTTTTATGCAGGGGGCGTTTTTCAATTTTTTTTTTACTGTGCATGAACAGTTGAAGGTTCTGATCAGAGCTGCACTGTTTCAGACGCCCACAGCACGATTCAGATTTGTGACTTTTTTTTCAGGCTGAGTGCTTATGAGAGCAGGGTTTACAAGTCGGATCTGAATCACGCCCAGATTCAGCACTTAGAATCAAAATGGTAAAATTGGGCCTAAAGAGACAAAACTGATTTGTGAGCAATTGACAAATTATTGACCTGGAAAATGCTTTCCCTCATCAAGCATCAGGTCCATTCTAGTGTCCCCAAGGATCTCATTTGGATTCCATGGAACAAGTAACATGTGTGACAGTGTTTTTCTGAATTCAGTCATGGGCTGTGGACATCGTTGACAAAGTTAGCATTCATTGCCCGTCCCCAAGTGCCTTTGAGATGTTGGTGATGAACTGCCTTTTTGAATTGGGCAGTCCATGTGATAAAGGTAAGCCCATAGTGCTGTTCAGTGGGGAGTTCCAGGATTTTGACTCAGCAATGGGAAAAGAAAGGCAATATATTTCAAGATGATTCTCTGTCACCTGGATAAGATGGAGGCAGACCCCCCTACTGACAGACAGCCAAAGATTCTCCCCCTCTTCAGCCTCCCAGAGAGCAAGAGACATCCCAAACGGATCACAATCCTCTCTGCAGCGACTGCTGCAAGCTCTGACTGTTAATTGGTGAAAGGAAAAATAATGAAACAGAGACCAAAATAAACTGAAATTAAACAAAAATAAATGGAAAAGATGTTTTTAAAATATGCAACCAAATCTTTGTAGGAAAGGGGTATGATATCACCAGACTGAGATCAGCAAGCAGCTCACAAATTTAGTTCGTAATATAAAGCAAATAGAAATTAGTTTTTTTTTATTTCTGCCATTTTCTTTTGTCAAAGTCAGTTTACTTTTGCTCTGCAAGCTTTCTGCTATTCTGTTGAAATAGTTCTATGTCATAGTAAGATTTTATCATGAACATAACAAAGACCAAATTAACACCTTGAAAACAGTATATACTCCTTACACACCTGTGACTGTGTGGCCAAATTCTCCACCAATTCGATTTCCAAGTTTGCTGTCGACACCACCGTAGTGGGACAGATCTCAAACAATGACATGACAGAGTACAGGAATGAGATAGAGAATCTGGTGAACTGGTGCAGCAACAATAATCTCTCCCTCAATGTCAACAAAATGAAGGAGATTATCATCGACTTCAGGAAGTGTCGAGGAGAACATTCCCCTGTCAACATCAATGGGGATGAAGTAGAAAGGGTCGAGAGCTTCATGTTTTTAGGTGTCCAGATCACCAACAACCTGTCCTGATCCCCCCCATGATGACACTATAGTTTAAAAAGCCCACCAACACCTCTACTTTCTCAGAAGACTAAGGAAATTTGGCAGGCAGCTACGACTCTTTTACAGATGTACCATAGAAAACGTTCTTTCTGGTTGTATCACAGCTTGGTATGGCTCCTGCTCTGCAAGAAACTACAAAAGGTCATGAATGTAACCCAATCCATCGCAAACCAGCCTCCCATCCATTGACTCTGTCTACACTTCCTACTGCCTTGGCAAAGCAGCCAACATAATTAAGGACTCTACGCACCCTGGACATTCTCTCTTCCACCTTCTTCCGTTGGGAAAAAGATACAAAAATCTGAAGTCACATACCAACCGACTCAAGAACAGCTTCTTCCCTGCTGCCGTCAGACATTTGAATGGACCTACCTTGCATTAATTTGATCTTTCTCTACACCCTAGCTATGAATGTAACACTACATTCTGCACTCTCTTGGTTCCTTCTCTATGAACGGCATGTTTTGTCTGTATAGCATGCACGAAACAATACTTTTCACTGTATACTAATACATGTGACAATAATAAATCCAATCAAATCAAAATCAAACCAGTAGAGATTATGTAAAGTAAATGAATGAGTAGCAAACATGATTATAATCGTATCTACTGTATTTTGTTAGCAACAGAAATAAGCAAGAAAGTATCAAACAAAATACAACATGAGGTATGGGGGGGTTATGTTTGGCTGCTGTCCAATAGCTTACACCTCTGCGGAAGAGTATGGAGCTCCTGCTCTCCCTAAAAAGACCAATCACAAAATGTAAAGCAGTATGCTCAAATAACATACCAGTCACAAAGGATTTATCTGCAATTTTATGCCTCCTGGACCCCGTATGCACCTATTCCATTAGTGCATGGGAGCAGAACTGTACGTTCCAATGCCAAAAAAATGCATGTTCTGGTGCAGATTCGACCTGGAGTTAAATAGTTTACTCCCTTCAGTGTGGTGTCCGGTTGTTCTGTGTTTGATAAGGTGAGTTGTGCTGAACATGACGCCAAATTAAACTAATCCCTTTTGCCTGCCCTTGGTCCATATGCCTCTATTCCTTGTTTATTCATATGCTTATCTAAAAGCCCGTTAAACACCCCTAATGTATCTGCCTGCACCATCACCCCTTGCAGCACTCTCCAGATACCTACCACTCTCTGTAAAAAAACTTGCCCCTCACATTTCTTTTGAACTTGCCCCCTCTCAGCTTAACTGTATGCCCCGTAGTATTAGAGATTTCAACTCTGGGAAAAAAATTCCGACTGTCAACCCTATCAATGCCTCTCATAACTTTATAGACTTTTATCAGGTCTCCCTTCAGCCTCTGCCGCACCAGAGAAAACAAACCTAGTTTGTCCAGCCTCTCCTTATAGCTCAGACCCTCTAATCCAGACAGCATCCTGGTAAACCTCTTCTGCACCCTCTCCAAAGCCTCCACATTCTTCCTGTAATGTGGCGACCAGAACTGAACACAATTAAGTGCGGCCTAACCAAAGATTTATAAAGCTGCAACATGACATCCTGACTCCTGTACTCAATGCCTCAACCAATAAAGGCAAGTATGCCATCTGCCTTCTTTACCACCCTATCTACAGGCCACTTACAGGGAACTATGGAACTGAATCCCTCTGTACATCAATGCTGTTCAGATTCCTGCCATTAACTGTATTTACCCTTAACATTTGATCTCCCAAAGTGCAGCACTTCACACTTGTCTGGATTAAATTCCATCTGCCATTTCTCTACCCATATCTGCAGCTGATCTATATTCCGCTGTATCCTTTGACAACCTTCTACACTATCCACAACTGTTTGTGATTTATATAAACGATCTGGAAGAAGGTGTAACTGGGATGATCAGTAAGTTTGAGGACGACACGAAAATGGCTGGACTTGCAGATAGTGAGGAACATTGTCAGAGGCTACAGAAGGATATAGATAGGCTGGGAATTTGGGCAAAGAAATGGCAGATGGAGTTCAATCCAGATAAATGCGAAGTGATGCATTTTGGTAGAACTAACATAGGGGGGAGCTATATGATAAATGGCAGAACCATAAAGGGTGTAGATACGCAGAGGGACCTGAGTGAGCAAGTCCACAGATCCTTGAAGGTGACGTCACAGGTGGAGAAGGTAGTGAATAAGGCATATGGCATGCTTGTCTTTATAGGACAGGGCATAGAGTATAAAAGTTGGGGTCTGATATTGCAGTTGTATAGAACGTTGGTTCGGCCGCATTTGGAATACTGCGTCCAGTTCTGGTCGCCACACTACCAGAAGGACGTGGAGGCTTTAGAGAGAGTGCAGAGGAGGTTTACCAGGATGTTGCCTGGTATGGAAGGGCTTAGTTATGAGGAGAGATTGGGTAAACTGGGGTTGTTTTCACTGGAAAGACGGAGGATGAGGGATGACCTAATAGAGGTGTATAAAATTATGAAAGGCATAGATAGGGTGAACGGTGGAAGCTTTTTCCCAGGTCGGTGGTGACGTTCACGAGGGGTCATAGGTTCAAGGTGAGGGGGGGGAGGTTTAACATGGATATCAGAAGGACGTATTTTACACAGAGGGTGGTGGGGGCCTGGAATGCGCTGCCGGGCAAGGTGGTGGAGGCGGACACACTGCAGGAGTTGAACATTGCTTGTAATGTTGTACATCCATGTTGAAAACAGTGTTCCATCCCTTCAGGTCCAAAAGATCCCCCCAAGTAATTAACGTTTTGATTCATTTCACCTACTACTCATGGGATTGCACAAAATGCACTCATTAATTGCTGTATTTTCCTCCATAACAATAGCAATTGCACTGCAGAAATGACAAAATGCTAACTAAATGTTTTATACACACAGAAAGGTGGCAAGGAACATTTGATCAAGACCTAACAGGTCTTTTTAAAGAAAGCAGTGAAAATGGAGCGGAGTCGGAATGGAGGGATACAAAAGAATGGTCTAGTTTGCACCAGGGAGCGGCATGGGCTTGGAGGGCCGAAGGGCCTGTTCCTGTGCTGTATTGTTCTTTGTTCTTTGTTGCACCTTTCTTTATGTTGTCTGTAAACATACTAACCCACCCATCTACATTTTCATCCAAGTCATTTATATATATATTGCAAACAGCAGATGTCCCCGTATGGATCCCAGCAGAACACCATTAGTCACGGACCTCCAGCCAGAAAAACACTCTTCCGCAACTAATCTCTCACTTCTATGGGCAAGCCAATTCTGAATCCAAACAGCCAAGTCACCGTGGATCCTGTGCATCTTAATCTTCTGGATGAGCCAACCCTCTCCACTCACATTGTCTGTACCTTTGGGACTTGATTATCTGTGGGGACTCGCATTCTAGCCGTTGTCTTGTGAATTGAGTTTGTGTCTGTATATGCCCTGTTTGTGGGCGCAGCTCCCACGCGCCTGGTGGGGGGGCGGTGCTCCGGGGGCGTGTGCTGCCAGATAAACCTGTTGGACTTTGACCTGGTGTTGTGGGACTTCTGACTGTGCTCGCCCCAGCCCAACGCCGGCATCTCCACATCATAGTTAGGGGTAAAGCAGGGGGTAATAATCAGGTATGCATGTACTTGGGCCTGACCTGGAGTACTATGTACAGTTTTAGTCACTGTACCGCAACAAAGGTATCCAGGTATTGGAGAGTCAGCAAAGAAAAGGGAAATCAAACTAATGCCTGACTTCAAGCATATGAGCTTTGAGAGGTAGTTAAAAAGTCTGTGATTGTTTTCTCTGAAGGATCGGAACCCATGCAGACCTATTCAAGGACATGTATAAATTAAACTCTAGTAATAGTTGAGGTTTCCACGTGTGAGTATGGGCTCAAACATGAGAGAGAAGCTCCATGGAAGTTTTAGATTTGACTGCTTGAGGGCAAATTGAAACTTAAGAATGATTTGATTGTATTTCTTGTGCTGATCAATAAAAATAGATGGGCACTTTGTTTGGATAATATTTAGTATTTAAGTGTTGTTCTGAAATCAGGGGCACCAAACACACAGGAATGGTTGTTGGAAGTTCCGGGGAATAGATGTTTCAGTAAGAGTAGGGAAGGTGGTAAAAGAGGTGGAGGAGTAGCATTGTTAATCAAGGATAGTTTAACGGCTGCAGAAAGGCAGTTCGAGGGGGATCTGCCGACTGAGGTAATATGGGCTGAAGTTAGAAATAGGAAAGGAGCGGTCACGTTGTTGGGAGTTTTCTATAGGCCCCCAAATAGTAATAGAGATGTGGAGGAGGAAATTGCAAAGCAGATTATGGATAGGTGTGGAGGTCGAAGGGTAGTTGTCATGGGTGACTTTAACCCGTAAGATGCAAGACTGGGCGGAGAAGTGGCAGATGGACTTCAACCCAGATAAGTGTGTGGTGGTTCATTTTGGCAGGTCGAATAGGATGAAAGAATATAATATTAAGGGTAAGATGCCTGCCAGTGTGCAAGATCAGAAGGATTTTGGAGTCCGGGTTCATAGGACGCTCAAAGCAGCGCGTCGCAGGTAGAGGCTGTGGTTAAGAAGGCGTATGGAATACTGGCCTTCATCAATAGAGGAATTGAGTTTAGAAATCGGGAGATAATGCTGCAGCTGTATAGGAGCCTGGTCAGACCCCACCTGGAGTACTGTGCCCAGTTCTGGTCGCCTCATTACAGAAAGGATGTGGAAGCCATAGAAAGGGTGCAGAGGAGATTTACAAGGATGTTGCCTGGATTAGGTGGCATGCCTTATGAGGATAGGTTGAGAGAGCTAGGTCTTTTCTCCTTGGAGAAGCGAAGGATGAGAGGTGACCTGATAGAGGTGTATAAGATGTTGAGAGGCATTGATAGAGTGGATTCTCAGAGGCTTTTACCCAGGGCTGAAATGGTTGCCACAAGAGGTCACAGGTTTAGGGTGCTGGGAAGTAGGTACAGAGGAGATGTTAGGGGTAAGCCTTTCACTCAGAGGGTGGTTGGTGCGTGGAATCGGCTGCCGGTAGTGGTGGTGGAGTCAGATTCGATAGGGTCTTTTAAGAGACTTTTGGATAGGTTCATGGAAGTTAGTAAGGTAGAGGGTTATAGGTAAGCCTCGTAGGTAGGGACATGTTCGGTGCAACTTGTGGGCCGAAGGGCCTGTTTGTGCTGTAGCTTTTCTATGTTCTATGTTCTATGAGGGATCTTGTTGAAAGCCTTACTAAAATCCATGTACACAAGATCCACTGCTCTAGTCTCACCAACTCAGACAAAAGTAATCAAACTGTAGAAATTGCTGGAAGCTATGGCCATAGGCATTGAGCAGCCATTTTAAAGAACTATGACTAAAACGTTTACCCACGTGGAAATTAGTGTCACCTCTGCATAGCACCAAGATACAAAATATAGAACACTTGGTTTTGTAATTCTGTACATAACCCGAATGCCTGAGAGCTGTGCAAAACTACAACAAGAACTGCTTATTCAATCTATTTATTTCTTACTAAAATATGCAAGCTGAGGAATTTATGTTTTTTTTTTAAGGAAATTGAATTGTTTTGTTCTGCAGGAGTTGAACATTGCTTGTAATGTTGTACATCCATGTTGAAAACAGTGTTCCATCCCTTCAGGTCCAAAAGATCCCCCCAAGTAATTAACGTTTTGATTCATTTCACCTACTACTCATGGGATTGCACAAAATGCACTCATTAATTGCTGTATTTTCCTCCATAACAATAGCAATTGCACTGCAGAAATGACAAAATGCTAACTAAATGTTTTATACACACAGAAAGGTGGCAAGGAACATTTGATCAAGACCTAACAGGTCTTTTTAAAGAAAGCAGTGAAAATGGATAGCTATTCCAAGTCTTTGTCAACGTTTTGTTTCTCTAACTAAATTTCTAGCATCTATTATTGACAATAAAACACGTAAGATGCCAACAAATTGAAAAAGACAATGTTAAATTAAATTGCATTTTTACCAGACTTTAATGCGATTTCCTTGCACTTTAAACGTTAGACTTTTATTTGTTGCACTAAGCTGGTTATTACACAAGAAATGTGTTTAAGACCTCAAGTCACATCTTTGAAGAACTAAAGCTTTCAAGCTGTAGGTTGTGATAATTTGGGTGGCAGTCAGTCAGGGAGACGTTTGGAACACAGAATCAATATAATCTGCAGATCTCAGCCACTGCATTCAATTCTGTTCATACACTCTATCACCTGGGATTCATTACTTTTAAAACAGCTTTATACAAGGCAATTTGATTTGTAGGAAAGGGATGTAATAAAGACCGAGACTAGCAAGCACCTCGCGCTCTGCACAAATTCAGTTTGTAATACAAGGCAAATAGAAATTAGTGAATAAAAGGCAGCTTTTTTTTTCCCCTTAAAATTTTGTCCTTTACTTTTGTCAAAGTCAGTTTAATCTCACTCAGCAAGGTTTCTGGTATTCTGTTGAGACACTTCTATTTCATAGTAAAGTTTTAACACGAACGTAACAAATATAAAAATAGCAATTTGACAGCAGGAGTGATTCTGTAAAATATGTAAATGAGTAGCAAAAGTGATTATTATATGTATTAAAATATTTTAATCAACAGAAATAAGCAAGAATGCATCAAACAAATATGATATTGAATAAAGAGGATGACATTTATGCTGTGGTACCAGCAGCTTCCTTACTTGACCTTGATGCAAAGACATGAAGATTAGACCTCTAAGACTTAGAAACAGGACGTAGAAACAGGCACTAGCTGAACTCAAGGGGGATCAGTAACATGAAAATAGCTAGGTTGGATTATGTTTGACAGATTTAATCAAATAGTTTGTATGTCTTTTCACATAAGTGGATCGTGATAATCAGATTTTATGTCTCAGAATGGCTAAAAATAGAGGTTGGGTGATTGTTTCCATATCTGGAACTCTATAAAGGAGAGACAAAAATATCAGTAACTTGTCCTCTGTCACAATGATGACATGCATCTCCTTCTGATAATATGTATGCCCTGAAGTGGCTTCTGTATGTGTTATCCCCAGACACAGTCTGGATGTAACCCAGGATACAGTCCACTAGGTTTATTTGCAATTCACATTGCATTACCGAGGGATCACAGAGGTAATCTCTGATCAGCAAAGCTTTCGTATTGGGACACCTCCAACAGTCCTGCCAGTGAAAATTTGGAGCACTTGGGTCAATTGGTAAAATGATGTGCTGCACATCAGAAAGTGATGAAATAAAAGTTCTACATTATGAACAGAGCATTGCAAACTTAGTGCAAAAAGTTTCATTAAAAAGGGACATGATCCAAGATCGCTGCCCTGCCACCCTCTACAGATTAGTGAATATGAGAAATAGGTTGACAGGAAATGCAGTTAATTTGGCTATTCTTAAGAACTTTTTCAGAAAGCTGGATGAATCCAGGCCGGAGTTCTCCGGCTATGCATTGCCAGTGGGACCTTCTGGTCCTGCCAACAGCACACCACCACCACGGGTTTCCCAATGGTGTGGGATGCAGTCAATGGGAAATTCCACTGACAGTGGCAAGACCAAAAGACCTTGCCTCTGGTGAATAGTGCGCCACCTCCTGCCGCAAGAAACATACAGCGGGGAAGCCAGAGAATGCCTCCCTCCCACCGCTCAATGAGAAATTGCATCGCGCATCACCAAGATAAAACTGGACATAGATAAATTAATACTAATTCCAGAGCTTCTATGAACATAGGAATATTATGTCAAGAGGAAGAAACTATCAAACATGAATGATGTGAATTTCTTCAATGGCTCAGTACCTTCTGGTACTGGTTAGCTGAGCAAGACAGATTTATTTTTTAAATCCGGCTTTTGCTGAGGTAGATTTGATTTGATTTGATTGTCACATGTATTAGTATACAGTAAAAAGCATTGTTTTTTGTGCATTATGCAGACAACACATACTGTGCAGAGAGAAGGAAAGGAGATGGTTCAGAATATAATGTTACACTCATAGCTAGGGTGTAGAGAAAGATCAACTTAACATAAGATATGTCCATTCAAAAGTCTGACAGCAGCAGGGAAGAAGCTGTTCTTGAGTCAGTTGGTACGTGACCTCAGACTTTTGTAACTTTTTCCCAACGGAAGAAGGTGGAAGAGGGTATGTCCAGGATGCGTGGGGTCCTTAATTATGCTGGCAGCTTTTCTGAGGCAGCAGGAAGTGTTACCAGAGTCAATGGATGGGAGGCTGGTTTGCATGATGGGCTGGCCTTCATTCATGACCCTTTGTAGTTTCTTTCATCTTGGACAAAGCAAGAGTCATACCAAGCTGTGATACAACCAGAAAGAATGCTTTCTACGGTGCATAAAAGTTGTTGAGAGTCGTAGCAAACATGCCAAATTTCCTTAGCCTCCTGAAAAGATAGAGGGTGATTCCAAGAGAATTAGCTATAGAGATGTTGCAATTAGTCTCAGATCTCATAGCCTCATAAGGTGATTGCCTTTGGTTTCCATACTCCACAAGGCTAAGTTGTGGGAAAGTTGGTCCATATTTCATGGTGGTCGGCCAACAAAAGTATGGAAATGATTCTTCAGTTGTGCAGGAACTTGGACAGAACGTACTAGGTTACAGTTTTCATTTTTGATGCTGATCCATCAGAGTTTAAAGGGTTACCTTATGAGTACTGGCTATATAAACTTGGTTTGTTTTGCCTTGAATTCTGAAGATTGAGTGATGAGAATTAACTTAAAATGATAGAGATTAAATAAGATACAGATCATGGAATTATTGAATCCCTACAGTGAAGAAGTAGGCCATTCAGCCCATCAGGCCTGCACAGACAACGATCCCACCCAGGCTCTATCCCCGTAACCCCACATATTTACCCTGCTAATCCTCCTGACACTGAGGAGAAATTGAACATGACCAATCAACCTAACCTGCACATCTTGGGACTGTGGGAGGAAACTGCAGGACCTGGAGGAAACCCACACAGACATGGGGAGAACGTGCAGACTCCGCACAGACACTGACCCAAGCTGGAATTGAACCCGGGTCCATGGCACTGTGAGGCAGCAGTGCTAACCACTGCAGAGATGTAGAGAAATTATTTGGGCTTATGGTGAGCAAGGGAACATGATTTTAAAATTAAGGATAGGCAATTTAGAAATTAAACCCAGAAGTACTGTTTCACACAAAAAGTAACAGAAATCAGGAGCTATTCACGTAAAGCTGTGGATTCTGGGTCAATTGTAAATTTGAAGACTAAAATGATCTTTCTCTTCGGTCAAAGTATGACAGGATGGAGATTGAGGTACAGGTTCAACTATGTTTAAAATGAAGGGCCGATCAGGTTTGAGCATCTGAATGGCCAATCACTGTTGTATCTTCACACCAATAATTTTTTTGCCTTTTGGGGGAATGATGGGGGAATTGGTGGAAGGATTTCTGAGCTGATTCTCAGCCCGTTGAACCATGCTGAATGCTCCTTCTGTGGCCAACAAGTCCCAGCATTGGACTCAAACCCAGAGGCTCAGGTCCAGTGATAGGGGCACGACCACTGAGCTACAAGGCCTCCTGGCCAACCACAATATTACACTTTTCATTTATGTAACATATATGTATACATTGCTTTGGTAATTTATTTTATTAAGAACAGGGAGAAACTCAATTGTGCAGAAGTATTCCAATAAGGTTGAGATAGTTCGTTCAGACAATTAATTATCAGGATAGAAGAGATACAAAACTGTAGGTGTAACTAATGAGGCACAAATTATGGATTCAGATGAATACAGAAGAAACAGTAAATGATAAACACATGCAACACAAGTTGTTTATGTTAAGAAATTTGAGATAGTTTAAGTAATCTATATTTGTATTGTGTGTATTATGAATACTGTGGTGCATTCTGGGAGAAGTCGGACCAGCAACATTTACCAAGAAGTGGGAAGCAGAGGATCTGGTGTCAAGGAGTGGTAAGCCTGAAACACTACATTAGTGTTTCCCTCCCTCCCCTCCTTCTCTAACCAAAAAATAAAGGCCATTGGGCCTTTTGGCTCAGATCAAGTGTAGTATTGACATGTTGTGCTTGGTTGAAGTCATTAGGTTACATTTAAGCTTCATTTGAAGCAATTTTTTAAAGCGGCATCTCGGCCTTTTGGCTAAGATGCAAATGAGATCAAGCCTTGGAGGAGGAGCTCTGCCTACTCCAATCAGCTTGGATCATGTAGATCAAGCCCAAGACAGGAGGTGAGAGCCCTGTCTTGTCAGCTTGGATCGGGAATGTCTCAACTTGTTGAGACTCTGAATTGGACTTGATTTGATTGAATTGGAATAAAAATACAAAACATAAAGGCCACTGTGAGAAGGTAAAAGTGAAGGGAAGAGTTTTATAAATTTTCTCAAATAATTTAATTGGAAATGTCGGTCAGTGGGGTTAAGTGCTGCATGTGTGAGATGTGGGCGATCCGTGACACTTCCAGTGTCTTGGACGACTATGTCTGCAGGAAGTGCACCCAATTGCAGCTCCTTACAGACCGCATGGATAGGTCGGAGCAGCAGTTGGATGCACTTAGGAACATGAAGGAGGCGGAAAGCCATAGATAGGAGCTTTAGAGACATGATCACACCGAAGGTGCTGGCAGATAGATGGATGACCGCCAGAAGGGGCAGGCAGTCAGTGCAGGAATCCCCTGTGGTCATCACCCTCTCTAACAAGTATATCATTTTGGATACTGTTTGGGGAGATGGCCTATCAGGGGATAACAACAGCAGCAGTCAAAGCAGTGGCACCACGGCTGGTTCTGTTGTTAAGCAGGGAGGGACAAAGAGGACTAGAGCAATAGTTATAGGGGACTCTATAGTTAGGAGTGCAGATAGACGCTTCAATGGATGTGAAAGAGACTCCAGGATGGTATGTTGCCTCCCTGGTGCCAAGGTCCAGGATATCTCTGAACGGACAGAAAGCATTCTGAAGGGAGAGGGTGAACAGCCAGAGGTTGTGTACATATTGGTACTAACAACATGGGTAGGAAGGGTGATGAGGTCCTGCAGCAGCAGTTTAGGGAGTTAGGTAGAAAGTTAAAAACCAGGACCTCTCGGGTTGTAAACTCAGGATTACTCATGTGCCATGTGCTAGTGAGGCAAGCAATAGGAAGATAGTGCAGCTCAACACATGGCTAAACAGCTGTTCTAGGAGGGAGGGTTTCAGATATCTGGACTATTGGGGTCTTTTCCAGAGCAGATGGGACCTGTACAAGAAGGATGGGTTGCATCTAAACTGGACGGGCATAAATATTCTGGCCGGGAAATGTGCTAGTGTCACACGGGAGGATTTAAACTAGTTTGGCAGAGGGATGGGAACCAAAGCAAAGGTGAATTAGCAGAGAGTAGGGCCAGTCAGACTCAGAGAAACAGCAGGCAGGATGGGGTTGCTAATAAAAGAGGGTCTGGTGGACTGAAGTGCATTTGTTTCAATGCAAGAAGTATAACAGATAAGGTAGATGAACTTACAGGTACACAGGTCACTGAAAGTGGCAATGCAGGTGGAGAAGGTCGTCAAGAAGGCATACGGCATGCTTGCCTTCATTGGCCAGGGCATTGAGTTTAAAAGTTGGCAAGTCATGTTGCAGCTTTATAGGCCGCACTTGGAATATAGTGTTCAATTCTGGTCACCACACTACCAGAAGGATGTGGAGGCTTTGGAGAGGGTACAGAAAAGATTTACCAGGATGTTGCCTGGTATGGAGGGCGTTAGCTATGAGGAGAGGTTGGAGAAACTTGGTGTGTTCTCACTAGAACATTGGAGGTTGAGGGGCGACCTGATAGAAGTCTACAAGATTATGAGAGGCATGGACAGAGTTGATAGTCAGAAGCTTTTTCCCAGGGTGGAAGAGTCAATTACTAGGGGGCACAGGTTTAAGGTGCAAGGGGCAAGGTTTAAAGGAGGTATATGAGGCAGATTTTCTACACAGAGAGTAGTGGGTGCCTGGAACTCGTTGCCGGGGGAGGTAGTGGAAGTGGATACGGTAGTGACTTTTAAGGGGCGTCTTGACAAATACATGAATACGATGGGAATAGAGAGATATGGTCCCCGGAAGGGTAGGGGGTTTTAGTTAAGTCGGGTAGCATGGTCGGTGCAGGCTTGGAGGGCCAAAGGGCCTGTTCCTGTGCTGTAATTTTCTTTGTTCTTTGTTCTTTGAATAAGATATAAGTTTATGTTTAAGCTTAATTTGCATGATAAGAAAGGGCTAAAACTTTAGTTAGCTTCATTATAAACACAGGCGTCTGCAAGTCAGCAACTTTTAGTTTTACTTTTAATTTTGCCTGCATTGTAATTGACGTTTTATGGCATACAAGGGGTTAAAAAGGGGCAGTGTGGACAAGTTGGGCCGAAGTGCCTGTTTCCATGCTGTAAACCTCTCCGACTCAATGACTCTAAGCAATCATAGGCTTAAAGAAAAACTAAGTTGTTGCTTGGCAATCAGTAATCCACACATTGCAAAGCAGAAGCATTTAAGTTCAGTTGGAACCAAGCATCTTAGAAACAAGACAATATTCACAGAAGACGTCAGTATGGCAAATTTCAAAAGCCAAAGAATAGAAAGTTCCATAAACTGGGAGAGAAAAAAGGAGGAAAGCCCAAAAGACTGAAGCCAAAAGTACAAAGAACAGAAATCTGGAAAAGGATTCTGTTCAGTGATATCAGGAGTAAAGAGAGAGGGGCTCCCAGCTGAAAGCAGGTTTGCAAGGCACAGACCAAAAAATGTCAGCTCGCGAGATCCAGACATCTGAGGTAATCCTAAGTTTGGTGACACCTTAATACAGCCTGTGAAGTTGTGGTGTTACATTGGTGTGGCTGGGTACCTGAGAGATTGTGTGGAAGCTTGAATGCATGTGGTGATTCAGGGCAGAGGAATATTGAAAGGAGAGGTTGAAATCCTGGATGTGGACCCTTGGTGAAGTCATCTGAAAGGAAGTGTTATTTGGGAGAAGATTCCAAGACGTATTCAAGAGAGTGGAGCTTGGAAACTCTCATGTGAAAGGCAGAATTCCAGTGAGATCATTCTCACAGTGTGACGAGCATCTGGGGGGATTTGATGAGAAACCCGCAGAAGTTGTTTTGGGTGACATCTGTCGCTTGGTTTCAGAGTGTGGGGTTTCTGACCACATTTCACCTATTGGTTTATGAAGACTTGGTACGTGTTGAAAACATCAGGGTATAAGATATATTGTAACTTGTATTATCTTGAGAAAGCTGTATATATCTGTGAAGGTATAGCTAGGGTGAAGGAATGGTGTATTATCTTCTCTTAATTGGCAGTCTTGTGACTAAGTCCAACCATGTCTCTAAATTAAAAATAAATGTTAAAATCTACCGAACTGGGACTGTGACACTTATATGTTTTGTAACAGTGAATCAGTTCAGCTTGATGAATACTTGTTACATGTGACACAACTAAAGAGCATACACAAAAAAATGTTGTCATTGAAAAGAATCATCACTCCAAAATGTAGAATTTGGCATAAAGCTTTAAAACCATGCTAATAATAAAACCTTTGGAACCTGTCAAGATTGTTCTTTCATAGGTTTTGATTTATTTTCATATTAATGAAGACAATAAATAGTAAACTAACTGAACACATTCATACATCATTCATTAAGTGGTTTGACACCAGGAACTCCTAAAAGTCCAAGCAGCAATTTTAAGATCATTCTCCCTTGTTCAGGACTATGCTACTGGAGGCAATAGTTTCTATGCATCCACCCTAATAAATCTTTAAAGTTTATTTATTAGTATCACAAATAGGCTCACATTAGCATTGCAATGGAGTTACTGTGAAAATCCCCAAGTCGCCACACTCCGGCACCTGTTTGGGTACACAGAGGCAGAATTTAGCATGGCCAATGCTCCTAACCAGCACATCTTTTGAACTGTGGGAGAAAACCCAGAGGAAACCCATGCAGACACAGGGAGAACATGCAGACTCCACACAGACAGTGACCCAAGCAGGGAATTGAACCTGGGTCCCTGGTGCTGTGAGACCACTGCGCCACCATGATTAATTTTCATTTAAAAATCCAAATGATCTAAATTAAACAGAATGGAAGGGACTGAGAGACCAATCTCTATTTTAATTAGGAAAAATATATAGACACATGGTATAATAATGTTAGGATGCCCAGTGACATCAGGACTGATCAGATGCTTAAACTAGCCTCGTGTTCAAGTTGTTGATGTACAAATTTTCATCATACTGGTTAGGATTTACTCCATCCAGAAATCATCTCAATAATGTAATGTTCCTGATGTTTTTAAATGGATTTAATGAATTTGCTGGAGATCTGTATGCAGCAATAGAACCCCTTTATTCGAACACCAAGGTAGTTAAGTAAGTAGAGTAAATGGAAAAAGATTTTTAAAAGTGATTTCAGTGCATTAGTTACTTCTGAAAAACAATTCCTAGTTCAGTTAGCTTTTCCCGCAGCCCATTTGACCTCATACACTACCCTGATTCCTTCCTAATAATAATCTTGCTTTTGATCTGCTGAAGAACTGACTTCCTGGCACATTAAAAAGAAACATTCGCAGGATGTGGCAAGGCTGACATTTAGTGCCTATCCCTGATTGCCCTTGAGAAGGTGTTGGTGAGCCGTCTTACAATCTAGCAGTTTGATACAGCTAGTTCACTCCAGAGGGCAATTGAGAGCTGACCGTGTTTGTGTGGAATTGGAGTCACACACAAGCCAATAAAGATCAAGGGTAACAATGTGTAAAGATGGCAGGTTTCCTACTCTAAAGAATATCAGTAAGTAGCTTGGGTATTTCACAAAAGCTTCACAATTACATTATTAGCTTTTTAACTTTCAAAAAAACCGAAACTCAAATGTTGAAACTGCCACGGTGCTATTTGAAATCATATTCTCTAGATTACTCGTCCATATGATTGGTGGGCTAAAATATTCTATTCCACTAAAAGTGGGCTGGCAGGCAGGTGTTGCTAAATTGGGTGACATGACATGTGCCAGTCACCAAGACGCCTCTGCTGGTATTTTACCAGCTGGCCACCCTAAGACCAGATAGACTTCAGTAAGACTTTTGGCAAGGTCAAGAAAGTAAGACCCCATGGGATCCGGGGTAATTTGGCAAATTGGATCAAACATTGCCTTAGTGGTAGGAGGCAAAGGTGATGGTTGAAGGATGTTTTTGTGGCTGTTCAGTGGAGGTCAGTGTTTGGTCCCTTGTTGTTTGTAGTGTACATTATTGATCCAGATAGTAATGTGGGGCTATGATCAGTAAGTTCAAAGATGACATGAAAATTGTTGGTGTGGTGAAAGTGAAGTGGAAAGCCTCAGAATTCAAGACAACATAGATGGGCTGGTCAGATGGGAAGAACAGAGGCAAATGGAATTCAACCATGAAGAGTGTGCTGTGATGCATTTGGGAGGATTAACAATCCGAGAGAGTATACACCAAGAAATTAAGAGGTACAGGGGACCAGAGTGACCTTGGGGTGCATAGCCATAGATCCTTGAAGGCAACAGGACAGGTAGATAAGGTAAGTAAGAAGACATATGGGATACTTGCCTTTATTAACTGAGGCATGGAATATAAGACCAGGGATGTTATGATGGAGCTGCACAAAATGCTTGTTGAGCCACAGCCAGAGCACTGGTTATCACACTTTAGGAAGTATGTGATTACACTAGAGAGGGGAAGAGGAGATTCACCAGGACATTACCTGGGCAGGAGCATTTCAGCTATGAAGACAGGTTGACTAGGCTGGGGTTGCTTTCCATAGAGCAGAGAAGGCTGAGGGGGAAATGATCAAGGTGGACAAAATTATGAGGGACATTGATCGGTCATAGATAAGAATAAACTTTTACTGTTAGTAGAGGAAATCAATGACCAGGGTAACATAGATTTAAGGTAAGGAGCAGGACTTTTAGAGCAGATTTGAGGAAAAACCTTTTCACCCAGAGGGTGATGGGAATCTGGAGTTCACTGCCTAAAAGGGTGGTAGAGCAGGGAACCCTCACAAATTTGAAGGAGCATTTAGGTGAGCACTTGAAATGCCATAACATACAAGGTTACAGACCATGTGCTGGAAAATTCTTTTCAGAATAGATAGGTACATGATGGCTGGGGCAGGCACGATGGACCAAAGAGCCTCTTTTTGTGCTCTAAAACACTATGACTCCGTAATAGCCACTTGGTCACTAGTATTCTACCAGTGGTAGGGTGCAGTACTGTCTCCCAAAGGTGCAATCTAAACACTGGCAGTCTAGCTGCGTGCTTCTGTGGAGTGAGGGTGAGAGGAGGGTCTCCTTCCTGTCTTGTTCTGGCAATGGAAATGGTCACCCTTGCATGTCTCATCCACACACACGCTCCACCCCTCAACCTGGCCTCCCTGACTCCCTTCACCTGGGCATGACCATTAACCCTGGTGAGTCCACCCGAAGCACCTCAATCTCTGGCCCCTATCGCTATTTATCATTGGGGATTGACTGCAGTCCCAGCATAGGCTGCTGGATCATGAAAGCTGCTGACCATCTGATTAGTCAGCAACTCTTGGAGGTATGACATCCATATGGGCAGAGCGGGGGTGTTGTGAGGGTTGGGGATAGAGGGGAGTGATAGCCACAACCTCAGACATTTAAATGCCTGCCGACCATAAATTCTGGCTGTGATTTCCCAGGCCAGTGTAAATGGGCTCCTCAGTCAGTGCGTGGGAGTACCGCTCTGTTCCAGCTCTAGAGTCAGATTGACACAGGGAAAGGCCATTTGGCTAATTGAGTCCACACTTGCTCTCTGTACAATGATCCAAGAGGCACTTGGTCCCAATACTGAGTGGATTTCTACATAGCCCTGCGATATACAAACACAGCCCTGTACCTTTACTTCCCTCAATTACCTTTTCAACTGCTTTTTGAAACCACTGTTCCACTACCCTCGTAGATGGTGAATTCCAGGCCATGACCATTTCCTGCAATAAGACGTTCCTCCTCACATCCCTCTGCACCTTTTGCCAAAAACCTTTTTATCTGTGTCAGTGTGGTGAACCATCGTTGGTTACCACTGTGGGGTTATTCCAATGTTACTGTTGGGTTAGGGTGTTGACACTGTGGGTTGTTATAATGTTGTTGTTGGGTTAGGGTGTTTACACTGTGGGATTAATATACCTGTGGTGGATGCTGTTATGGCACATCCCGGTCGGGCCCCGCCTCCTGGGGAGAGGTATAAGACCCTCTGCTCAGGCGGGACCCCTCCAGTCTGGAATGGTGTACTCGTGTTTAGATAGTTCCATTGTTTGTCAATAAAAGCCTTCAATCGCTGAAGCCTTGTACCTCGTGCTTGATTGTCGCGCATCAATTTTATTGACAAACACAAAACTCTCGACAGTAAAGAGAGTATGGAGCAAATGCTGAAACCAGAGCGTCTGACACTGGACCCACGTGCGGTCGGTGCCTTTAACACCTTCGACCACTGGCTGAAGTGTTTCGAGGACTACCTGGTTACCTCTGCAGCAGTTACTATGGACAACGACAGACTCCAGGTCCTCCATGTGAGGGTAAGCGACACGGTCTATCTCGCGATTCGTGCGGCCACCACTTACCCGAGGGCCATCGAGCTCTTGAAAAAACGATACACGAGACCACCCAACGAGATTCACGCTCGTTACCTCCTCGCTACACGACGTCGGCAGTCGGGCGAAACCATGGAGGACTACGCCAATGAGCTCTTGCAGCTTGCCAGGGGCTGCGACTGCAAAGCTGTGTCGGCTGAGCAGTACATGTACGACCTCGCCCGAGATGCGTTTGTAGCAGGGGTAGGGTCCTCGTACATCCGGCTTAAGCTATTGGAGAAAGGGAATCTCAACCTGACCCAAGCGATGGAGATGGCTGAGATGCTGGAGGCAGCGTCGAAAAGCTTGGCTCTGTACCCCGAAGACCACGTGGAGACAACGTGGCAGGAGCAAGCACAAATCCCTCCTCGCCCCACGGGCTCGCGCTCCCATATCGACCCGACGACGGCGGCAGCTCCAGGCGGCCAGCGGTGCTATTTTTGCGGAGGAGCCAAGCATCCACGGCAACAGTGTCCAGCTAAAACAGTGATCTGCAGTCAGTGCGGTAAAAAGGGGCACTACGCGAAAGTCTGCAGATCGAAGCCCAAGAACGGCAGTGCAGCCTGTGACGCTCCAGAACGGAGACAATCTCCTTCGGCGTCGCAGTACCCACGAGGTCCGACCACGTGCGAATCCAGGACGACGCCATTGTGGCTGGCGGAGCAGGAGGATGATCACCCACGTGCGATTCATGGGGGCGGCCATCGTGGTCGACGACGACCAGGAGCGACCAGCAGGGGTCCTCAGTATCAACCTCGGCTGCCTGCAGTGACGTCCAAGGGCCAACGGTGGCATCGATCACTCTGGACCAGACAAATCATCACTGGCTTGACTGTTCGATGATGAACATCAAGGTAAATGGTCGTACTGTGTATTGTCTGTTTGACAGTGGGAGCACCGAGTGTTTTATTCACCCTGACACTGCAAAGAGGTGTGGACTCCGGGTTCTACCTGCCAAACAGACAATTTCCATGGCATCACGGTCCCGGTCTGTACCGATCCAAGGACGTTGTGTGGTAACCCTGGAGGTGCAGGGCACAATTTACGAGCGATACAGGCTCCTTGTGTTGCCGCACCTTTGCGCGCCAATTCTCCTCGGACTAAACTTTATGGTCCACATGAAGAGTGTGATCCTACAGTACGGTGGGCCACTCCCTTCGCTGGCAGTAGGGAATCAGCCGCAGCCTCCAAATTGTCCAAAGCACCCCGCATGCAATCTTGCCACACTAAAGATCACCACACCCTCTTTATTTAAGAATCTGGTACCAGGCTGCAAGCCCATCGCGACTAAAAGTAGGCGTTACAGCGCTGAAGACCGGATCTTCATCAGATCTGAGGTTCAGCGGCTCCTCAAAGAAGGGATCATACAGCCCAGTGCTAGTCCATGGAGAGCGCAGGTCGTGGTGGTTAAAAGCGGGAACAAACCCCGGATGGTCATCGACTACAGTCAGACCATTAACCGTTATACGCAGCTGGATGCGTATCCTCTCCCGCGCATATCTGATATGGTCAATCAGATTGCGCAGTACCGGGTGTTCTCCACCATAGACCTTAAGTCCGCCTACCACCAACTCCCCATCCGCCCAGAGGACCGACAATACACGGCTTTTGAGGCGGGTGGTCGTCTGTATCAGTTTCTTAGGGTTCCATTTGGTGTCACCAATGGGGTCTCGGTCTTCCAGCGTGCTATGGACCGAATGGTGGACCAGAACGGGTTGTGGGCTACCTTCCCGTACCTGGATAACGTCACCATCTGCGGCCATGACCAGCAGGACCATGACACAAACCTCCAGAACTTTCTGCGCACTGCGTCTCACCTGAATCTGACCTATAACAGGGAGAAGTGTGTATTCCGTACGCGCAGGTTAGCTATCCTGGGATACGTGGTGGAAAACGGGGTCATCGGCCCTGATCCAGACCGTATGCGCCCCCTTACTGAACTTCCCTTGCCCGCTAGCGCAAAAGCACTGAGGAGATGCCTCGGCTTCTTTTCTTATTATGCGCAGTGGATCCCCAACTACGCGGACAAAGCTCGTCCGCTCATCAAGCCCACGACTTTCCCACTTACGCCGGAGGCCCAATTGGCCTTCAAGGCTTTGAAAAGCGACATTGCGAAAGCCACGATGCACGCGGTGGATGAATCCATCCCTTTTCAGGTGGAAAGTGATGCATCGGATTTCGCCCTGGCCGCCACACTGAACCAGGCAGGCAGGCCCGTCGTGTTTTTTTCCCGCACCCTTCAAGGTCCCGAAATTCGGCATTCAGCGGTGGAGAAGGAGGCTCAGGCTATTGTGGAGGCCATCAGACACTGGCGCCATTACCTGGCGGGAAAGCGGTTCACCCTGATCACGGATCAACGATCCGTGGCGTTTATGTTCAGTAATACGCAGAGGGGCAAGATCAAGAATGATAAGATCTTGCGGTGGAGAATCGAGCTCTCCACCTATAATTACGATATTATGTATCGTCCAGGGAAACTCAATGAGCCCTCGGATGCCCTCTCGCGCGGAACATGCGCTATCATGCAGGAGGACCGCTTGAACGCCCTCCATAATGACCTGTGCCATCCTGGGGTCACTCGGCTCTACCACTTCATAAAAGCCCGCAACCTGCCCTACTCGGTGGAGGATGTCAGGTCAGTATCGAGAAGCTGTCGGATTTGCGCGGAATGCAAACCGCAATTTTATCGACCTGACCGGGCACAATTGGTCAAGGCCACTCGCCCCTTCAAGAGGCTGAGTGTGGATTTTAAGGGCCCCCTTCCCTCAACGGACCGGAATTTGTACTTTCTCAATATCATAGATGAATACTCCCGGTTCCCGTTTGTTGTCCCCTGTGCGGACACGTCGACTGCCACAGTAATTAAGGCATTCCGTGATCTTTTTACCCTGTTCGGGTACCCCTGCTACATACATAGCGACAGGGGCTCGTCGTTCATGAGTAACGACTTGAGGCAATTCCTGCTTTCATACGGGATTGCCTCTAGTAGAACCACGAGCTACAACCCTAGGGGTAACGGACAGGTGGAGAGAGAGAATGCTACAGTCTGGAAGGCTGTCCTATTGGCGCTGAAGTCCAGGGGCCTTCCAGTCTCCCGTTGGCAGGAGGTCCTTCCAAATGCGCTTCATTCCATTCGCTCCCTCCTGTGTACGGCAACCAATGCTACTCCCCACGAGAGGATGTTCTCATTCCCTCGGAAGTCGTCCTCGGGGATCTCCTTACCAGCCTGGTTGACGTACCCAGGACCCGTCCTTCTGCGGCGACATGTGAGGGCCCGCAAGTCCGACCCCTTGGTCGAACCGGTCCAACTCCTCCACGCCAACCCTCAGTATGCCTATGTGGCATATCCTGACGGGCGAGAGGACACGGTCTCGATTCGAGACCTGGCGCCTGCAGGGGACGTAGCAACTCCTGTCGCTCCCATACCCCCTGTCACGAATCCCCTATCACTTTTTTCTTCCCCGGACGTGGCGCGGTCAGCACCGGGACCAGTGAATAACAGTTATACTCCCATGTACAGCTTGCCTGAGACTCGGAGATCGGAGCCGCCACAGAAGGTACCGGGATCCCCTGCACCACTGCTTCACCAGGGTTAACCGGCCCGTGAGTCCTCGAGGGGACAGCCGGACGCTGTTTTGGAGAGAACGCCACCGCAAGCACCTGCTCCGGTGTCACAACCGGTGTTGAGGAGATCACAGCGACGGTGCGGTCCTCCAGACCGTCTGGACTTGTAGATTTTTTTGTATATATGTAATCTGTTTTCGCACCCCGCCGGCCTTTGTTTTCAAAGGAGGGGTGAATGTGGTGAACCATCGTTGGTTACCACTGTGGGGTTATTCCAATGTTACTGTTGGGTTAGGGTGTTGACACTGTGGGTTGTTATAATGTTGTTGGGTTAGGGTGTTTACACTGTGGGATTAATATACCTGTGGTGGATGCTGTTATGGCACATCCCAGTCGGGCCCCGCCTCCTGGGGAGAGGTATAAGACCCTCTGCTCAGGCGGGACCCCTCCAGTCTGGAATGGTGTACTCGTGTTTAGATAGTTCCATTGTTTGTCAATAAAAGCCTTCAATCGCTGAAGCCTTGTACCTCGTGCTTGATTGTCGCGCATCAGTCAGGCATGCCACCAGGAGCATGTGAAATTCAGCCCTTTATATCCTTGAATTTTAAGCACCCCCCAGTCTTCATCATTTTAATCCATATTCTGTTAGTGCCACCATACCATCTTCCCATGTGGTTATTTGTACTTGTTGTTCACCAAACGTATTCACCACACTTTGTGGGTTAACACAATTACTACCACTGTACTCCAGAGTTATAAAAATCAGTGGGTGTCTTTCATAACATTGTCTATTTATGTGCAAAGTACAAAGTGTTTAATTTTGTCAGATGACCAGGAGCTGATCTCAGACACTGTGTGGAACAGCTAAGCTAATTGGATGCAAAATGATAACAGGGCGCAGTGTCTGTGCCATGGCTGCCCTCAAGTGCCTGAATGCCATTTCCTTAAGGAGCAATTAGCACCAGCAAGGCAACCAAAATCTCTGTGCACAACATTGTCACTTTCTGTACATTGGGCATCATAATTCATTAATACATTACAAATTGTTGTCAGGGACCATTCCAATTACTGGGATCACTTCTACCATTCCCTGGAAATTTGAGAGAAGGATTTAACAATGAAGCATTCAGCAAAGAGACAGAAGTGCATGATATTCTACTTCTTGCAAGGGCATTTCAGTTCCAAGATTGGCATGCAAATGAATCACAAGATTTATGGAAATTTGATAGAGAGTGTAGGCAACAACTGAACAGATGCCAGTGCTCGAGGATGTTTCCAAGCCATGAACAATCTCAGAGTGCATTTACATTGTATATCCTGTTTATTTCAGTTGCAAGAATGTATAGAACTCCATGGAATATATTTTGATGTAATTTGTCACAGAATACCTGCTGAATAGAAGGGAAGTAATTTGTTGGGAATTGTGAGGGTTTTTTTAAGCGTCCGAGCACAGCTGGCATGAGATGAAATACAGATTTTGGAGCACTTGTTCATCTATGTGTTATTTGCAATCTGTTTTGAAGGTATCCATTATTTTACTCCAGATTGTCAAGTGGCTTTGCCAGTGTTTTGATTATTTAGAATTTAAATCTACAGTTGTAAGGACAGAAACTCATAAGTCGGTGACAGAGATTTTTCTGTTCCCTAACCTACCACCGTCATATGTAGAAATGCTCCCTTCATATCTCTCTCCCTGTCTTATTTTAAACACATCTCTTGGTGGCTTTCCCTGCAGATCCCTCATTATACTGCATTTTTACTCCATTATTCTCAAAGATTTACATGTTCTATCTGTGCCTTAAAGGAAAGTGAGATAAAGAGGCACAAAGACATAGGGACAGCGTTCCAGAGCTTAGGACCGAGGCAACTGATAGTGTGGCCACAAATGGCGAAGCGATTAAAAAGCAGGGATGCTCAAGAGGCCAGAATTGGAGGAGTGCGGATATCTCAGAGATTTGTGGAACTGCTGGAGGTTACAGAGTTATGAGCTGAAGAAGGGGCGAAAATTGTCAACGTTACTTAAATGGAAATAGGAGGTCTGGGTGATTGAGACAATGTAGGGCTGGAAGTTCAGCTCAAGTCAAATAGATTGTCAAGCTTACGAATAGTGTGGTCGAGCCTCAGACTGTTGGGAAAAGAATTAAATCAGTGGCCGGGGAACAGAATTTATGATGGGGATTGAAGTTTTTTTGTCTTCCCAATATTTAGTTCGAGGAAACATTTGGTGTGTAATACTGGATGTCAGACAAACAGCATGAAAATTCAGAGGCAGTAGAGGAATAAAGTGCTGAGTTAAAGCTGATGTCAAAGGACACATGGAATCTGGTGCTGTGTTTTGAGATGGTGTTGTGCAGGTTTTATTTTTATACTATTTTCTCTTTAACTTTCCAAGACTCTTCACATTTCTCACCATATCTCAGTAATTTGTGTTCACCAGTTAAGGGAAAAATAACAACACATTTATTTACAAGTGAAAGCTCTACAGAGGTTTGTGGCCTTGTGACTGCAGCTCGCTCCCAAAATGATTCTGGAACAGAAACCCAAGCTTACCAGGGTGGTCCCCCACCCTGCTCCCTGACTGGTTCCCTAGGTCATGTGACGCATACTCTGCGGATTGATCCTTAAAGGGACAATCACCACGTCTTTCCCCCTTTATGTTCCTTCATACAAATGTCAATACTCAATTTGCACAGCCGAAGGTCATTAAACATTTAGTACATGAATTTAGTCAATTATAAATGAAATCTTTCAGGGGGTTTCCGAATCTTTGTGGTGTGGCATAACTCCTCTGTCTGGGACACTTTCACAGGAGTGCTGTCAGCTGAAACCACAATGACAGGTGCCTCTTAAGTACAGACAGTTCAGTTCTATCTGTTTCCATAGAGACGTTGATTATGCTTCCACAGGACGGCCAGGTGGTTCAGTGCTTAAAATAGTCGAAAACATTCTCAGGTGGCAATATAGCTCCTGATGGCAGCACAGGCCGCTGGGGCTACTCTCACTCTCTCAAATGGTTAATGTGTTTCTGGACAATCTTTCCTTCCGTGTCCACTTGATTAGACAGGGTCCAGATTTGGATATATCGGGCAGAATTTTACCGGCACATCCGCCTGAGGATTATACAATCCCGCCTGAGGCCACAACAGAGAATGCTCTTCTCCGAGCCCCGTCCGCCCCCGGAATCGGGGCAGGCATGCTGGTAAAATTCCGGCCAACGAATCCAGGGACCGAACTCGATCTACTTCCAAAATTCCTCACATACATGTCTTCATCCACTGAAAACAACCATGTTGACTTATATTAATCATAACTTGTCTTTTGACTGCTTTGTCTGCCCTCTACCTTCCCAGACAAGTTTGGAAACATGAGGGTCAGTCTCATTCTGAGACAGCAGTTCATTAACAACTCTGCTGGCACAACTCCCATTGTTGCATGTGTGGTGATTCTGAGGCCCAGAAGGAATTGTGAGATTCTGGTCTCCAGGATCTTTTCTGACTGCTTCTTTGGGCCAGACTTAATAGTTTAAATGACTCGTTCAGCTAGTCCGTTGGGTGCTGCACCATAAGATGCCATTCTAATGTGTTTGATACCATTGAGGGCAGTGAAGTTCTGAAACTCAGCACTCGTGAAGGTTATTCCATCAGCAGAAACTTTGGGCAGAATCTTCTGCCACGCTCACCCCAAGATCAGGAAATCTCACCTGTGGTCAATGGATCTTTGTATGATCTGTGTCCCGCCCACTACGATTCCCATGGCGGGCACAACAGGAAAATTTTGCCCTATAACTTCAGGTATTCCGTGAATCATTGGCATAATTTCTTAACTGTAGCATGTGATGTCGGAGACTTCACCGCAAACATTTCCACCCACTTTGAATGTGCATCGACAAAGGATAGAAACTTTGTGCCCATGACGTACTAACATAATCAATATGGACTTATGTCATGGCTGGCCAGGCCCAAGGGTGCAGTGGTGCTGCAGCAGTCAACCTTTGTTGCAATTGGCACTGTCCACAGTGCTTGACTAGGTTCTAAGTGTCTGCATCAGTACCAGGTCACCAGGCATAACTCCTGGTGAACATCTACATTTTCGATATACCCAGATGGGTACTGTGTGGTTCAGCTAGGAGCAACTCTATTCCTGGTGCAAGATTGACTACTCTTGCTCCCCAAAGTATAATGCCACCTTGGCAACTTAACTCATGTTTTCAGATAAAATATAGTTTAATCTCCTCAGAGATTGCCCAATACATGAATATCTTGTCCCTCACTTGGACAGCAGTGGATCCCAACTGGTCCAGTACTTGATCTGCTTCACCAAGACTGGCAGCGTGTCTCAGAATTTCGATGCCATGACAGTTTATTTTGGTACTGGGGGAGGTGCAACAGTCTCTTGCAAATGTAGGCGACTAAGCGCATCCGCATTCGCTGTGTGTTCCAGGCCAGTGCTTGTGACATTCATAGGTGGAGAGAATTAATGCCCAACGTTGAATTCCCGCCATTGTGATTGGTGGAATAGCCTTGTCTTCGCTAAAATGACCCAAAAGCGACTAGTGATCAGAAATAATGGTAACGTGCCCACCCTAAAAACTCTGGTGGAAAACTATGAATAATCCTTCTTTCTCAATTTGTGAGTAGCCTTTTTTGGCTCCTGAGAGGGTTTTCGAGACATACAGTATTGGCTTTTCAGATCCATTGTCCATCTCATCAGAAAACACCGCACCAATGCCATATGGAGATGCATCGCAGGTCAACATCAGTTTCTTGGACAGGTCAAAATGTACTAACAAGTTTGAAAAATGCAGTAATTGCTTTACTAGAACATAGAACATAGAACAGTTCTATGTTCTAGTAAAGCAATTACTGCATTTTTCAAACTTGTTAGTACATTTTGACCTGTCCAAGAAACTGATGTTGACCTGCGATGCATCTCCATATGGCATTGGTGCGGTGTTTTCTGATGAGATGGACAATGGATCTGAAAAGCCAATACTGTATGTCTCAAAAACCCTCTCAGGAGCCAAAAAAGGCTACTCACAAATTGAGAAAGAAGGATTATTCATAGTTTTCCACCAGAGTTTTTAGGGTGGGCACGTTACCATTTACTCTGTTGAAAGCTTCTTTCTTGGGCATCTTCCAAACCAATGCTGGTGCATCTTTAGCAAGATAAGCAAGAGGGCCAACAATGTTGACAAATTTGATTTAAAAAAACACCCATAGTAATTCACTATTCCTAAAAATGACTTGAGCTCTGATGTGTTTTTGTGGGCCGGTGACTCCTTTATGGCTCTGACCTTGTCAAAACCTGTGTAGCCTCCTAGGCTTGAAAAGTACATTTCTCCTTCTTGAGGTGAACTCCAGCCTCTTGATATCTCTTTAGCACCTCCTTTAAGTTAGCTAGGGGCTCAGGTCTATCTATCCAGTTATAAGAACATCATCAAGATATACTATAACGGGTGGCAGCACTTGCAACAGTCTTTCCATAGTCCTCTGGAAAATAGCACATGCTTATAACACACAATGGGCATGAGCATATACTGGAACAAATCTTTCTGTGTGTTTATCATGGCATAACCTTGGAAAGCGTCGTCTAATCATATCCAGCTTTGTTTAAGATTGACCTCCAGCCAGCTTTGCATATAGGTCTTCAATATTCAGGATTGGGTATTTATCCTACTTGGTAGCCTGACTAATTATTAACTTGTAGTCCGCACAAATGCAAACGGTTGTATCTGGCTTCAAAACAGGGACTATTGGTGCAGCCCATTCAGCAAGCTGAACTGACTGGATAATGTCCAGTTCTTCCAATCTCTTTTATTCAGTACCTACCTTTTCTAGTAAGGTATATGGTACTATTCTTGCCCCCAGAAATTGAGAGAGAGCCTCTGGATTCCCATAGATCGTTGCCTGCAGGCCTTTTACCTTGCCTAGCTCTTCACTGAAGTTTCTTATATTTCTTCATCAGTTTGAGCAGTCCTCCTTCTCACACCTGAACTATCTCACTCCAATTTAACTTGATTTCCTTAAGCCAATCATGGCCCAGAAGATTTTGTCCTTCATCTGCGTAAGAGGGAGTTTAGAATAATTTGGAATTAAAAGGCAAACAGATCAAGATAGATTAGATCAGAGTGAATAGAGTATAGAAAATTGATAAAGTGCCTGGAATATAGTCTACAAAGGAACTGTTTGCATTGAGGCACATATAACCACTGTTAGAGAATTTAGACATGCATTTTTGAAAACATGTTATATTCTGTATTAAAAGCATACACTGTGGCTAATGGCACAATGTTCGAAGGCATGATAGGACATAATCAAGTAAAAAGAGCCATGTTCCTCAGAACAATGCAGCTAATAAGCGAAAAGAAGAGCAATTCTTCTCAGTATCTCTAGATAGTCTTAATGAATAAAATATTCACTAACCAAGGACACACCAGGGATTCCAGACAGTTCTATTGAATAGGATACACATTACACCAGATAAGTAGGTCTGGAGAGACAGTGTCAGATGACTGTGAGAAAGACTTTCAAAGTCGTGAACTCATGTAGTCCCATGCTGTCAGAGGGTAAATGTTATTGGCCAAGGTAAATCATCCATGCTAATAATGATTGTCTAATACTTGGCTGGGGTGAGCAATGGGTGGGCAAATGACTTTCAAAAATTGTATCATTATAATACTGAGAGTGATGTAGTTTCAGAGTAGATTTGGAACTGGCCCAAATCTGTCTCCCTCATACGTTGACCAAGCTTGGAAAATAAAGATACATTTTTAACCAGAATACTTGTCACCATGACTCTTTGTATTAGCTGAACTGCAATTAAGAGAGGAAGCCAGCATAATTCATGGTCCCTAAAAATGCTCCTACAGCCTGACACTATTATTACTCGGGGCTGGGCAGACTTTTGTCCATAGCTTACAGGTGCTGTTATCATGCCCATTATTTTTATGGCTTCTCCTATGTAACTTGTTAACTTTGTTGCAGTACAATTTAAATTCAATGGCTGGGTTCCTTCTGTCAAGTACTGTAACATATGTTTTCCTACCACAGTAGCAGATGCCCTGGCATCTACTTCCATCTTAAGAGGCTTTTCATTTACCAGGAGCGTTACCATAATGGGGCTATCTTGTCTGCTTTCACATTAAACATTTAAATCATTGGTGCCAGCTTCTTCCACATTATATACTTGTGTTGCACTACTTAATCTGCCACTGGGGAGATTGATTTACTTTTGCATGGCTGCCTTAAATGGCCTTTTTGGTGACGGAAAAAACATCTAGTCTCTTTATACCTGCAGGATTTAGAGGAGCAGTTACCCCACAACAGTAACGTTCTGTTTCAATCTTTGATGATTGATTTCCTCTTCTGAATCTTCTTGTTTTATTTGTGGCTCAATTCGTTTGCCTCTTCAGTACTGCATCTTTGTTTTTGGCACCACTGCAGGTTCCCACCCAAATGAGCGACATATATGATTTTGCACGCTTTATAACTCATGTGCATGCTTTTCAGCACTCTCCATTGGCAGCGCTATCTCTAATGCTCGCTTAAAATTTGTATCTTCCTTCCTAATAACTTCCCTTCTATAGCCTCATTATTCACCCCACAGACTGATCTGTCTCGCAGCATATCATTCAAAGTAGCTCCAAAATCACAGTGCTCAAATTCGTGACATAAATCGCAATAGTTTCCCCTGGGGCTTTCCTCCTTGAATTAAACTTAAACCTCTGCAATGACTGATGGTTTCGGATTGAAATCTGACTTTACCAATACAGTGATCCCACTGAATGATTTGGAATCGGGCAAATTTGGAGTTGAGAGACTGCAAAATGAATTGTAAGCCTGTGCTCCACACACGCTCCTCCTCTGTTGATTGGTGTGAAATTATGAGCCAAAAATTATGAGCTCTCTGTATAATTTTCAGAATGTGATGTGGAGATGCCGGCGTTGGACTGGGGTAAATGCAGTAAGAAGTCTCACAACACCAGGTTAAAGTCCAACAGGTTTATTTAGTAGCAAAAGCCACTAGCTTTCGGAGCGCTGCCCCTTCGTCAGGTAAGTGGGAGTTCTGTTCACAAACAGGGCATAGAAAGACACAAACTCAATTTGCAAAATAATGGTTGGAATGCGAGTCTTTACAGGTAATCAAGTCTTAAAGGTACAGACAATGTAAGTGGAGAGAGGGTTAAGCACAGATTAAAGAGATGTGTATTGTCTCCAGCCGGGACAGTTAGTGAGATTTTGCAAGCCCAGAAAAGTCATGGGGGTTACAGATAGTGTGACATGAACCAAAGATCCCAGTTGAGGCCGTCCTCTTGTGTGCGGAACTTGGCTATCAGTCTCTGCTCAGCAACTCTGCATTGTCGTGTGTCATGAAGGCCGCCTTGGAGAACGCTTACCCGAACGCCCGTGACCACTGAAGTGTTCCCCAACAGGAAGAGAACACTCTTGCCTGGTGATTGTCGAGCGGTGTTCATTCATCTGTTGTCGTAGCGTCTGCATGGTTTCCCCAATGTACCATGCCTCGGGACATCCTTTCCTGCAGCGTATCAGGTAGACAACGTTGGCCGAGTTGCAAGAGTGTGTACCGTGTACCTGGTGGATGGTGTTCTCACGTGAGATGATGGCATCTGTGTCGATGATCCGGCACGTCAGGCAGAGGTTGCTGTGGCAGGGTTGTGTGGTGTCGTGGTCACTGTTCTCCTGAAGGCTGGGTAGTTTGCTGCGGACAATGGTCTGTTTGAGGTTGCGCGGTTGTTTGAAGGCAAGAAGTGGGGGTATGGGGATGGCCTTGGCGAGATGTTCGTCTTCATCAATGACATGCTGAAGGCTCCAGAGAAGGTGTCGTAGCTTCTCCGCTCCAGGGAAGTACTGGACGACGAAGGGTCCTCTGTCCGCCGAGTCCCGTGTTTGTCTTCTGAGGAGGTCAGTGCGGTTTTTCGCTGTGGCGCATCGGAACTGTCGATCGATGAGTCGAGCGCTATATCCTGTTCTTATGAGGGCATCTTTCAGCGTCTGGAGGTGTCTGTTGCAATCCTCCTCATCCGAGCAGATGAGGGTTTCCCGTAGGGGATGGCTTCTTTAACGTGATTAGGGTGGAAGCTGGAGAAGTGGAGCATCGTGAGGTTATCCGTGGGCTTGCGGTACAGTGAAGTGCTGAGGTGACCATCCTTGATGGAGATGCGTGTGTCCAAGAATGCAACTGATTCCGGAGAGTATTCCATGGTGAGTCTGATGGTGGGATGGAACTTGTTGATGTCATCATATAGTTGTTTCTGTGATTGTTCACCATGAATCCAAAGGAAGAAAATATCATCGATGTATCTAGTGTATAGCATCGGTTGAAGGTCCTGTGCGGTGAAGAGGTCTTGTTCGAACCTGGGCATGAAGATGTTGGCATATTGAGGTGTGAATTTGGTCCCCATGGCTGTTACGTGTGTTTGGATGAAGAACTGGTTGTTGAAGGTGAAGACATTGTGGTCCAGGATGAAGCGGATTAGTTGTAAAATTGCATCTGGAGACTGGCAGTTATTGGCATTAAGTACTGAGGCAGTTGCAGCAATGCCATCATTATGTTCAGTACTCCAGAGGGACATCGAAAGGATCTATCCATCCAAATAGGGGCATTTTTGCAATTACTCTCCTCTGTCTTAACTTGACTCAATTTCAATGAAAATTGTATACTCACAGCTCAAGGCTTGATTTTACCCTCGTCCCTAATATAATAATCACTAGGGAAAAATAACATATTTATTTACAGATAAAGACTTCACAGAGGCTTGCAGCCTCATGGCTGCAGTCAGCTCCTGAGATAGTTCCAGAACAGAAACCCAAGCTCATTATGGTGATCCCCCACCCTGTTCCCCAATTGATTCTCAAGGTCACGTGACCCTTCCTCTGCAGACGATCCTTAAAGGGACGATCAACACAGTATCTTTTAAGTCTGTCCTCCAGGGTAATCTGCACTTCCAATTCCCTACCCCAAACCTTCAGTACTCCTTGCACTTCCTGCACTCTTGCCACTATACCAGGCTTGACATTGTCTTAGATAAGCCATACAGCTGCTCTCTATGTCTCTCTTGACATCCTCCAAAGAGCTTATCGTGGCACTTGGTACTGGTTCAATGTGTGCAGTAACCCAATTGCCCTGTCCCTCTCTTTTGTCGATCTTTCTGTCCAGTGGGCCCTGTTAGAGCAAATCCTGTTAGAGCAAATCCACATCAGAGCAAATCCTGCCAATGTTCTTCCTGTCCAGCTCACCCCTCCCACTGCTGGCACAGAAATGTTTCCCGCCTGTTTTTTGGGCGTACTTACCAGAACGAATATCCAACACTCTGTGCATTGCAGTGTGCCTCAGCGTGATTCACTCTGGTCAGTAGTGGTCGGGGCCAATTCCCGACTGAGAGGCCAGCAACATAGCGCTGTGCGGGCCATTGCGCGTGTGCCAATCTATTAGCCCGGAAATCGGCGCAAATGCACTGGCCGCCCCCGCTGCCAGCCTCCTGATCGCTGGCCAGCCCCGTAACCACCCCTGACTGCTGGCCTTTCCAAACCCTACCACCACCACCCAATCACTGGCCTACCAGATCTCCCTGGACTAGCCCCAAGCCATTATTTTTCACCCTGCTCCAAACTCTGTTCCCTAGCTATTAACTCCATCCTCTCCTTGGCAACAGTCTGAAATTAAACCACCCTGTTTGCAACCTTGGTGTCAAAGTTTGATCCCAAAACTATGCTGCTCTTATTCTGGCCTCTTAAGACCATGTCGGATTTTAATCATTTCATCATTGGTGGCCAAGCCTTCAGTTCCCTCGGCCCCAAGCTTTGCCATCCCCTTCCTACCCCTCGATCTCCATGTCGCAGCCTCTCTTTCTGCATTTAAATCCTACCTCTTTGACCAAGCTTATGGTCATCTGGTATAATATCTTGTTCCGTGTCTCAGTGTCGACTTTGTTTTATAATGTTGCTGTGAGGCACCTTGGAACATTTTATTACGTGAATGTTGAACAGACATTTTTGTTGATGTTGTTTATTAGAATATTTTAAGGTAAGTTAATAAATCAACCTGTATCCCAGCATGAACCGTCTCTCCATATATGAACAATAGCATAGGGAACCAGATAAAAACTTTGTCTAAGTAATTTACAAAGCAAAAGCTGGAAATAGTATAAATCGCCATCTCAGCTGAGCTCCATATAATGTAAGCATGGGCTAATGTTGTGTTATAGTAGTGTCTAAATAAGAATGGAGAGTGTGCATGTTATTTTCAGGACATTCTTGAGGATCTGGAGAAGTGCAAATGGCAGAAGCTGAACTCCAGTTTTGCTGCTCGCTGACAACAGCAAACGTCCTCCAAGGTAACCAGGTTTTATTATTTGCATGTCATTTCCTATGAATGGAAGACTGGATCAGCCACTGTAATAAAGCTTATAATTATAAAAGCCACTCGTGTGTGAACTATATGCTGAGTTATAGCCACGAGACTAACAGCCCTTTGTTGTGACAGTATCCATTAAAACATCCATCAAAAGACTTAAACCCCCAACAGAGACTTGAGTACAGAATCACAGGCTAATGACAGGTGGACCAAAACCCAATCTGTCCTCTCAGATGGACATGAAATATATGTGAAAAGAAGAGCTGTCAGGTAAAACAGTAAAGGTATTTTTAAAATGCTTCATTGTTGAGGGTTGTGAAAGGCGCTCCATAATAAGACTCTTCTTTTTCTTTCCTTTACCTCTCTGAATCTCCATCATATATGGGTTTCGACTCATTCAAAATCTCACCACACACATGAAGCTAGGATTCTATTGTCAAGAGAAATCTGTTAGCTACAGATAGAGTCATAGAATCCTACAGTGCAGAAGGAGGTTATTTAGCCCATCGAAACTGCACCGACCACAATTCCACCCAGGCCCAATCCCTATATCCCCATGCATTTACCCAAGCCTAACCCTAACCTAAATCCTAACCCCTGACACGAAGGGGAAATTTAACATGGCCAATCCACCTTACCAGCACATCTTTGGACTGTGGGTGGAAACCGGAGCACCTGGAGGAAACCCACGGGGAGAAAGTGCAAACTCCACACAGACCGTGACCCAAGCCGGAATAGAACAAAGGTCCCTGGCGCTGTGAGGCAGCAGTGGTAACCACTGTGCCACCGTGCTGCCCTAACGGATCCTCATCTTCATTTTAAATCCCTATCTCTGGAATCTCCTCCATTTGTTCTCAACTGCACGCACCATATGCTCCTTAGACACAGGTCTATTTCTCATTCCATTCTCATCGGTCACTGTTCTTTCAGCTCCTATACATCTGCCCTGTGGAGCCTCTGTCCAAGAATCCTGCCTGTCTAAAACTCTTCACTCGTTCACGCATTTGTTATAACAAACATTTTTATCCATTTATTTTCTTTCAGGTGTCCACCTTTTCACAAAGTGCAAGCGGATGATGTTTCATCATGTGAGAACTACGATATAAATATCAGTCATTGTTCAGCTCACTTTCCCCAACATACATTTTGCTGCTGCACGTTTCGATGTTATTTCCCCATCAGAGTCACCATTTTAGAGGCTCGAATGCTTAAGAATATAAGGATAGGATCAGGAGTAGGCCATTCAGCCCATTCTGCTGTTCAGTGAGATTGTGGCTGATTTGATCTCTCTCAACAGCATTTTCCTACGCTATCCCTGTAGCCCTTGTTGAATGCAACTTAGGTGAAGAAATAAATGAAGTGACTTGAGTTCAGGCTAGGTCTAAACGTTTGCAAAATGATATGGTTGATTACAATGCAAGCAGCATCATGCTTCCTACCCATTTCAATGATTTCAGGTGGAACTATGCTATCGATTGAGTAGACACATCAACAGGGGACAACACTGAGTGACTACCAGCATCATTTAAAGCTGGCCTGTATCTCTTAAAGGGAGATGCATTGTAGCTGGTGCAGCTGCTAGCAGTTGTGCAAAAAGTGCATCTGACCTGGAAAGTGTTGAAGAAAAGCACAACAGAGGAGAAAATGGTATTCAAGTCTTTTGGATACTGAACTGAGGGATGAGTGGCAGTGATGAAATGTAGGAGATATATTCTGTATCCCCACAGGGTCAGGAGGCCCTCGGAACATATGCTGAAAAGTCAGTCAGAGTAGATGATCAATGAAATCAATGCAGGGAGTTTAAAATTTTAAAGTTTATTTAATAGCGTCACAAGTAAGCTTACATTAGCACTGCAGTGAAGTTACTGTGAAAATCCCCCAGTCATCATACCTGGCCCCTGTTCGAACACTGAGGGAGAATTTAGCGTGGCCAATTCACCTAACCAGCACATTATTCAGACTGTGAGAGGAAACCAGAGCATCCGGAGGAAACCCACACAGACACAGGGAGAACATACAGACTCCACACAGACAGTGACCCAAGCCGGGATTCAAACCCAGGTCCCTGGTGCTGTGAGGCAGCAGTGCTAACCACTATGCCACCCGGTCAAGCATCAATTAACTGAATAGAGTGCTGCAGGAAACTCAGTCACCACATAGGAATGTTTAAGACTCAGACACTGCTGAATTCACCAAACCCCAAATCACTGCCAACAATCTCAATCAGGACTCATAACTCCTAGTTATATACTCCACCCCATCCTCACACACTTAGCACTGCTGGAAACTTCGCACTCACATTTCATAGGTTCCACATGCTGGCATCTAGTCAACTATGACAGCCTCAGCAACCAAATAGATTGCAGAACATTCGCTGCCACACTTCCCTCTCTGTTGCTGGACAACATAAGGCATAACTGGAGGTAGCAGGAACTTACTTCTCTTTTACCTCTTCCTCGTGCTTCTTCTCCCCAATAGTATGCAGCTGACCACCACAAATCCAGACATCCCACTCTGCTGAGTAAGGCAGGACTGCTCGAGAGCGGTGTAGACAGCAGAAATGTTGTTTCGGTACAATAATTGTCTGCTCTATTACATTTCATGCAGCAGCATCTCTCTCAATGTACGGTTGCTGAGTACATGTGCATGAACTGAAGTAACGGGTTATTTCACAAAAACACTCTATCAACCAGTAACAATCCTTTTACAAAAACAGAAAATGCTGAAAAATCTCAGCAAGTCTGACAACATCTATGGAGAGAATAAAGTGATTGTTTTGAGTCAGGATGGCCCTTTGTCAGAGCTCCATTGTAATGTTTCAATGAAGTATCATGAACATAGAACATAGAACATTACAGCGCAGTACAGGCCCTTCGGCCCTCGATGTTGCGCCGGCAGTGGTACCAATCTAAAGCCCCTCTAATCTACACTATTCCAATATCATCCATATGTTTTTCCAATAACCATTTGAATGCTCTTAATGTTGACGAGTCCACTACTGCTGCAGGCAGGGCATTCCACGCCCTTACTACTCTCTGAGTAAAGAACCTACCTCTAACATCTGTCCTATATCTCTCACCCTTCAATTTAAAGCTATGTCCCCTCATGCTAGCCAACACCATCCGAGGAAAAAGGCTCTCACTATCCACCCTATCTAATCCTCTGATCATCTTGCATGCCTCTATTAAGTCACCTCTTAACCTTCTTCTCTCTAACGAAAACAACCTCAAGCCCCTCAGCCTTTCCTCATACGATTTTCCCACCATACCAGGCAACATCCTGGTAAATCTCCTCTGCACCCTTTCCAACACTTCCACATCTTTCCTATAATACGGCGACCAGAACTGTACGCAATACTCCAAATGCGGCCGCACCAGAGTTTGGTACAGTTGCAGCATGACCTCCTGGCTCCGAAACTCAATCCCTCTACCAATAAAAGCTAACACATCATACGCCTTCTTCACAACCCTATCAACCTGGGTGCCAACTTTCAGGGATCTATGCACATGGACACCCAGATCCCTCTGTTCATCCACACTACCAAGTATCTTACCATTAGCCCAGTACTCTGTATTCCTGTTACTCCTTCCAAAGTGAATCCCTCACACTTTTCCGCATTAAACTCCATTTGCTACCTCTCACCCCAGCTCTGCAGCTTATCTATGTCCCTCTGTAACCTGCCACTTCCCTCCGCACTGTCTACAACTCCACCGACTTTAGTGTCATCCGCAAATTTACTAATCCATCCTTCCACACCCTCATCCAAGTCATTAATAAAAATGACAAACAGCAGTGGCCCCAAAACAGATCCTTGCGGTACACCACTAGTAACTGAACTCCAGGATGAATATTTCCCATCAACCACCACCCTCTGTTTTCTTACAGCTAGCCAATTCCTGATCCAAACCACTAAATCACCCTCAATCCCATGTGTCCGTATTTTCTGTAAAAGCTTACCATGGGGAACCTTATCAAACGCTTTGCTGAAATCCACATACACCACATCAACCGCTTTACACTCATCCACCCCTTTGGTCACTTTCTCAAAGAACTCAATAAGGTTTGTGAGGCACGACCTATCCTTCACAAAACCGTGCTGACTATCCCTAATCAAATTATTCCTTTCTAGATGATTATAAATCCTATCTCTTATAATCCTCTCCAATACTTTGCCCACAACAGAAGTAAGGCTCACCAGTCTATAATTACCAGGGTTGTCCCTACTCCCCTTCTTGAACAAGGGGACAACATTTGCTATCTTCCAGTCTTCTGGCACTGTTCCTGTAGACAATGACGACACAAAGATCAAAGTCAAAGGCTCTGCAATCTCCCCTCTAGCCTCCCAGAGAATCCTAGGATAAATCCCATCTGGCCTAGGGGACTTATCTATTTTTACCCTTTCCAGAATTGCTAACACCTCCTCCTTATGAACATCAATCCCATCCAGTCCAACAGCCTGCATCTCAGTACTCCCCTCAACAACACTGTCCCTCTCCAGTGTGAATACCGACGAAAAATATTCATTTAGTGCCTCTCCTATCTCTTCAGACTCCATGCACAACTTCCCACTCCTGTTCTTGACTGGCCCTAATCTTACCCTAGTCATTCTTTTACTCCTGACATACCTATAGAAAGCTTTAGGGTTTTCCTTGATCCTACCTGCCAAAGACTTCTCATGTCCCCTCCTGGCTCTTCTTAACTCTTTCTTTAGGTCCTTGCTGGCTAACTTGTAACTCTCAAACTATCAATCCTTTATTGTGGCTGGCTGTAGACTGCTGCAGAATGAACACATCATGACTTTAGCAGTATACCCGACATTGTCTTGCAAGATCGGGTGACACTGGTTAGCGCTGCTGTCTCACAGCACCAGGGACTCGGGTTCAATTCAGGCCTCAGGTAATTGCCTGTGTGGAGTTTGCACATTCTCCCTGTGTCAGAGTGGGTTTACTCAGGGTGCTTTGGTTTCCTTCCACAATCCAAAGATGTGTGGGTTAGGTTAATTGGTCATACACAGTTGCCCCTTAGTGTCAGGGAGATTAGCCGGTTGGATGCGTGGTGTTACGGGATAGGACCTGAGTGGGATTGTTGTCAGTGCAGGCTCGATTGGCCTCTTCCTGCGCTGTAGGGATTCTATGATTCTCTGCTTACCATTGCATAGCTGATGAATAATAAGGGAGTGGGAACCCCTTTTGGTTCCAATACCTCTCAAAGTGGTCATGCAACCCCTGCAAAGCCTGTGCAAGTAGCCAATGGTGTCCTGCACCATGGGAAAGCTTGTACTCATTCTCAGAGAGAATAAAATGAAGTTAGCCATCCTTAGTGTCCTTCCTTATAGAACAAAGGATGGCAAATTGTGACATGTTACAAATATCTCAAGCCCAGGCTAAAAAGAACCCAAACAAAATAATTGAGGTTGTGGCGATAAGAAGTAGAAGGTTTCAGTCAAGACATCCTTACTCAGGTCCAAATGTTTCACACATTGCTCTCCACTGAATTGTTTCTCAAACAGCTGGGGTAGATATGATGTCCTACTGAGTATCTTTCTCCTCCTCTTCCTTTCTCTTCCAGCAACATATTGTGTTCTGTATGATATCGCATCATTCTTCAAGTCATTTAGTGTTCCAAGGGTTTGCATATTTCTGCACCCAGCTAGATGGAACTGGAAGGATAGATAAAGGGGAGTCTGTAGATATAGCATAAATAGATTTCCAAAAGACATTTAATGAAGTGCCATTAACAAGGTGAATGCACAAGATCAGTGCTTGCAGCATTGGTAATATATTAGTATGGATGGAGGATTGGTCAACAGATTGGAAGCAGAGTGTAAAGATAAAGGGAAAATTTTAAAGTTGGCAGGCTGTAACTACTGCTGGGACCTCAGCTATTCATAATCTATGTTAATCATTTTGACAAAGAGACCAAGGGTAAAATATTTAAGTTGTTGACAATACAAAGTTGGGTGGGAATTTAAGCTCTGAAGAAGACATAAAGAGGTTGCAAAGCTATATTGACAGGTTAAGTCAGTAGGCAACAGGTGGCAGATGAAGTATAATAAGGGTAAGTGTGAAGTTATCACTTCAGTGGCAGAAATAGTAAAACAGAATGCTTTAAAAAGTCTGAAAATTCTATCCATTGATGTTCAGAGAAACTTGGATGAGGAATACAAAAAGCTATCGCGCAGGTACAGCAAATAATTAGGAATGCAAATGGCATGTTAACCTTTACTGCAAGGGGACTGGAGGACAAGAATAAGGAAGTCTTGTTACAATCAGAGTGGGGTTTGTCGAGACCAGATCCAGAGTGCTGTGCACCATTTTGTTCTCCATATTTACAGAGGGGTATATTTCTTTTGGAGACAGTAGAGCTAATACTCATTTGATTAGTTTATGAGTTGAGAGGATTGTTCTATGATGAAAGCATGAGTAATCTGGGTCTACGTCCTTTGGAATTCAGAAAAAGTGATCTAATTGAAACACATTAGACCCTGAAGGAGTTTGACAGGGAAGATGCTGAGACATTGTTTCCCTAGCTTGGGGTATCTAGAACACAGGGTCATAGCCACAGGATAAGGGGTCAATGATTTGGAATTTTGGAATTGAGATGAGGTGAAAGATCTTCACTCAAGGGAATGACTGAATCTTTGAATCATTGAATCTTTGAAAATCTCAACACGAAAGGGTTGTGGATGCTCCATTGTTGAGTATATTTGATGTTGAGGTTGACTGGTTTTATTTTATCTCTCAGGGAATTAAGGAATTTGGGAGGGGAAATTGAAGTTGTGGCAAAAATTCAGCCATGATCACATGGAACGGTGGAACAGGTTCGAGGGACTTTTGATCCTCTCCTGCTCCTATTTCTTATGCTCTCGCATTCTTAAAGTCAGATAACATCCTTCAGTATCTGACAACCACCGCCTGTAGACTTTTTCAACTTGACATAACTCGGAGCAGCAAGCAATTGTAGAATTGAAGCAACAGACAGGAGAAATCAACCAGTCATTAAGGGGTCCTTCCTGCTGTTGAACACACGATAAGAGAGGGAAAGTGCTGAAGTGTTGGATTTTGAAATGACACTGTCAGGGTCGCATGTTCACTGTGCCCTCACTGAGACCCTCACCATCATGGCATTCATTGCATTTTACCCACAAATAGGCATGCGTGCCAAAGCTGCCATTGTGGATATCTAAGGGCACACACAGTGCTCAAAAACCAATTGCAAACAGTCTCAATATCATGTCCTCTGTGTGGTCATGATACATGAGAACAAATACTCATTTCAACTGCAGAGGTAGTCACAGGGACATTGACAGCCATCCCCAGATACCACAAAGTAGAATGACTAATACATCGTCCTTGCTCCAGAGATTTGACATTTGATTTGATTCTCAATGTCAGTATTTTCCTCAAGGTGTTGTGTGCTGAGATGAGACAAAATCTTAAGTAGGTGCATTTTAGCCAAATCCTCATTTCAAAGAAAACTGGGGATTGGCTTTGTGGCAATGGTTTGTTTTTATTGCCAATGTTCTGTCATTTCTTTTATTTGTTATATTGTTTTATTTGTTATTTGCTTATATTATAAATTTCAAAAGCATGCATCATCTGGTAGCAGAGTTTGCCCATTTTACATGTTTTGAATACCTAAACAGATACAGTTGTTAAATGTGGTATGTGTAAATAGTGCACAAATGACAAATCAGAATAAGTGCCGTTCCATACTGTATGGATGCAACGTTTCTGTTTCTCACACCAGATATCCTGTGGTTTCTGTGGGATAGACTGCTAAATTGTGCTGAATTATTAACAGTTTTATGCTGAATAGAAACCTGACTGAAAAAAAATCCCAAAGGCAAAACACTGTGGAAAATGGAAATCTGAAATGCCAGAAAATTCTGGAAATGCTCAGGAGGTGAGGCAGTATTTGTGGTGAAAGTAAAAGAGTTAATGTTAAACTCTGTGACCTTTTGTCAGAACTGGACAATGATTCAGATCTAATAGGTTATAAGCAAGAACAGAAGCAGGGGAAAAGGGCAGCGAGAGGGGGAAAGTGCAGAAGAGATGGTCCATGATTGCATGGGGGATGAGGGGGGGGGGGGGGGGGGTGTTGCCGGGGAGGGGAGGAGTGGTTGAACTAACTAAAGGGATGATAGTGCAGGTTAAAGGGGCCAGTACAGCAAGAAAAGATGGGTCGAGAGGAGGTGTAAATGGCAAGAACAGAATCATTGCTAACAGCTGCTGTCTGCAAAAATGGGACCAATTGTTATGATCTGAAATTTGGGAACACAATATTGAGTCTGGAGGGCTGCTGTGCTTTGTTAAGGAGGAATATACCTGCATTGGAAGCAGTTGGGAGAGAGTTCACTGAGATGATTCCTGGCAGGAAGGGTTTGTCACATGAGGAAAGGTTGATCAGAATTAGAGGGAGATGGTGGCTTAGTGTCGGTGGACTGTAATCCAGAGCCCTCAAGATAATGCTCTGGTTTCAAGGCCAGCTGATAGAGTTTAAATTCAGTGAGCAAATCTGGAATATAAAGCTAATCCAAGTGATGGTAACTATGACGACTATTGTCAATTGCCATTAAAAGCCCATCCAATGCCCTTTAGGAGGAGGAATCTGCCATCCTCACCTGGTCTGGCCTTCATGTAACTCCAGACCTACACCCATGTGATTGAATCATAACTGCGCTCTGTATTGGCCAACCAAACAACACAGTTCAATTAGAGATGGGCAACAAATGCTGGCCTTGCCAGTGACGCCCACATAACATGAAAGAATGAACTAAAGAAAATGTTGGGCCTGAGCTCATTGGAGTTTAGAAGAATAAGAGTTCTAGAGTTTATTTATTAGTGTCACAAGTAGGCTTGCATTAACACTGCAATGAAGTTACTATGAAAATCCCCCAGTCGCCACATTCTGGTGCTTGTTCAGGTACACTGAGGGAGAATTTAGCATGGCCAATGCACCTAACTAGCACATCTTTCAGAATGTTGTAGGAAACCGGAGCACCCGGAGGAAACCCATGAGGACACGGGGAGAACATGGAGACTCCGCACAGACAGTGACCTAAGCCAGGAATCGAACCCGGGACATGGGCGCTGTGAGGCAGCAGTGCTAACCACTGTGCCACCATGAAAGAGGTGAGTTTATTGAAACATATGAGGTTCTGAGCGGGATTGACAGAGTGGATGCTGACAGAATGTTTCTTCTTGTGGGTTAATGTAGATCTAGTGGGCACTTTTACAAAATAAGGGTCTCCCATTTAAGATGGATATGAGGAGGAATTTCTTCTCTTAGAAATTTGTTAATGTTTGGAATTCTCCTCCCTCTTGGAGGCTGGGTATTAGTGAATGTATTAAAATTTGAGTTAGACAGATTTTTGATTGACATGGGAGTCAAGTGTTCTGAGAAGTGGGGTGGGGTGGGCTGGGGGGTGGGGGTTGCTGTGGACAGTGAAGTTCATGATCTTACTGAATGGTGGAGCAGGGTTTAGGACCAAATGGTCTACTCATGCCCCTATTTCTTATATTTTTTTATGTTCCTCAAGTTTATATTGAACTTCACTGGACTAATGCAGGATGCTAAGGATGGAGAGGTCAGAGTGGGAATGAGACAGATAATTTAAATGGTAAGCAACTAGAAGGGGAATGGCTTTGGGGATAAAAGAAAAGTGGATTAGGATATTCCATATTGGACAATCCCTTCAGAATGCTGAAGTGGAGCTGGCCAGAAAGATTTGTCTTGTGGTAGCATCATACCAGAAGTAGGCAAAATGGTGGAGGGAACACTATCGATCATGGAGGCTGGTGGAGTGGAGTTGAAGACAAGCGGGTCATTATTGTGGTTCTGAGAAGGAAATGAAAGAAGTGGAAACAGAAATGTGGGAAATAGGACACACATGGCTGAAGTCCCCTTCAACCAAAGTGAATAAAAATCCTTGGTTGAGGAGAGAAAAAGATATGCTGGAACTCCTGGCTTCAAAGGTAACATCCTCAGAACAGAAGGAGAAATTGAGAGATTAGAATAAAGTTCTTCCTGGAGATAAGATAGGACCAAATGTAATGAATGTACATAAGGGGGTCAATGGATGTATCGTTAATATAGTCACTACTGAGATGTGCGGAGATAGTTTTTTAAACAGAGAGTGGTGGGGGCTTGGAATGCACTGCCAAGTGAAGTGGTTGAGACAGACACGTTAGTGACATTTAAGACTTATCTGGATAGACACATGAACAGGTGGGGAACAGAGGGATACAGGCGGTTAGTTTAGATAGGACAATGTGACCGGCACAGGCTTGGTGGGCCAAAAGGCCTGTTCCTGTGCTGTGCTGTTCTTTGTTCTTTGACTCAAGAATAGTTTCTTCCCCACTGCCATCAGATTTTTGAATGGACCTACTTCACATTAAGTTGATCTTTCTCTACACCATAGCTATGACTGTAACACTACATTCTGTATTCTCTCCTTTCCTTCTCTATGAATGGTATGCCTTGTCTGTATAGCACGCAATAAACAATACCTTTCAGCGTGTACCAATACATGTGACAATAATAAATCAAATCAAATCAGATATAGATCGACCCAGAAATTGATATATTGAAGGTAAGGAAGAAAAAGTAAGGGCAAAGTCCTCTATTTTTGAGATGAAGTATGGTGGCAGGTGGCTCCAGCAGAGCCTTTTCCACTGGCCAGAACGGCTGCACCAGATTCTGCACGTAGACCTTTATTAATTAGCCACATGTGAGCTCCCCTCTGAGTCACCTGGCAAGTATGTCAGCAATGATGTGGAGATGCCAAATCATTGCCACAGATGCTACGACAACAGATGAATGAACACCGCTCGACAATCACCAGGCAGGAGTGTTCTCTTCCTGTTGGGGAACACTTTAGCAGTCACGGGCATTCAGCCTTTGATCTTCGGGTAAGCATTCTCCAAAGTGGCCTTCACGACACATGACAATGCAGAATCGTTGAGCAGAAACTGATAACCAAGTTCCGCACACATGAGGATGGCCTCAACGGGGATCTTGGGTTCATGTCACACTATCTGTAACCCCCACGACTTGCCTGGGTTTGCAAAATCTCACTAACTGTCCCGGCTGGAGACAATACACATCTCTTGAATCTGTGCTTAACCCTCTCTCCACTCACATTGTCTGTCCCTTTAAGACTTGATTACCTGTAAAGGCTAGCATTCCAACCATTATCTTGTAAATTGAGTTTGTGTCTATATATGCCCTGTTTGTGAACTCAACTCCCACTCAGCTGACGAAGGAGCAGTGCTCCAAAAGCTTGTGGCTTGTGCTACCAAATAAACCTGTTGGACTTTAGCCTGGTGCTGTGAGACTACTTACAAGGATGTCCGCAACCCAGAGAGAAAAAGCTAGCATACTCAAGACGAATTCTGTTCCACAATCCAATAACCCTTCCCTGAGCCCATCACCTTTGAGGCACCCAAGCACCACTTGGCCATTTACCCAACACATCTGGAGCTTTCATATATCCCTTTCCAGTAAACAGTGTTGTATCTCTTTGACTCCCTTGATTGTGAGCTTTTCATGCAGCTTTGTCGGTGTCCAGCGTTCCTCCCCTTGGTCTTCCCTCTGCCTTCCATTGTTCATCTTCTCCCTCTATCTTGTTGCCCCTCTGCCTATCATCATAAGCCCTCACCCTGCCCCCTGCCCCACTCACCCTCCTTGCATAGCCCTCCTTCCACATTGCCCTCTTGTCTTCATCAGCAACACCCCCAACCCTGCCCCAACCTTACCTCACACTCCAGTCCTCAATTGAATTTCAGACCTTTGTTGTGGTGGTTGCATGAATCCCACAGCACATTGATGCCCAGATAGACACTGGGTGAGTGGCACAAATGGAAAGGAGACTCCTGTAAACCCCAACCCTGGGTGCAGTACTGATCCGTGTCAGTGAAACAGGAGGATTAGGATACTGCCCATGAAGCCCAGCTTGGCATGGAGATGGAGGGCAGGAACCAGTCTGCCATGGCAGAGTAGCGTACAGAGCCTCAAGAACACTGCAGCACTATGGCAGAAAGGCTTTGTTGCACTCCCCTTAAAGTCTCTGGTGAACTGAGGACCACGTTGAGCATGCTTCTCTTCAGCAATCGGGATTTAGACCAATGTAATTTCACACAGATGTGATGCAAGATTGGGAAGCCTGATCGGAAGCCAGTAGGCAGCTGTTTTAGTGAACATTCATGAAATGCAAATGAATGCAAATGGCATTCACACCACCAGCCAGTGGGAAAACTAACCTGCCATTGGGAGAATTGCTACACCGGCTAGATTCCCTACTCCCCCCGTTATCAAACCTGCTGCAGGATGGGAGGATTCTGCCCAAGGACTCAAAGATGGACAATGTGATGGTGAGGGAGGGATGGAAATATGAAGTTGCGTTGCTGAAATTTTACAGTTCAGACCAAGAGCAGAAAGAAGCTGCAATAATATTATCAAAGCACAGGAAAAAGAGTTGAGGGAAGGAGTAAGTCTGGAGCATGGAATATTCCACATATCCCACAAAATGCCAGGAACCCATATAGATTCCCACAATGACACCTTTTATTTGGAGGAAGTGAGTGGTCAGAAACATTTCCCATGCAAGCACAGGAGATGCAGAGTATACTCATCAGGTCCCTTCCCACAAGCACTTCTTTCCTTCACCTGCGCCTACACCTCACATCTCCCCCGTCATCTCCAACTATCGCCACCCCCCCACCTCCCACCACCCCACCTCCCCCAACCACCTCACTGCATTTCCCCATAATCCCCCGCTAGGCTTTAGTTATCTGATGCTTTTGAACCTGCTTGAATACTGGATTTAACCTTTACCTTTCCTTGATCGATGCCACTGAGGGATAAACTGGTAAGTCTAAGCATTCTGGGTGGGATTCTCCCAAGAAAATTTAAAGTGTCAAATTTGCGTAAAAATTGGAATAAGTCCCAGTGCGTTTTTTTCAGCGAGCTTTTCAAAATGAATCTCCCACACTCTGTGCACTGCAGTGTGCCTCAGCGTGAATCACGATGAAAAGTGGTGGGCGGGGGCCACCCATACTATTCCCGCTGGAGAGGCCGTCAGCATAGTGCTTAGCGGGCCACTGTGCATGTGCCTTCACAACACACGACAGCGCAGAGTCGCTGAGCAGAAACTGATAGCCAAATTCCGCACACATGAGGACGGCCTAAACCGGGATGTTGGATTTATGTCACATTATCAGTTACCCCCACAGCTTGCTTCCTGGACTTGCTGGCTGTCCTGTCTGGAGACAATACACATCTCTTTAACCTGTGCTTAATGCTCCCTCCACTCACATTGTCTGTATCTTTAAGATCTGGTTGGCTGTAGGGATTCGCATTCTAATCAGTATTCTGTAACTTGATTTTGTGTCCGTGCCCTGTTTGAAAGCAGATTTCCACTCCATCTGACGAAGGAGCAGCGCTCCGAAAGCTAGTGGCGTTTGCTACCAAATAAACCTGTTGGACTTTAACCTGGTGTTGTTAAAACTCTTACTGTGTTCACCCCAGTCCAACGCCGGCATCTCCACATCATGTGCCAATATGTCAGCGCCGAGATCGGCGGATGCACAGTAGCCCCGCACTTCTGGCCTCCAAATCGCTGGCCAGCCCCGCAATCCCCCATTGCTGGCTGTGCGACCCCCCCTCGCCCCCCCCCCCCCCCCACCCCCCTAATCGCTGGTCCATCGGACATGTTTTGGCCCCCTTCCTGCACCCCCGATCCACCCCCACCCCGATGGCCAGTCCTGATCACTGGCCTCTCTCCCTGTCACTGCCGAGTGGAGAGTGGCAGCAGGACACCCCATCCTCACCAATCTCACCCCCCACAGGCCCTGCCCCCTACAGGCCCTTCCCCCCTCTGGCCCTGCCCCCTTGGCACTCTCCAATGCTTGGTGGTGAATCGCCCTGTCTGTCCTTGCTGGTTGCTAGGTCCTCATCACCAGTGCAGACTCAGAAATTGAGCCCAAAATGACTTCATTTCACTGAGAAATGAATGATCTGACATTTTATTCCTCTCAGTAACTGCTCTGTTCAGCTACCCTGACCTCAGCAGGGCAAAAACAGGAAGACAAGTGCAAATGGCTCGTTTGAAATGTTACTCATTGTCACGCTGAGTTTTCTTGAATGAAATAACATTTTAGCTAAAATAATGGAGACAAACTTGCACTCAAACATATAAATCTATTGCCACCCATCATTTTCTTTCAGGAGTAGAGAAGTTGAAAGTCTGACAAATTTGTGGGGTCAGAAGGAGAAGGGAAGATTCCAAAGTTAAATAACCTGGGTGTGTGCCACATTCAGTAGGAGGGCATATTGTGCATTTATTCATTGGAAAAAGCAAGAACCTTTGGCAGAACCACACCCAAAATGAATGAGTTTACAATGTGTCGCTCAACTGAAAAATAAATCTGCCTTGCTCAACTTCCTTGAGGTCCTAATTCCAAATTTGAACCCTCAAATTAAACCCTACTTCCGTCATGTCACGTATGTCACGGCTTGCCAACTCAATGTCATGTTTGCGACACAGAAGCTCTTGGCCTCGGAAGCCTGTGCCCTCTCGCCAATGTCACCTTCTGCAATGATAATTGGGGTGGCTCGAGTTATCACCCTCACAAGGCCATTCAAGAACTCCAACGAAACGTAATGACCTGGCCTTTCTGTATCCATGTCTAAATTTGAAGACAGCCACCCTAATGTTTGCTGGCATTATGTTATGGGAACCGCTGATTTTTGATACTCAATTTTCTTTCCATCAATTTCATTTGCTTAATATCTGTCACTTTACACTGCTTTTTTTTGGCAAATCCTGCTTCTTTGTTTTCATTTCCATTTTCATTTGTAACCTTGTTAATATATTTGAAAATGAAGATGACTTTTACCATATCATGTCAAATGTATTATTGAGTACAAATTCTTAACATTCTTCTGCACTTCCTTTTTCTCTGCTAGTTCAGAGTGACAGATAAATGCTGTGAGCTAGGCTTTTCACAAAATGATTCAAATACATGACATTTAAATGCCAGTTGGTGAAGTGATAGCAGAAAAGAAATGCCTTTTTAGAATGGAGTTTCCACAAAAAAAAACAAATCCCTGGGCAAAAATACAGATCCAAACCTTTTTAAATTATAATTGGCAGGCTATCTGCAGCACATTTCCTATAAACTGATTCTCTGTGCAAGGCTCTCGCAGGGTAAAGGCAAACCTATGGGAATGTGTAGCCTTGCCATTACTACCTTGTGCAATAAGGAAAAATTTATTCTATCATTGGACCAAAGCTGCCACAGGCAACTTCCTAATGAAAGCACAGAAATCAATCGGATTTTACAGGCCTTATCAAAATATTGGAACTCCTGTGTTATAATTAACCTTTTGACAATCGTAAAAAATTAGTTTTCAACGCATGCAGAGATTATTTTCAAACCATGGTAATGGCTGTTTTGTATGAAACTATAAAGACACAGCTCAAATGTACCCAATTTTAGTATTTTCTGAATACCATTGCTATTTATTTGTAATGTAACTACATTAGCAGGCTTTTGTATATTTATTCAAAATATCTGTTCAATTTTTACAATAGGGTTTAGATAATACAGTTACTATTGTAGTTTTACTTATGTGGCATTTGCAGGATCATACACTAACTCAGTGGGCATTGCATTACCTTAGCGCACCAACTGGAAAAATCATAGCATCAGGCTTTTCACTCTGATTCTATTCTCTCTTGAAGAGAATGGACAGTAACATTAAGCAAGGTGTAATAAACAACTTTTCACCTGGATCTGTGGATTTCCAATCAGATTAGTTCGCTTAAAGTTGCCAAGCTCTTGATGTGCTTGTACATGTTATTATAATGGTATTACATACTTCAGGAGGAATGGAGGAATCCGCCTCAGTGGCGATCTCACCAACCACATTGTCTGACATTTGTCGAATCCACCTTATTTTTATTCCAATAGGGCACGGTTGGGAGATTGGGTACAATCTGATCGGTAGAATGTGACTAGAGATGTTCTGGGAGCTGTTCTTGGGGTTTCAACTTTGCACTATAAATATCAATGATTTGGATGAAGGAATGTGAGTGTTGTATATCCAACTTGGCAGATAACATTAATTTACAAGGCACAGTACAGTTACGAAGGTTCAAAACCAAGAGCCATTTGGAATGCTGTTTTTTAAACAAAGGCATCCAACAAGTCTTCAAATAATTATCAGAAGAAATGACATTACTATTATTAACACTGAGCCGATGCTGTTGGAGAGTTGACTTTAGTTGGGTTGTAATGGAGGAGTTAGAAGTGATTTTGTTGAAATGTTGTGTCTCTATAGAGTAAGATTACTCGTTCCTAGTAGTTGTGCTGACTGTACCCTGTCCATCAATCCCTACCAACTGAAGTCAAAGTGGAGGCATTTCAAACAACTGCAGCGACTGCACTTTCAATTATTCATCTTAGTATTCTCCACCGACGAAAGGCCTCAAAGATCATTTACAATAAGGGACAATATAGGACTATTTGGTGCCACAATAGCAGCAGAAATTGACAATCTCCCCAAAAAGAATAATATAGTTTGTTTTGCATTTGATGAGCATCTACATTTTCAACGCATCAACAGCAAATCTGCAGCTCGTCTGACAGTGACTCCTTTTATCACAGATCAAAGTGGTTCTCATATGTCGCAGTAGCAATTTGCAACTGCTTTGTGTAGTGTTTGACTGAAGCTCATGTATTGCAGATATCAGTACATTTTGAATTATATTTGCCAGAGACAGTGGAATCCAATAATTTTCCTTGACAATGCTACCAATCATTGAAGGTGACTCCCAATTAACAAAACGCATAACAGAATTTCTTGTTCTTTTAGCTATACATCTTTAGCAAACATTGCATTTTCTCACATTTTCGCAGAAAATGAAGCAGACCTGAAATATTTATATTGACACTTTCCAACCTAATAAATATTTCTAAAATAATTTTATTTGTCTCTATTTCATTACAATATCTTCAAATTCTATTAAGTTCATCCATGGTGTAATTAAATTAAGGGTCATGGGGTTGGGTATCTCTGAAATGTCTGAATATATTTAAGAAGATGGGGGCAATTTTGAGTCCATGTTACCTGTCAGTGAGAACAGTGATGTGGGTGGAAAATTCGGTGCGAATAGGAAAACGTGATTCTCTCTGGCTGATACACGATTTCCGATTTTCCAGGCTTTTTGTTTTCCAGCCTCATGAGACCTGAAGACTCTCACACAGGGGGAGGATAATGGCAGCGAGAATGAATCCCCCCCACTCAGGCAGTCCCAGAGGGCATTAGGTATATGAAAGTTCAAGGTCACTGGTTATGGAGGCCAGGCCATCATGGATTGGTGGCTGAGTGGTCGGTTGTTCCAGTTGGAAGGCTCATTTAATCTGCAGCCCTGTGAGCTGGGGAAATAAAGGTGCCCTCTCAGGATAAAGTTGACATGCTAATTGCAATCTTCACGTGAACCAGATTTACCTCGCTTGCCACGTGGGGAAGCCAGTTGCCTGATCAGTTCCTTGACCCTCTCTCAATGAGTCAATTGTGCCATCTGAGTCAGCATTGTGCCACTGAATGGCATCCAATTTCTAAGTCCTTGGAAGTGTTGCCCCAAAGCATTGAACTCCAAGGCTCATTCTCACCTCTACATAACATAAAGATGACACTGATGTGACTCCCATTGCAAGGCACTATGGTGAAGTCTGTCATCATTCACCCAGTTCAAGGTGATGACTGGGGGGTATCATCTAGGTTCCCCATGAGGGTAGATTGCTGGTCTATTGAATGCTTGTTAGTATGTTTTAATCCTTCAAAGAAACTGTTGTTGACCTATAATGTCTCTCCGTATGGCGTGGGTGCAGTGTTGTCCCATGAGATGTATGACGGATCTGAAAGGCCAATAGGCTATGTCCCAAGAGCCTGAAGAAGATGACTCACAAATTGAGAAAAAAGGATTATCAATAGCTTTTGCTGTCAAAAAATTCCAACAATACTTATATAGTCGGCACTTTACCATTGTTTCCGACCATAAGCCGCTGTTGGGTCTTTTTAAGAAAGACAAGATTATTTCACTAATCACATGGCAAGAATTCAACGTTGGCCATTAATTCTGCCCACCTACAAGTATCCATTCAAGCACCGATCTGGAACACACATAGCAAATGGGGACGCACTTAAGCAATTACCTTTACAAGAAAGTGTTCCAGCTGCTCCAGTAGGTGTTGAATATTTTGGACACATTGCCAGTTTCAGTGAAGCAAATCAGGTAATCGGGATCCACTTCTGTCCAAAGTGAGACACAAGATACTTAGAGCTTGGCCAATGAGCCAGTTTCTGAATAAATGAAACCATTTGTAACCCGCAAGGATGAATTGAGTTGTGAGGATGGCATCATACTCTCGGGAGCAAAAGTAGTCATCCCGATGCAGACAGAGAGCTGCTCCTCACGGAATTACACAGTGCTCATCTGGGCATCTCAAAGGTGAAGGATGCTCACCAGAAGTTATATGTGGTGGCCTGGCATTAATGCCAACATTGAGAGCCTAGTCAAGCACTATGAACTGTACCAATTGCAACAAAGGTTGCCTGCTGCAGCTCCACTGCACCCTTGGAAAGGCCTGGCTGGCCGTGTTACAAGTTCATATTGATTATGTTGGTCCATTTATAGGCACAAAGTTTCTGCTCATTGTTGATACACACTCTAAGTAGATGGACATATTTGAGGTGAAGTCACGGGTGGCACGGTGGCACAATGGTTAGCATTGTTGCCTCACAGCGCCAGGGATCTGGGTTCAATTCCTGGCTTGGGTCACTGTGCGGAGTTTGCATGTTCTCCCCATGTCTGCATGGGTTTCTTTCGGGTACTCCGGTTTCCTCCCACAGTCTGGAAGACGTGCTGGTTAGGTGGATTGACCTGAACCAATGCCGGAGTATGGCGACTGGGTGAATTTCACAGTAACTTCATTGCAGTGTTAATGTAAACCTTACTTGTGACGAATAAATAAACTTTACTTTACTCCAACATCACACCCTACCATTGAAAGATTATGCCAATATTTTTCCACCCATGGAATACAAAGAAATGGGAGGAGAGTTCACTAATCCTGGAATCATTACCACTCAGCTATCTTGACAATTAACAGGTTCGTTTTCAAAGGATTTTATTATCGTAAAGAATTGATTTTCAGTGATGTTGTGTACATTGGCACTTGCCTTTTGCTGTTCAACTCAAATGCAAAATATTGACTTGGAAAAGAAACACACAAGCCAACATATTGACTTCAACATCAAATAAATCAAGTAAAAAAAAACAAAATCAAGTTTTTTTTTACGATTCACATTGATACAGGTGGAATATTGTAGTTCATGTAGTTAGAATCAAAGCAGCATAAAAAAGCTTCAGTTCCAAATTTTGATAACAAACTTGGTTGTGTTAAAAAAATCTTAACCCACGTAATTTTTTAAACCTTTGAACTATTAATTTTAAAAAATCAGAATGCTGTTGTGTCAGCACCAGCAGGATATATTTATGAAGATCAGATATCAACCAATTTGCTAAACCTTGGATCCTTAAACACAGACACATGATGTATGACCTTATTAATATATTTTTCTATTGAAATTAGATGGCAAATAATTACAAACATACTACAATTCAGCAGTGAAAGGAGTAGTTGATTCAGTTTGCCAAAAACTTTTATCGTGCTGATCATCTTTCGATAGAAGGCATGAATATTATATTCTAGAAATTCATTCTGCAATATTTCTAAAAAATGCATCAATCATTCAAAAGTTTAAAAAAAACATAGAACATGACCACTACTTGGCACTCTGTGAACAGTTCTGGTCTCCATATTATAATGAGGATATGAAGGCAAGCAAGAAGGTGCAGAAGAGTTTTAAGAGAACGACACGAGAACTGAAAGGTTGTACCTATCAGAAACGATTGCACAGACTGAGGCTGACTTAATAGAGATCTTTAAGATTATGGAAGCGTTTGATAAAGTTGACACAGTGAAGGTGTTTTCACTTGGAAGGGTGACCAAAACCAGAAGCCATAAATATATGACAGTAATTAATAAACCCATTATTAGAAATTTCTTTATGTGGAAAGTGACTGGAATGTGTAATCAAGACCTCACAGAGTAGTTGAGGTGAATAGTATTGATGCATTCAAGGGAAGTTGTTCAATATATGAAGAGAAAGAAGGGGCAATATTGATGGTTTCAGAAAGTTGAGTAAAAGGAGGTTCCTGTGGAGTAAAAAGACCTTTATGGACTGAATGAGTTTTCAATGTCTCTTTCTGTACAATAAATAATAGGTGCATATGTAATAGAATGCATCAATAAGTCATAAAGATTCTTTCCTACCTAATAATTCGTCATTACCAAATTAAAAACTGACAAAATTATTTCCCTCGTTCCAGCTCAAATCTTTCTCACTTCCAAATTGTGGTAAGGTGAGAAAGCAACGTAAGAAGTAATGCTCAATGTCTGATTGTGAAATGGCTAATAAACATGACTGTGTTTATTTCAGTGAGATTCAATACTGACACTATTGGATGTGTAGATGCTGGAAATCTGAAATAAAAGCAGAAATTCCTGGAAATTCCTGGCCAGCTGATCCGGCTGTATCTGTGTGGAGAAAAACAGGATTAATAGTTCAGATCTGTGGCCCTTTGTAAGCACTGGGAAAGGTTACAGGTGGAACAGGTTAAAGCAGGTATAGAGGCAGGGAAAGGGGGCAGGAAGAACAAAGGGGCAAGTCTGTGATAGGGTGGAAGAAGGAGTGACCAATAGGACGATGATGATGCAACACAAAGGGGCGAGCCATGCGATAGGTAAATAAACAAAAGATGGGTCCACAGGCAGTACAAATGGCAAAAACAGAATCATTACCAGCATCTACTGTCAGAGAAAATGAGAGCACTGAATGTGATCTGAAGATAATATCCACCACAGAAATAGTGCAAAGGAATCAAGCCTAATATAGGATCCATTATCGAGCTAGACACTGGAAACAACAACGGCACATTGTGTCCAGTCAACCCTGCAAATCTCTCCATCCTGACATCTGGGGGGTTGTTCCAAAATTGGGAACGCTGTCCCACTGACTAGCCAAGCCTTATATAGTCATACTGACTGACAATGTCACAGACACCACCATCACCAGTCCTGGGTTTGTCCTGCCCCACTGGTACGGCCGACTCACCAAAGATTACAGCACTGTGGTGTACAGTCAGGAGGGAATTTCCCTAGGAGGTCCCAACATTGACTCCAAACCCCATGAGGTCTTTTGGCATAAGATGAAACATGGCCAAGGAAATCTCCTGGCTGATTCCCATCTCAGCTGGTGAGTCAGTACTCCTCCTTGTTGAACACCACTTGGAAGTAACACTGAGAATAATAAAGTCTGGGTGGGGAACCTCAATGTCCATGATAAAGAGTGGCTTGGTAGTAGCACTACTGACTGCACTGGCTGAGCCCTGAAGGATATACCTGCTGGACTGATGTGGGCAGATGGTGAGGGAATGAACAAGACAGAAAAGTTACTTGACCTTGTGCTTACCAATCTACCTATCACAGATGCATCTGCCCCATGACAGCATTGGTAGGAATGAGCACTAAACAGTCCTTCTGAAATCAAAGTCACATATCATACTGAGGATACTGTCAGCTGTGTTGTGCAGCACTATCGCTGTGCCAAATGGAATAGATTTCAAACAGATCTGGAAGCTCTAAACTGGGCATCCATGAAACACGCTAGTCCATCAGCAACAGCAGAATTGTGTTCAACAACAATCTGTAACCTTGTCACTCAGCATATCCCTCACCCTAAAATTGCCATCAAGCTGGGGGATCAACCCTGATTCAATGGGGAGTGTAGGAGGATATGCCAGAAACAATACCAGCTATCAGATATATAAAGATGAGGTATCAACCTGGTGAAGCTAATGCACAGAACTACATGCATACTAATCCACAGCAGCAGCATGTGCTGTACAGAGTTAAGTGATCCTACAACCAAAAGATCAGATCAGAGCCCTGTTGTCCTGCCAGATCCAGTTGTGAATGATTATGAAAAATTAAACAACTGAATCAAAGGCGGAGGCTCCAAAAACATCCCCACAACGGGAAATCAACTTCGATCAGACGTTCTGCATGGATGATTCATATTGGCCTCCTCCAAATATCACAACTGACAGTCTTCAGCCAATTTAATTAACTCCTCTGTGATATCAAGAAATGACTGAAGACAAGGTGAAGGATATGGGTTCTGTTAACACCTGGGCAGTCAGAGTGAAGACATGCATTCCAAAACTAGTTGTGTCACTAACCAAGTTGTTTCACTATTTCTACAACACTTGCATCCACCCAGCTATGTGGAAAATTGTCCAGATGTGTTCCGTCCAAAGTAAGCAGAACACATCCAACCCAACCAATTACCCCCCCATCAGTCTACTCTCAGTCATCAACATAGGAATCTTTGACAGTGCTATCAAGCAGCTCTTATTCAGCAATAACCTTCTCATCGATTGTGTTCCACAAGGGCCACTCAGCTCCTAATCCCATTACAGCCTTAGTACAAACAGAGACAAAAGAGCTGAATTCAAGAGGTGAGGTAAGAGTGACTGCCCTTGACATCAAGGCAGCATTTGTCTAAGTGTCACATCAAGGAACTCTAGTAAAATAGATGTTGTAAATTGGGGAAAACTCTCTACTGGCTTGTGTCATACCTGGCACAAAGGAAGATGGTTGTAGTTATTGGAGGTCAATCATCTCAGCCACAGGACATTATTGTTTGAGTTCCCCAGGGTAGTGTCCTCGACTCAACCATCTTCAATGGCTTTATCACTGACCTTGCCTTAATCATAAGGCCAGAAATGGCGATATTCACTGAAGTTTGCACAGTGTTCAGTCCCATTCCAAAATCCCCAGATACTGAAAAAGTCCATATCCATATGGCTAGCCCTTTACCATGGTAAGAAGTCTCACAACACCAGGTTAAAGTCCAAAAGGTTTATTTGGTAGCACAAGCCACTAGCTTTCGGAGCGCTGCTCCTTCATCAGGTGAGTGGGATTTCAGTTCACAAACAGGGCATATAAAGACACCAACTCAATTTACAAAATAATCGTTGGAATGCGAGTCTTTACAAGTAATCAAGTCTTAAAGAAACAGACAATGTGACTGGAGAGAGGGTTAAGCACAGGTTAAAGAGATGTGCATTGTTTCCAGCCGGGACAATTAGTGAGATTTTGCAAGTCGTGGGGGTTACAGATAGTGTGACATGAACCCAAGATCCTAGTTGAGGCTGTCCTCATGTGCGGAACTTGGCTATCAGTCTCTGCGTCGTCGTGTGTCGTGAAGGCTGCCTTGGAGAACGCTTACCCAAAGATCAGAAGCCGAATGCCCGTGACCGCTGAAGTGTTCCCCAACAAGAAGAGAACACTCTTGCCTGGTGATTGTCGAGCGGTGTTCATTCATCCGTTGTCGTAGCGTCTGCATGGTCTCCCTAATGTACCATGCCTCGGGCCGTCCTTTCCTGCAGCATATCAGGTAGACAACATTGGCCGAGTTGCAAGTGTATGTATCGTGTACCTGGTGGATGGTGTTCTCATGTGAGATGATGGCATCCGTGTCGATGATCCGACATGTCTTGCAGAGGTTGCTGTGGCAGGGTTGTGTGGTGTCGTGGTCACTGTTCTCCTGAAGGCTGGGTAGTTTGCTGCGGACAATGGTCTGTTTGAAGTTGTGCAGTTGTTTGAAGGCAAGAAGTGGGGGTGTGGGGATGGCCTTGGCGAGATGTTCGTCTTCGTCAATGACATGCTGAAGGCTCCGGAGAAGGGACCCTTCGTCGTCCAGTACTTCCCCGGAGCGGAGAAGCTGCGACATCTTCTCCGGAGCCTTCAACATGTCACTGATGAAGATGAACATCTCGCCAAGGCCATCCCCACACCCCCACTTCTTGCCTTCAAACAACTGCACAACCTCAAACAGACCATTGTCCGCAGCAAACCACCCAGCCTTCAGGATAACAGTGACCACGACACAACACAACCCTGCCACAGCAACCTCTGCAAGACGTGCTGGATCATCGACATGGATGCCATCATCTCACGTGAGAACACCATCCACCAGGTACACGGTACATACACTTGCAACTCGGCCAACGTTGCCTACCTGATACGCTGCAGGAAAGGATGTCCCGAGGCATGGTAAATTGGGGAGACCATGCAGACGCTATGACAACGGATGAATGAACACTGCTCAACAATCACCAGGCAAGAGTGTTCTCTTCCTGTTGGGGAACACTTCAGCGGTCACGGGCATTCGGCCTCTGATCTACGGGTAAGTGTTCTCCAAGGCGGCCTTCATGACAACGCAGAGTCGCTGAGCAGAGACTGATAGCTAAGTTCTGCACACATGAGGACGACCTCAGCCGGGATCCTGGGTTCATGTCACACTATCTGTAACCCCTACGACTTGCCTGGGCTTGCAAAATCTGACTAACTGTCCTCGCTGAAGACAATACACATCTCTTTAACCTGTGCTTAACCCTCTCTCCATTCATATTGTCTGTACCTTTATGACTTGATTACCTTAAAGACTCGCATTCCAACCATTATTTTGCAAATTGAGTTTGTGTCTTTCTATGCCCTGTTTGTGAATTGAAATCCCACTCACCTGATGAAGGAGCAGCGCTCTGAAAGCTAGTGGCTTGTGCTACCAAATGAATCTTTTGGACTTTAACCTGGTGTTGTGCGACTTCTTAATGTGTTTACCCCAGTCCAACACCGGCATCTCCACATCACCTTTACCATGGACCAGTTTCTGGTCCATGGTGAAGGCCAAGATGTTGATAGTGAAGGATTCAGTGACAGTAATGCCATTGAATGTCATGGGGAGATGGTTAGATTCTCTCCAGTTGAAGGTGCCATTGCCTGGCACTTGTGTGGTGAGAATGCTCCTTGTCACTTATCAGTCCTAGCCTGAATGTTGTCCAGATATTGCTGCATACGGACACAGGCTACTTAAATGTCTGAGGAGCTAAGAATGGTACAGATGGCATAGACTCATGCCAATATGTTCTCTATATGTCCTGTAACCTTCTGTTACCTTGGCAAAATGATCGTTCTTCCTATGAGATCCTGGGTAGTGTGTATTGTGATATTCCTTTAATGGAATACGTAAATAGTGAGTGTACATCATCACTGCAGGAAGTGATATTTTACAGCATGTGACACACCAGTAGGAGTTGTGTTGATTCCCTAGGAAGATCTACATGCACAACTTTCCTGTAATTTGTACACAGTATTGCGAGTCTTCAAGAGAAAAGAATCCAAAGTATTAATTACTATTCATTGTGTGTAATTGGTAAGTTTGTGTGAAGACCCCATTGAGTGTTTGACATTCACTGAACAGTGAGGAAGGCAAAGCAATGAAATCCAATCCTGTCCTCAAATTACTTTCATTAATTTCAGCAGGGATCTCTAGATAGCAATCACTCTCAGCAACACTTGTTCATATGTTGCTCTCTTCTCTTCCGAGCTTATAGATATTCATGCCAATTCATAGAATCATGTATTACAGCAAGATGCCATTCAGCCCATTGAGCCCATGTAGCCTCTTTGAAAAAGTTGTCCAATTAGTTGCTCTCTGCCATTCTTTGGTCCCAGCCCTGCAGATATTTTCTTTTCAATTTCCAATCCAATTTCCTTTTATGAAATCTACTTCCATCACCTTATTTAGGCCGTGTGTACCAATCAAAACTAACGGCTGTCTAAAAATAAATTCTCCTCAGCAACTGTAGGATTCCAATGACGGCCTCGACGAGAGTTAGCGACATGGGGTCAAATCTTCCAAAAAAATGGCAGAGTGTTGTTTACTTCAAGAAGACCGGCATGTTTCTCTTCAGAGAAACATGCCACTTTTCTCTCCAGATCTTATGATATTCATGCAGGGGAGCAGGGCCTCAACACACCAGCAAAATTTGGCTGCACAGAGATTAGCGGCCATCGTTTAAGGGCATCCTGATCATAACCAGAGTAAAGCTCTTCCACGCCCCCCCTCAAACAGAATCAGCATTTCTCCTACCAACCTCCACCCGATCACCAGCCCCTTCCGCAGGCCACCCCCCAAATCATCACCCTCTTTCCCCTTCCCCTAATCATCAGCCCCTCCCCCCTTTCCCTTCCCCCCAATCATTGGCATCTTCCACCCCCTCCCCACCCACAATCTGAGATGGCACCCACCTTCACCCCACCCCCACAGCCCCCACCCCAAGGTCATCAACTGCATCCCCAGCTCCACCGTTCACTCCCAGCTATCACCACATCAAAATGAATCCACCTCCCCATGAGGCTCCCATTGGGGCCATCCCTTGGCGCAGGTTGACACTGTCGGGTTGGCACTACTAGGTTGGCATGGGCAAGGTGTCAACCTGGCAGTGTCAACCTATGCAAAGGGACAATGCTAGGGAGAATTCCAGGGGAAGCTCTGGCTAAATCCCTCCCCTCTACGGGCTATACTTAACTTTGCGGCCCCGAGGAGACTTCCATGACAGGGTCACATCTGTGTGTACATGTTGTAAACTGCACTGACATCTCAGTACATGGTGGGGGGTGGCGGGAGGTTGGGGGGGGGGGGGGTCAATATCTGGCGAGGGACACGGTTTAATAACATTTTTTATCGATTCAAGCAAGTTGACGCCCTTTATGATTGTGAACCTGATGATGTTGTTGCTGGCGAGTGGCGGGGAAGATCCAAAACTGTGTTCTTGCCAACCAGAACTCCGACTTCAAAATCTTGATCCCCTCCTGGCATTTGCACGGTCAGCAAACATGGGCTCAAGATCGTCCCTGTCATTATGAAAGGCAAATGGAAACTAGACGCTCCTTATTTAAACGGCTATATCGTGGTGCATCTCTCCAGGACAGCAATTAATAGAGCTTTATTTTCCCTTTCGTCCTTACTGCACCATGCCATCTTTTTATATCCTCAAATGTGTACAGTCCGTGATTGATGCCAATTAAAGGCAGATCTGGCATCGTTTGCCCTTTCATCTCTTTATCTGTGAGGATGTGTTAGGTTTCTTTTACATGGCAGCTTCCAGAAATGGTACTTACACAACTGGCAAATTATTGGTAAAAGTTACACTGAAGTATTCTAAAGCACAGAATCTAAAATCTCAACAATGTCCCGTGCCGTCGCATCAAGTGTGTTTTAATATATTTTGAATGAGCCAAATTGAATAAAATTGAAGTTTTGAAGTTTTGACATTTTAAAATAGTGACAAATAATTACAACTTCAGTTACTTAATTCTGTTGAAAGGTGTCACTGACTGTGACTCACATCTTTAGAAACATATAATTGATTAATTAGCGCATATTGGATACTTTGGAAGAATGCATGCTTATATCTTGTGATTATCGAATTAGTTTGGTATATATATCAGATTTAGCATATTAAGAGTGTCCTGCTAATATTTAAATATATATCAAAAATGCATCAATTAAAATAGATTGAAATTCTTAGTAAGAATGTAACATTTGATTATGTATTTGACAGGTTGTGCTGACTTGATCAAACGTCCAATAGCTTTCAGCTCTGTTAATCATCATAGCTCACGCATATCTTTTTTGATGCTTCTTTGGTTGCTGTTACATGTAGTCAGGACAACTGGGGTGTATGTAGTTCCCCATGGATCAAGTATTAGCTAATTGTACTCTTCTCTCCTCAAATTCTAGCTTCAGGCATCAGCTTGTCATTTAGGATCATGAGTTGCAACATTGCATCACAACTGCAACATTGGTGTCCAATTAAAATGTCATCATGCATGTTATAGTCAATCTGGATTGATAACTCTATTTGAGTTTTAACATGTATAAAAATGATTTGTCAGTCATTGTGTTAAGCCTTAATAGCCATCGCAGTAGATAATGTACAAGTTGGATTTCAAGTATTTCTGAGAAAAAGAGACATTTTGTCAAAGATTTTCAGCTTGCACTCATCAGGATGTTCGTAAGAATACTTAATGGTAAAGGGAATCATATTTTATACTGCATGGGAAGAGAGTGGTGATTGGTTAGCAAGTGGACTCTGATTGTTAGAGGTGCTGCCATGGAGAATGCATCAGGAACAGTTAATTGCCAGGTGTTTGTTCAGGTTCAAACCAGGGAAGTTAAATCTGATTGAGCAAGGCATTGCCATGAGGAATGAACCAGGGAATGCTTGTCTGCCAAGCTTTTGTTCAGTTGAAAAAAGGGTCAATGTGTGGATATGCTTCTTCTGGCTGCAAAGCACAAGATTCTGGGTGTAAATATATGTCATTTCTAGTATATGTAAGTGAGCCACAATATGAACCTCACAGATGACCTTAGTTTCCAGTGTGATTCTCGGCACCATTAGGATTGTTTAGCAAGTCCCCTTACACACATTGTGGAGAAGTACATTCCTGAAAAGGAATTTCCAGAACACAGAGTACGTGGAATATTCTAAACTGAGTGAAACATATTAAAAAGGCTATCTAGAGAGTAGTAATTCTCTCAGGGGGGGCCTTTTCCGTTGGGGAGAGATGGATCCATCTTTCAGATACATTTAGCAAATTTAGGGTCTGTCTTTCTCAACGTGAAGTTGAGAGGGATCATCTGAGAGGTTTGCCTGGTCCAGTGATCCCAAAATGGGACTAGGATCACAATCCACCACATAAAATGAGAAGCCTGTTCGGCTATTGTTATCATAGTGTATCAGATTCAGAATCAAGGATCAAACTTAAGATGATGAACAACAGTAACTTATATTTATATAGCACCTTTAATTCACTTTGATTCACAGGAATTCACTTTGATTCTCCTCAAGGTCCTTGCTATTTTCCGAGGTATGAGATTTCTTGAGATCCTTCCACTGGCATCCAGCAAGGCGATTCATCACTCCTTAAGCATCTCAGGATTGTGGACATTCCAGCTCACCCATGAGCCTCACTGTTTTTTTCCTCAGAAACTCCCGTAGCCCTTTTTGCTACTGGTTGACAGCTTCTGGCAGATTTCTCTCTCTGCTTGTCTCAAAATTGCTCAGAGACTCCAACTGCAACTGTTTCTGTGAGAAATCACACACACACACAAACCCAAAGTGAAAGGGTACCACCTGTTCCATTCTTCTTCTCTTTGAGGTAAATATACCAAACATGCACAAGGGTTAGTGAAGCACTATTGTCGGTTCTTTATTCAAAGATAAAACCACATACAGATGGAGTGAAATAGAAGGCTTGTACATCTAATCTCTTTAACTGCTGCTTGCAGACTGACTACATACAAGTCATGGGATAAATATGTCACACTCTGTTGAGGTGTGTAATGATTGATTGTAGTTTAAGATATGCCCCCTCAAAGGCATACACACATCATATCACAATGCCTCCCTGCAATCTATTCCCATAGCAATCCTGGATGTCCCAAAGAGTCAAACTCATTCATAGGGGTTTTCTTCTCCCAATTCGGTCGAGCAGGTTCAACGACAGGAGTCAAAAATATCATGAGAAGTGCAAAGTCATATTTTATATCAACTTGTGATGGGATTATCCCCTCACCCCATCAGTGAAAGGGTGCAATTCTTGATGTTAACATCGGGAATATCATTTGAATGTCTTGACATATAATTATGGGGCCATCATTGGGCAGTTCCAGGGGACAGTGTCTGGGAGATACAGAGTGGGGTTCAGGGTGATCTCATTTGCTCCCTCTGCATTGGGACAGCCTTTGAAAATGGCACATCGATCCTCGGCTGACTAAGCTGGCAGGATCCACCCCTTGCTATGTTTCAAAGTTATGTTTCAATGTCCCAGACTATACAGTGGAGAAAGCTGGCATTGATGACAGTGGTTTCAACATCATTTTCTCCCTGGTTTCCAGGAAAATCTTGCCCATTATTTCCCATTCCAAATCATTCCCTTTGTTTTGGGATACCCTATGAATAATTTAAATCCTCAGTGAGGACAACTGAAGAAAATTTGTCTCCATTAAGTAATTCAGAAAGGGCTCAACCATTGTTTAGTGTTTTTCCACTACCACCCCTGACCTTGTGAAATAAACACAGGCCGCCCCTTGACTTGTGATTACTTGGAGTTTGTTCACCAACCACGCAAATCTTCCTTAAATATATCTTATATTTAAATTTCAAACCATGAACTAAAATTTGAACTCCCAAAATATATGCACCATGAAATTCGACATTCTTTCTGCACTTTGTTTGACTGGACACAAGGTAGATCAACAACCACAAGGGTGAAAGGGGAAGGGTTAAGGCACAGACGGCTGAGATTTGGATAACCTAAACTTTATGGAGGTTCGAATACGGGAGACCAGTGATGGATGCATCGGAATAGTCAAATCTTGAGGTAACAAAGATATGTAGGAGGGTTTTAGCAGTAGATGAACTATGATGGGGCAAAGCCAGGCAATATTTTGGAAGTGTAAATCAGCTGAATATGAGGCGGGAGGTCATCCCGGGATCAAATGTGACACCTAGGCTGCAAACAGACTGACTTAATCTGAAACTGTTGCTAGGGAGAAGGATGGAGTCAGAAGTTAGGCAAAAAAATGTCTGAAACTGGGTTTCAGTCACCCAATATTTAATAGGAAGAAATTTCAGCTCATCCTGTAATGGATGTTGGATAAACAGTCTAACAATTTACCAACAGTGGAGGGGTCAAGAGATGTTTTGTGTGCTGTGTGGCTCAGATAGTCACTGGAATAATTGCAAAACAGTAGGGGAAATCACAAGAATTTTGCATCAATTTTAATACATTTAAATACTTGAGTCAAAATATTTGCAGCGCATTTACTTTTTTTAAATCACAGCGATATCTTACATATAAATGGAAGTGATTAAAATGCTGTTCACTCTGTTGTTGCACACATGTCAATGTAATTTAAATAAGGCAAATAAGCAAAGACTAAATGCAGCCACAAATATAACATGATTTCTAGTCCAGTCACACAAATGTATGACTCTATGCTTATTGTGCACTTACATAATTGATATAGACTCATAATGCTGCTCTTCTCCCACATTGGCTTTGATATTCTTCCACTTTTGTGTGCGAATAATACAAATTAACTCCTTCGTCTTGCATTATTAAATTTCAATTTTGGGTAATCAGGAAAGAACTTAAATGTGTTTTCCTTTGATAGTTAAAAAAACACAACTTCATATTTACAGCACGTATATATGTATAAATGGGGAAGGGCTAAGTATTGAAATGCATATTTTTGCAAGTTACCTTACCGCTTGATAGGATTATTTTTAAGTAACATCGGATGCTTGAAAGATTCAGTTGTGTGGATGATTGTTTGTGGAGCTTTAATGGTGGAATGAATGAGCTTTCATCACATAAAATGTTGAGCTCTGCTTGAAACTAAGCCAAAGTTGTTTGATTGTCCCTGAACCCTGGGTCTGGATTTGTTTGTGTGATTAACCATGCCCATCAAATAATGTAGACTAGTGCGTCACGCAGGTCAATGCCTGGTGTTTTGGCAGCAGTCATAATGCTGTAATTCTACAGCAGTCCACTTTGCCAGCTACCATAGTATACCAAAGAGAGGTTCCTGAGTGACAATGGGCGTCAATTGACTCCAGTGAACAACCCACGCCCACAGGGAAGTCTCCAAAACATACACGTGAAAAACACAGCAGGCCAGAATGTAAGGTCACTAATTATTATTATCCTGTTTGCAGGAGTTGCGGGACTGTGAAGGGCGGCTGAAGTCAGAGTAAAAGAAAATAATCGATGATAGCAATAATTATTTCAACAGAAAATTCTGGAATAGTACGTTGTAAAGAAACCCGAATATTTTGGATCTAAATTGCAAGATCTAACAATGCACAGAAAATTCAGTCAGCAGAGAACCAGATCCTGATACATGTTCTGTCAATAAAACCAAAGATGAAACTTACTGGCTAGTTGTATGCACAGCAAGCACACACTGGCAGTTGTGCTGCTACACATTATGCAACAGAACAGGCCATTGGCATGCTAAAATAACACTGTTGCTGCATAGATTACTCTGGAAGAGGCTCAATAGAACATGGCAGTGCATGTGTTAAGAATTGTGGTGGTCTGCTGCATGCTGCACACTCTTGTCATCGATAGGAGTTGCTAGGAAAACACACCTGTCCAGAGCACGTTTGGGTCAACATGGCATCCAGATGTCAGCACTCACCTGAACAATGCCTTGGGCTATGTCTGGAGTTCAGGATGGAGGCCACCACTGAACCAGAACCCTGGAACACCACAACAGAGGTTGGGGGGAACATCTAAAGCTGGTTCTTCCAGCTTCAGTGTCATTGAAGATGTCCATCTTCCAGGCATAGAATCCCTACAGTGCAGAAAGAGGCCATTTGGTCCATCGATTCTGCACTGGCTCTCCGAAAGACCATCCCATCCCCTCCCCCTATCCAATCCCAATAACCACATGCCTTTACTATGGCTAACCCACCTAACCTATTCATCTTTTGGACACTAAGGGGCAATTTACCTGTAAGTTTTTCGGGCAACACCAACGCATATAAGGACTGTAAAACGCACATTGGCCATTTAAATGGTAGAAGTGGCCACGTTTGGCTGCAGAAACTGGCTGTTTTCTCCCAGCAGGCTCAGCCCTGCCTGTGTGCAAAAAGGGTGCCTCCAGTCGAGCTCACAAACGGTCAGGGTCCAGACAGGCTGCTGATTAGATTAGCTGAATCACAAAGGGAGCAGATGACGTCACCAGACCAGACCCGCATCGAGATTGGAAGATCGATACCACCCACAATGTACCTGGATAAGATACAATAGATACGATAATGGGGCTATCAAGCAGTAAGGAGAAACCCATCTCCATGATGGGAAAGCAATCTGTAAGCCCCGGTAAAGTGATTAGGAACATCGATGGGCCATTCATACTGGACAAGGCAGTCTCAGCCATTTGTGATTTCAATAGGCTGTGCTATCACTGAGGCTGATAGTGATCCAGGACCATTGTTCTTGCAATTGCCGGTGGGAGCGGAGCTCACGGGACTTTTGAAATTTGAACTTTAAAAAGTGTGGCTTCGCAGCCATTCTCTCTCTTTCTCTTCAGACCCACATGGCAACTCTCTCACCCTCCTGAACCGCATTGCAGACAGTTTTGCAGCACACAGCCAGCCCAGAAGGTCAAGGTCGGCTCAACTGAGTATTTCCTAGTAATTCGTGAAGTTCCCGAGGGTAACATAGCAGTGGAGGCTTTTGTGGGAATGGTGGGTGCATGAACCTTTTCATAGTATAAGATATTGCTAACACTGTTTAAAGTTAGAATTTACATTGTGCCCGTTTAGTTTTGTTCCCATAGTCATAGTTATAGAGTATAAGATACCTATATGTTGTTTTCTGGTGTTGATGAGGTTTAATTTTGGTGTTTAATAAAAGATATATGATTTGAACTCGATTGGAGCCCATCTTGCTCTTTCATTTTCTCATCAGCTATCTCTGGTCGGGTCACATTTTAATATCCCTTACCATAATTCCGAAGTCGAGAACCGAGGGTACTCTGGGGATTCGAACCCTCCCACTCAGGAAAGGCTGCCAGGTAGTGGATAGGCAGCAGTTTCCTTTTCTCTCTCTTGGGGGCGCTCCTCTAGTGAAGTAGGCGCAAGGTGGCCGTTGTTCCATCGGCGAGAGGGAGAATCACTCGGGCATTGGTGGGGTTTGGGTAATGGAGAACCAAACCTAAAATAAGCCCGCGAGTGGAGTTAAAAAGAGGGAGCCCGCTACATACCTCAGCCTCAGTGTGTTCACGAAGATTGAACGTTTTCTAGCGGTCCATTTTCTTTCTTCAATGGTGAGTCAGTGAAGTTGGGCACCTTTTAAATATGGCACCCAGATATGATGGCAGGACTTGTGCCCCACCACAGAATATGGCATTAACCCCCACAGTGCATAATTACTGAAATTGGGCTTGGAAGACATGGCGTTGTTTCCCATCAGCCTCCACAGAAGGAAATAGTCCCCATTCCCATCCCCATCATGGGACTTAGTCCCAGATGTAGGGAATTCCACCTACTGGGAGGAATTTTCTCGAAATATGTCAATGTCAGGCTCTGACTGAAAACCGGCGTGAATCTCTCCAGAAACACAGCCGGGTTTTGCGTTGACACTCTGGTGGGGATGGGCCTAATAGAGCTGTCGAGGGCGGCTCCACAGAGATTGGACTGCCATCTTTAAAGGGCACCCCAAACTGCGTTCAATAAATACTCCCCCCCAATCTGACCCCTCACAAACACAGAGGACCCCCGCCTCCCCCCGCACCCCCGCCCACAAGCATCAGAGGTATAACCCACCATAAATGTACCATGGGCTCTCCCCCATCCCCTCTGCGCCCAAAACCACACATGTATCGGGGGGGACTGCCAGGGTGTACCTCACAACCGAAGGCTTTATTTACCTGTCGCACCTCCAGAGTGGTCATGGTGACTGTTTTCTCTTTTTGAAAACTGGTAGTGATTCACACCGGCGTGATGTCACATAAGCTGGGTGGGAAGATACGGTGAGGTTGGAAGATGCGGAGTTAGGCCCTATAATTATGTTCAATTTTACTTGATAATATGCTAATCAGGCTTGCGCCCTTCCTGGACATGAACATGATTGCTTCATTGGAGGGGGTGGGGGATACCAAATTGAAATCTCGCCAGCGTAAATCCTGTTTTTTGCCTCTTGCAGCATCTAGTGGCCATTACGGGATTTGGGCCCAAACTGGCTCAAAGCAGTTAGATCGCAGCCAGGGTCTTTCACTGAAAGGTATACAAGAAGATAATTTAAATGGAATGGGTCATTCAATTACTTCCTTGGCTGGCTCAAAACTCTCCACGTTTGAATGCTACAGCACAGGATGTGTATCAGCCAAATGCAACATCTTTTTTTGGAAGAAGGACCTTGGACTCGTCACAGGTCACATAGTTAAGATAACCATGCTTATGACCTGCTCTTCGTAAAAATAAGAGAAGTTATTTTAATCAGGAACTGGATGACAGCTATCATCTGTAACATTATCTGAAAAGCCATTGAACCAGCTGCAAAACATCCATGTGGCCAAGGTAAAGGAACTATTCCTTGAAAGTGGGAGAAGGATTCTTCCCCTCAACCTGTTCCATCTTCAAATCCATGTGAGAGCTGAACTCTGGACAATGTAACTACAAGAATGCACACAACTTACTCAGAATCGTCTACTTTACACGACCTCTACTCCAGCCAAAGTATTAATTCATCTCAGAAACTGCAGGCCTGCTGAAAATAGACTGGAAACTGTGTTTTTCTTTATTTGTATCTAATCTTTGTGGGCACGGTAATGTATGTACATGTATGCATGAGCTTGTGCATGTGTGACGTGACATTTACAATTCCAGGACAAGTGTGTGCTGATCAATAATATTCTTTAATTTACAAAAGATGGCTGTGGAAAATATTTAAATTGGGACAACCCATTCTGAAGGGAAGAAAACACATTAACTTCACATAAAAACTCTTTGATCGTAGATAATAGGAAAAAAAACACCAACTCTGTCTGCGACATTACCTTGCCCGTGCCAATTCCGTTCTGGCCTCTGTGTCTTCCCTGTGCATTTCATCTGCCAGTTGTCTGTCCATTCCCTTAACCTGTCTATGTCCTGTTGATGTTTATCACAATCCTGCTCACTGTTCACAATACTTTCAAGTTTTGTGTGCATTTGCAAATTTTTAAACTGTGTCCAGCACACCTAAGTCTCAATCATTGACATAAGTCACAAAAGTCCAACCCATAGGACCCCTGTCCTGCCATGAACTGAGAAGGTGAAGGCAGGAGGCAACACCTTTCTGGTTGGGCTGTTTGTGAGGAACTGATCCGAGTGTAGTACCATAATTGCAACTCCACTCCAGCTGTGGCTCAGTCAGTATCAATCTTTCCCCTGAGTCACAATTCCCATTCTGGAACTTGAGGTTAAGACAAGGCTGACCATCCAACATGGCAGTGAATGAGTGCTGCACTGTCAGAGGGTGCTGTCTTTTGGAAAAGATATTGAACTTTGCAGATATTTCCTGTTCAGGTGCATGTGAAAAGATCCCATGGCTCTATTTCAAAGAAGAGTAATTTCAATTTTGAGTACGTTTGTGTGGGGGGTCTAAAAATGGGCCTTAAAGTCAGATCTGAAACTCTCCCAGTTTCAAATCTGCTCAGCACTTAGAATGAAAATGGTAAAATTGCCCCCATTGTCACTTGCTTTATTCTTTTAGAAGAGATGTACTTATTTTTTAGTGTTGACTATTCCAAATGTGACATTGATCTTTGTTAGTGTTGTATTTTCTATGATTACTTGTGTTAACTGCACAATATAATCTTCGCAAATTACAATCATTCACAGTTTTTATATCTACCATAAAATAAAACAAAAATGTTGATGTTATTATGGCAACATATAATTGACAGCAATAACCATCACAATAGTTACGCACGTTTCAGCAGTGTGCTCTGCTTGTCATCTTCGGAGGGGATTTTCACAGTAACTTCATTGCAGTGTTAATGTAAGCTTACTTGTAACATTAATAAGTGAACTTAATTAATCCCAGGAAAGCAGAGAACATTGCTTACACTTTATTTTAAAGTATTCAGTCTATGCACGTAAGCCACATCAGAATTGAATGATTAACAAAGAGAAGATGGTTCTCCATCTTCAACAAAATCATCAAAACTTGAGAAGTAAACGGAATAAACTTTATGTTAGAGGCAAAAGATCAATTCAAATGACATAATATTGCTTAAGCCCTCTTTGTTAAAAAAGATGTATCATAATTATGGAAATTGAGTGACACTGTAAACAGCAATCTACTCTGCACATATTAAAATGAAAAATGATTCAACCTTGCTGATTCAGTGCAAGGAAATAATAATGATAGTACCACAAGGTGATGACAGTATCTTTCCAGTAACATGCACTGGCAATTCAAGACCAGACTCACATATGCATAAGTGAATGTGGCAGACTTAAAACTACTTTTGGAGCAGTCGACAAACCACTGTTCAAAACGTATGTCAGCACATGTATTGGTTTAGGAAAATCTAAACGAAAAATACAAAGAAATGTCAGAGTAAGAAATCCATTTAGATAAGCAGCCATCTATCCTCTAGCAGTCCTTGATAAATGATTTAGTTAGTGCTTTGAAGTTTAGTAGTACAACTGAATGGCATTGATTGATGATTTGCTGAAATATAATTAGAACTTTAATTAATGACCTGGATGACTGCATGTTCAAATAAGAGAATATTAAAGACAATCTCATTGAAAAAGCTTGAAATAAATATTGTGAATATGAGCAAAGATGCCTCAAAATCTAACATTGGAATGTTTATCTTTGGTTGAGTGAGTAAGCTTCAAACAAAACTGTAAAAATGATTTACTTTGAACATGCTATGTTCATTGTGTACTGAACAGCAAAGCAAGCTCATAATTCCAGAGAAACATATTTACAATTTCAACCTTCTTTAGATGCGTAAAAGCTCATACAGAAATGTACATTGAACATATCCGGTGGCAGACACTGAGTGGTTATAGCAAGAGAAATCGGGAGCATCTGCCAACCTGTCAGAGTGTTATTTATACTTGACACTATCTGAACGTTCCTTCCATTAGTTAAATAAGAAATGTGTCGCCAGTGTTGGTGAGGGCTTGTCATACTTTTCCTAGGCCCACAACCCACAACGTATATGCACAAATAAGTGATCACAGCCCTTTAGCGGAAAGAACAAACATCTGGAACTTTCAGTCAATTGCTGAGCTAATCTAAGTTTCTGGTCGAATTTTGAATTAACTTCTGAACCATTTGTAACTCCGATCATCTGATAATTTCTAGCTTTTATTTGTCGACATCGATGCTATGAGCAGTAAAAGAATAAATATGCACCTCCCCCATTTTGAGCAATAGTTTACAAATTTTAAGTAAGTTTATTTATTAGTCACAAGTAAGGCTTACATTAACACTGTGAAATTCCCTTAGTTGCCACATACCGGCATCTGTTTGGGTCAATGCACCTAACCAGCACATCTTTCAGAATGTAGGAGGAAACTGGAGCACTTGGAGGAAACCCACACAGATACAGGGAGAATGTGCAAACTCCACACAGACACGGGGAGAACATGCAAACTCCACACAGACAGTGACCCAAGACATGAATTGAACCTGGCTCCCTGGCACTGTGAAGAAGCAATGCGAACCACTGTGCTACCATGCCACCCCTCTTTTTTTGAGATTTTTTTTGAGGTTTGTGTGGTGATTGTCCCTTTAAGAGCAGGACTGCAGAAGAAGGTCATCTGGCTTGAGGAGCTAATTAGGGCTGAGAGTGGGTCATCAACCCAGGGGGTGGAGCTCTGTCAGGCAGAAGACAGTCTGAAGACATGTAATGGACTTGTAGGGACTGGGGCAGCTGGTGGGCCGATCCAAGATGGCCAGTGAGGCTGTTAGCCTCTGTACAAATTTTTCCTTGTTAGTAAAACCCTTTTGTGTTCCTAACAAAGTGTGTGTCATTACAGATTGCTAATTGCACTTTTACTCCAATCGCTACCAAATGTTGTTGGAATAAGACCATAAGACCATAAGACATAGGAGCGGAAGTAAGGCCATTCGGCCCATCGAGTCCACTCCACCATTCAATCATGGTTGATTTCAACTCCATTTACCCGCTCTCTCCCCATAGCCCTTAATTCCTCGAGAAATCAAGAATTTATCAATTTCTGTCTTGAAGACGCTCAACGTCTCGGCCTCCACAGCCCTCTGTGGCAATGAATTCCACAGACCCACCACTCTCTGGCTGAAGAAATTTCTCCTCATCTCTGTTCTAAAGTGACTCCCTTTTATTCTAAGGCTGTGCCCCCGCGTCCTAGTCTCCCCTGTTAATGGAAACAACTTCCCTACGTCCATCCTATCTAAGCCGTTCATTATCTTGTAAGTTTCTATCAGATCTCCCCTCAACCTCCTAAACTCCAATGAATATAATCCCACGATCCTCAGACGTTCATCGTATGTCAGGCCTACCATTCCTGGGATCATCCGTGTGAATCTCCGCTGGACCCGCTCCAGTGCCAGTATGTCCTTCCTGAGGTGTGGGGCCCAAAATTGCTCACAGTACTCCAAATGGGGCCTAACCAGTGCTTTATAAAGCCTCAGAAGTACATAGTTGTGTTCTGGGATCTTACTTCAGATCTCAGATCACTTCCAGCAATAATTTACTGTGTGTCACAAAGCATTGTTAAATTGAGTCGGTGGCGGTGCTGTTGCAAAAGGGCTCATTGCTAACATGCTTTACTAGTTAAAGAGTGTGCATTACGATCAAAAGCTGTGAAAAGAAGAGGTTTGTTAGCAAATGCTAAAGTTTAGGTTGACTCGAGAAAACAAAATAACTTGAGCTCTGCTTGCCCACTGCAGGTGGATAACTAAACCAATGTATTCTCAAATGTTATGTAAATTATTGCATCTGGACACACCATGTGGGGAAGGGGTACGATAACCCACACAAGCTCCATAGGGAATCATTGATTGATCTTCTTGTGGGGCTTGTTGAGTATGAGCTCCCCTGGTGACAGGCAGTGGTCTGCCGAGCTGGAATGCATTACCTGAGCCTTTTATAAGGCAGGCCAAGCACTGGGCCTGCTGAACGGTAGTTCCAGGCAGGGACCAGTGTGTACACCACAGTAATGCTTTTACTTTGCATTCTGTAATGTTCCTTTCCAGTTGGGCTTCCTGAGTTATTATAGGGGGAAATAATCTTTCACTTCTTACCATTTGGTTGGTCGTAAGACCTGCTGAATTGTCTTTCTGTTGCAATTTTTGACAGGCACGGTCTTTGAACTGTCACTCACAGTTAGATCAGAGAGTCAATGGCGGATTGTAAAGCAGCTGCATTTATTCAGCCAGCTAGATGATTTAATCAAGGCTGGGCCACCATTGCCAGTTTCAAGTTCAAAGGGCTAATGTGGATTTTTTTTTCCCTTTAGCAAGCAAGCTACAGATATTCTGATATAAAAATCTACAATTATTGGACTTTCATAAACTAAACACTATGGGCAGGATTTTCCAGCCACATTCACCCCAAAGCTGGAAAATCCCACCCGAGTTCAACGGATCTTTCCATGTTCCACCCTCGCCCATTACGATTCCCGTGGTGGTTGGAATGGGAAAATTCACCCCATGATTCAGGTTAAGGTCTTTTGTTCCAACCAACTATTTTCTTGGTTGTTCATGGAATGTGGGCCCTTGAGAAAGAACTGGTGAGCGACATTCTTGAACCGTTTATGTGAAGCAGGAATCCCACAGTGTTGTTAGGGAGGGAGTTCCAGTATTTCAACCCAGCAACAATAAAACAATGCAAATATATTTCCAAGTCAGGAAGGTGTGTAACTTCGAGGGGATCTTACAGTTGATGGTGCTCCCATGGACCTACTGTCCTTGTCCTTCTAGGCATTAGAGACTGTGGATTTGGAAGACGCAGTTGAAGAAGCTATGGTAATTTGCTGCAGCGCATCTTGTGGAGGGTATATACTGCTGCCACTCTGTACTGGTAACAGACTGAGTGGACGTTTAAGGCAGTGGATAGGGTGCTGATTAAAATGACTACTTTTTAATGGATGGTGTTGTGCTTTTTGAATACTGTAGGAGCTGCAGAATATGCCATCACATTGCTGAATTGTGCCTTGTGGATGCCAGAAAGACTTGGGGGATTTATCAGAGTCACTCAATGCAGTATTCCCAGCCTATGACTCGCTCTCGTAGTTACAGTATTTATGTGGCTAGTTAAGTTTCTGGTAATGGTACACCTGAGAACATTGACGGTGGTGGAGTAAGTAATGTTAATACCATTGAATATCAAGGAGATGCAGTTAGACTATATCCCAGTTAGAGATGCTCATTGTCTAGTACTTGTGTGGTATGGAAGTTACTTCCCACTTATCAGCTCAAACCTAAATATTGTCCAGGAATTTGAAGCATGTTGGTATGAACTATTTCAGTAACTGAGCCATTGTGAATGGTGCTGAACACTGTGCAATTATCAGCAAACTTTGCCCCTTCTGACTTATGGAGGGAAGACTATTGATGAAACAACTGAAGATGGTTGAATCTATGATGCTGTCTTGAAAAACTGCTGCAGTGATATCCTGGGGCTGAAATGGTTGGCCACCAACAACCATAACCATCTTTCTTTGTGCGAGGTATGACTCCAGGCAGTGGAGCATTTTTTCTTCACCTCATTGACTTCAGTTTTGGTTCGATTACGCAGACGCAGCATGGATTCATGAGGGGAAAGTCATGCTTGACGAACTTGTTGGATTTTTATGAAGATGTGACTAGTGCGGTTGATGGAGGGGAACCGGTGGATGCCGTGTTTTTGGATTTCCAAAAGGCGTTTGATAAGGTGCCTCACAAAAGGTTGCTGAAGAAGATTGGGTCACACGGAGTTGGGGGTAGGGCGTTAGCGTGGATTGGGGATTGGCTATCCGACAGGAAGCAGAGAGTCGGAATAAATGGGTGCTTTTCTGGTTGGCGGATGGTAACTAGTGGCGTGCCGCAGGGATCGGTACTGGGGCCTCAACTATTTACCATTTATATAGACGATCTGGAGGAGGGGACTGAGTGTAGGGTAACAAAGTTTGCAGACGACACAAAGACAAGTGGAAAAGTGAATCGTGTAGAGGGCGTAGAAGGTCTGCAGAGAGATTTGGACAGGCTGAGTGAGTGGGCGAGGATCTGGCAGATGGAGTATAATGTTAACAAATGTGAATTTCTTCACTTTGGAAGAAATAATAGCAAATTGGATTATTATGTAAATGGAAAGAAATTAGAACATGCTGCTGTGCAGAGGGACCTGGGGGTCCTTGTGCATGAGACGCAAAAACCCAGTCTGCAGGTGCAACAGGTGATCAAGAAGGCAAATGGGATGTTGGCCTATATCGCAAGGGGGATAGAATATAAAAGCAGAGATGTCTTGCTGCATCTGTACAGGGCATTGGTGAGGCCTCAGCTGGAATACTGTGTGCAGTATTGGTCTCCTTTTTTGCGGAAGGATATATTGGCCTTGGAGGGAGTGCAGAGAAGGTTCACCAGGTTGATACCAGAGATGAGGGGTGTTGATTATGAGGAGAGACTGAGCAGATTGGGTTTGTACTCGTTGGAATTTAGAAGGCTGAGGGGGGATCTTATAGAGACCTATAAGATAATGAAGGGGCTGGATAGGGTAGAGGTGGAGAGATTCTTTCCACTTAGAAAGGAAACTAGAACTAGAGGGCACAGCCTCAAAATAAAGGGGGGTCAGTTTAGGACAGAGTTGAGGAGGAACTTCTTCTCTCAGAGGATGGTGAATCTCTGGAATTCTCTGCCCACTGAAGTGGTGGAGGCTACCTCGTTGAATATGTTTAAATCACGGATAGATGGATTCCTGATCGGTAAGGGAATTAGGGGTTATAGGGATCAGGCGGGTAAGTGGAACTGATCCACTTCAGATCAGCCATGATCTTATTGAATGGCGGGGCAGGCTCGAGGGGCTAGATGGCCTACTCCTGCTCCTATTTCTTATGTTCTTATTAAGTTTCACTTGGGTTCTTTGCTGCCACACTCGGCCAAATGCTGTCTGGACATCAAGGGTAGCTACTCTCACCTCATTTATGAAAGTTAACTCTTTACTCCATGTTTGGATGACAACTGTAATGAGGTTTGGCAATGTAAGGCAGGATTTCACTGTCTCACTCGGGTTGGATCGTAAAGTCCCACCCAAGGCCGACGGAGATTTCCATTCTGGGAACCACACCTGCCCCGGAAACAGAGCGGGCGAGGTGGTAGGCCTTTGGCTGTCGGGTCAATAAGAGGAAACAAAATTAAACATTGGTAAGCTGATTAATGCTGAGTAATTGCCACTGAAAGCATTGATAATGACACTCTCCATAAACTTACAGATGATTGAGAGTCGACTGATAAGGCGGGAATTGGCTGGATTAGACTTTTCCTGCTTTTTGTGGGCAAGACAGTACTAGACAATTTCTCACACACTCTTAGGTAAATGCCAATGTTTTAGCTGTACTGGATCAACTCAGTTCGAAGTGCAACTGGTTCTGGAGTACCCCAAATTTTCAGCAATACAGGTGAAATGTTGTCAGAGCCTATAGCATTTGCTGTATGAAGCGTACTTAGCTGTTTTTGATGGCACAATGAGTTTCTTTCCAAATGCAGTTTTAAACATTAATAGAAAGAGTAGAATCATAGATAGAATCTCTGCGGTGCAGAAGAAGAGCATGCCTGCCCAAGTAGAAGTTTCCATTGCTGAAAATCTGACAAAAACACAGGAAATGCCAGAATTTGAGAATAGTTGAATCAGCACCTGTAAAGTAAAATGGCAAGTTTTAATATGACAAATGTGCAATCTCAAAATACATGTTTGTTTTCATTTTGAAGATTATTTTGCTTATGCTTCCTTCATGAATAGAGCTGTGATAATTTTAGGGGAAAAAATAAACTTTTGATTATTTTCAAAAACAATTCTTGAAGGTGACTTAAGAAATATTCAGAGACATATAGTACAGAAGTCTGACTGTTTAAGATGAGTTTTTTTTTTAATAGTGAGTGCCAAAAACATGTAAGCAGTAGGAAACACCAAACGAACAGTTTTGGTACAGTAATTGAGAAGGCCAATGGAATGCTGTCCTTATTACGAAAAGAATTTAACATAAAAGTAAAGAGTTATGCTTCAGTTATACAGGGCATTTAAAATATATATTGTTCAAGGAATGTGGGCTTTGATGGCTAGGCCAGTATTTTATTGCCCATCCCTAATTGTCCTTAGGATGATGGTGGTGAGCTGCCTTCTTGAACCGTAGCAGGCAAACCCACAGTGTTGTTATGGAAGGAGTTGCAGTGACAGTGAAGAAACATTGATACATTTCCAAGGTGGTGAGTGACTTAGAGGGGAACTTCCAGGTGGTAGTGTTCCAATGTATCTTCTGCCCTTGTCCTTCTAAATGGTAGTGATTGTGGGTTTGGGAGGTGCTGATAAAGAGACTTGGTGAGTTTCTGGTGAAGGGAGTGAATGTTTGTGGATGGGGTACCAATCAAGTGGGCTGCTTTGTCTAGGATGGTGTCAAGCTTCTTGAGTGTTGTTGGAAATGCACTTATCCAGGCAAGCGGAGAGAATGCCATCACATTTGTGCATTGTAGATGGTGGACAGGCTTTGTGGGGTTCAGGAAATGAGTTACTTGTCACAAGATTCCTCGCTTCTGACGTGCTCTTGTGGCTACAATATGTATTTGGCCTGTCCAGCTCAGCTTCTGGTCAATAGTAACTTCCAGGATATTGATAATGGGGGATTCAGTGATGATAATACCATTGAATGTCAAGGGGCAATGGTTAGATTCTGTCTTGTTGGAGATCGTCATTGCCTGGTACTTGTGTGGTGTGAATGTACTTGCTATTTGTCAGTATTTCATTTCTGTAATAAAATCTGTTCGGAAAAGTTTCTGCCTGAATAAATGCTTTCATATAATCCCTCAAAAATTGAATTCCTTCTAGAATTTTCCACCTTTCTATCACACATTTTTCCATTAGTTGATTTAAATTCTCTATCGGAACACATAAAGATAAAAAGATGCAATTACTCTAACCATTCTGACCAACAAAATATGGCAACATTCCTAAATGCAATTTACTACTTCTCCCAGGCACATCACAACCCTCACAATCAGCAACTTTCCTCACCTTTTATTCTCCTGGTTCCCCTTTGACATAGGGCATAGAAGGCATGGGCGGCACAGTGGTTAGCACTGCTGCCTCCCAGCGCTAGAGACCTGGGTTCGATTCCCGGCTTGGATCACTGTTTGCACGTTCTCCCCGTGTCTGCGTGGCTCCTCTGGGTGCTCCAGTTTCCAGTCTGAAAGACATTCTAGTTAGGTGCATTGACCCAAACAGGCGCCGGAAAGTGGTGACTAGAGGGATATCACAGTAACTTAATTGTAGTGTTAATGTAAGCCTTACTTGTGACTAATAAATGTACTTTTCAAAAAAACTTCAAAAGAAACAGAAATTAAGAGCAGGAGTCAGCCATTTGGTTCTTCAAATCTGCTTCACCATTCAATATGATTATGGCTGATCATTTACCTTAAGATCATACTCCCACACTCTCCCCATACCCCTAGATGCCTTTATGGTCTAGAAATCTATTTCTTTCTTAAATATATTCACTGGCTTAGCCTCCTCAGCTTTCTGTGATAGACAATTCCACAGGTTCATCACCCGCTCCTCAACCCGTATCCTGAGACTGTGAACCATTGTTCTAGAACTCCTCCACAGCCAGAGGAAACAACATCCCAGCATCCAGTCTGTCCAGCCCTGTCAAAAATGTCTACATTTCAATGAAATCCCCTAACATTCTTCTCAATTCCACTGAATTTAGGCCCAATCGATCCAATTTCTCCTCATACGACAATCCTGCCATTCCAGGAGTCAGTCTGGTGAACCTTCACTGCACTCCCACTATGGGAAGCATATCCTTTCTTAGATAAGGAGACCAAAACTGCACATAGTAATCTGACTGGGGGTCGGTTAGCTCAATTAGCTGGATAGCTGGTTGGTGATGTGGAGCGCAGGTTCAGTTACCATACCGGCTGAGGTTATTCATGAAGGCCCTGCCTTCTCAACCTTGCCTCTCGTGATTCTCAGGTTAAATCGCCACCAGTCAGCTCCCTCCTCAAAGGGGAGAGTAGACTATAGACATCTGGGACTATGGCAACTTGACTTTACATAGTAATCCAGGTGTAGTCTTACCAAGGTCCTGTCCAGCTGCAGTAAGTCATCCTTGCTCCTATACTCAAGTACTCATGCTATGAAGGTCAAATTACCATTTGGCTTCCTAACTGCTTGCTGCACCTGCATGCTTGTTTTCAGTGATTGGTGTACAAGGATACCCAGATTTCTTTGTACATCAACATTTCCCAATCTGTCGCCATTTCAATAAAACCCTGCCGTTCTGTTTTTCCTATCAAAGTATGTAACTTCACAGATATCCATATTATACTGCATCTGCCATGTATTTGCCTACTCACTCAACTTGTCCAAATCGCCTTGCAGCCTCTTAACACCCTCCTCACCATTTACATTCTCATCGGGTTTTGAGTCATCATAGACACCTGGTGTCTGCTGTTTAGAAATTCAGAGATAATGCTAAAAGACCACCAAAGCTCCTCATTTGTGGTTTATGATTTCCTTAGAAATACCAAATGTTTACTTATACCTCCAGCCTTACAATCTCCACTCTGTGTTATATATTATATATATAAGCAGGTTAAATCAACACGAATAAACTGTTCAAGCCTTTCTTCCGCCATCTGTCATAGATGCTGTATGATTTTCCTTTCCAAAACTTAAAGTGGTTTACCCTATCTTTGACAAAGGTTTTATTGTTTGTACGATGGTGCAAACTATGTCACAGTATAGATAGGTTGGTAAGATATCTCAGATTTCTATGTATAACATTACCAGATGACTTTAATGATAGATTGCCTCAGACCTAATTCTGGTTTGATTTGAATTCTCAGTGCACATGTGCTAACATATATTTTATTCAGTGGTAAAATAGCTTATCTCTACTTCTAGTTCCCTTCTGTAATATTGCACAGAAAAGTATTAGGGAATAATGGCTTCAAGGATTACAAGAGAAGTCTTTCTTTGGTGTGAAACAATAGAAAACCAAAGTTGTCTTTCAAAATTGCAGTAATAAGATGATAAATACCATGGGCAAAATTCTCCATCCGTTCGTGCCAGCTGAGCGCCAAATCCTCGCTGACAATGGAAGCGCGGCATAAACAGTCAGAGAATTCTGGCCCATGTATCCTGCAAACGCAGGATGGCTGCCAATACCATGAACAAAATCCAATGACGTAATTTGCAGGAGACAGAGTCGGTTGGATCTTATTCAGATCCTGAAGCCGTTCACTGAGTTGCTGAGCCCTGCAGCAGGCAGGCAACTGGGGCGCAATATCCAGAGATTGGGATGGGGAGGGAGGGGAGGCTTCTGATCTACTCAGTGATGGCCACAATTCCATTTGCATCTCCACAGCTTGTTCCCAGTGACAGACCTGGAGTAAGGGGAAGAGGCTCGGAGCGAGAGATTCAAAGAACACGGGGAGGCCAGAATTGCAAATGTTATAAAGAGACTGATTCCCTTTCATGAAAGGTGTTAACTTGAAGCTGTCGGGATTGGAATATTTGCAATTCCAGGTTGTGATGGCTGAACAAGCATATTGCCCCCTTTAAAGATGGTGGCGATGCTGACTACTGCATATGCACAGCATTGGCAGCAAGTACAGCCAGTGATAAAACAGTGAGGGTTACAAAATCTTCAAATTATATTGCTAACAAACAATAGCACACCTCATTGGTGTCTCCATTAATAGTGCATACTATTAAACTATACTTCTCATAACAAGGTGGCACGATGGCACAGTGGTTAGCACTGCTGCCTCACAGTGCCTGGGACCCGGGTTCAATTCCTGGCTTGGGTCACTGTCTGTGTGGAGTTTGCACGTTCTTACCATGTCTGCATGGATTTCCTCTGGGTGCTTCGGTTTCCTCTCACAGTCTGAAAGATGTGCTGCTTAGGCCCATTAGTCATGTTAAATTCTCCCTCAGTGTACCTGAACAGGTGCTGGGGTGTTGCAACTAGGGGATTTTCACAGTAACTTCACTGCAGTGTTAATGTCAGCCCACCTGTGACTAATAAATAAACTTTTAAGTGACATTAAAGTATGCTGCATGTTTGTGTGCTCCTAAATGCATTTGTCTGTACCAATAACAATACTTAAACCAAATAAATTTCTCTATGATATTTTGCATTGTATCAGATCAATCAATACACGACAGTCATTAATCACAATAAATTGCCGTGATGGAAAGTAATAGTGAAGGTATGAAAGTATAGAATATAACTGACAATGAGGAATTAGATTTATCAAACGATGACTTTCAAATACTTTAAGGGGGGATGTTCAATGAGAAGTATTTCGCATGACAAATTTAAGAGGGAACTATATTGATAACTGGTTGAATAATTAGTTAGTAGGTCCAAGAGATTAATCTAAGGGAGCATACAGATGGACCTAAATTGTCTCTTCCCATCCTACAGATTCTTATACTCCCATGCTTAAATTATTCATAAGTTCATAAGATATAGGAGCAGAAATAGGCCATTTGGCCCATTGAGTCTGCTCCGCATTCGGTCATGGCTGATACTGCATAAGTAGAACAGTTTCAACCAAATTTTTAAAGGTTGATGTTCATGTCAGTTTGGTTGGAGTTTACTCCATAGCTCATTAAAGGAACAAAGAACAAAGAACAATACAGCACAGGAACAGGCCCTTTGGCCCTCCAAGCCCGTGCCGCTTCCTGGTCCAAACTAGACCATTCTTTTGTATCCCTCCATTCCCACTCCGTTCATATGGCTATCTAGATAAGTCATAAACGTTCCCAGTGTGTCCGCCTCCACCACCTTGCCTGGCAGCGCATTCCAGGCCCCCACCACCCTCTGTGCAAAATATGTCCTTCTGATATCTATGTTAAACTTCCCCCCCTTCACCTTGAACCTATGACCCCTCGTGAACGTCACCACCGACCTGGGGAAAAGCTTCCCACCGTTCACCCTATCTATGCCTTTCATAATTTTATACACCTCTATTAAGTCTCCCCTCATCCTCCGTCTTTCCAGGGAGAACAACCCCAGTTTACCCAATCTCTCCTCATAACTAAGCCCCTCCATACCAGGCAACATGCTGGTAAACCTCCTCTGTACTCTCTCCAAAGCCTCCACGTCCTTCTGGTAGTGTGGCGACCAGAACTGGACGCAGTATTCCAAATGCGGCTGAACCAACGTTCTATACATCTGCAACATCAGACCCCAACTTTTATACTCTATGCCCCGTCCTATAAAGGCAAGCATGCCATATGCCTTCTTCACCACCTTCTCCACCTGTGACGTCACCTTCAAGGATCTGTGGACTTGCACACCCAGGTCCCTCTGCGTATCTACACCCTTTATGGTTCTGCCATTTATCGTATAGCTCCTCCCTACATTATTTCTACCAAAATGCATCACTTCGCATTCATCAGGATTGAACTCTATCTGCCATTTCTTTGCCCAAATTTCCAGCCTATCTATATCCTTCTGTAGCTTCTGACAATGCTCCTCACTATCTGCAAGTCCTGCCAATTTTGTGTCGTCCACAAACTTAATGATCACCCCAGTTACACCTTCTTCCAGATCGTTTATATAAATCACAAACAGCAGAGGTCCCAATACAGAGCCCTGCGGAACACCACTAGTCACAGGCCTCCAGCCGGAAAAAGACCCTTCCACTACCACCCTCTGTCTTCTGTGACCAAGCCAGTTCTCCACCCATCTAGCCACCTCCCCCTTTATCCCATGAGATCCAACCTTTTTCACCAGCCTACCATGAGGGACTTTGTCAAACGCTTTACTAAAGTCCATATAGATGACATCCAGGCCCTTCCCTCGTCAACCATTCTGGTCACTTCTTCAAAAAACTCCACCAGGTTAGTGAGGCATGACCTCCCTCTCACAAAACCATGCTGACTATCGTTAATGAGTTTATTCCTTTCTAAATGCGCATACATCCTATCTCTAAGAATCTCCTCCAACAACTTCCCCACCACGGACGTCAAGCTCACCGGCCTATAATTACCTGGGTTATCCTTCCTACCCTTCTTAAATAATGGGACCACATTAGCTATCCTCCAATCCTCTGGGACCTCACCTGTGTCCAGTGACGAGACAAAGATTTGCGTCAGAGGCCCAGCGATTTCATCTCTCGTCTCCCTGAGCAGCCTTGGATAGATTCCATCAGGCCCTGGGGATTTGTCAGTCTTTATATTCTCTAACAAACCTAACACTTCCTCCTTTGTAATGGAGATTTTCTCCAACGGTTCAACACTCCCCTCCGAGACACTCCCAGTCAACACATCCCTCTCCTTTGTGAATACCGACGCAAAGTATTCATTTAGGATCTCCCCTACTTCTTTGGGCTCCAAGCATAATTCCCCACTTTTTTACCTGAGAGGTCCAATTTTTTCCCTGACAACCCTTTTGTTCCTAACGTATGAATAAAATGCCTTGGGATTCTCCTTAATCCTGTCTGCCAAGGACATTTCGTGACCCCTTTTTGCCCTTCTAATTCCCCGTTTGAGTTCTTTCCTACTTTCATTGTACTCCTCCAGAGCTCCCGCCGTTTTTAGCTGCCTGGATCTAACATACGCCTCTCTTTTCTTTTTGACCAGTCCCTCAATTTCCCTGGTTATCCACGATTCTCGAATCCTACCCTTCCTACCCTTCTTTTTTACAGGCACATGCCTGTCCTGCAGCCCTAACAACTGTTCCTTAAAAGACTCCCACATGCCAGATGTGGATTTACCCTCAAACAGCCTCTCCCAATCAAGAGCTGCCAATTTCTGCCTAATCCCACTAAAGTTAGCCTTCCCCCAATCCAACACCTTACCCTTGGGACACCACTCATCCTTTTCCATCACTATCCTAAAGCTAACAGAATTGTGGTCACTATTTGCCACATGTTCCCCTACCGAAACTTTGAAGACCTGACCGGGCTCATTCCCCAGTACTAGGTCCGGTATAGCCCCCTCTCTAGTCGGGCTATCTACATATTGTTCCAAAGAACCCTCCTGTATGCATTTTACAAATTCCTCCCCATCCAGAGTCCCAGCTCTCAGCGATTTCCAGTCTATACCAGGGAAATTGAAGTCTCCCACGACAACAACCCTATTTTTCCTGCACCAATCCAGTATCTCCTGACATATCCGTTCTTCCACTTCCCTTGGGCTGTTGGGGGGCCTGTAGTATACCCCCAACATAATGACTGCGCCCTTCCTGTTTCTAAGCTCCACCCAGAGTGACTCGTTACATGACCCCTCTGAATTGTCCTCCCTCTGCACCGCTGTAATATGCTCTCCAACTAATACTGCTACTCCCCCACCTCTTTTGGCCCCTCCTCTGTCTCGCCTAAAACACTTGTACCCCGGAATATTCAGCTGCCAGTCCTGTCCCTCTTTCAACCAAGTCTCTGTCACCGCAACACATCCAAATTCCTCGTGAGCATTAAGGTCCTAAGTTCATCTGTCTTACCTGCTATGCTCCTTGCATTGAAGTATAAGCACTCCAGACCTCCAGGCCCAGTGAGGTCATCCTCCCCCAGAGCGCTCTTCTTCTTTGCCAGCCTTGTCCCAGCCCCAAGCTCGTCCCCAGCCTCTACACTTGTAGACCTAATATTTTGATCCCCACCCCCCTGCCATACTAGTTTAAACCCCCCCGAACTGCACTAGCAAAACTCCCAGCCAGGATATTCGTGCCCTTCCAACTTAGTTGTGACCCGTCCTTCTTGTACAGGTGCCATCCTCTCCTGAAAACTTCCCATTGATCTCGGAAAATGAAGCCCTCCCTCCTGGACCAGTCCTTTAGCCAAGCATTCAATTGTATGAATTGAAAAATGGGCTGAAAAATGGCAAATGGAGTTTAACCCTGATAAATGTGAGGTGATTCATTTTGGTAGGACTAATTTAAATGTGGATTACAGGGTCAAAGGTAGGGTTCTGAAGACTGTGGAGGAACAGAGAGATCTTGGGGTCCATATCCACAGATCTCTAAAGCTTGCCACTCAAGTGGATAGAGCTGTGAAGAAGGCATATAGTGTGTTAGCTTTTATTAACAGGGGGTTGGAGTTTAAGAGCCGTGGGGTTATGCTGCAACTGTACAGGACCTTGGTGAGACCGCATTTGGAATATTGCGTGCAGTTCTGGTCACCTCACTATAAGAAGGATGTGGAAGCGCTGGAAAGAGTGCAGAGGAGATTTACCAGGATGCTGCCTGGTTTGGAGTGTCGATCTTATGAGGAAAGGTTGAGGGAGCTGGGGCTGTTCTCTCTGGAGCGGAGGAGATTGAGGGGAGACTTAATAGAGGTTTATAAAATGATGAAGGGGATAGATAGAGTGAACGTTCAAAGACTATTTCCTCGGGTGGATGGAGCTATTATGAGGGGGCATAACTATAGGGTTCATGGTGGGAGATTTAGGAAGGATATCAGAGGTAGGTTCTTCACGCAGAGAGTGGTTGGGGTGTGGAATGGACTGCCTGCAGTGATAGTGGAGTCAGACACTTTAGGAACATTTAAGCGGTTATTGGATAGGCACATGGAGCACACCAGGATGGTAGGGAGTGGGATAGCTTGATCTTGGTTTCAGATGAAGGTCGGCACAACATCGTAGGCCGAAGGGCCTGTTCTGTGCTGTACTGTTCTATGTTCTATGTTCTATGTACTAACTCCCTATTCTTAGCCTCACTGGCACGAGGCATTGGGAGCAGCCCAGAGATGGCCACCCTGGAGGCCGTACATTTTAGTCTATTTCCCGACTCCCTGAATTGCTCTCGTAGGATCCCCCTGCTCTTCCTATCTACATCATTTGCACCAATGTGTACAATGACATCTGTTTCTTTATCTTCCCCTTTTAGGATGCCTCCTATCCGCTCGGTGACATCCATTACCCCAGCACCAGGTAGACAGACTACCATCTTGGAGTCCCGTTCGCACCCACAGAATCGCCTGTCCGTGCCTCTAACCGACACATCCCCCACCACTATTGCTCTCCTAACCCCTCTCTTTCCTTTCCGGGCCACAGAGCCTGACTCTGTGCCAGTGACCTGGTCACTGTGGCTTACCCCTGGAGAGTCATCCTCCTCCACACTATCCAAAACAATATACTTGTTTTGGAGTGGGACAACCACAGGTGACCCCTCCACTAATTGCTCACTCCCCTCCCCTCTCACACCTGTCGCCGAGCCCTTCCTATTATGAGAGACAGCCACTGGAGTACTCTCTGGTACATTACCCTTCTGACCTTTACTCCTCCTAACTGTGACCCACGTGTCTTCCTCCCGATGCCCCGGTGTAACTAGTTCCCTATAACTCATGTCAATTATTCTCTCATTCTCCCTGACTAGACCAAGGTCAGCAATCTGCAGCTCCAGTTCCATGACGCGGTCCCTCAGAAGCTGCAGTTCCACGCACCTGGCGCAAATGTGGTCCTCCGGGAGGCTAGGTGTTTCCAGGAACTCCCACATCCCACACCGGAAGCACCGAACTGGCCTATCACTCATAGTTACCCTTATCCTATATAGGTTTGGATAAAAATAACTTACCTTGCCTCGCCCTTTCTGCCTAAGCCCTGTGAGCCAAAGCCCTGACAGCTTTCACTCTGCTTCCCACTCACTCCACTGCCCGCTCCCGACGCTGCCCGCTGTATACTGCAGCCTACCTTTTATACTTCGTGCGCTTAAAAAACCCTTCCCAGACTCCTTAGCAGCCCACTTCCGGTTTTCACTTTAAACTTAAGAAAAATACTATACAAAAGTAAAGGCCAAAAAACAACAACACTAATTAAATAAATAAATAAATCAATCATTCTCTCACCAACACTCCTGCCTCCAATCACTCCCTCTCCTTTAAAAGGACTCCTTTAAAACTGATTTTAGAAAGAGTGCAGGTTAAGTGCTTGATAGTTATATTTTGAAACAATGACCTGAAGAATGTAATTCACATAATTCCAACTAGCACATGAACAATTAATATTGTAATTTGCTATATTGAGCCTGTGGTAGGAAGCTGAAATGTTAGTAATGACATGATCGATATGACACTTGGTAAAGTAATCCAATAGAAGTTGGAATATTATGTGCTAAAATTGAGTAGTGAACTGGTGAAGCTGGTGAAAAAGGTATGAGGAAAGGGCAAAGTAATGGGATGAGATTGATATTTCCTTCGGAGAGTTGGCACAAGCATGATGACCTTTCTCTGCCCTGTACATTTTCATGTTTCCATGCAACTTCAGTCCTATATTCCTAGTTTTGGTTACCAAGACACAAAATAGCACTAAAATGAGGCCTTTACAGAAAAATGCATGATCATATCCATATTTATTTGTAACTTATATTTGGAAATTTTGCATTTCATGGGATCAGAAGAACATTTAAAGTCAGAATATTACTGTGAAACTTGCATTGACCTGAGTATTAGACACTCTAGATGAATTGAACAAAATTATATAGTGATTTTTGAACGATGCTCAAGTTCACCTTAGATACAGAAGAATAGAGAAGCTACACATATCGGCCGTGATTCTCCCATCACGACCCGCAACGTTTCTGGCGGGTTGCGGTGGGAGATGCGCGTCGCCGGCCTTGTTCCGGGATTTGCGCATACGCCGGGAACGCATGCACATCTCCCAGAGCTGGCGAACAGTTGCCGGCCAGACCACGCTAGAAACCAGCAGGAAGGCAGATAAGTCATTTGAATCTTTTTTAAAATATGTTTAAATGTCATTTAAATCTAATTATCGGGAATTTTCCGGTCCTAGAAACCCTACAGTGCAGAAGGAGGCCATTCGGCCCATCGAGTCTGCACCGACCACAATCCCACCCAGGCCCTACCCCCACATATATTACCCACTAATCCCTCTAACCTACGCATCCCAGGACTCTAAGTGGCATTTTTTTTTTTAACCTGGCCAATCAACCTAACCTGCACATCTTTGGATTGTGGGAGGAAACCAGAGCACCCGGAGGAAACCCACGCAGACACGAGGAGAATGTGCAAACTCCACACAGACAGTGACCCGAGCCGGGAATCGAACCCAGGACCCTGGAGCTGTGAAGCAGCAGTGCTAACCACTGTGCTACCGTGCCGCCCGAGTCCTGATTGAATCTGCCACACCGCCAGGAGTACTTCATTCCGGCTGGGTTTAGACTAGCTCCCCATGTTCGGGGAACTAGCAGGACACCCCGCCGGAATGAAGTGGGGACAATCGGGGCCCCCCAGGGGGTCAGGCGATGGGGGGGTGGTAGTGCCCCCTGGGCATGGGCACCCTGGCAGTGCCAGCATGTGCCCCCTGGTACTGCCCAAGAGGCAAAATTGCCCATGCCATGGGGGTACTTTGTCACCACCCAACGGGCATTGGGCAGTGCCAAGGGGGTAGGGCCTACTGTGGACAGGACCTAGGGGCAATCGATGGATTTGGGGGGTCCCGCTGCCACTCTGCAGACAGGATTGATGTGGGATGGAGGGAGGGCAGCGATTGGGGCAGGCTGGGGGAGGGGCAGTCTTCCGGCGGGGGGGGCGGGTCCTGCCTCCGGGGTGGGGTTCTGACTCCAGGGGGGGGGGGTCAGCGGGTGGGGGGATTGCCATTGCTGGGTGGGTGGGCTGGACATGAGGGCGCTCCGGGACGGGGGGGGACGGGGTCAGGGGTGGCCCAGGAATTGTTGTGGGGGCTGCAATCAGGCCATCAGGGGGAGTTGATGGGGCAACACTGCGGGGGTCCTGGGCTGGCCAGCAATCGAACTGGCCAGCAAACGAGGAGAGTAACAGATCGGAGCCACTGCGCATGCACAGAGTTCCAGAACTGTCAGACTCTGCCCCCCCACCCCCCCCCGGGTTTTTAATGATATTCACGATTGGGACCTCTGCAGTGCACCGAGTGGGGAGATTCAGGTGAGAAGTTGAACTGGCGAAACAGTCAGGATCTAGAACAGTTTTCCTGCCAATTCAGCACTTTTGGGAGAATCGCGGCCACCATTAGATAAAATGTTGCTGGATTAAATTAAAATGCTGCATCTATCAAGCCCATGTTCTGTATCAGTGTGGAACTACATTTTTGATCCTTCCTGGTTGAAAGAACCTAATATGTCCTCAATATATTAGAGCCAAAGTACATGACAATGTTATGGAGAAAATAGGACAAAAATAAACTTGCAAGTTGCATGCACAAAACTTATCAGCTAATTGAAATGTCATCCATGATTTAAGATCATAGTCACCAACGTCCTTTAGACAAACCTTGCAGCTTCTTCTAAGATTCCCTGTGAAAAGACAATTAAGAGGACAAATGAGGATCCTACATCTAGAGCAAACCCAGTCATGAGGATATTCTTTCCATCAAATTTTATCTGCACGTTCTTTTGAGCCTTTCAATGAGGATAAGTCATCCAAACTGAAACAAATGTTTCATTAGGGGTTTCCAAGATCTAATTGTTCTGGTTGCTGTTGTATTGTACTGTAGTAAGTATGGAGGTGCTTTTGCCTCACTGTTTAAATGTAGCATGCTGAAGACATCCCCATACTGCAATGGGCTGAAATTAATTAAATTACTGTTCTAAGTTGGGAAGATGCTCAGAGTATAAACATTCATTGTTACTTCCACTGATACTGACAAATCTGTGCTTCCAATAGACATATTCCCTTGTGTCTTAATAAGCCGCCTACTTCTGTTTGATATTTTTACAGACGAGCATGCTGTGTGGAATTTTTCATTTCATTAAAGCTTGCTCATTAGTTTCTAGTGCCTTGGCATAGCATGGCCATTGTTTCAAGAATTGTTCTTAATTGCAGCAACTTTTTCACTAAATAAGAACATAATTGGCACACATGTTTTATAGCTGTTGGTTGTATGGTATGTCAACATGAGAGGAAGCCCAATTTATCCAGTGTTGACAAATGCAGTAGAATATATATATATATACACTTAGATCAATTACAATTGCAGAGAGTAGAAAAACCCAACAAGAAACTGATTAGCTTTTGCATAGTGCAGGTGTGCTATTCTCTTTATTGATGCCATATTTGTGTAACTTTTATAAGCGTTATTGTTTAATTGATGCTAAATATCCAACAGTATGTGCCGTAAACTCATTGATGTGATGTGCTGAACTGTGTTGTCTCAGTGTTCAAAGACACTTTTAAATGCTTAGGTCAATTCCTGTAGTCTGACCCCAAAGGCCTGGCTGCAATGCCAGAAAATGTCCATTGACTTCATGCAGGTGGTCAAGGACAGTGAATGACTCTTCAAAGAGTTCTCCAACCCACTGCACCTTCAGCCTCCTTGTGTGGCTCAATTCACCATCATTAACCCAGGACCAGGGAGCCAAATCATGGGTATGGGTACATACTTCTCATGTTTCTGGGGCCCTTATTCCCCAGCAGCCTACCTCCTACCCCTCACTTTAACCCTCCCTCTCAATCATGCATGTTATTTGTTTCCTCTTTCGAGATTCAGCAATCAATTCAGCAAAGAATCACTGAAAAGTCTGTATAAAATGATAATGCTTATTGTTGGCATTTGGTTACAAATATCATTTGATATATTAATAGCATGGGGCATCAATATTTAGAGCAGTGAAGATATGGTGCAGTGTTTTTGTTTGTGGCACCCTATAGGTGATTATTAGGCAAACCAGAGAGTACACATTTTATTTTATCAGTTTTGTGTAATCTTGTTGATTTGACAGAAAAATATTCCATTATTATTTATAACACTGTACAGATGATAATACTGATTTTGATGACTGCCTTAATCTTTATTAATGTTATGCACATTGTACCATGATGATAGTAAATTCATATTTGAGGGAAAGATTCAATATTTTTAATCCAGATTGCAAAACTTTTCCGGTTTTGTTTTCTATACTTTACCTATTCTGTAAAGAAACAAAAAGCAATCTACATTCTGCAGCTCACATTGTTATATTGTTGAAGAGTTATAGAAGGGAAAGAGAGAGGGAAGTTCGGAGAGGGAATGGGGAGGAGGTGGGGGGGGGGGGGGGTGGGGGGGGGGAGGGTGGTGCAAAGGGCAGTGAGTATAGTCCCATTCATTTGCTGAATCCTAGCTCACTGATCTCTCCCCAGGCAAACTCTCACAGCACCTACCCACCTTGCTCAATATTACTCTGTCTCACTAGAAATGAAGTTCCAGTTCCTTGGGAGTGGGTTGTGCTGGGGCGCAGATGGCAGTTGAGTGTGGCCTGCTGCGAGACTAAGTGAAATCTCTCCCAGGCCTGCTCCAACCTCATTACTGACAAAGACTCCCTCCTGTTCTCTCATTTTCTGTTTCTTCCCCTTGGCCATCCAGAAGATCTGGTGACAAATCGCTTAGTGCACAGTGGCCAAGTGGAATGAACTGGATAACTGCTCCAGTTCCTTCAATCACAGGTTCTCTCTCTCCTGCCATCCTGCTCTGCCAGTCACAGGTTCTGTCTCTAGACGAGTGGCAAGAGCAGGAGGAAAGTAACCAGTGATTGGAGGAATGAGAGTAAAGACTAATGTGGTCACCGAATGCACAGTCTTGTCTTGTCTCATTAGATTGTCCCAATGAAAGATAATATAAGAGCTTCAAAAGGAAGCTCTCGGCAGTGCACTCACATCTGCAGATCTGTTCATAACTTGTTTATTTCTGTTCGTGTATCAATGAAGTGCATTGCTAGATCACCTTTACAGACCAATCAGCATGAGGGAGAGAGGAACAGGCAGCACCATTCTCAGCCATTGGAACAACTACGTGGCAAGCAAATGACCATAAAATCGAAGAACACAAAGAAAAAGGAATATTTATCCAGTGTGGGAGAGAAAGACTCTGGGCAGGATTCTCCAGCTGCACTCGCCTCAAAACCAAAAAATCCCGCCTGAACTCAATGGACCTTTGCACAGTCCGTCCCCCGCCTGCTGAAATTCCTGTGGTGGGCAAGACAAGAGAATTCCAGCCTCTGTGTTTGAAGGAGTAGTTCTATTTTTCTGTTCCTGCTACTACTCCAATCGGTGTTCTTCTGTCCATTCTGAATCTTAGCAAACAAAAGCTTAACTGACTGTCAATGTTAAAAAAATAAACCTTACAGTTGCTGAGATGGGGAAGGACCTTTTGGAGCTTCCTGGTTGACCAGCTTTTTAAATAAAGGTCAGAACCATCAGTTTCATTGCAGTAGCTACACTTTGAGTGTAGGCCATTGGCTACTAAATGCTTTGGCACATGCTGTGGTCATGTGGACTACTTAAATTGCACAGGACCTTTTCCAATCTTTGGAAGAACTAGAAAACTTTCTGCTACTTTTGTGCATGGCATTATTCAATATTATTATTTAATGTAAGGGATTTAAATGGACCCTAGATTATCAGTAATCTAACAAGAAGGAAGGATCAATTGACTTCTGAGCAACAAAGTGGAATGATTGAACAACATAGGTCTTCACTGTCAGTGAGAAACATTGGAGCCCTGAGGTATGTCTGTGCAATCAGACTATTCAGAGACCTGAGAACAAAGCCTGAATGGTTCACAATTATACTTTACACTTTCTTATCAGCATGTCTGAAGGCTCCAGTGATTCTTCTTCTCATCACAATATTTTTTTAATATCAACTATGCAACACAATTTTATCACAATATTTCAATACCCCAAATAATTCATTAAAAAACGATGATAGAATGGGACAACAGCTAAGTAGGCAAAGAGGACAAGATTGAAGTAATTGGAGAAGACTCTTGAGAACTGTGTGCAGTGTAAAAACAAGTTACTGATTCACTTTGAGTCCATAATGCACTCCTGGCAAGTTCACACCACAAAGCTTGCATGTAGTAAACTTCCATTAGCAACATAATAAACATAACTTCAGCCATGATTCTACTCCCTGTTCCAATGGTAATTATAGGTGACAATGACCATCTATCCCAGCATATCTCATCTATCCAGAATGAATTTAAAGACACCCTCCCACCCACCCCCACCCACTCCTCATCCCATCTCTCCCAGCATTTAATTAGCTCTAAAAAGACTCTCGAGATTGCACTGGTTTTTCAATCAGATCTTCAACCATGAGTATTCTTGTGACAGTTGCTGTGAATAGAATTAACGACTGCTGCCGAACTTTGTGCGGCTTCAGTGTTTGCTGGCAGGCTTCTTAAAAATAAAATCAGGACCATGAAGCTGCCTCAAGGTTGGATGCAGCAGCATAGCAACTGTCGATTAAACTGACATGAAAGACCAGCTTTAAAAAAAATTGGAACTGTCAGTCACAGACAGTTCCAATTTTATTAAACCTGGTTTTTCAGGTTTAAAGTTCTGGTTGCTCAGTCTGGATAACAATGAAAGCTCCATTTACAACACTGAGTATGACCCGCCCTCAGCCCATTGACCCCAAGGTTTTGCATTGTTTGCATCCCTTCTCCCACACCCTGCACTCACCCATTGCCAATCAAGACTCATGCCTAACATTCTGATGTCCATTTTCTCCTCACGCACTTATCAATGACTCACACCCAACCCTCATTTCCTCCATATACCTCTGGCTATTCAGCTAAGACAGGAAGATTACCCAAGCATATTGGTTGGGAATTTCCAGCCACGCTCAACCCAAAGTCAGAAAATCCTGCCTGAGGTCAAAGGAACTTGCATAGTCCGTGTCCCGCCTGCTACGATTCCCGTGGCGGGCGCGATGGGAAAATTCCATCCATTAACACAGACAGTGACATTTTCCCCTCTGCCTTGCAAAACAATGTGGTACAAAACTGCAGGGAGCAGAACAGAACAGGCATGGACAGGCATGTCTGCATCTTCTGAGCCTTTTGCAGGAGACTGTGCACTGAATTATAAGGTTCACAGTCACTGAGATTGTTGCATATGGTGTCACCAAGAAGATGAAGGATGATGGTATCTTCCTGCTTTAAGAAACTCAGATACCACTTCACTTTCATCCTGCTATCTGCCATGGTGAGAAAGATGCAGATGGTGTGACCATGGACCCCTTACATTTCACTTTCCGCATGACGCTCCACTCTTTCCCCGCACCAATAGCAGCCACCAATAACCAACTCCTAAAAAGTTCTTCATTTTTGCTTTCAGCTATTCAATGGGTGGGATTCTCCAAAATAAAATTTTAAGTCTCAAATTCGCGCAAAAACTAGAGAAAATCCTACTGGTTTTTTTTCAGCCAGATTTTCAAAATGAATCATTCACACTCTGTGCACTGCGAGTGTACTGGCGTGAATGTCATTAAAAATCAGTGGGTGGGGCCTATTCCCGCTGGAGAGGCCAGCAGCATAGTACTGAGCGAGTCACTGCGCTTGCCAGCCTTCTGATTGCTGGCCAGCCCTGCAACCTCCCGCATTACTGGCTGTGCGACCATCCACCAACCCCCCACCCCCACCCCACCTAGCCCGCCTTGATTCCCCACCACCGCCCCCCCCCCCCCCCCCACCCCCTCCCCTCAGCAGTCCTGATCTCCCAACACCCGATGTCTGCTGGGCAGTGCCAAGATGCCCCCTGGGCATTGCCACTTTACCCACTGGGCAGTGCTGGGTGCCAGGCTGGCACTGCCAAGGTGGCAATGTCAACCTCCCCCTTATCCCTGACAATGTGGGATGAACTCCATGGCCCTTCCTTCACTTCAGCGGGTTCAGGCTGCCTGCTCTCCGTTAGTGAGGAGCTGTTGTGAATCCCGCTGGAGTGAACCACTCCAGGTGGGAGCAGAGACTCTAGCGGACCCGGAGTCTTCAGTCCCGGGCCCCAAATGAGATGGTAATTATTCAGTTCTGCACCGATATCTGGCATGGAGCTGACAAGAGCTGGAAATCTGGTGGCCGGAGACTCGCAGAGGCTGTGGTACCCAAAGGAAAGCCCGCTTCACCGCCTCCACTTGAGTCTCCCAGCCCACTCTGCTGCTTTTGAATTGCTCCCAAGATTCCTCACTTGGCCAGATAGTGCTGCCTCACTTGAAAGAGCATGATCACTTGATCTGAAAAAGACATCACGAGCTCAGATATTGATACTGTCCGTATGTTATAGGGTGGAACAGAGTCAGGATAAGGCTTGTCTGAGTCACTGGGAATGAGCAGCGGGGATAGTTGGAAAGTGTTGGAAAGGGTAGTATTTTCCCAACTTAATGAAGGATGAGCTTGCAGATGGGTTCAACTGCAAAAGACTCAGGTGGGAACTTTGATGAGACAGTGTACACAGTCACTGGCACCTCATCCTCACCCTATGTGTCTGTAGGATTGGTTAGATGATGTGGCAAGGGTCAGTAACCCCATTCTTAGCGAAACAACGCTGCCTCAGACATGTCTTGTTTGAGCTAAAGTTAAAAGACTTTACAAAAACAGAAAATGCGAGATAAACTCAACAGGTCTGGCAGCATCAGTGGAGAGAGATACAGAGTAAATATTTTGAGCCCTGCTGAGTTTATCCAGCATTTTCTGTTTTATTTCAGATTTGCAGCGTCCTTGACACTCAGTGTTATTAATATCACATAATTCATCACCGTCAATGTCCTCAGGGTTACCATTGACCAGAACCTTAACTAGCCACAAAAATGCTGTGACTACAAGAGCAGGTCAGAGGCTGGGAATCCTGCATTAAGTGACTCTGATGAATTCCTCAAGTCTTTCCCCCATCTACAAGGCAGGAATCAGCAGCGTGATGGTATACTCTGCAACTCCAACATTCAAAAAGCTCAACACCATCCATTAAGACACACTCTGTTTCATTAACACTCTATCCGCAGCCTTAAACATCTACTGTCTGCTATCAGTGCACAATGGCAGCAGTGTGTACTGCAGCAAATTGCCAAAACCTCTTCAACAACACTTTTCAAACCCACAATCTCTGCTACCTCGAAGGACAAGGACAGTGGGTCTATGGGGGTATCGTCAACTGTAAGTCACACACCATCTTCATTTGGAAATATATTTGCATTGTTTTATTGTAGTTGGGTTGAAATACTGGGACTCGCTCCCTAACAACACTGTGGGATTCCTGCTTCACATAAACGGTTCAAGAATGTCGCTCACCAATTCTTTCTCAAGGGCCCACATCCCATAAACATCCAAGAAAAAAGTTGGTTGGAACAAAAAGCCCTAACCTGAATCATGGGGTGAATTTTCCCATTCCACCCACCACGGGAATCGTAATGGGCGAGGACGGACCATGGAAAGGTCCGTTGAACTCGGGTGGGATTTTCCAGCTTTGGGGTGAGCTTGGCTGGAAAATCCTGCCCATAGTGTCTAGTTTATGAAAGTCCAATAACTATAAATTTTTATATCAGAATATCTGTAGCTTGCTTGCTGAGGGGAAAAAAGTCCACATTAGCCCTTTGAACTTGAAACTGGCAATGGTGGCCCAGCCTTAATTAAATCATCTAGCTGGCTGAATAAATGCAGCTGCTTTACAATCTGCCATTGACTCTCTGATCTAACTGTGAGTGACAGTTCAAAGACCGTGCCTGTCAAAAATTGCTACGGAAAGACAATTCAGCATATCTTATGACCAGCCAAATGACCAGTTTTATGGTAAGAATTGAAAGATTCTTTCCCCCGTAACGACTCAGGAAATGCAATTGGAAAGGAACACAGTTTATTACAGAAGGCAAATTAAAACCAGTACCATGGTCTACACACACTGGTCCCTGCCTGGGACGACAGTTCAGCAGGTTCAGTCTTGGGCCTGCCTTATAAACGGCTCAGGGAATGAGTTCTAGCTGGACAGGCCATACCTGTTACCAGGGGAACTCATACTCAATGATCCCCACTATATAACCAAAATTATATTTAAATCAGGTACATTGTGAAGCATTGGAAAAATAACTATATAATTAGTCTTTAATAATTTGCAACACAGCTTGCACATGGACAAACAAATGGTTACTATCTCATGAAAATTAAATAAACTTATGTGATTATTGTCTTCTTTGAACTCTCTGGCAATGCATTAATCAAATATAATTAATCTCAAACCATTACAGCCTACAAGCTCAAATGCATGAATAACAAATTAATATTTTTCAAAGAATGCTTAAAATATTCACCATATCTTTTGTGCATAGTACCTATTCCACTGCATTTCTGATGAATTGAGGCCCAAATCAATGATTTTCTGCACATTTTTTAAAAAAAACCTTCACAGCTGGCACATTTTCGTTTAGAGTCTAAAAACGTGAACAAATGCATCATTTTGTACTTTGATTTGTTTCTAATTTAGTCCTGAAGGATTAGTAAAGGGGTTTTGCTTTGAAGTAAATCATTGAGAAGTTACTACCTCTCTTCTCTGGGGTAATGGTATTTTTTTAATGAGCATGTGTTAATTTTTGAAATGATTCTTTTGATTAAACAGTGAAGGAGGTGATGGTTCTTTGTGTGGGCTTCCTGTTGATGCTTTATGCAACTCAGAACAGGGAGCTCAGCCAGATCAAAGGACTCGGACATAGCCTTGGGCTACAGAAGAAATATAAGCAACTATCAGCCCACAATGTTTTCTTCAACACAATTCCCAATTTATTCAATCATATTTCTGCAGGAGCCTTGCAAAGCAGTGCTCCTGTACATGACGAAACTGAACTACTGTCAAATGTAACTTCCACAATAATTATTTTTGGCTGCTATGTTTTGAGATTGCCTTTGTATTTTAGTGTTAAAATACAAATCGCTGTTGCAGTGAACAGTAAAGATTATTTATTAGCCACAAGTAAGGCTTATATTAACACTGCAATGAAGTTACTGCGAAATTCCCCCAGTCGCCACAGTCTGGTGCCTGTTCGGGTCAATACACCTAACCAGAATGTCTTTCAGAATGTGGGAGGAAACCGGAGCGCCCGGAGGAAATCCACGCAGACACAGGTAGAACGTGCAAACTCCACACGCACAGTGACCCCAAGCCGGGAATCGAACCCGAGTCGCTGGCGCTGTGAGGCAGCAGTGCTAACCACTGTGCTACCGTGCCGCCCTTTGAATTGAATACAATTCGTAGAGTCAGATTGTGCAGCATAGGAGGCTGTTTGACCCATGGTGCCTATGCTGGGTATTTGAATGGGATATCCGATTCTTCCCACTCGCCTGCTCTTTTCCCATAGTCTCTTTATGGTAGTTCAGTTGCATAAGCTATAATCTTGCCTGGCATTTCGAGGTAAAATTGTTCCAACTCTTCTTATTCATCTCGATCCCTCTGCTGGAACAGGATTGGGGAAGGTGTGTATGGGGGTTAGTGTTGATTTTGATGGGGCAGAGGTAGCAGCGCACAGGAGCCATTCGTCCTTTATTGGCCGCTGTGCTGTCCTCTGGGAGGCCATCTCTCATGGGCCCATGAACATGCTGGTTGAGTTCCTCCATGCTAAACTCGAAGTGAGCCATTCCTGTGGAGTGAAATTTTGCGCTGCACAGCAGATCACTACAATCTAAAGCAGTGTGTAGGGCACTCACATTAGTATCCATACACCAGGACCGGATTCTCCAGTCCTGCTGGCAGTGCACCTCCAATCATGGTTTCCCGCTGGTGTGGGGTGACATCAGTGGGAATTCCCATTGACAGCGGTGGGACCAGAGAATCCAGTAAACAATGCACCCTCTCCTGCTTGCGGGACACACGTGGCTGGGAGACCAGAGAATCTCGCCGCAGATGTGTATACCTTTAGTCCTCGAAACCACTTGCTGTGCCACTGCATGGATGCAATTTTACCTTCTCTATGCTGTATTTTGGTAATGTGGAACCATTTCATCAATCATGGTTTCAGCAGATAGGTCTTCCTGGTCAGGATTCATTCATTTCCTTGCAATGGCTCTTTGGTGCTCTTCGTGGAAGAGGCATTCACCTATCTTTTACATACTGCCCGACCAGACTCTACAAGCAATGGAGATGAGGCCATGAGCAAAGAGATGGAGAAAGGGAGTGACTTCATCCTTCCTTGCCCAGGGCATAACAATTTGGGAGTATCCCATCCAGAATTTAACAAATTGGGGAACCAGTCATAACAGTTTAAACCCTTTAATAATATATCATTCAATACATCGAGTAACTTGTACTCAGGTACCAAAAGAAAATGTCCATGGAAAGTCCTGTTGTTAGAACCCTAGTGGCTTAATTCCAATCAGGAAAGGGGATCTACCACTCACTAGCCAATAGGTGACCCACACAATCCGGTTAACTTTAAATGATCTCTGAAGTGACTCAGCAAGTCACTCAGTTGTGCCATTGTCTTTCAGACAGCCTTTACATTGTCAATCAAAGTCCAAGAATAAAAATAAATTCCCCCCCTTTTGTCTTAAACAGCTTTTTTACTGCAATATATGTGTAGTGTAATCTTTTTGAATTTGATGCGGTAAAAGAGTGAGTTAAATGTAAGACTGAGGTTTCTTGGTATGTGAGAGAGACTTACTTTGTCTTTTTCTCACCTCCCCGTGTTAGCATTTCAAATGGCGAGGTCATGGTTTAGTTGCAAACTAAGACTCTCTGCTCGATCAGTGTGACATTTCTATTTCCTACTCCATCTGATCTTATGGTTCCTCTGAGTGAGTCTGCCAATTATGGGCAGTTTTATAGGCTGGATATATTCCCAATGGGACTGGAGTGAAAGCATCAACTTTATTTTAACTTGAGACCTTTACAGCCATCAAGAAGAGGACACTTTGAACTTATCAGTTAAAGGGGTGAAAGGGGTGAATGTAACACATGAAACAGCTTTAAATGGAGATTTTCATGTCATTTAAAAACCATTGATGTAAAGTGGTAATTGTGGGTGTATAAAGAGGACATTGCTGACATGTTGTAACCAACTATGTTTTTAATTTCTAACATTTCTCCTGCCTCTGAAATTGAGGAAATGGCAAGTGCAACTTTGCAAAAGAAGTTTGACATTTGATTCATGCAAGATTACACATTCAGGATGCCAAATAATGGAGCAGAGTTTTACAGCCCCTCCCACTGGCAGGACTTTCCATTCCCACTGAAGGCAAGCCACATTTTCCAGCCCAACCTCAACCACAGCGGGGCCTAAAATTCCATCCAGTGAAAAGGAAATAATCATTGAGGCTGAAATTATTGTGTAAAATTAGGCTTAAACTGCAAGTGCCTGTTCCAGACACTTAGGAGAGAGAACAAGAACAAAGAACAATAGAGCACAGGAACAGGCCTTTCGGCCCTCCAAGCCCGTGCCGCTCCCTGGTCCAAACTAGACCATTCTTTTGTATCCCTCCATTCCCACTCCGTTCATGTGGCTATCTAGATAAGTCTTGAACGTTCCCAGTGTGTCCGCCTCCACCACCTTGCCTGGCAGCGCATTCCAGGCCCCCACCACCCTCTGTGTAAAATATGTCCTTCTGATATCCGTGTTAAACCTCCCCCCCTTCACCTTGAACTTATGACCCCTCGTGAACGTCATCACCGACCTGGGGAAAAGCTTCCCACCGTTCACCCTATCTATGCCTTTCATAATTTTATACACCTCTATTAAGTCTCCCTTCATCCTCCGTCCTTCCAGGGAGAACAACCCCAGTTTACCCAATCTCTCCTCATAACTAAGCCCCTCCATACCAGGCAACATCCTGGTAAACCTCCTCTGTACTCTCTCCAAAGCCTCCACGTCCTTCTGGTAGTGTGGCGACCAGAACTGGACGCAGTATTCCAAATGCGGCCGAACCCACGTTCTATACATCTGCAACATCAGACCCCAACTTTTATACTCTGTGCCCCGTCCTATAAAGGCAAGCATGCCATATGCCTTCTTCACCACCTTCCCCACCTGTGACGTCACCTTCAAGGATCTGTAGGCTTGCACACCCAGGTCCCTCTGCGTATCTACACCCGTTATGGTTCTGCCATTTATTATATAGCTCCTCCCTACATTATTTCTACCAAAATGCATCACTTCGCATTGATCAGGATTGAACTCCATCTGCCATTTCTTTGCCCAAATTTCCAGCCTATCTATATCCTTCTGTAGCCTCTGACAATGCTCCTCACTATCTGCAAGTCCTGCCAATTTTGTGTCATCCGCAAACTTACTGATCACCCCAGTTACACCTTCTTCCAGATCGTTTCTATAAATCACAAACAGAGTTACACCTTCTTCCAGATCGTTTAGATAAATCACAGTGTGATGAAGAGGGAGTGGGTGGGGTGAAGTTGGATGGCGTGCTGGGAGGGAGGGCAATCAGTCAGATGGCAGAGGCTTGTAAAGAGGGTGAAACACTGGAGAGGGGAGTTAAATAATTAGCTTTAAGTCGAGAGGGAATTTGATCCAGATCAGAAGGAGACACATACACGTAGATGTAAAGCAGTGTGAGCCTACTCCCAGAGGCGTAAAATGCTCAGACTGTTTAAAGGAATAACTATCATTATTGAAAGGGAAATATCTACAAATTTTGAATACCTTCAATCGAAAGGAAAAATGCCATCCAATTGCAATGTCAATGCAAGGAAATAGTGAAATTCCAGCAGCCATGGAAAGATAATAGTGAAATACAGATACACCCACAAAAATTGAACATATCACAAATTATCAAAACATTTGTTGATAACTTTCATGTTGAAAATACTCATAAAAGATAAGCCACAGTCTTGGATAAGTCAATATGACTCATAAAAGTTATTATAGCATAAAATGACTAGGCACAATATCATATCAAGTGCAATAAAACATTCTGATGCTTCAGGTCTCGCCTTCTTAACTCAATGCCAACAGTTACACATATGAGTTTATTCAAAATAGATCTGTAGTTTCCAAAGATGAGATCCAGCTTGTTGGGGTCCACTTGATATCCAAATGATATAATGGGCCTGATTTTACCATTTTTACCATGTTGAATCTGGGCGTGATTCGGATCCGACTTGTAAACCCTGCTCTCAGGCACCCCCATACGCACTCAGCCTGAAAAAAAAGTCACGAGTCTGAATCGCACGATGGGCGGGGCTTATTGTGCCCAAAACGCTGCTGCTCTGATTGGAGCTTTGAACTGCGCATTAAAAAAAAAATTTGAAAAACGCTCCCCGTCACATCGGTCCCGGGCCACAAAAAGCAGATAAAGTGGCCCAGACATTGTCCCCATCCCCACAACATAACTGTCTCCCTTATCCACCCTCAACCCCCCCCCCGGCTACCCAGACCGATTGCGACCCCCTGCCTCCCTTCCCCCACACCAGCACACCGATCGCCCACTGAGTGGCAGCAGAACCCTCTGCCCTCCCCCCTCCACTAGAGAATGATCTGGCCCTCCCACTCCCCCCCCCCCACCAGAGAACCATCTGGCCTCTCTCCCCCCCCCCCCACCAGAGAATGATCTGGCCTCCCTCCTCCCACCTCCCACTTGCCCCCTCCCCAACCAGAGAACAAACTGGTCTCCCTTCTCCTCCCCGCCCCACCAGAGAATGATCTGGTCCTCCCTCCTCCTCCCCCACCCCTCCCACCAGGGATCCATCTGGCCTCCCTTCTCCTCTCCCCCCTCACCACCAGAGAACCATCTGGCCTCCCTCCTCCCCCCCCACCAGAGAACGATCCGACCCGCCACCCCCCCCCATCCCACCAGAGAATGATCTGGCCTGCCTCCCTCCCCACCAGCCCCCCCCCCCCCTCCCCCCCCCCCCACCGTCACCTCCACCACCGATCTGAGTCAGAGAGCCGTTGGAAGCTCTGAACCTACCTCTTCAGAAGCTGGAGCGCCCAAAACAGACCTTTGCCGAACATGTCTGTTTCGTGCCGAATCAGGACAGGCGAATATGGTGGTAAATGCAGCAAAGTTTGGGCACCTAGCCCATTAAGTCAATTTAAGTGCATGTAAATGCATTTAAATTGACGTTGCACCCGTTTCTGGCACGGTCCCGATCGCGTCCATTTTCGGGCCTTGGTAAAGGGGGAATCGGCACGGGCGCGGATCGCGCTTTTCATCTCATGCCCAACTTTACCAAGTTTTCACACACATAAAAACGGGCGCAACGCAATGGTAAAATCAGGTGCTGACGTTGATAAGAAACAGATCCGCAGACTACAATTAAATTCTGATGAACATATAGCTGTTTGCCAAAATAAATTAACAGTTGTAATATGATTGCTCATGGCGCTTCCCACAACCTGACCAGTTGTCAAAATGGCTAGTTCATTCTTGCATATCATCCATTCTGCAGCCAACTCAAAAGCAAGTAAACATGTAATGGCAGGATATTTCAAAATATTTAGTTTTCCTTTCTAAGCTAAACCAAGGACATGTTGGTTATTACAGAATGTATTTACTGATTATTTCAGTAAAAATGGCCAATTAAAACTTCTGATGATTGTTAGTCATAAATGGATTTGATTGCAACCTGCAGTCAGATTCAAACGTTAGAGCATGTGTTTCCATGTATTCATTTTGTATGTCATTAATTTAAACTTAATATGATTTGGCTTCAATAGATTGTACACATCACTGATAGGAAATTGAGAGATTGCCATTTTAAAATAGAGATTGCTGCAAAATCAAGCAGAGGCATTGATGGGTGGGATTTTCCGGCTGTGCTCACCCCAAAATCGGAAAATCCCACTCGAGGTCAATAGATCTTTTCATGGTCTACTCCCTGCCCGCCACGGTTCCCATGGCGGATGGGATGGGAAAATTCTGATATATGTCCAGATCTGGGAAAAAGTGTTGCTTCGATCAGATGTGACCTGAACAATCTTTGTTGAAAAGATATGAAGTAAAACCGACTGTTCTCCGCAATGTACTTTTATCCACTGCTGCTGCCATTGTACTGGGGAAAAAATTACTTGAAAAACAAAAAGACAAAAAGCTGGATGTCTGATATAAGTGAGAACACAATGGATTAATAACTATGCTGCTGATGTTGGATCTGGTCATGCATTTAAATAGGGTTGCAATTGATGCACAGTTGGAGTGAATAGAAAGTTATTCGCTTATGTGGAATCTTGGCTCAGACAAATTGCACTGAAGTCATCCAGGTAACAATGTACAGTACAAAATGTTCCAGGATGAGCTTAATTGCAACAGTGGCAATTATATGTTCTGGCTGAATATTTTTATTCAACACTTGAATGCTTTTGTCATCATATTGGGCAACTTCTCAGATTTGTTTCATGTCTAACATTTAGGGATGGGTAGGGGGAAGTGTTGAATATTTTTAGGATCTCAGACATTCACAGTTAGAAACATAGAAACCCTACAGTGCGGAAGGAGGTCATTTGGCCCATCGAGTCTGCATCAACAACAATCCCACCTCGGCCCTATCCCCGTAACCCCACATATTTACCCATTAATCCCGCTAACCTATGCATCCCAGGACACTAAGGGGCAATTTAGCATGGCTAATGCACCTAACCCACACATCTTTGAACTGTGGGAAGAAACCGGAGCACCCGGAGGAAACCCACGCAGACACGGGAAGAACGTGCAAGCTTCACACAGACAGTGACCCAAGCCAGGAATCGAACCCGGGTCCCTGGAGCTGTAAGGCAGCTGTGCTAACAACTGTGCCACCATGTCGCCCAGTAGATTCCAGATGTCAATCCATACGTTTCATGAAATACTTGTCAGCGGGTCACTTTTTCTTTTGCTTTGTGTCAACCAGTTTCTGACATTGCAGATAATGATCATTCCTTCATCAGCAATTCACTTGGAGATAGGATGTACATTTTCCTTTGGTGCGCGTCACTGTGCCAAGGCAAGTCATGTGGAAATCTTCATTGGAACAGCAAAAATACAATTTGGGCCAAGCGGCTATTAATAATTTATTTATCCATTATCACCTGAGATTGTGTTCTGTGATATAAGTGACAGCTCTGGTTGGCTTATTTCCACTGTTGGGCCACAAACATGATGCATATATGGATGACATATTTCACAAATGGCAAACCCAAGGAGAGCTTGGAAAGGTTTTCCCTCTGTAATTACCATTTATATTTATAAGACTGCCTTCTGCAAGAAATTATAATAAATTGGCACTCCCAAGAGGGAATTGCTGCCCTGCATTAGAATCGAAAGTTCCATAATGATTGAAAGTAATATATCGTAGCTTTAACTTCATGCATTTTCAGAACCCAAGTTGATGTAGAATGAGTGAGTTTGAGATGTAGGAAAATCAGATATGAAAATTCCGACTGATTTCTGAGTTCATTATTAGTTCCATGCATGGTGACAAGGCAGAACTAATAAATGTATAATACTCTGCATTGGGCAATGAGATCTACATTGTAATTCAGAACTTTAGAAAGACTCCAGAGTATGGCAGACAGTTACCTCGACCTTTCTTAAAGGAAGAAATTGGATTCCGACACCCCTGACGCCCCTCAGCAGACAGGCCTCCACCCCACTGAGGATCTCCCCTGCTGACCTCTCACCCCACCAGGCAGACCCAGACCCACCCCCGGCCCCCGCAGACCCCCCTGGCTGATCCCCCCCCCCACCCCCAACCACAGCCGGCCCCGATCACTGGCCTTCCTCATGCCCTGATCGGTCCAAATGTAGAGTGGCAGTGGGAACCCCCATCCCCACCGATCATCCCCTAGGCCCCGCCCTGAATAGGCCCCACCCTGGGTAGGCCCTGCCCCTTGGCACTGCCTGATGCCTGGTGAGCATGGGCACTTTGCCCCTTGGGGCAAAGTGCTATTTTGATTAAAATAACTTACCTGATCTTCCCACCGCAGATCCAGCGCAGATCTGAGAGTGCCAGAAATCCGGCACTGGGAGATGCGCTCGCAGTAGGAATGCATGCACGAATCCCACGCATGCCCGGCCACTGCATTGAAATTACTGTGAAAATCCTCTTGTCACCACACTTCAGCGCCTGTTCGGGTACACTGAGGGAGAATTTAGCATGGCCAATACACCTAACCAGCACCAAGCAAACCGGACCAGCTGGAAGAAACTCATGCAGACATAAGGAGAACATGCAGACTCCGCACAGACAGCGACCCAAGCCGGGAATCAAACACAGGTCCCTAGCATTGTGAGGCAGCAGTGCTAACCACAGTGCTGCCCACCCTCTAAATGTCACGTTTACATTGTGTAAATTTTGTTTGATGGAATCATACAAGATATTCAATTTAATAGATGACATAACTGAATATGACAACACCAGACCATAAAATCTATGTTATTCATACAAGTAATGGGTAACATGCTCTTTCAGAGAGCCAGTGCAGTCTCAATGGGTTGAATGGCCTCCTTCTGCTCTGAATGGATTCTATGGTTCCATGTTCTTACAGAGTTCATGCTTTCACAATGGTGTGGGTTCATGGGGTGAGCTGAATAGAAGATTTAAATCCTGGCCATAAGACTTCTGAAATAGAATAGCACAGTTATAGAGCTAGCAGTTTGCAGATACATCAACTGAAGCCTTAAAACTTGTAGGAATCTTCCCCACTATACTCAGAACTAAACAATGCTTTACAAGGTGCAAGGCGAGGGTTTTTGAATATCTCATCACATTTACAATCATCTTTAGACATCACATCCATCTCAAAATTGTACATGCACAAGGTACACAATACATCAATTAGAGAGCACTTTATTATATGAACAACTACACTTGTGGAATAACAGAATACAGAGCTATGTTCAAGTCAAATAAGTAATTTTAACCAAACAATATTCAGTTGAAAGGTATAAGGTACATATAATTAGCGATAACAGTTTATAAAATACGTTTTGGAATGGTCTGTATGGTCTTTGAATACAGATGTCGTGGCCCGTATTTTAATTTGGAGATTTGGGAACAAGAAGGTATCACTTGGGAAGTAAGTTCAAATGGGCTTGTCAGTGGCTATTTAACTCAGCCAGCTCATTAGCATTTTATTTCCTAATTTGCCATCCATTCAGCAGCAATATTTGTGGTGAGATATTGAAGTAGGTTAATCAGAATTCCATTATACTGAGGGCCAATGGAAAGGCAGGATTTGAAAATTTGGAATTGAAAAAAAGTTGAGGTAAAGTGTGACTGATGAACTCAGGTTGAGCAAAGGCTGTACTCTTGTTCACCGGCAGCTCCCTAAATGTGCGGTTGGGGTCAAAAGGGAGGTTGGGGAAGCAATTAGAGGAAGAAATCTGCTGCAAACACCAAGAGGCCATACCTAAAAGTGGCCAAGGGGGTCAGCAGAAAGTTAGTGCCACACTTATGGATTCTGTGCGGAAGCTTTCTAGTGACCTAACCAGTGTAGCTGTATATTCAGTTATATTTTGCTGTGCTCAGCATCCTACCTCCTCATTGTCAAGCTAACTATCACATCATTCCTTACACCCATCTTTCAGGTGTGTCCACCCATACCCCTCTTTTTATGCACTTCCTCAAATCATTCATCACCTATGTCCACCTCTGGCACTCCTTCAGTGCCATGATATCTCATGATGTCCACTTCTATAGAAAGAATGGGCACCTACATGGAGAATCAAATCGTGGCAAACAGCCAAGTATATGTTGGCCAATGACCTGTACATCCTGTCTGCCACTCTAAACAGGATGGAGGAAAGCTTTGCTTGGCTATTCATTGTCTCACTGAAGTGCAGCTAACTACCCTCTAGCTTTTGGCTTGCAGAGACAGGCAGGGGAAAGATGGAGAGCGAGCAAATCGAAGTGGGGACTCTTCTCAGGGTGCTGACACTTCTCATTTCTTGCCCAGATTCCTCCTAGTCAACACCATTACCCATCCCCACCACAAACTGTCTTCTGCCATAAGACCAAGATTTCCCCTGCACAGGTGCCATTGGAGCAATCTTTGGCAGGGTTGCCACGGGCTTCAGAATGCAGAACATATTTAATATGGGCATCGTAGCCCTCAGAGCAAGAGAATGAGCTCTATTGAAGTCACAGGGCTGGCACAACAATGGCATAGAGAGCAGAAAAGGCAATGTTTTAGTTGCACAGGAGGATTCACATGGTTATAACAATGTACATGTCATTACTTAGTGATGCGCTATCAATAAGGCGAAAGACTACCAATATGCCAATATAAGTGTAGGCTTTTATTCACAACAGAATCAGGAGCAGATCCCAACAAATAACCGATCTGGACTGAACAAGGGGGAGGAGACAGCCACCTTTATACTAGGTGCTGAGGGGAGGAACCAAACTGGAAGGGGATGTGTCCAGGTATGACAAACACACACAACGGTGGTCCACCACACTTAGGTTGAAAGGTAAATTAATCAAGCAATTTATTTGAACTCCCTCATTGTCCTGCCATATCGATTGTTATCTTCCAAAATCCAAAATTGCCATTTGCTTTGAGAAGAATTGTGTGGCCAAAATGGAGGATAAGCTAAGGGTGGGAACATGATGAAAGGATTAATGTGGGAATGTGGAAATGATTTGTGTTGGGCTGTAGAGGGGGTTGAGCATTTAGTATTGCAGTAACATGTGTCTTCACCCTCTCACATTATCTGCAGCGTGCCTGAATGAGCCCACCATGGTCTTCTCTGAATATCAGGTGATGGGCTGCAGGTACTCTGATCGTATGAGGCACCTTCTCTTCCTTGGAGGAAGCCGAGAGGTTTTCTCCATTCCTCTTTCTGCAGCTCTATTTCTCTCTGCAGGGCTGTGTTGATCAAGACATAAGATAAAGGTGCAGTGTTACGGGTAATGTATTAGCATGGATAGAAGATTGGTTAACTAACAGAAAGCAAAGAGTCGGGTAAATGGGTGTTTTTCTGATTGCCGATCAGTGACTAGTGGTGTGCCTCAGGGATCAGTGTTGGGACTGCAATTGTTTACGATTTACATAGATGATTTGGAGTTGGGGACCAAGTGTAGTGTGTCAAAATTCACAGATGACACTAAGATGGGTGGAAGAGCAAAGTGCGCAAAGGATGCTGAAAGTCTGCAAAGGGATATAGATAATCTAAGTGGGTGGGCGAGAGATTGGCAGATGGAGTACAATGTTGGTAAATGTGGGGTCACCCATTTTAGTAGGAATAACAGCAAAATGGACTATTATTTAAATGGTAAAAAATTGCAGCATGCTGTTGTGCAGAGGGATCTGGGTGTCCTTGTCTCAAGGAGTCGGTTTGCAGGTGCAGTAGGTAATTAAGAAGGCAAATGGAATTTTGTCCTTCATTGCTAGAGGGATGGAGTTTAAAAACAGCGCGATTATGTTGCAGTTGTATAAGGTGCTGGTGAGGTCACGCCTGGAGTACTGTGTACAGTTTTGGTCTCCTTACTTGAGAAAGGATATACTGGCACTGGAGTGGGTGCAGAGGAGATTCACTAGGTTGATTCCGGAGTTGAGAGGGTTGGCTTCTGAGGACAGACTGAGTAGACTGGGGCTATACTCATTGGAATTCAGAAGAATGAGGAGAGATCTTATAGAAACATATAAGATTATGAAGGGAATAGATAGGATAGAAGCAGCGAAGTTGTTTCCACTGGCGGGTGAAACTAGAACTAGGGGGCATAGCTTCAAAATAAGGGGAAGCAGATTTAGGACTGAGTTGAGGAGGAACTTCTTCACACAAAGGGTTGTGAATCTGTGGAATTCCCTGCCCAGTGAAGCAGTTGAGGCTACCTCATTGAATGTTTTTAAGGAAAGGATAGATAAATTTTTGAACAGTAAAGGAATTAAGGGTTATGGTGAGCGGGCGGGTAAGTGGAGCTGAGTCCACAAAAAGATCAGCCATTATCTCATTGCATGGCGGAGCAGGCTCGAGGGGCCAGATGGCCTACTCCTGCTCCTAGTTCTTATGTTCTTACGTTTAAGACACGGCAGTGCACTATCATTCTTGACACTGTTGTTGGTTCTGACTGAAATATTCTGCCATATCTGTCCAGGCACCTGAATCACCCCTTCAGCATTCGATTGGCTTGCTCAATGAACACCACTATGGTGATGTGGCTCCTGTAGTACTTTTCCTCCAAATCAGAGGTAGGACTATTGTGAGTCAGGTCCTCAAAACGTGGCTATGGGGCACGATTCTCCCGATCACACTCTTAAGTGTTTCTGCCAGTGGAAAAGTCACATGCTTGCAGTCCATGACTTCCTGTACCTGTAGGAATCCAATTACTGCAACAAATTGTGTTTGACTGATTCTTACTGTTGTCAAAATGAACATAAATGGCAGTCTTAGCAAACGTGGCATTGGTCACCAGGGAGATATACTTGAGGATGACTGATCGAATCTTGCTGATGTCGCTGCAAATCTCTAAAAGGTGCCAAAAATTCAAGGCTGTGGTGATTTTGACATCCACTCGCAAAGTCGATCCATCTGGTCTTGTTTCAGGGGACTGCAGGTGTCAGCAACGATCTGCCGCAGAAGTTTGATCTCCTGAATCTCCTGAGGCACCATTGCTTATGCTGAGGATACTATTCCTCTGACTATATTCTACGCTGCGAGTGTTGCCTCCTTTGAGGTGAGGCTCTGTGTCAATCCTTCCATCCTACAGAGCAGCAGGTAGCTGGAGAAAAGGCAGCTGCTGATGTTGTTGTTCCTGCTGTCGCTGTTGGTGGTGTTATTATCCTACTCCTGCTGGTGCCATTCATGTTTGTTTGGCTGCTCATCTTGTTCGTCATCAGAGGTCCACAGTATAACTGCATAAGCTGCTCCCATGCTGTAGTGAATGAAGACTGATCAAAGTGGGCAAAATTTCAAGTTTTGTAATGACTTCCAGAAAGTTGTAAATCACTTATAAAGTAAGGCAGCCAATCCTGTGAGCAGCATTCTCTCTCGTAGGCAGCGCAGCAGCAATGCAACTTAACTTTTTGCAGGATTTTCAGACTGCCAGTCTGTTGTTCAATATTTTCCCATTCTCGCTATGTTGGCCATGATCATAGAAAAAAATCATAGAATCCCTATAGTGCAGAAGGAGGCCATTCGGCCCATTGAGCCTGCACCGGCAACGATCCCACCCAGGCCCCATCCCTGCAACCTCACATATTTACCCTGCTAGCCTCCCTGACACTGAGGGAGAATTTAGCATGGCCAATCAACCTAACCCGCACATCTTTGGATGTGGGAGGAAACCGGAGCACCCGGAGGAAACACACGCAGACACAGGAAGAACATGCAATTTGTTGATGAGTACCACAAAGCTCAGGAACCCTATGTGCTGAGTGTTTAAGCTAAAATTATGAGTTTTAGTTTTTCATCTTCTTTCCTATTTAAGTTACTGAACTGACCTTTACCCAACTACAGTTGGAAATGAATAGGATCACAACAGGTTTTTGACAAGTCATTGAACTCCCCTGCCTGAACTGAACTTAGCCTCTTTGACGAATAAAATCCTGTCCCTTTTTTAAAAAACACAATTAGCACTATCAATTTCAACTGTTTGTTATATGGACAAACAAATAGACAATTATGACATAAGAAATGGCTAAAATGGAAGTTCTGATCTGTTATATTTTACTTTCTGTAGCTTTTCTATGTATTTCTAAGGGTGGCACAGAGGCACAGTAGTTAGCACTGCTGTCTCACAGCGCCAAGAACCCGTGTTCAATTCCTGGCTTGGGTCACTGTTTGCATGGATTCTGCACATTCTTCCCGTGTCTGCGTGGATATTCTCTGGGTGCTCCGGTTTCCTTCCACAGTCCAAAGGATGTGCTAGTTAGATGCATTGGCCATGCTAAATTCTCCCTCAGTGTACCTAAACAGGTGCCGGAGTGAGATAACTAAGGGATTTTCACAGTAACTTCATTGCAGTGTTAATGTAAGCCTATTTGTGGCACCAGTAAATAAATAAACTTTAAACTAACTTTGTATTCATTCATGAGATGACAGTGTCACTGGCAAGATCATTGGTTATTGCCCATCCCTCATTGTTCTTTGGAAGGTGTGGCAGTGGTAGGAATAGTAAAACTTAAAGTGACACTTCAACCACATCATCATTCTAGCAACATGAAATGACATCATTAACATAGCAGCTAGTTCTCAGTACAATGTTATTTCTTTTCACTAAGTCATCCCTTCATGGAGTCTTCTCCAACCAAGAAAGCAAAGGTTAACAAATTTGCAGGAACTTTAGCACCAATTTGATTCACAGGCAAACTGACAGACATCATGCCTTCTGTAGCATACAACTGATTTTAAAAATGTCATTTTTTTCGCAAGAGGTGAGACACTCTCAATCCCTGAAACTACCCACCATCAACTCCGAGGCAAGCAAATTAAACACTAAAGATCAGGTGATTGAAGAGCTGTGAAAAGTGATTAAAGAGGATACGGATGAATGTCTAAGCCATGGGGCTGCAAACTCTCGATCAAAGACTGTGTTGATAGCTATTTGTGTTTTCTTTCAATAATGCACTCAACAAAACAATTCATTGTTAGTATATAATCGAGAATTGACATTAATCATAAAATTTCTACTCAACTGACAACGTCTCAAGAGAATCTCTATTGACTAAAAGTAAAATACTTCAACTGCTGGAAATCTGAAATAAAATCGGAAAAGGCTGGAAATACTCAGCAGGTCAGGCAGCATCTGTGGAGGGAGAATCAGTTGAGTTTTAATTCAGGTTGATGGCCTTTGATCGGAGTCCTGCTAAATCCATGCTAACTGTCATTCTCGTTTTAATTAGCAAGGGCTTCAGAATCTCAAAGTCAACAAATAGCGTATGCATGTTCTTTGGAGGCTCAAGTTATAGAAACAGTTTCAGCAAAAGGGTTCTGCCAAACTTGTTGTGAAGGTGACTCATTAAAGAGGATAATATTAGAAAAATCCAGATAATTTTACTTAAAGTAATATTCAATTGTCTGCAATTCAAGCATATCCTGCTGTTTCTTATCCCTTCAAACCCTTAACTTCTTTTTTTCTCCATCCACTAAAGCCAACAAAAATTCTCAACCTACCACAACTTTGAAAGAAAGATTAATAGATACTTCACACATTTTAAAACATTATAGTTTTAATTCATATCAGTAGGCAAGGCCTCTAAGAGTGAGCAAGGATAAGGATAGCCACTGGCTAATTTTTAATTAAGGGACCATCAATTATAAATCTCTAATTTAAATATATGTATTTGAATATTTGAATAATATGCTGTGACTCATAGACTCGTAGACCCTAACTCCAGTAATAATTCTTGTCTAATATACTAACCTCCGAGCTGCAGTTATTCTTTCCTCTGGTTACTTTTCAGCCTTTTTAAGGAGCACTCTAGGCAGACTGGAATTTTAATAAGTTAACTCTTGAGCCTTAACAGAGTCTAAATTATTCATTCATCGATGAAATAAGTTTCTCTCTTTCCAAAGAAAAATGTTGCACCCATCTCCCACTGCGTCTGTCAGTCTACAGTCTGTCTGTGTTCCATTCTTAACTCATAATGCTTCTACAACCAAAGCATAGTAGCAGTCAAGAATATTTTACGATAATAAGATTCCAACATATGTTGCAGACCACTCAATTCTTTAGCATGATATGTGATTCAAACAAATGTTGTAGTGGGATCTGTATCCTCAAACAATACAACAGATGCAATTCTACAAGTAGAATCTTACACTAATGGCTAAAATTCATCAAAATAATTTTGACTTCAGATTCTACACAAAGTAACCTACCTATGGCCTAAGGTCTGTAAATCCCTTCCTAAATGTCCAATGTTTTTCTACCTATTCCTCTTCTTTTATCTCTACTTAATATCTACTAACTTGCCTAAGTTTTTGGTCACCTGTCCATACTTACCATTGTTTGCCCTGGTGTCAAATTGTGTTTGATAATGCTCTTGTGAAACAACATGGGGCATTTTACTGCCTTAGAGGGTTATATAAATACAAGTTGTTGATGTTGTTCTGGAACAAATATTCATTTAATTCCATACAGCTTTCTGGCAGGTTCAGTGGTGTAAGCCATCTGGGGAATCATGTGCTACAGCAAATGATTGATGTCAGTTTTTAAGTTGAACACTACAGAAGTTTAAAAAAATAGTTGCAGATAGAATTGGTGAGAAAATGGTCATTGGACCTGACTTTAAAGGATAGAGGGGGTGTGTGGTGAACCATCGTTGGTTCCCACTGGATAGTGCTGAGCCAGGGGCTGGCCAGTACTACAAGGATGTACATATGTTACTGTTGGGTTGTGCTATTGTTGCTGTTGGGGTTAGGGTGGGGTTGTTACACCTTTGTACTGTAGTGTTGTGGCACATCCCAGTCGGGCTCCGCCTCCTGGGAGAGGTATAAGAGTCCCTGCTCTGGCCGGGACCCCTTCAGTCTGGGATAGTGTATATAAGTTCTGGTAGCTTTGTTACAGTAAATAAAAGCCTTTCATTTACTGAGCTTCAAGCCTCGTGTTTGAATAGCGCATCAGGGTGATAATGTTGCGTGGAAACCATGGAAACATCGAAGCCTGGTCAACCTTTAACAACCGGGTCTCATCTCCTTTGATTTAGTCAGACTCCAACCCTCATCCTCCCAGGTGCACCAATTGACCTTCATGAGTGAGTATTCAGTTGGCATGGATAGTCCCCAGAACAAATGTAAATGCAGTGTGAGCAATGAATTGATTATGATCGGAAGAAGGAAGGGTAGCTCGGGACAAAGGAATGCCAAGGTTTCCTTGTGGGACTTGGAAGCATATTTCAGTCCACTCTGACCATCAAGGAATCCTTAAAAACAATTACACAATCTGTGTGTTCCATTCTTAACTCACACTATTTCTACAACCAAAGCATAGGAGCAGTCAAGAATATTTTACACTCATAAGATTCCAATGCGTGTTGCAGACCACCTCAAATCTGTAGTATGACATGTGATTCATGTTATCGTGTGATCCCTATCCACGAGCAATACAATGGATGCATGTCAACAGATAGAGTTTTGTCTGCCAGGGCTGCTTCAGACCCTCAATCTCGCAGGTTTGTCTCTGCATTGAAGCTTTCACTGCTCCTTCATTCAGACTTCAGTCTAACACTGCAGTTTTGTGGTATGAGTAGTCTATTCTGGGAGGCTCTTCCACCCATCGAACCCTACTTTCAGCAATACCCATAGAACCAAATAATTAACTTGGAATTCAATTTACAATTTCATTCAGAAGCTCCCATTAGCGATGGGCTGTTACTAATGCATTGGGCAGGGTCCTCTTCTGAAGTTCAGGTTTGGAATTCAATAGAGGAAGCTTTACTTTACATTGAATACATGGTTAACTTCCAATACCCACCATTCATAAGTGTTTGATTTCCTAAGAAATTGTATAAATGGATATCTGCTGGGTTAACTTATTTTTCAATACTGAATAATTTTGAATTAGTGTTTATCCTCAATTCCTTTAGCTTCCCCATAATTTGGTAAGCACAAAAAAACACCTAGAAGAAAAATAGATTTAAGAAAGTTAGAACACGAATTCCAGGGTGGAGAAATTATCCCTTGCAGTGTCCAGTTTAGCGAAAAAGATTTGCATTGGAAACCAATTTCCAGTCGCTATGTTTCATGTTTGATTTTCCCCAGAAGAACTCTGGCTACCGAATTGTATATTAGCGACTTTGAAATGTTCAGGCTATCAGCCTGAAGCAGATGCTTACGCTCTATCATTTGAAAACATGTCAGGCAGGCACTCATCTGACCACCTCATGAGAGTAATTTCGATGCCTGCATCTTGCCATCCGATTTGATACTGAGCAGAGCTTCTGACTGTATACCCTGTCCATCACTAAGACTACCTACTTCAACTCCGATAACATCTTTTGTCTCTGCCCTGCCTCGGCACATTTTCTTTAAAAAAAAAGACCTCTCGACTTGTTCTGTTATAATGTTTTCCAAGGCAGTATTGTCTCCTGAAATTCTCCATAGCCTTGAGCTCATCCAGAACTCTGCTATCTGTATCCTAACTTTCACGAAGGGCAGTTCATTCATCTCTCCGGTATTTGCTAACCTACACTGGCTCTCAGGCCAACATGCTTCAATTTTAAAATTCTCATCCTTATTTTCAATTCCTTCATGGTCTCATCCTTACCCAACTCTATAAGCTCTTCCTCCCTATGGCTCTCTGAGCTCTCTGCAGTCTGTTGTAAGTTGTTTGATGTCTCATTAAGAAGTTTGAAAGCTTGAACATAATCTGCTTATTGTTAACACAGAGCTATGTACATATCTCCATGGTATAACCCTAACAAGGTACTATCTTCATCCCAACTTCTCTCAGAATCTCTCCATTTATAGTCTACAGTCTACATTATAATGTGGGTGGGGCTGTTTTCTCCCATTCAAATGTAACCGTCACTAATCTAAATACCCTCGTGTAACACCTCCATCCAAGTCCTTACTTAAATATATTTACAATGTAAAATTTCCATGCAACCCCTTCTCTCCGCAAGTCCCCAAGTCCCAACAGTCTGGACAGCTGATGACTCTTCCAGATTTTTGATTTGATTTGATTTGATTTATTATTGTCACATGTATTAGTATACAGTGAAAAGTATTGCTTCTTGCATGCTATAGAGACACGGCATACTGTTCATAGAGAAGGAAAGGAGAGAGTGCAGAATGTAGTGTTACAGTCATAGCTAGGGTGCAGAGAAAGATCAACTTAGTGCGAGGAAGGTCCATTCAAATGTCCAATGGCAGCAGGGAAGAAGCTGTTCTTGAGTCAGTTGGTACGGTGTCCTCAGACTTTCCTGACGGAAGAAGGTGAAAGAGAGAATGCCCAGGGTGCATAGGGTCCTTAATTATGCTGGCTGCTTTTCCGAGGCAGTGGGAAGTGTAGACAGAGTCAATGGGTGGGAAGATGGTTTGCGTGATGGATTGGACTATATTCATAATCCATTGTCGTTACTTGCGGTCTTGGGCAGAGCAGGAGACATACCAAGCTGTAATATAACCAGAAAGAATGCTGATCTTGTTCTCTTCCCATTCGGAGCAGTGGTAGTTTCAGTTACTTCAGGCTGACTTTGGAGGGAATGTTAATTCCATTCATTCATAGAGTGAATTCAGGTTTTATTTTTCCAGGGGATCCGCCAAATTCTTATTGTATGTTGACATTTCAAAGCCTTCATTTCCACTTGTATCACAATTTTAGCCAAACATTTGTTTATTCTCTTATTTTCTAGTTCTTCTCCATGCTTATTAATCTTTTCATTCAGCTCAGGAGCTACTCTGATTAGTTCAGTTGTCTTTGTTTCAGAGTTACCTGCAGAACCCTTATACAATCTTAACAACTTTACCTGGGCATTCATTCCATTCGGAGTCTTTATTCCATGGTCACTGACTGCTCTTTAGATTTTTAATCCACTGGTTAGATCCTCAAATAGTTTTTTTACAATTTCCCTCATTCGCCTTTGGATTTGAACTTCCACACTGCATAGCTCTTCTTTGATTTTCTTCAGATTGGACCGATGTTTAAGAATGTCATCCACTTTGGCTGTTAATTCTGCATTCAACCAACCATTCTAATCCATCAGCAATTTCTTCAAGCTCACATTCTGTAATTTTATTTCTGCTAATTGTTTCTGAGACGCTCCATGCTCCTTTGTGAAAACGCCATTCGACGTCTATGTACTCTGTGTATCTTCCTTCTTCCCTTCAGCATCCATGGTTGCAGTGGAGATTCTATAGACAATCTCCAACCGCATTTTCAAATTAGGTGCAATTCAACCAGGTCAGGCTACAGTTTCTCTAATGTTTCCCGACTGGGGATTGAGGATCCTTCACCAGTTTCTTCAATCCTGGATTAGTTCATTAAGTGCCACATTTTTCACAGTAACTTCATTGCAGTGTTAATGTTAGCCTAAGGATGGCACGATGGCACAGTGGTTAGCCCTGCTGCCTCACAGCACCAGGACCCTGGGTTTAATCCCCGGCTTGGGTCACTGTCTGTGCGGAGTCTGCACATTCTCCCTGTGTCTGCGTGGGTTTCCTCCGGGTGCTCCGGTTTCCTCCCAGAGTCGGAAAGACATCTGATTAGGTGCATTGGCCATGCTAAATTCTCCCTCAGTGTACCCGAACAGGCATCGAAGTGTGGCGACTAGGGTATTTTCAAAGTAATTTCATTGCAGTGTCAATGTAAGCCTACTTGTGACACTAATAAATAAATTTAAAAACTTTAAACTTGTGACTCTAATAAACTTTAAACATTATGTTGTAAGGATGTTTGATGTCTCATTAAGAGGTCTGGAGACTTGTGTGGTTGAACATAAATTGTTCACATTTAACACACAGCTATACACATATCACCAATGGAATAGCCCTGTGTAGGTTCTATTTTCATGCTGACTTCACTCAAATTCTGTCCACGCTCAGATGGGCTCAGACAGCCTGGACTGTCTACAATCATGTGACTCCTTACATCATAATGTTGGTGGAACTGTTTCCTTTAACCCTTAATAAACCAAACACCCTGATGCTACATATTTCTCCAATTCCAGACTGTTGTGCATCCACAATTTTCACTATTCTACCACTCCTAGCCATACTTTCAGCTGCCTTGGAGTTAAACTTTGGAATGTCCTCCCTAAAGCTCTCTGCAACTCTCTCTTGCTTCAAGATCCTCTTTAAAACTGACCTATTCGACCAAACATTTGATAACCTGACTTAATCGGGCTGATTTTACCATTGCATTGAGGTGAGCAGCGCAATCCACGCCTGCCTCCACACTGGTTCCCCCTTTACCAAGGCCCAAAAATGGCCATATTCGGGACCGTGCCAGAAATCGGCGGGACGGCCATTTAAATGCATTTGCATGCAATTAAATTAACTTAATGGGCTGCACGCCCAACTTTACCGGCACTTCCCCCTTTACCACGGTGTTCGCCAATCAGGAATCGGTGCAAAACATTTAAGTCCGATTCGGGTGCACCATCAGTAAGGGTTAGTGAGGAGGTAAGTGCCAATCATCCGATGGCTCTCTGCTTGAGATCGGATGGCGGGGAAGATGAGTCCGACGGCTCTCTGCTTGAGATCGGTGGGGGAAAGGGGGGGTCCACTGCCACTCTGCCTGAGATTGGGGGGGGTGAGGGGGGTCTGCTGCCATGCTGCCTGAGATCAATGGGGGGGGGGGGGGGGGAAGGGCCCAAGATCGATCTGGGTGGCCAGGGTGTAGAGGGGATAAGAGGGTCAGTAATGTTGTGGGGGTGGGACAATGTCTGAAGGGGCCAGGGAGAGGCATTATCCGGCCCAGGAGCGATGTGGCAAGGGAGCCGCATTCTATCATTTTTTTTCTGCGCATGTGCAGTTGGAGGTGCTGAATGGAGCTGCAAGATTTTGGGCGTGTTAAGCCCCACCCACAGGCTTGTGCAGCACCATTCAAAATTGCTTATATTTTTTCAGGCAGAGTGCGTATGGGGGCCCTTCAGAACGGGTCTAAAAGCCGGATCTGAAATACTCCCAGTTTCAAATCTGCCCAGCACTTAGAATCAAAATGGTAAAATAGGACCTAATATCGCTCTCTGTGGCTCAGTATCACATTTTATTTGATGATACATTGTAGTACTTTGGAATGATTTGCTGTTAAGCGTGCTATATAAATAGGCCAGGGCAGCATACTCTGGTCTCATTTGTGGCAGAACCCATTCTGAGTGAGAATGGAAAATTTGGCATTCAAGCAAAAACTCCATTCACTATCAGTGGCACTGAAAAATCCTAGTCACAAATCCTATGCACGTGGCAGACTGGTACAAAAACCAAAATAATGGAATTTGGGGTTGGCTGGCTAGATGGATACAGAACTGACTTGGTTATAGATGACAGAGAGAAGCGGTGGAAGGGTGTTTTTCAGAATGAAGATCTGTAGCTTCTGGTCTTCCGCGGGGATCAGTGCTGGGACTTTTGTTGCTTGTCGTATATATAAATGATCTGGAGGAAAATGTGGGTGGTCTGATTAGTAAATTTGTGGATGACACAAAGATTGGCGAGTTGCTGATAGTGCCAAGGATTGTCAGAGGATACAACAGGATAGATTGGATACTTGGGCATAGAAATGGCAGATGGAGTTTAATCCAGACAAATGTGAGATGATGCATTTTGGGGGAGCAAATTTAGGTACGAATTATACTGTAAATGGCAGAACCTTTAGGAATATTAACATACCAGAGGGATCTGGGCATGCAAGTCCACGGTTTTCTAAAAGGGGCCAAGGTGATTAAGAAGGCACATGGCATGCTTGCCTTCATCAGCCAGGGCATTGAGTACAGAAGTTGGGGAATCATGTTGCAGCTATATAAAACCTTGGTTAGGCTGCATTTGGAGTATTGCATGCAGTTCTTGTCACCACATTATCAAAAGGACGTCGAAGCTCTGGAAAAAGTGCAAAGAAGGTTCACCAGGATATTGCCTGGTTTCGAGGGTGTTGGCTATGAGGAGAGGTTGAACAAACTAGCATTGTTTTCACTGGAAAGACGGAGGCTGCGGGGAGACCTGATAGAGGTCTACAAAAGTACGGGAGGCATGGACAGGGTGGATAGTCAGAGGCTTTTTTCAAGATTGGAAGGGTCAATTACAAGGGGGCATATGTTCAAGGTGAGAGGGGGAAAGTTTAAGGGAAATGTGCAGGGGATGTTTTTCATGCAGAGCAGGTAGGTGCCTGAAACCTGCTGCCAGAGGATGTGATGGAAGTAGGCACATTAGCAACATTTAAGAAGCATCTGGGTGGTTCATGAATAGAAAGGAAATAGAGGGATACGGACCGCGTAAGGGCAGAAGGTTTTTTTTAGTTAGGGCATCATGATCGGCACAAACCTGGAGGGCCAAATGGGCTGTTCCCGTGCTGTACTTTTCTTTGTTTTTTGTTCTTTGAATGAGGATGGAAGATTTCAGCACTTCTCAGTCTTCACCTTTTTAAGGAAAAGGCAACCACTGTGTTGATCATCTTCTGATGGGCATATTGCTACATTTCTAATATCATCCTGTTAGGATATCAGATCATAAATTCCAAGGTATATTATGAAGTTAGACCAGTCCCTAACTATTTGCTATTTTGGCATTAGTGTGAAGATATGGGGTGGGATTCTCTGGCCACACTCACCCCAAAACCGGAGAATCCTGCCTGAGGTCAATAAACCTTTGCATGGTCTGCTCCTGCCTGCTACAATTCCCGTGGCAGGTGGGATGGGAGAATTCCATCCCCACGCCGCCCCCGCACCCCCCCACCCCCCCTGCCCCCCCCCCCCCCCCCCCCCCCCCCCCCACGATGTTTCACTCCAGGCATGATTTCACTGACACACTGGGAAGCTTTTATCAAAACAAATTTTATTTAAGAACACGGTTTAACCATATCACATGAATTAGCCTAACCTTTAACAATTGAACAATACTTGAACAAGACAAGATACACAATCATGGGTGGCACAGTGGCACTGCTGCCTCACAGCTCCAGGGACCGAGGTTCAATTCCCGGCTTGGGTCACTGTCTGTGTAGAGTTTGCACGTTCCTCCGTGTCTCCATGGATTTCCTCCAGTTGCCTCCCACAGTCCAAAGATGTGCAGGTTATGTGCATTGGCTAAATTGCCTCTTAGCGTCCCAGGATGTAAGTTAGAGGGATCAGTGGAGTAAATATATGGGGTTACGGGGATAGGGCCTCGGTGGGATTGTTGTCGGTACAGACTTGATGGGCCAAATGGCCTCCTTCTGCACTTTGGGGTTTCTATGATTCTATGATGACAATTCTCAACTGCTAACATCTCACTTTGAGTTCCAATTCAAACAATATTCCTCTTATAGACTAAAATCCCCTCTTTAATATTTAGCCAGCAAAACACAGGCTTACTTGCTCATGCTTAGGTTGTCAGTTTCAGACAACTTCGAGAGACAGAGAGACATATCTTGCTTCTTTCAGAACCAGGCAACAACTGCTTGTTTAAAAAATGAAAGAGAAACTGCGTTTTTCCTGTAATCTTAGCTCCTCCTATTAAGCATATGATTCTGTTCTTGTCAATCAACCTAATCAAAACTCTACTCTGAAACATCACGGGAAACCTAAGTAAACAAAAATGCATTAGCTTAACTTAAAACAAATACCCCAGATACTTATTCTTTTCTTCCAGCTACCAATTTAAGAGGTAGCACCCTGCAAAACAGATCAGAATTATAAACACACTCCTGACAAGAAACAAGATATTTCTTAAAAGCACAGTATCACCACAACCCTATTTTGCACTTTCTCTGGAAATTATTTTTTTTTAAAATTGTATGCAGAACTTGAGGTGTGGTCTGACCAAGGCTTGATCAATGTTTCACATACCTTCTTTACTTTTCAATTCCATTCCTCTAGAAATAAACCTTAGTTTGCTTTTTCTTTTATGGCCTTTGTAATCTGTGTTGCTATTTTTAGTAATTTGTGTATTTGTGCCTCACAATCTTTTTTCTCCTCTAAATTCAAAAATTAGATTCTAATTTTCTGGGTAATATTATCCTCCTTATTTTTCTTGCCAAAATGCAATACCTCTCATTTAGCTATGTTGAAATTCATTTGACTTTTCTGAGATTGTTTTCAATTGCTCGCAATTGTGACTGACAGAAAGGGATAACCTTTCTAAAGAGGAGATTAATATCGAATGGAAATGATCTGTTTAATGAAATTATATAGTGCTGCAGTTACAGTGTCACCTCTGTAATGTATGATCACCAAGAAAATATTTTTATAGCTTCAACCACATTTTCCTTTAAAACAGTCTCATTGTTTCTATATTGATTTGTTACAAACTGGAGACATTTCTGTATCAGGCCACTAAGTATAATGAATAACACTGTAACAAAATATAATAATGGTATATTGATTTCAAAACTACATTGAAAAAAAATGTGCTTGCCAATCGCTTCCACGACTACCTTACACTTTGCAAATCCATACATGGAAGACTCTTACAAGAACAGAACTGTTTGCTTCATATCTTATAGGATTATACAACAAATTTTAAAGGATTCTACAAGGTAAAAGCAAATCTTTAAGAATGTTAGTTAACAAAGACATTGGGCAAGAAAATGTTCCTTTGATTGATTCTGATAATATCCATAGTGCAAATGAAATGAGGTTGTCCAGAGACATACCAGCAGTATTTATGAATATTCAACTAATTTGGCTTTGCAGAATTGCAGACTGAAGATGGAAATTCCTAACCAGTTAAATAAGGCTTGAGACAGAATACATGAGGCATTGACAGGACTACCAGTAAAGAGTTTAAATATCCTTGAAACAAAGTTAGTAAGCTAATGAGACAAATAGTTTACACATATGTGGACGCAGTAAGAAAATTAAACAAGTAATTATACTGATATTTTAAAGTATTTGAAGTATTGTATGAATCATTGCTCATTTCAGCCGAAAGCAGGTTACCACAAGGGATGATGGTAAAGGCAAATAGTTCAGAGCCAAAGGCCTGGGAACCTCGTAGTTAGCGAAATTGATATCAGAAAGTTTCTTATGAGGGAACATACCTTGCAACATTATAAATAGGTTCATTCATTGTCTGGACTCAGGAAAAGTACATGCCTGGATGCAGGATCATGTGTTTATCCAGGTTGGCAATGATCCAGTGGGAACATCCACTTTGACCCCAGTAGAAAGTGTCTAGGGTAACCAGACAACTAATAAGTGTCTTTAGCCAAGATGGGAGTTAGCATCTGGATTAAATGGACGAATGAGATATCATTATGCTAGATGGTAAAATGCAATTGGCTGAGGTGTATGCCAGGGATTATTATTGATGGATGTTTAATTAATGTAATTGATTTTAAACTAATATGCAGTGGAAATAAGAAAAACTATAATTGATCTGTTTTTGATTGTATATGTTAGATTCATTGGAGAGGTTCTGTTGCTCTATCTCAGAGTTACTTAATTCTTTTGGTGAACTGAGTCAGGTATGAACAGAGATATCTGCCTCATGGGTTTTGTATTGTCCATAGTTAAAGACAGTACCGGCCATCTCAATTTATCCCACAACACAGACATTTCAGGATAATTAGTTCAAACATTATTGGAAGGTGCAGTTAGATTTAGGATTCTAAAAGCAGACATTTATTTAAACCGTTATATCCAATCTCTAGAACTCCGATATTAAGTTCAAGAAATCAAGCAAGAGATAAAGTTAATTCACTGGTGACATTCTGAGGTGTACCTTTAACATACTCTGGGGTACCTGAGTATACCTTTAGCATACTCATAGATAGGATTTGCAATGTCTTAATAGTCTAGTGTATAATGTTTGCTTCCCATGAATTTTGTACTTACTTCTTTAATATTAACACTTTTCCCATCACACTTATTTTTAAATGCACTGCAAAAAAACACTGTAATGTCATTCCTCTCTAATTGTCTGCGGTATTAATTTATATAAAAGAAATAATGAATGATTAGCAAATGTATTGGAACAGTGTACATGAATAAGAACACAATGCAGCTTTAACTGTTATTGTTAAAACAATTATCTCTATACACTGAATTTGTCTTCAATTCCTTCTGCTCTGTTTTTATGCCTCACACTATGTAAGACTAACACATTCTGTATTCACAGACTTCATCATATTCAAAATGTATTGCCACAAGAGTTCTAAGCAGCTCTTTGAAGATTTCACATGTCTTGTCAGTTTTTGGCTATTTACTTTCCCATAGCTTCAGCTCAGATGTGACTCAGATTGTATTGGGGTCAGCTGGTTGAAATATATAAAATAAAATAAAATGAATGCACGGTTTTGATCTGATCTGTTGTGTGTAAATGTATCAGGGTGTTCTCAGCATCCTCGTGAGTTATTGAGGTCACTCCCATCCAGAGTAACTCAAATCTGTTTTAAGGACTGAAGGGCTGTTTAACATCATGGGTCATTTCCTAACAGGAGGAAAGAAAGCTCAGATTCCCAATGTCAGAAAAGGCTTGAATATAGATTGTATGGCCAAAGTAATCCCACTTCCATTTATAGAGCTTTTACAGACCTTGACAGCTCCTCACTGCAGAGTAGAGTCAATAACAGAGCTGGGAATTTTGATGTGTAGCAGTTCAAGGTTAAAATATATGTTTCCCTGTGGAAGAATTGAACAACTAATTTAAGCTTTGGATTACTTTGTAAGGAAAATATTAAAATATATTTGATTGAACACTAATGCTCAGAACATTTTTTGAGATTAGCTTATTCACCAAGGCAATGCTATAATGGATAATATGTGTGTATTGTTAGATAATAAAATGTCTATGTATTACTGGCTTAATAAATAATAAAGTACATACATATTACTGGATTAATGAATAATAAAGTGCGTCTGCATCACTGAATGAAAAATGTGTTTAGAATTTCTGATATAATGCATTATTTCACGGCATATCCCAACTAATTCTAAAATGTAATAACTATGAGTAAATGGCTGGGCAAAAACTATTGGCTTGATTGGTTGAGAAGTAATTCTTAATTTCTGATGACGATCAACATATTCTAATTATAACTCAAATGAAGAAGGTTAAGATTACTAAAAATATAGTGCTGGGACATGGACACCACAAACAAGTCCAGCGTTTATTGTCCATTCCTATGTGCCCTTGACTAGATAGTGGCAAGCCTTTGTTCTGAACTGCTATAGACTACATGGTAAAGGTGTTCCCACAATGCTGGTAGGTAGGGAGTTCCAGAATTGAAATCTAAAGTCAAAGAAGGAGCAGTAGCATACATCCACAGGAAGTAGTTGATGCCAAAACATTGAATGTATTCATGAGGTGGCTAGATATAGCACTTGGGGTGAACGGGATCAAAGGTTATGGGGAAAAAGCAGGATTAGGCTACTGAGTTGACTGATCAGCCGTGATCATAATGAATGATGGAGCAGGCTCAAAGGGCCGAATGGCCTCCTTCTGCTTCTATCTTCCATGTTTCTATCCAACTCTGAATGGGTAGTGACTAACTTTTAAGAGCAGAGAAGAGAACAAAAAGATTGCTGCTTATGCATCCAAGTAAGACTGTTCATATCTCTACATTTGCATTGGAGAATTTCCAACTGATTAAAGTTCATGAGCATTACCTCATATTTTAATCAAAGCTCTTACTTTTTCTGTTCAAGAGGCTGTTCAATTGTATATCATATGCAGCCACTTAGGACAACATTTTCCTCCATTCCATATTTTTAATGAAAAGAATGATGTATATAAATTAGATGAGATTAGAAATAGATTAGAAACATAAACATAAAAAGATAGAAAATAGGAGCAGGAGTAGGCCACTTGGCCCTTCAAGCCTGCTCCACCGTTCAATATGATCATGGCGGATCCTCAATTTCGACAACGTACTCCCACATTTTTCCCATATCCCTTGACGTATTTAGAGTCACAAAATGTTTCCTTTTTAGATATATTCAGTGGTTTGGCCTCTTCAGACTTCTGTGGTGGAGAATTGCACATGTTCATCACTTTCTGAATGAAGAAGCTTCCTTCAACTCCATCCTAAATGACCTACCCCGTATCCTGAGACTGTGACCTCTCAGGCAGCGGAACCAACATCCCTGCATCCAGTCTGTCCAGCCCTATCAGAACTTTATACATTTCAATTAGGTCCCATCTCATTCTTCTCAAATCCAGGGAATACATGTGTAGTCAAACCAATTGCTCCTCAGGCGACAATCCTGGAATCACAGGAATCAGTCTGGTGAACCTTCAATGCACTTCCTCTATGGCAAATATGCTCTTTCTGAAATAAGGAGACCAAAACTGCACATAATAATCTAGGTGTGGTCTCACCGAAGCCCTCTACAGCTGCAGTAAGACAACTTTGCTTCTGCGCAGCTGCAATGAAGGCCAACATATTTGGCACACCCCCTCTCCTCCCCCCGCCGAGGGGATGATCCGTCACACCCCCTCCCCTCCCACCCTCCCAGGGGATGATATGTCACACCCCCTCTCCACCCTCCCCAGGGGATGATCCGTCATGCCCCCTCCTGCCAGAGGGAATGATAAGTCACACCCCCTCCCCTCCCACCCCCCCAGGGGATGATATATCACACCCCCTCTCCATCACCCCAGGGGATGATCCGTCACACCCCCTCCCCCCCCCGCAGAGGATGATAAGTCACACACCCTCCCCTCCCACCAGCCCCCCCCCCAAGAGGGTGATGTGGGCCCGCCCCCTCTCCTCATCCCCCACCCCCCCCCACCCCCACCCCCCACCAGAGTTCCAACTGGGCCCGCCCCCCCTCCTCTGGCAGACCCCAGCGGACCTGTGTGAAGCCCGGTCACTTCAGCCGTGGCTCGAAGTCAGTGTCCAGGAACGTGCTGCAGGCTGTCGAAGGACTGAAGGTGAGCGGGACGGATGGTGGAGGGAGACCACGATCGACGTAGGTTAGGGGTGTGCTCTGCCGGGGGGGGCTGCCTCCCAGAGGGGTCCAATCCCGGGGGGGCGGGGGGGGGAGGTCTGCCGGGGTGGTTAGAGGGGGTGTCCGTGAAGGGTGGGCCTCGGCGATTCCCCTGCCGAATAAAAGTACAAGTTGGACTTCTATTTATCAGGTCGGTAAAGGCGTGGATGCGAATTGGGCCGAACGCTGGTAAAAGGGGAATTGATGGTAAAGTTGGGTGCGCGCTTCATTCAGTCGAGTTAAATGCATGCAAATGCATTTAAATCGTCGCGCTGGCCGATTTGGGCATGCACCGGAACGGCGCCCGAATCGGCTGTTTGTAAAGGCGCAATCAGCTAGGAATCGGGTGCGGCATAGGCCCGACGCCCAACTTTACTGCCATTTCACACCTGTTTTCGGGCGCGAAGTTTTGGTAAAATCGGGCCCGTTGTGTATCTGGACTTTCAAAAGCCTTTTGACAAGTGCTACGGAAGAGATTAGTGAGCAAAATTAAAGCTCATGGTATTGGGGGTAATGTACTGACGTGGATAGAGAACTGGTTGGTAGACAGGAAGCACAGAGTGGGAATAAATGGGTCCTTTTCAGAGTGGCAAGCAGTGACTAGTGGGGTACCGCAGGGTTCAGTGCTGGGACCCCAGATATTCACAACATACATCAATGATTTGGACGAAGGAATTGAATGCAATATTTCCAAATTTGTAAACAACACTAAGTTGGCTGGCAGTGTGCACCGTGAGGAGGCTGCAGGGTGACCTGGACAGGCTAGCTGAGTGGGCAAATACTTGGCAAATGCAATATAATTTGGATAAACGTGAGGTTATCCACTTTGGTGGCAAAAACAGGAAGGAAGATTATTATCTGAATGGTGGCAGTTTAGCAAAAGAGGAAGTACAACGTGACCTGGGTGTCATGACGGAACAGTCGCTGAAGGTTGGCATGCAGGTACAGCAAACAGTGAGGAAAGCTAATGGCATGCTGACTTTCATAGCATGAGGATTTGAGTATAGGAATCTTGCTGCAGTTATACAAGGCCTTGGTAATAGAATAGAAACCCTATAGCACAGAAAGAGGCCATTTGGCCCATCGAGTCTGCACCAACCACAATCCCACCCAGGCCCCTACATATTTACCCATTAATCCCTCTAACCTACGCATCTCAGGACTCTAAGGGGCAATTTTTTTTAGCACAGCCAATCAACCTAACCCGCACATCTTTGGACTGTGGGAGGAAACCGGAGCACCCGGAGGAAACCCACGCAGACACGAGGAGAATATGCAAACTCCACACAGTCAGTGACCCAAGCCAGGAATCGAACCCAGGTCCCTGGAGCTGTGAAGCAGCAGTGCTAACCACTGTGCTACCGTGCCGCCCGTATGGTAAGGCCATACCTTGAGCATTGTGTGCAGTTTGGTCTCCTAGTCTGAGGAAGAACATACTTGCTACTGAGGGAGTCCACTGAAGGTTCACCAGATCGATTACTAGAATAGCAGAACTGGCATATGAAGAGAGACTGGATCGACTGGGCTTGTACTCACTGGAATTTAGAAGAATGAGAGGGGATCTCATAGAAACATATAAAATCCCGATGGTTCCACTGGTTCATCCTTATCTATTCTACTAGTTGCATCCTCAAAAAACTCCAGTCGGTTTGTCAGACATAATTTCCCTCTCATAAATCTATGTTGACTTTGTCTAATCTATTTGATATTTTCTAAGTGTCTTGATGTCACAACCTTTAGAATAGACTCAAACATTTTCCCTACGACTGATGTTAGGCTCACTACTCTATAACTCCCTAATTTTTCCCTCCCTCCTTTTTTATATTTTACACCCTCCAAACTGCCAGGACTGTTCCTGAATCTACAGAATTTCGGAATATGACAACTATATTTCCATGGCCGCCTCCTTTAGTACTTAGGATAACCTTATTTATTTTTACATTACTTTTTCACATTTTTCACGGGGATTTTCACAGAAACTTCATTGCAGTGTGAATGTAAGGCTACTTGTGACGAAAAATGAACATTACTTTAACTTTACTTAGGATGTAAATTATCAGGCCCAGGGGATTTATTTTCAGTCCCATTAATTTCTCCAGCTTGTTTTTTTAGTATTACTAATTTCCTTCAATTCCTCCTTCTCACTAGATCCTTAGTTGCCTCGCATTTCTGGAAAGTTATTTATGTCTTCCACCTTGAAGACAGAACTAAAGTAATTGTTTATTTGCTCTGCCATTTATACGGTTAATTTTATAAGGCTTGAACTACTGACGTGATCTGCAATGATTCATTAGGTTTTGCTTATTGTTGGTAATTAAGTAATGTTATACAAGGGCAATAACCTTCTGAAGTGCAGTGAAGGATGGGCAATAAATGCTGTCCTTGCCAGTGATGCCCACATCCTGTGAATGAATAAAACATTCATGACATCAGCTGCAAAATTGTATGCTTCCATTATTTTATACAGTTTACGAAAATCTATAGAAAAAGGGGGAAAAGAATATGACTCTTCACCAATTATTGCTCTGTTAAAGTATATTAACATTATTCCATGGTGTGGATACTACTGCAAAAAAAATTGTAATCATTGCTCGACTAAACTTTTGTTAGTGGACAAAGCCATATTAAAATGATTTTGAAACCTTCATGCACATGTAAAAAAATGTAAAAGCAAACACTTCTCATCCTGTTTAAATTAACATAAAATATCCCATTGCGTTATTTAACAATAGCTCTCCTGGTGTCTGAGGCAAAATTCATCCCTCAACAATACCATCAAGCCAGATTAACTGGCTACAGTGGCACAGTGGTTAACATTGCTGCCTCACAGTGCCAGGGACCCAGGTTCGATTCCCAGCTTGGTCTGAGTGGAGTCTGCACGTTCTCCCTGTGTCTGCGCAGGTTTGCTCCGGTTTCCTCCCATAGTCGGCTTGGGGGCAGCATGGTGGTACAGTGGTTAGCATTGCTGTCTCACAGCACCAGGGACCCAGGTTCGATTCCCAGCTTGAGTCACTGTCTGTGTGGAGTTTGCACGTTCTCCCCGTGTCTGCATGGGTTTCCTCTGGATGTTCCGGTTTCCTCCCACAGTCTGAAAGATGTGCTGGTTAGGTTAATTGGCCATGCTAAATTGACCCTAGTGTCAGGGGGATTAGCAGGGTAAATGAGGGTTACGGGAATAGGACCTGGGTGGGATTGTGATTGGTACAGACTCGGTGGGCCGAATGTTCTCCTTCTGTACTGCAGGGATTCAATGATTCTATGAAGTGCTGGTTAGATGCACTAGCCTTGCTAAATTCTCCCCCAGTGTACCCAAACAGGTGGCAGAGTGTGGCGACTAGGGGATTTTCACAGTGACTTCATTGCAGTGTTAATAAACGTTAACTTCATTTGCCTGATTTGCTGGACTTTGCTACTCTCCAATTGGCTGTCATATTTTCTGATACAACAGCCACCAGATTTGAAAAATAATTCATTTCTGTGAAGCACTTGGAACAACCTAAGGCTGAACAAATGAAAATGTCTTCCTTTTTTCTTTCAACAAATATCAGTCAAGACAATTCAATGCTCCAAATGTCTGTTTAGTTTCATTGACATTCTGCACGCTAATGAAAAGAAAATGTTCAGCATAATGACAAGATGGAAGAGATCTATAATTATACATAAAAGATAAAAATAGGCAATTGGACATTTCCCTGCACTAAACTCTGTAATAATTTCCCAAATCACTTCTGGGCAAATCACTTTTTCTATTGCATCTTGCCAATAATCATATCTTGCGTGGATATTGGCCATTCAGTCTGTCTGCCATGACAAGCCTTACAACAACCCAAAAAAAACAAAGAAAATGGTAAAATGTCAGTTCATTTATATTTATCACAGAGAAAAATAAATCTTCAGTGTGTTCAAAAATAATACTGTAACACAAGGTTTATGATGCAATCTCAGCCCTTTAATGCATTTATTGCTTTTTAAAACACCAATTTCTATATACTGCTGCTGTTTTCTATCAGCCAAATTTGTGTGTGGGTACAAACTGAAATATCCTAATGGGTCTACCAATCAGAATTGTTACAAGTTATAGCATTTGCCTGGTTCTCTGCCAACTACCTCTCATCCACAATAGTCATTGTACTGGAACAATGATATGTAGCCCCAGACCCCTCAACTACTGTAATCTCTATTATATGAATAAAGGACCATCAAATTGCAGCTGTTAAACACACCTACACAGAGATTGATAGATTTGTGGATACTAAAGAAATTAAAGGATACAAGGATGGTGCAGAGACGTGGGATTGAGGCACAAGATGATTGTAATGAAAGGCAGAGCAGGTTTGGAGGGCCAATGGTCTACTCCTGTTCTGAGTTCTTAGTTTTTTCTTATTTTCACCACGTCGATCCATTTCCCTAATACACTTTTGTAGTTCTTCATCCCCATCCTACCAACAGTTAATCAGATATGGATTTATTTCGGGCAATATAGAAACATAAAAACTCGGAGCAGGAGAAGGCCATTCAGACCTTCGAGCCTGCTCCACCATTCAGTATGATCATGGCTGATCATCCAACTCAATGGACTAATCCCACCTTCTCCCCATGTCCTTCCATCCCTTTTGCCCCAAGAGCTATATCCAATTCCTCTGAAAACATGCAACGTTTTGGCCTCAGCTGCTTTCTGTGTTAATACATTGCACAGGTCCATCACTCTCTGGGTGAAGAAATTTCTCCCCATCTTAGTCCTAAAAGGTTTACCTGTATCCTCAGACTGTTACTCTGTCTGGACACCCCCACCATCGGGAATATCCTTCCTTCATCTACTCTGTCTAATCCTCTATGTATTTTATAGGTTTCTATGAGATTCCCCCCTCATTTTTCTGAATTCCAGCAAATATAATCCTAACCTGCTCAATCTCTCCTCATATGGCAGTTCCAGGAATCAGTCTGGTAAATGTTTGCAGCAGTCCATCTATAGCAAGAACATCCTTCCTCAGATAAGGGGACCAAAACTGCACACAATATTCCAGGTCTGGCCTCACCGAAACCCTGTCCAATTGGAACAAGACATCTCTGCTCCAATACTCAAATTCTCTCGCTATGAATGCCAACATGCCATTTGCCTTCTTTACCGCCTGCTGCACCTCCATGTTTACCTTCAGCGACTGGTGTATGAGGACAACCCAGGACTTGTTGCACATTCCCCTCTCTCAATTTATCGCCATTAGGACAATAACGTGCTCCCTGTTTTTGCTATTAAAGTGAATAACCTCACATTTATCCACATTATACTGCATCAGCCATGCATTTGCCCACTCACTCAGCTTGTCCAAATCACACTGAAACATCTCTGCATCCTTCTCGCAGCTCACTCTCCCACCCGCTTTCTGTCATCTGCAAACTTGGACATATTGCATTTAGTTTCCTCATCTAAATCGTTAATATATATTTTGAATAGCTGGGGTCCTAGCACTGATCATTGTGTTACCTCACTAGTCATTGCCTGCCATTCGGAAAAGGACCCATTTATTCCTACTCTTTGTTTCCTGTTTGCCAACCAGTTTTCTATCCATCTCAATACACTACCAGAATCCCATATGACACTAACAATTTTACACTAAATTGGCAGTAACTCTAAAGCTACCTGCTCTAATCCCCACTTGATATTTAGCTCAGTCTACGTCAATAAAGTTGAGTATCAGAGTCAAACAAGTGGTGCCACAATCCTATTAGTTTTGTGTGACTGCCCAAGACATATTTGTATCCACAGGGGTACAGTTTCTGCTTTGACACGGCCAGCAATTTGAGCATAAATTACATTTTGTAAAGTGTTTTCTTGAGTTTCCACTCAAAGTCACTTACATATTGATGAACACAATACCTGCCATAAACCAGTATAGCTAGGCAGCGCTTTATTATGTGATTTACATCTTTAGAAAAATTACTTTTAAAAATACTTTAAAAGAATGATAACTTGGTGTTGCTTGATTAATACAGCTGCAAATGGTTTTGTCACGAAAGACACATTTTAAATCACAGTGTTTTCACTAACTAATAATAATTTTCAATTCATTACAATGACATTTAGAAAATAAACAGAATTGTTTTCTAGTTAGATTGGGATGCCTCTCAGTACATTGGTCAACCTCTCAGTACATTAAAAAATGCCTTTCAAAACATACCCAGTCTCCTTGCGCTGAAAATACCCAGCTTAATTGTCAACACTTCCTTGAAGGCCTGCAAATATATGCAATCTCTGGAAACTCCCTGTGGTGTTTTACCCTCAGGGCCATGGCCAATTCTGTGGGTGGGCCCTGCCTCTGGCACAGTGCTTTTAAAACTAGCAGCAATGATTGCATAAAGGTGAGTTATGCTGAACACAGTTGGTGCTGAGTATTCTGTGATCATTTACACTAATATTTGGTAAAACATATTAAATAAATCAATGCAACTGAGCAGGCTAATGGGCACATTTTGAAATGTTTTAAATAATTGCAGACCGAGTGTTTACGTGATGTCATGATGCCACGACTACAAAAAAGGTCATGCGACTGAAACACGCAAATTCTCCCTGGGAGCGTGGGCAGAGTACAAGCATGGAGTAGCTTATCAGCTAGTGGATAAAGTACTGTTTGTGACAAGTCCTTGTTGCCAGTGTTTAGGAATCTGGCACATCTACCTTGAAATTCTTTGTGAAGAATTGTGCATCTGACACCCTCATTAACAAGTTAGTCAGGGATCGATTAGTCTGCAAGGTCCACAGTGATCTTGTCCATAAGCAGACAAAGAGTTAACACTACAAACAGATCGCTTCTCGGCCTTTTGGCTAAGATCAAGTGTAGTATGGTCGGCAGCCCATGGTCGGCCGCACTTGGTTGAGGTTATTAGGTTACACTGAAGCTTCATATGTTTCATATGAAGCAATTTTTAAAAGCGGCATCTCGGCCTTTTGGCTAAGATGCAAATGAGCTCAAGTCTTGGAGGAGGAACCTCCCCCTTCTCCAATCAGCTTGGCTCATGTAGATCAGGCCCAGGACAGGGTGATTTTGGTCGCTCGCCCTGTCTTGTCAGCCTGGATCTGAAATGTCTCAACTTGTTGAGACTCTGAATTGGGTTTGATTTGATTGAATTGGAAAAGTATTTAAAAAAAAATATGTGTGTTAAACGAACAGTCAGAAAAAACACCACCCACTCACTGGGGCATCAGAATTCCTGCCAGCCATCTGAGGAGATCGGAGAATTGGGCCCACTATATATTTGCTGTTGTAAATCTATCTGCTTTTTATATTCAATACATGATCTGAATCTTTGTACAAAATTGGTGGCTTGACACAACCTATGAATATCAGATGTGACCTGTCCAGAAAAATTACAGTTACTATATTTCTTAGAGTGGAGGGAAAGTTCCTGCACTGGTATTGTTTTAACAGAATTTCTTCACTCATAGTTTTATTTGTTGTATTAGATATGAAATATAAATGTGCAACCCAAAACTGAAGGGAACTCACTCACTAACCCAATTGAATGGCCAGGGTCCAATTTCAATCCAGCCAATACCAGAAATAAATGCCATCACATAGCAGGACATTTATCGTATAGTAATACTTTACAGTTAAACTGTGGCTTTCTGTCTCTTTCTCTCTCTCTCTCTCTCTCTCACACACACACACACATACACTTCCTTTTTCTTTTATCTGCACAAAGGTTACTACTAAAATAGAACCACATAGTGTATAGAAAAGAATTATGGTCTAATCTGATGAATAATTTTGTTTTCTCTTACAAAACAAAGTAGACTCCCTCATTTTTAGGTAACCCTTTTATTCATCCAATTCATCAAATCACCAGGTTCTCCATTTAGTGATTGGCGCAATGCATTTGATGCTTGCAGGGCTATTTGAACTGACTATTTTGTATAAACTGCTGTGTATACTTTTTGAAAGCTACAATGGAGTTGTTTTTATTATCTTTCAGTGTAAATGGAACCACTCTTCTTGTCTATTTATATATTTAACACTTGATTTAGTAATATTCATTGCTAAATATAGAATATATCATTTTGAAAGAGTTTCAGAAAGAAAGTCAGGAGTGCAGACTTTGAGCTACATGTGTTCAATCCTGTTGCACTTAATTAAAATTTTACTGTACAGGTTGGAAGTGCTGGTCAAAGAAAAGATCAGTAGTTCATTAAACCTGCCCCATACTCAAGATGACGAGTGTATTATGACAAGGCAGTCTGTTCCATCCACCGCAAACCATACCAGTTCATTGCCCCCCTTCACCAACCATGCAAGTGACAAAACCGTAGGGGTTCATAAAGGGAAACATATACTCTGGAAAATTCCATCTGTTCCACTCAGGAGATCAAAATCAAAAGGTCATACACACCATCCATTTTCTGAAAAGATGCTTAACTTCTGTAGCATGTGATCTGTGTTTCCATTGAAAACCAGCCTAACTCCTTTTCAGATGCGTGCAGAGTATCAGTGCTCTTTGCACACGCCAACAATGTATTCCAGAAGTTTACTGCTCTGGAAAAAGATTATCCACTTAATGGATGGAATTTTCCAATCTGGGACTAAGTCTCATGGCAGGAGGCAGGTGGGGGAGGGATGGGAGATCGGGAGTGTCTCTGACTGCGGGGGGCAATGGAAAACCACACCACATCTTTGGTAATTAATTATCAATGGGTTTTGCATTGTCTTCTGTGATGGGGTGGACTTGATTACACATGCCCGAGCATCATATCTGGATACCATATTTAAAAGGCACTCAACATCACTGATCCACTGCTGAATAAAGAAGATAGACCTCATGAAGAAAGAAAATGGATCTCCAGGAACACTACGTGGCTGGAAAGTGGACCTCTTCGATGACACTGAAGCCAGATATCCATCAGATAGAAGCTCCCACATCTACAGCTGTGGCAACCCAGGGCCACTGGCTGCCTCCACCACAGGCTCCAGAGGCAGCTCCCAGCCTTCTTCAGGTAAGTCCCAACTTCCCCATGCCATGTTGGTCCAGACGTGCTCTGGACTGGCGTATTTTCCTGCTGGCGTCAGAGGGAATTGGGCATGGTGGGGCGAGGTTCTTCATTGCATTGCATTAGCGGGATGCAAAGTGGTTTTACGGCGGTCTCCAGTAAGATTCCTGATCTTCCATGGTGAGCAGCATCGGAGGAGCCTGCTGTGACTTCATGCCACAGTGAAAACAAGTTTTCTGCTTCCCGGCAAATTCCAACCCCCACACAACTCTCTGCCATTAATCCTGCCAGTGGAGGCATGGGAGAATTCTGTCAAATATTTAGCCCACTCTGGCTGGCTTTAAGCTTGGCGTAATTCTCCTCATCTGTCAATCAGAAATAAGCCATCAATAGGTATCATATCCAGTTTTCATTAACTATGAACCATTATTTATATATATTTGTTTGGTTAGTCTCATTTTAAAACATCTCACTCTCTGTCTTGATGACGGAGTCTCCATTTGATTTGATGCACAAATCTCAGTTGTTATTGATGCATTAATGGGAAAATAAGCGAAGATTCATGCTCCAGTGGTGCTATCCCTACCTCTGAGTCAGAAACTCCAAGTTCAAACTCCACTTGAAGGTTTGATAGGCACAGAAGGTACAGTCATAGCATGGCTAAACAGGTTGATTAACAACCTGTAAATCCTTTCAATTTGCCTGGTGGCAGTTGGTAAGAGTGAGAGAGTTTCCTGGTCAGCCACACTGCAGAAGGCAACGGCGAACCACTGCAATACTTTGCCCAGGGTAATCATGGAGCAATCAAATGGGAATCACTGGTTGCCAATGCCCTCTTAGGACATGGTACCTGAAGGAGGAGAAGAAATGGGGAAACAACCCAAACCTAGGTGCACATACATCATCATCTGTTTCACACTGGAACCTTTCTGTCTTCTTCCGAAGTTGAACAATATGCCATCAGTATTTTGTCATCACATGAATATCAACGTTAGTTATTTCCTTCCTTTTCCTTATTTCCACACTGAATTGGCTTTCCAGACCCATTCATTAAGGACGGAAAGGAGACTTTGCTAACGGTTGCTCTTGGTGCCTTATACAGCTGCAATGAATTCAGATTGTTACACTCGTACATTCAATCATAAAACAGCAGAGTCAAAGTTTAAAATCAGCTTTATGGAAATTTATTTTAATCTTAGTGATCTATTCCTATCTAATTTCCAACTGTCCTCAATTTTCAGTATAGCAACCAAATTCCTCTCAGGAGATTAAAGCTGCCTTGCACAAAGCCTTGGAATAAAAAAGCACTGTTTCCTGAGGAAAACATATTCACTAAAACTACCTCTTTGGCCAAGCATTTGGCCACATATCCTAACATCACCTGATGTGAATTGGTGCCAGATCTTGCTGTAAAACATTGCTGTGAAGCACCTAGGAATGTTCTTTACATAATTACAAGTTGCCCTGATCATTTCATTCTCTTTTCTAGGGTGAAAGATATGTCGAAATGGCTTTCTCAGCGTAGTCTGCATAATGATTTCCATTATTTTTATTAATATTGTATTTGTGAAACATCAGCCTGCTGCAGTGATCCATTGATATAACTGTCTTATGAAAATATCTTACGAATTGTGATATAAAAGATTCCAATGTTGGGAAATTTATATCATCCAAAGTATTTTTAGATTTATCACAGTACTGTTGTATAATGAAAATGTATTTTTTTTAAAAAGATGATCGGGCATAATACACCGGCAATATCCAAGGGGGAAGGTTTAATATCTATCTGCAGGGAGAGAAAATTCCACAGCTGAGATCATTAATGTCCCCTGAACTCATTTTCTGGATAAAGAGCCAGTCAATCTTATCTTTTTGGAGATAACTGGAACATATACCCTGATATCTATTGCGGGCTGTCAAGCATATACTGTTTAAAATGTGTGGTAATAACAGTTATGAGATCTATACAGCTGATAAAAAGGAGTAAATTGCTTTCTCCAGCCCACTGAATCAAAAGAGTTAAAGGGATGATGTCCTCTTTTCTTGTCTAACGCAACCTTTTCACAATTATCAGAAATCTAATTCACACTGTGTCTACCTAACGTATCCCAGAGACATACTGAACAGTATTTCAAGCTGCAAATAAGCACCATCTCGCTTCTAGAACAATCATGCCTGTGGAATCTATTATTTGTATTAACCCATTAAGTGCTTTGGATTTTTTTTTAACCGTAAAGGCTCTTTGTGAATGCAAGATGTTGTTGTCAGGGAGATGGAGAAGAAAATAAATCGGGCAATCCGACTGCATATGTTTCTCGAGGTATATGAAAATGTTGTGACATGATAGCCAGAGGGTGCTGGGGTGAACTCATAGGACAGTCGATCTTAAAAGGCAAATTATTTTGTCCTTGATCAAGACCTTGGTCATAGAACATAGAAAAAATACAGCACAAACAGGCCCTTCAGCCCACAAGTTGCACCGGTCATGTCCCTACCTACCTAGGCTTAAATATAGGCTTACCTATAACCCTCAATCCTATTAAGTCCCATGTACTCATCCAGAAGTCTCTTAAAAGACCCTATCGAGTTTACCTCCACCACCACTGACGGCAGCCGATTCCACTCACCCACCACCCTCTGAGTGAAAAACTTACCCCTGACATCTCCTCTGTACCTACTCCCCAGCACCTTAAACCTGTGTCCTCTCGTAGCAGCCATTTCAGCCCTGGGAAAAAGCCTCAGAGAATCCACCCGATCTACACCTCTCAACATCTTATACACCTCTATCAGGTCACCTCTCATCCTTCGTCTCTCCAAGGAGAAAAGACCGAGCTCCCTCAACCTATCCTCATAAGGCATGTCAATCAATCCAGGCAACATCCTTGTAAATCTTCTCTGCACCCTTTCAATCATTTCCACATCCCTCCTGTAATGAGGCGACCACAACTGAGCATGCTTCACTTGGGAAAATTGTGTTGCATTTTGGTCCCCTCACATCGTGGATAATATTGAAACTTTGAAAAGATACTGCAAGGAATCATTATACTAATTCCCAGTATAAGTTATCAGGACAGGTTAAGAGAGTTTGGCTTCTATGCCTTTGAGGGACATCAACTTAGGGTGACCCGATCAAGGTTTCTAAGATATGAAGGGAATTGATTGTATTCCAGTTGACAGTTTATTACAATTAAATAGACCAGGGAGGATCTGGGAGTCACAATTCAAAGTTGTATGAGGTCAGATCTAGGTTAGATGTCAGGAGGTGCTTCTTCTCCCAGAGAAAAGCGAACCTAAACAGGCAGTCGGCTCCTCCAGTGGACAACAACTCAAAGAACAAAAGAACAAAGAACAAAGAAAACTACAGCACAGGAACGGGCCCTTCGGCCCTCCAAGCCTGCACCAACCATGCTGTCCAACTTAACTAAAACCTCCCCACCCTTCTGGGGACCATATCCCTCTATTCCCATCCTATTCATGTATTTGTCCAGACGCCCTTAAAACTCACTATCATATCTGCTTCCACCATCTCCCCCAGCAGCGAGTTCCAGGCACCCACCACCCTCTGTGTAAAAAACCTGCCTCGTACATCTCCTTTAAACCTTGCCCCTCGCACCTTAAACCTATGCCCCCTAGTAATTGACTCTTCCACCCTCGGAAAAAGCTTCTGACTATCTACTCTGTCCATGGCCCTCATAATCTTGTAGACTTCTGTCAGGTCACCCCTCAACCTCTGTCATTCCAGTGAGAACAAACCAAGTTTCTCCAACCTCTCCTCATAGCTAATGCCCTCCATATCAGGCAACATCCTGGTAAATCTTTTCTGTACCCTCTTCAAAATCTTCACATCCTTCTGGTCGTGTGGCGACTAGAATTGAACACTATATTCCAAGTGCGGCCTAACTCAGGTTCTATAAACATGACTTGCCAATTTTTGAACTCAATGCCTCGGCTGATGAAGGCAAGCATGCCATATGACTCCTTGACTACTTTCTCCACCTGCATTGCCACATTCAGTGATCTATGTACCTGTACACCCTGATCCCTCTGCCTATCAATACTCTTAAGGGTTCTGCCATTTACTGTATATTTCCTATCTGTATTAGATCTTCCAAAATGCATTACCTCACATTTGTGAATTCCTTCAAATGAGAGATTAACGTGTTTTTGGATAGGGTAGATATCAGCTCTTCTGAAAGGTATGCAGTTCAGGGAATTCAGGGTTGGAGTAATCTCCTGGAATAGTTGTCATCGGCCAGATGGAATTGGGAGGACTTTCCCAGATTTGTTTCCTCCTCAAGCAGGTCTGAGTTTTTAACTGGTTTTTCACCTATGGTGGGACCAAAGATGTGCGGGTTAGGTTGATTGGCTAGGTTAAACAAATTGCCCCTTAGAGTCTTGGGATGCGTAGGTTAAAGGGATTAGCGGGTAAAATATGTAGGGGTAGGGCCTGGGTGGGATTGTGGTCGGTGCAGACTCGATGGGCCGAATGGCCTCCTTCTGCACTGTAGGGTTTCTATGATTTCTATGATCTATGATGATCATGTTGCTTCAGGTGGTTTAAATTGCAAATATATTGTGAATGTCACAATTTTGTGGGGCCGAATGGCTGGATTAAAGGAACTTTACCTGTCCATGATTGTTTATATATTGTTATTGACTCCTGGCCCAGTAATGTTTCAATTTTAAAATTCTAATTCTTGTTTCCAGATTCCTCCGTGACCCGTCTCCTTCTGATCTCTGTAATTTGCCTTTGCCCCACCTGAACCCTCCAGGATCTCTGTGTTGCTGCAGTCCAGGCCTCTTCCACACCCTTGGTTTTTATCATTCCATTATTGATTCAGATATCTAGTCCCTAAGCTCTGAAATTACCTCCCTAAAGTTCTTGAAGATGCACCTCAAAACCTACCTGCTTGCAAAGTTTTTGGTCACCTGTTTTAAAGCTGTGAGACTCAGTATCAAATTTTGTATGATAATGTCCATATGAAGCAGCTTGGAATGTTTTGCTACCTCAATGACAGTGCGGCTGGGATTTTCCAGCCCTTCCAGCCGGCGGAATCGTCTGGTCCCACCTAAGGCAACACCCTCCCTGAGATGCATTTCCCGGAGGTGTGGCCAGCGAGCAATGCAAGTGGCATTGTCTGTGGTGGGATTGGGAGGCCCTGGAATGGCCAATGGCAAGCTGCAACCACCGCCCGAAAACCTACCGCGGGGTTATGGGGTGGAGGGAGGCAGGGGCAGAAAATTCCAGCCTATATAAATAGAAGCAAATGTAGGGTGGGGTTCTCTGATTTCATTCGCTCCTGCCACCACTTGCAAGCGAGAATGGAGGATATGGTGCTTAGACAAAATTCCGTTCTCTGCAGCGAGACTGGAGAATCTCAGCCACGGGAGAGGTTAAAGAATTCCGGCCGTAGTTAGTGTGATCGACGTCATTGCTAAATTTGAGAATCAGCTGGTTTAAATTTCTTTATACTTAACATTTCTCAGATGCTTTAGCACTTTATGAACCATTGTTATCATGCAATAATGGCTTATCAAAATTCACTATTTTCATGAAACAACACAGATTTTATAACGTAATCAAGTAAATCCTGGAAATGATTTCCACCAAATTTTGCTGATTTGAGCTTGAAATCAACCCTATTAAATCTCCCATTTCAAATTGTTTGGGACAGCTTTTAATTTCATTTAGCTAAGCCTGGAATTGTGTTTCTAAAACTTGCACCCAATGTAAAAAAAACTTCTTGATCTCAATTATTAAAAGAAGCATGTTGCTGTACTGGCTACCTCTGCAAAGTGGCCTCATTCTTCTTCCGAGAATTTGACATGCTGTGCGTTCAACCATTTTACTTCCTAGTTATACTGCAATTTTTTGATGTGTTGTTAAAAAAAAAATCATATCATATTACTGCAAATTCTCCAGCAGTTCGGGTAACTGTGGAAGTAAAAGCATGTTGTTGAACTCTGCCCATGCTTTCACTCTCTTCCCAACTTTCCCTTACGATAACCACATTGAAAGCAATACCTGATAGATTGATATCAGCATCTGGTGTTCTGATTCTAAAGGACATCAGCTATCATATTTTTTCTAATCTACACTGACATGTGGTTCCTTCATCCCCATGTATTTAGCACTATTTGCCACAGCGTGAAGTAAATGACAATTAAGTAACCCCTTTGAGAACAACTCCTTAATTAATTGACATAAGTGCTGAATGCAGTTTGCAGGTAAATCTGCAGAGTGTGCAATGCATTTGAATCAACAAACTGAAGGTTGGCGTCGGATTTTCACTCCCATTATGCAGAGCTGGGACAATTCCCAGCTCAGTGCCCCCTCCTCGGGAGAAACAACCCTGAATGGCCATATTTTTATTCCTGGGGAAGGTCAACTCCCTCCCCCCCACAATAAAAAAAACAATTTGGAGACTGACAGGGCTGCCAAGTACAAAAATGGGCTGATTAAAACGGTTGTCTCAGTGTTCTGGGACTTGGTCCCAGTTGTAATAAAAGTATTTAGGTTTTCTAGCACTGACTCCCTAACCCACTTCCCATGTCATCAATGCCAACTCATGCCTCCTCCCCTATGGCTGCTTAAAAGTCTGAGGTCACGGACCAACCGACTCAAGAACAGCTTCTTCCCTGCTGCCATAGTACGGTGGCACAGTGGTTAGCACTGCTGCCTCGCAGTGCCAGGGACCTGGGTTCGATTCCTGGCTCTGGTGACTTTGTGTGTGGAGTTTGCACATTCTCCCCGTGTCTGCGTGGGTTTTCTTCGGGTACTCCAGTTTCCTCCCACACTCCAAAGATGTGCGGATTAGGTGGATTGGCCGTGCTAAATTGTCCATTAGTGTTAGGAGGATTAGCAGGGTAAATAGATGGGGTTACAGGGATAGGGCCTGGGTGGGATTGTGGTCGGTGCAGGCTCAATGGGCTGAATGGCCTCTTTCTGTACTGTAGGCATTCTATGATTCTATATGCACAGCCTTTTGAACAGACCTACTTTGCGTTGAGTTGATCTTTCTCTACACCCTAGCTATGACTGTAACACTACACTCAGCACTCTCTCCTTTCCTTCTCTATGAACGGTATGCTTTGCCTATATAGAACACAAGAAACAATACTTTTCACTGCATGCTAATATATGTGACAATAATAAATCAAATCAAATCAAATCATGGCTACTCTTAAAATCATTAGTCATTCAATACTGGAAACGGACCTCGCTCCTGCATTGAGTTTGAAAGTGGTGCTGGATTTGGGTTTCCCCCATGTGAAAATGACATCCTGTCCCCTTTCTCGCCCCAGCTACAATAAGGTTTGTTGGAATTGGGGGTGAGACTTCTGGTGTTCCAGTGTTCCAGCTCCATTTTGCATAAGGTGCGGAGTCGTTGGGCCTCTGCGAAAATCTGGGCGCTGGTGTCAACATCTAATCATTCTAATTCAAACACGGACATCAGTAAACCAGAGTTTCCTTCCTGCTCCTGAACAATCAGCTGTCCATTAATACTGAACTGTGACATAGAGGTGAAAAGTTACTAAGATATCCCTATACTAAGCAGCAGCTCTTGGTAGAGATTTGTAGGCAAAATACTATTTTTCACCTGTTTAAAAATCATGATTTTCTGAAGAAAAGCCAGGAGTTTATCATTGATTTAATAGTCGGAATATTTTCACTTGTGATTGTTATGGGTCAGGTTCGAAACTCCAAAGTACTTTATGGAGACCGCCCGAACCATAGGTTTTGCAGCTTGAATTTGGCTAGGATGAGCATGCTATGTTTTACTTCAGGTATGACTCAACAACCCACCAGAGAGCTTTTATCAAACAAAGTTTATTTAAGAATATAGTTAAACTGTGTAGAAAGAAAATTAGCTGTACCTTCTATCAATTACAAACAAAAAAAAAGAAAGAAAACAACCACAATATCCACAACTATAATGTATTAGCCCTTAATTGAATATTAAAGCTGTTCCAACAAATCAAAACCTTTCATGGACAAAACCATTTTCACAGGTTTAACATAGCATTGATTAAAATCTCACTTGACTGGAATTGAGTCTTTTAGAAACCTGCACATTCCTTCTGGAAGGCAAAGCGTTGCCTTGAAATAACCAGCAGAATTTCCAAAATAGAACAGGGAGACAGGGCGGGCAGGGCTGGCAGAACCTAATTCTCCGTTGGCCTTGAAGCGCGATAAATCACACGGGAGGCAGGATGTACCCGGGAAAAAAAGGCTTTTATTGCCAACAATAACAGAGCTACTATATACAATATACAATCCCAGACTAAAGGGTCACCAGGCAGAGCAGTGACCTTTATACCTCTCCCAGGAGGCGGAGCCAACTGGGGTGTACCATAGGACTATATTAACAGGTAGAACAGCCCAACCCTAACCCCAACAGTAACATATCTACAGACTCATAGTACTGGCCAGACCATGGCTCAGCACTCCTGGTGGTAACCAACAATGGTTCACCACATTCACCCCTCCTTTGAAAACAAAGGCCGGCGGGGTACAAAACACAGAACAATTTGTTCATCTGTCTATAAGTTCAAACAGTCTGGGGGACCGCACCGTCACTGTGACCTCCTCAACACCGGCGATGACACCGGTTCAGGCAATCGCGGTGGCGTTCTCTCCAAGGCGGTGTCCAGCGACTCCTCCAGTTCCTCACGGGCTGGTAGACCACGAGGTGGTGACAATCCGCTGAACTCGGGCATGCCTTGAAGTGGCGACCATCTCCTGGACTCAGGCAAGCTGTACACGGGAGAAAGAGGGTTAAGTGGTGGTCCCGATACTGCCCGCGCCGTGTCAGGAGGGGAGATAATGGTTGGGGGGTCCCTAACTGGGGGTGTGAGAGCGACGGGGGTTTCCAAGCCCCCTGCTGGCGCCAGATCTCGAATCGAGACCGTGTCCTCTCGTCCGTCAGGATATGCCACGTAGGCATACTGAGGGTTGGCGTGGAGGAGATGGACCTGTTCAACCAAAGGGTCGGACTTGCGGGTCCTAACATGCCGCCGCAGGAGGACAGATCCTGAGTACGTCAACCAAGACGGTAATGAGGTCCCAGAGGAAGACTTCCTAGGGAATGAAAACATTCTCTCATGAGGAGTAGCATTGGTTGCCGTACACAGGAGTGAGCGTATGGAGTGGAGCGCATCAGGGAGTACCTCTTGCCAACGGGAGACTGGAAGACCTTTAGACCTCAACGCCAGTAAGACAGCCTTCCAGACTGTAGCATTCTCTCGTTCAACCTGTCCGTTACCCCTTGGGTTGTAGCTCGTGGTTCTACTAGAGGCAATCCCATATGAGAGCAGTTATTGCCTCAAGTCATCGCTCATGAACGACGAGCCCCTATCGCTGTGGATATAACAGGGGTAACCGAATAGGGTGAAAAGATCACGAAATGCCTTGATAACCGTGGCAGCGGTCATATCAGAACAGGGAATGACAAAAGGGAATCGTGAGTACTCATCAATCACATTGAGGAAGTACACGTTCCGATCTGTCGAGGGAAGGGGGCCCTTAAAGTCCACACTCAGTCTTTCGAAGGGACGAGTGGCCTTAATGAGGTGTGCCCTGTCAGGTTGGTAGAAGTGCGGTTTGCATTCCACGCATACCCGGCAGCTTCTGGTTATGGACCTGACATCCTCCACTGAGTAGGGTAGATTCTGGGCCTTTATGAAGTGGAAGAGCCGAGTGACCCCCGGATGGCAGAGGTCATTGTGGAGAGCCTGTAATCGATTCTCCTGCACACTAGCGCATGTTCCACGTGACAGGGCATCCGAGGGCTCGTTGAGCTTCCCTGGACGGTACATGATTGTAGGTGGAGAGTTCGATTCTCCACCTCAAAATTTTATCATTCTTGATCTTACCCCGTAACGTGTTGTTGAACATGAACGCCACGGACTGCTGGTCCGTGAGCAGAGTGAACCATTTTCCCGCCAAGTAATGGCGCCAATGCCGAACGGCCTCCACAATGGCCTGGGCCTCCTTTTCCACCGCCGAATGTCGAATTTCAGGGTCTTGGAGGGTGCGAGAGAAAAAGGCGACGGGCCTGCCCACCTGGTTAAGTGTGGCGGCCAGGGCAAAATCAGATGCATCACTCTCCACCTGGAAGGGGATGGACTCATCGATAGCGTGCATTGTGGCTTTCGCGATGTCGGCTTTTATTCTTGCAAAGGCTAAGCGAGCCTCTGTTGTTAGGGGAAAGGAGGTAGACTTGATGAGCGGACGGGCTTTGTCCGCGTAATTGGGAACCCACTGTGCATAGTATGAGAAGAAGCCTAAACATCTTCTCAGTGCTTTGATGCTAGTGGGCAGGGGGAGTTCGAGGAGGGGACTCAAACGGTCTGGATCAGGGCCAAGGACCCCGTTTTCCACCACATTTCCGAGGATAGCTAGGCGGCGCGTGCGAAATACACACTTCTCCCTGTTGTAGGTCAGATTCAGGCGAGATGCAGTGCGTAAGAATCTAAGAAGGTTGGCATCGTGGTCCTGCTGGTCATGGCTGCAGATGGTGACGTTATCCAGGTACGGGAAGGTAGCCTGCAGCCCGTTCTGGTCCACCATTTGGTCCATAGCACGCTGGAAGACCGAGACCCCATTCGTGACACCAAAAGGAACCCTTAAAAAATGGTACAGGCGACCATCCACCTCAAAGGCCGTGTATTGTCGGTCCTCTGGGCGAATGGGGAGCTGGTGGTAAGCAGATTTTAAGTCGATGGTGGAGAACACCCGGTACTGCGCAATCTGGTTGACCATGTCAGATATGCGCGGGAGGGGATACGCATCCAGCTGCGTGTATCTGTTAATGGTCTGACTATAGTCTATGACCATCTGGGGTTTGTTCCCATTCTTAACCACCACGACTTGCGCTCTCCAAGGACTAGCGCTAGGTTGGATGATCCCTTCCTTGAGGAGCCGCTGAACTTCAGATCGAATGAAGATCCGATCCTCAGCGCTGTAATGCCTGCTCTTTGTTACGATGGGCTTGCAGCCTGGCACGAGATTCTGGAATAGGGAGGGTGTGGTAATCCTGAGCGTTGAGAGACTACATGTGGAGCGCGTTGGGCAATTTTGAAGCTGCGGGTCTCCCACTGAAAGCGGAGGGAGTGGCCCATCGTACTGCAGGGTTACACTCTTCAGGTGGACCATAAAATCTAGTCCTAGGAATATCGGCGCGCAAAGGTGCGGTAACACAAGGAGCCTGAAGTTCTCGCAAACCGTGCCCTGCACCGTCAGATTGACCACGCAACTCCCTAGCATGGTGACAGACTGGGACCTGGACGCCATCGAAATTGTCTGCTTGACAGTCCGAATCTGGAGACCACACCGCTTCACGGTGTCAGGGTGAATGAAGCTCTCCGTGCTCCCGCTGTCAAACAAACAATAAATCTGGCGTCTGTTTACCTGTATGTCCATCATGGACTTGTCGAGTCTGTGAGGCTTGGCCTGGTCCAGGATGATCGACGCCACCATTGGTTCGTGGGTGCAACTGCAGGCAGCTGAGATGGTTGATGACGACCCCTGCTGGTCATTCGCGGTCGGTGCCGACCAAAATGGCTGCCCCCATAGGTCGCACGTGGACGATGGGGCCAAAATCTGCGGCCCCTGCAGGTCGCACGTGTCTTGCGACTCCGTCGTTCGGAATGGCGACGTCCTGGAATCGCATGTGGCAGAAGATCTTGAAGACGCAGAAGACAAGGAGGCCGACTCCGGGAAGTCACACGCCGCACTGCTGTTTTTGGATGGAGGTTTGGACCGGCATACTTTGGAATAATGCCCCTTTTTGCCGCAGGCGAAAATCACACGGGAGGCAGGATGTACCCGGGAAATAAAGGCTTTTATTGCCAACAATAACAGAGCTACTATATACAATATACAATCCCAGACTAAAGGGTCACCAGGCAGAGCAGTGACCTTAATACCTCTCCCAGGAGGCGGAGCCAACTGGGGTGTACCATAGGACTATATTAACAGGTAGAACAGCCCAACCCTAACCCCAACAGTAACATATCTACAGACTCATAGTACTGGCCAGACCATGGCTCAGCACTCCTGGTGGTAACCAACAATGGTTCACCACAGGCCTCGGGCGGGATTTTACGAACCTCGCCCGAGCGAGGTCGTAAAATACCGGCCAGAGACTTCAGCTTCTTTTTTGCTTGCCGCCCCTGCTAAAACTAAAAACTAAACTACAGCCTCAGAACTCTCAAAACTGAAACCTTAAATTCACTGTAAAGTTAAAGTTTATTTATTAGTCACAAATAGGCTTACATTAACAGTGCAATGAAGCTACTGTGAAAATCCCCTGGTCGCCACACTCTGGCACCTGTTCGGGTACACTGAGGGAGAATTTAGCATGGCTAATGCACCTAACCAGCCCGTCTTTCAGGCTGTGGGAGGAAACCTGAGCACCTGGAATAAGCCCACACAGACACGGGGAGAATGTGCAAACTCCGCACAGACAGTGACCCAAGCCGGGAATCAAACCCAGATTCCTGGCGCTGTGAGATAGCAGTGCTAACCACTGTGCCACCGTGCCACCCAATCGAAAGGAAAAAAAACTGTCCAACAACACATGACCTTTTCTCCTCACAATGCAGGATAGTAAAACTAATCCCACAGTAAACACAAACAACCTCCACTTAAGCTATTGAAGTAGCAATAAAAGGACTAATCGTAGTCAGCCCGGCAACAACAATGACATCACTGAAGCTGTGACAGCTGCAGAAATCATGTTTTTAAAAAAACCTTTCTCAAAAGTACACTAACATCACAGTGATATTTGCAGCTGCTGGAGAGGTCATGATTGTAAAATCTGCATTTATATGCCACAGAGTTTGGTTCAATTTGTCACAGAAATTTGCTTTGAAGGGCTGTGAAATTTTGGGGGCCCAACTGTCAGATAAAACTGAGGAAACGTAGAAAACAATCATAACTTTTGGTATCCCTTTGAGATATTTTTCAATAGTAACAGATAAGGGGTGAATTAAAAACACTCATTTTTCACCATAAACCATTTTTCACCATAAACAGGTGAATTAGGCGCACACCCCTAAATGCAGCATTCTGTGCTGGCCATGTGCAGTTAGATGTGTTTATTGCTCCTATTATTATATTGCTGTTCCAAATGTCGAAACAGTTTGGAGATCCAAAAGAAATGAGCTCAATCACTAAAAGGCTCAGCACTGAAGCGTGGGCTTGCCAAAGAGTCTCACTTAAAAACGCACCAGATTTCCCTTCAGGGGAAGGTTTTGACATGCTCAAAATAAATACCACAAATAATTCCCCTTTTACCATTTGATTCTGTGTCAAAATCTCTTGCTGTAAATAGGGCCTCTCATTTCTGGAATCATCTTAGTTCATCCCTGCTAAAGTAGGTCATCCAAAAACTGGACAAAACTGCAGCCTATGCAGCGTGCTTAGCATTATCACTGCCTTTCCTAATAAAGTATCAGGGACTTGGCTCAGGCAGAAGGTGAGATCAGTACAAACGGGGGAAGAAGAATACTGGTTTTAACTGTCTTTGCCTATTGGGTAGAGATTAGTGCATTTACCCAGAAAACAACCAGGGTAGACCTGATACTTGCATTTTTACCCTTTGCAACAAAAAACCTATTAAATAAAAGGTGCAAGTTCCGTAAAATTTGTGAGTCTTGCTTTCTGGGTGCACCTCAACAAAGTGCCATGGGATATTTGCTTCTGTGCTGAAAGTGCTATATAAATGCAATTTCTCATTGTTGTATTCTTTCCTCCTGGTTAAAAGATAACAAATATCAGATAAAATGTATATCCCTATTATAAACAGAAAACTAACAGATCAACACTGTGGCACCTGCTCCATGACAGGCACAAGTTCCAAATGATTTGCACTGTTTTAATGCAGTTCGATATTTTAACAGCCATGTCAAACCACGCTGATGAACATTTAAATTTGAATTCCCACATTTCTGTGGCTCCAATAAAATAATTAATTGCAAACATATGTTTACAGTGAGGATAAGCTTTTGCTATGAATATAAGCAACAATAGTCAATTCTGAACATCATCCTCTATTCATTCTCAGGGTGCGCACATCACTGTCAAAATGAACATTTATCGCCCATCCCTTATTACACTGTGGTGGAGGGCTTTCTTAAACACCTATATAATGATTTGATATAACTGAGTGGTCTTGGGGGCAGGGTAGATGTGGGAAGGGATCAACAACATTGCTGTCGGACCAGAGACACACATAGAACAGACTTGGTAAGCACAATAGGTTTCCTTCACTTCATAACCCACATTGTTTACTCACTGACTAGGCACTTTGATTGAGTGGTATGTCTTTTAAAGAATGAATGTCCTTTGCAGTGCTTCTAGTTCCTAAATTTAGTGTTGTGGACTCTTGAACTCTGAAGGTGTTTTTACAACAGCTGCCATTATGGATTCCAGGAATGATCGTATTGTCAGCTGAGAAACATGTCAAAAATGAATCTCTGCCTCTCTGCAGCTCTAAAAAGAGGTGAAAATTGCAACAATAAAGTTCCATGGCTATCATACTTGAATGAACTATGTTGCTGACGCAGGCAACAATTACATTGGGATGATAGGGCAATTTTAATGGTGCCCGGTGGTTGGGTTAAAGGCAGAAATGTCTATAAAATTGTAAAGGTGCCTTTCCCGCTACCTATCCACCTGCCTCTTACCGGATTTCCTCATTTACTATAAAACATGAGCTATAAGCTCATGTTATAGGGGGTAACATATTGGCAAGGACAGAAAATTGATAGGCTGACAGGAAGCAGAAAGTAGGCATAAATGGGTATTTTTCAGGTTGGCAAAATGTACCGAGTGGTGTGCCACAGGTTTCAGTGCTGGGACTTCAAGGGCAGGATTTTATGGTCTCGCTCATCCTGAAACCGTAAAATCCCGCCCGTGGTTAACAGACCTTCCCATCGTCTGCCCTTTGCCCACTCCAATTCCTGTGGCGGGTCTGGTGGTAAAATTTCAGCCCAAGTGTTTATGATTCATATGAATGATTTGGATGCAGGGATTGAAGGGATGGTTGCCAAATTTGCTGATGACACAAAGATAAGTTGTGAAGAGGATATAAAGAGGCGAGAAAAAGATATGCCTTGGTGAAGTAAGTGGGCAAAAATTTGGCAAATGGAGTACACTGTGGACAAATGTGAAATTGTCCATTTTGACAGGAATTAAAAAAAGCATATTATATAAATGGTGAGAGATTGCAGAGTTCTGAGTTGCAGATGGATCTGGGCGTCCTAGTGCATGAATTATATTAGTATGCATACAGCATGCAATTAGGAAAACTCTCAGAATGTTATCATTTATTGCAAGGGGAATTGAATACAAAAGTAGAGAATTATGCTTCAGGTGTACAGGGTACTAGTGAGACCAAATTTGGAGTACTGTGTATAGTATTGGTCTCCTTATTTAAGGAAGGATGTAAATGCATTGGAAGCAGTTGGGAGCATTGGAAGAATTGGAAGGTTTACCGGACTAATACCTGGAATAGTTGGGTTCTCTTATGAAGAAAGGAGCAAAGGTTAGTCAAGCTAGACTTGGACCTGGAGTTTAGAAAAGTAAGAGGCAACTTGCTTGAAACATATAGGCTGCAATTCTCCAACATCATATACCCCGCCATCACTGCCAGCAAGAATATAGAATTTGGCATTCAGTTAAAACTCCATTTACTGCAGCAGGACTGGAGCTGCGCTTGAGGTCGGAGAATTACAGCCATAAGATCCTGAGGGGTCTTGACAGGGTGGATGTAGAGACAATGTTTTCTGTTGTAGGAGAAACTAAGGGACCGATTCTCCCAAAAAAATTCTAAGTGCTGAATTGGCGGGAAAGACGGTGCAAATCACTATTGTTTTTTCAGTACAACTTCAGACTCGAATCTCCCACACTCTGTGACCTCTGCAGTGCACAATCGTGAATATCATTAAAAGCTCAGGGATGGGGCCGACTCACACCAGAAAGCCTGAAATCAGCGGGATGAGTGAAAACCCACGCATGTGCACATCTCTGGGAGATCGCTGAAAAGACCTCCCAGCATCAAGATCACTGCCCTTCACCCCGCACAGACATCGCTGGCCTCATCGCTGGCCCCCACAATCCCCACACAGACATCACTGGCCACATCACTGCCCGCCACCACCCGCTCCCCCGCCCCATACAGACATCATTGGCCACATTGCTGCCCCCACATATCTGGATAATGCAGGCACCCATCTCTCCATCCCATGAACATACAGTCCTCACTGCTGCCCTGTAGAGAACTTGCACTGTGCTGACATGCACACCCCCAGCTTATGAGCATTCCCTCTATTGAATGGGAGCCCTGAGTACTGCACCCCCACTGGACACAGCAGCTTACTGAGTAGGAGCCCTGAGTATTGCCCTCCACCCCCACCGGACACAGTCACTTATTGATTAGAAACCCTGATTGTTGCACCCACCCTGGACACAGCAGCTTATTGAATGGCAACCAATCAGCACCCCGAGGGATGCATGAGGAATTGTTGCCATCCGGTCCTTGACTGGCCACACTCACTGCACCTGCACTCCCCCAGTAAGCCAGAGCTGTATATAAGCTGCAGGAATGGACACACAGCCAGTCACGCCAAGATGTCTTCCAGGAAACCAGCCCCAAGATTCGCCGAGGCCGACCAGGACCGCCTGCTTGATGCTGTGGCGGAGAGGCTTCACCAAATCTTCACCCACGAGGGTCCTTGCCCAAGGGGTGCAGCCGCCACGGCATTGTGGGAGGAGGTGGCAGAAGCGGTGAATGCCAGGAGCCTGACACCGCGCTCTAGCCGGCAGTGTCAGAAAAAACTGTACGACCTTCTTCGAGCAGCAAGGGTGAGTGAGCATCCCAGGTGGAACCCCGCACATGCTTGGCACGGATCTCAAACCATGCTTAGACACCTGAAGAACATGCAATAAAGCCCCCTTCCCACAGGAACAGAATATAACCCTTTCCCCTCACCCCTCAATGAGCACCCTTCAGTGATGACCCTTTCCCGAAACTGCCAGCACAATGCCTGAGACACAGGCACACATTGCACACCATGCACTTCAATATATTAATGCTTGCTATCCACCTTTTGTTCCCATAGGAGAAAAGCATACTTAACCACCGTGAGATGGCACAGACTGATGTTGATGTGCCTGATCTGCGGCTGCTGACCAGCCTTGAACAGTCTGCCATGGAGCTGGCAGGGCGTGATGGTGCATCCAGTTGACTGACAACCATGTCAGCGTCCAGCACGCAAGTGAGCCTAAGTCCTCCTCGAAGTAAGTACGATGCTGTGTAGAATGGTTTACCTCCCTTCCCCTAATGGGTGTTCCTTATTGCAGCTCTGGACCCAGAGGAACCCGGCCACCCCTGCTGCTCTGGAGCAAACTCCCCACGACCTCCTGGATGACACCTTGGAGGGAGGCTCTGAAGAATCTTCCGAGGGCAGCACCACTGAAGCGGCACCGGCATCTACCACACAACCCACCAACACAGAGACAATCACCACGGTGGGTACCTTTAGTGTTGAGACTTCTGGGTAGCTAACTGGTGAGCACATCACAGACACTGATGCACATCGGGTGGAGGCGGGCACATCCGAGAGCTCGGGCACATGGCAGTCTGCCGGAGATGAGGATTTAGCTGTCCCCAAGCCAAATGCCGGGCCTCGGGGTGTGTTCATCCCAAAGCTGGTGAAGATGCATCAGGAAACCCGGGGAGTTGTGGAAGGACTGTCAGCAACCATGCTGCAACTGCAAGGCTGTTTAGGGGAGTCCAGCAGAGTGCTGTTGCAGGAGGTGGTGCTGACACAGCGTGAGGCCCAGGTCAACACTACAAGGGTGGCGACCGCAGTGGAAAGTCTGGCTCAGGGGTCTGTCCTCATGGGCGACAGGGTCCAGGCCATCCTGGAGACACAGTGGGCCACGGGCGAGTGTGTTTCCGGCATCCAGGAGGCACATCGTTCCACGGCCATGGGTGTCAGGGGCATGTGGGAGACACTGCTAGCCATGGCTGGGACTCTCGCTGGCATTCTGGAGACACAACAGGCCGTGGCTGTGATCCTCAACAACTTAGCCCAGGCTCAGAGGGCTACTGCTGAGGGGCTCCAGAGCCTGGCTCGCTCACTGAATGCTGTAGCGGAGGTGCTCCAGAGTTGGCCTAATCTCAGAGAGCCAGGGCTGAGGGATCACAGATCATGTGGCAGATGCATCTGGGCCTCCAGGACTGGCAGAACCAGGTGAAGCTGGGGCTTCTGGAGCTCAGTCCAGCTACCCTGGTATCCCATGGAGTGTCCCTGGGGCCTCTACGAACCCCAAGGGAGTAGGAAGGGCTCAAGCCCATGCCGGGGCCTTCCAGCCAGGAGATCCCAGATGTCCCGAAACCTTCCGATTCCCCGCTCCCTCACACTGGGGCCAGAACCAGCTAGATGAACATGGTGGCACCAAAACAGTGTCATCCACAGGTCAGCCGGAGTCCTACTGGTCCCGGCCACCTAGGGGATGTCTGCCAAGGGCATCACAGGCAACAGGACGTGCAACACAACTGGACATCTCCACCTCTGATGTGCATCCTGGGGTAGCAGCTAGAAGAAGCAGTAGGCCACACAAAGTTAGAAAGGTCATCAGTAGTCACGGTTTATTCGTCGCTAATGTTAAGAACAAAATAAACTTTTCTTTGCACCTCACAGCTGTGACTAATGTGTGTCTGATTCTATCCCCCCTCCCCAACAGAGCTGAGTGGCCCCCATTCCCATGGGGGTGCTGTTTGTTGTGCCTTGCGAGACTCAGACACGTGTTACAGAGTGCTTGCCCTACCTTCCTCCACATCCACCAGACCCTTGGTGTAAGTGCCCCCCCCCCCCCCCCCCCCGCGCGGATTGCCTAAAAAACATGTGTCCCCAACTCTTGCAGCTACGTGAGCCAGGGTGGCAGCGTGCATTTGGAGAACAGGTAGGAGTCAGACTTGAGTGGTACCAGGTGCAGGATCCCAGTGTGTACAACAGCGAGTCGTCATCATCATCCAGCCTTCAACAAAGACTCGTAACCATTGCCAACACAGGCCCAAGAACAGGCTTGGATGTTTCTGGGGGATACGGTGGTGGAATGAGAGAGGTTGGGGAAGGGTGATGTGGTTTGAGGGCCCAGTTTGGTTTGGAGGAGGAATGGTGGCTGCACTTACTCCTGGGTTGTGGTGGACGTGTGGTGGTTGCAACCCCCTCACTGCACAGCACCAGCTAGGTGAAGCGGGCTGCAATCAAGGTGTCCCTCGCTGCCCTTCCCTGCCCGACACCTGCAATCCCCGCCCACCCTCTTCCCTCTGGCTCCTCGTCCCGCAGGACATCCACCTCACCCCCTCGCCGCTGCTCCTCCTCCTCCTGCTCCTGCTGGTCTCCCTGCTGCTGGACGATGTTGTGCAGAACGCAGCACACAATTATAATGCACGCACAGGACCAGACTGGAGGATCCCCCCAAGTGGTCCAAGCAGTGGAACCACATCTTCAGCAGGCCGATACACCACTCTACGAAGGACCGGATGGCTGCATGGGCCTTGTTGTAGCTGGTCTCCGCCTCAGTCTCGGGCCTCCACGTCATCAGTCATGACCTTAGCGGGTTTCCTTTGTCGCCCAGTAGCCATTCCAGGAGACTGGGCTGGTCTTCAAAGAGCCCAGCGATGTCCGTCTGCCTGAGGACAAAGTTGTCATGGACACGCCCTGGATGGCATGCATCAACCTGCATGATCCTCGTTAGATGGTCACAGACAAGGGAGTGGAACCATTTTTGGTTTACAAATTGATGTGGTGCTGCATGTGGGGCCCGCAACGTGATGTATGTCCCGTCCACTGCTCCCTGACATGGGAATCCAAGCAATGGAACGAAGCCTACAGCCGGGGCCTCCTGCTGTGCACGGCCCCACATCAAAGTTCATGTACTGCACTGCCCGGGCATATAGGGCATTTGTAACCTGCCGCACACATCTGTGCATGGAGGCCTGGTAGATCCCAACAAGGTCACCTCTGGGTGCCTGAAATGACCCAGATGCAAAACAAATCAGGGCAGCCATCACCTTAATGTCCACAGGGAGCGAGTGGCCGCCCCTCCCTTGAGGTGCCAGGTGTGCAAGCACCTCACAAAGGTACCACATCATGCTCTTGAAGAGCTGCAGCCGGCAACAGCACATCTCCTCCCAGAGGGCCTCGAATGAATTGTGGGGCCTGTACCTCCTTGCCCTCAGCACCCTCAGCCTTCTGTGCACCCTCTCAGGAGCCTGCTCACCCACCTCCTGGCCCTCAGCGGCAGCCCCCTGCCCTCCTTCCTGAGGGACTGGCAGTGGCTGCTCTTGCTGTGGTCTCTCCACACCCGCCACCTCCTGAGCCGCCCCCTCCTCCTCCTCCGCTGCCACCATAATGGCCAGCCGTAAATCGATCAGACAAAGATCCATCTGCACAGCGGGGTTTGGAAAAAGCAAAGCATGACAGATTAATATCATTGGCTGCGTAGACCCAGCACCACTCCAATCCCTCACTTGGGACAGGACCCCCACTTGTGGGAGCTGGCAACACCACACAATCCATGGTGCCCATGCGAGGCCTGATTAGGGTTGTGTGAGATTTCCATCATGACAAATGCTGGCACAGATTATGCAGGTCGGTGAACAGCCATGGGTAATGTGCACCCTTGAGCCATTGCCATGTGTGCAACTGCAGCATCCGTTACAGGCATGTGTTGCTGGTCCGTGTCACAGGGCAGGGACAGACTACAAATCAGCACCAGATGTGTGCCCAGTGACAGCAGATTCCATGCAGTCCATGTCTGAACCTCTGCACCCCGGCCTGGAGCAGCAGCTGCTTCATCTGGTTAGGCCTCAGTCAGCACATGGTGCACTCCTCCCCCACCCCGGAACACCAGCACTCAGTTCAGTCCCTGACCACACCCCTGCACTGCACAGTGTCTTGAAGGGGAAGTCTGAGCAGGATTCCTTTAGGGACCCTTCCCCACAGAGTTTTGAGAAAATAGAAAGCCCCCCCCCCCCACCCCCATCCACCCAAGGTATCACTGGTCCACTGGTCAGCACCTGAAGAGAGCCAGGAGGAAGCCAGGAGTGTGGGAGATTCGAGTCTGAACTCCCACTGAAAAAACAATCGCGATTTAGACCATTTTTCCTGTCAAGTCAGCAGTTAGAATTTTTTTGGGGAGAATCAGGCCCACAATCTGATTTATTATTGTTACATGTATTAACATACAGTGAAAAGTATTGTTTCTTGCCTGCTATACAGAACAAAAGCATACCATTCGTAGAGAAGGAAATGAGAGAGTGCAGAATGTCGTGTTACAGTCATAGCTAGGGTGTAGAGAAATATCAACTTAATGCAAGGTAAATCCATTCAAAAGTCTGACAGCAGCAGAGAAGAAGCTGTTCTTGAGTCAGTTGGTATGTGACCTCAGACTTTTGCATCTTTTTCCCGAAGGAAGAAGGTGGAAGAGAGAATGTCCGGGATGCGTGGGGTCCTTAATTATGCTGGCAGCGAGAGGTGTAGACAGAGTCAACGGATGGGATGCTGGTTTGCGTGATCTAATCTTAGTTCTCCTTCCATCTTGGTAAATCTTCTTTGCACTTACTACAGTACATTTATATCCTTATTATACTTTTGAGCCCAGGCTCAATTGAAGCATGAATACTTGGTCAAATAGCCTGTTTCTGTGTTGTTTATTCTCTGTGATTCAACGTAGACTCTTGAGGGTTTTTTTTACATAATTAACATCATTTAAAATTGTAAGATAGAACAGCACAGAAAGAGGCTATCAAGTCTGTGGTGGTTCTTTCAAAGTGCAGTCTGGTATATTTGCTACTTTTGAATTCTATGATCCTAATAATAAACTCCAGTGCTCTGTTAACATCTTTAATTGTTTTGTTGACATGTGATGCTGGTGTTAATGATTTGTTTGCCTGTTTCCCTCGATCTCTTTGCTTATCTTCGCAATTCAGTTTCTCATTTCCTGTGGTGTCTGTGATGTTTCTGCCTTTCCTGATGAAGTACATTATCTCACATTATCAATGTTAAAGTTCGTTTGTCACATTGCTGCCCAGTCTTCAAGTTTCTGCCTTCTAAAATTATGTTGCATTCTGCCTCAGTGTTAGCTAGAACCCCAACTCGATATACTTTGCAAATGTTGATAGTTACTTATTCCTAAATCCAAATCATTGAAAATTATGCACAATAGGGCCCCCAACACTGACTCTTACCGATTTCTACCTCCCTCCAATCTTAAATTAGGTGTTTGGCTGTGGCTTAGTCTCACCTCTGAATCACAAGGTTCTGCGTTCATGTACTACTCCAGGACATGAAGACAAAAGCCAAGACTAATACTCCATTGCAGTACTGAGGGAATGTTGCACTGACAGTGGTGCAGTCTTTCATGAGATGTCAAACTGACATCTCATGACATCTCTGCTTGCTCAGGGGGTGGATATACAAGATCCCCTGGCACTTTTATGAAGTGGAACAGGGAGGTTATCTCCAGTTTACTGATCAATATTTATCCCTCAATCAACATCATAAAAACAGATTATCTGATCATTATCACATTGCTATTTGTAGAAGCTTGCTGTGCACTTGGCTGCTTCATTTCCTACATTACAACAGTAGATATGTTTCAAAAGTAGTTCACAGGCTGTAAAACATTTTGTAAGTGTTTGTGAAAAACACTATTTAAATGCAAGTCAGTCTTTTTATGTTGTTTCTCAAAGTAGCTACTTTTTACCTTTAGTCTTTGCTTCCTATTTCATTTTAGCAAATGTTCTATCCATTCAGCCATCGATCTCATGACTGGGTACAGTAAGAAGTCTCACAACACCAGGTTAAAGTCCAACAGGTTTATTTAGTAGCATGAGCTTCCGGAGCGCTGCCCCTTCGTCAGGTGAGTAAAGGAGCAGAACTCCAAAAGCTCATGCTACCAAATAAACCTGTTGGACTTTAACCTGGTGTTGTGAGACTTCTTACTGTGCCTACCCCAGTCCAACACCGGCATCTCCACATCATATCTCATGATTGCACATGCCTAATTTTGTCATGAGCCTTTTATGCAGTACCTCGTTGATTGATTTGTGATGACTTCATGGCCTATATCTCCCTAACACAATACGAATATTGACATCTTCCCCATCATTGGCTATGTATCTACCAATTGAAGTATGTACTTTACTCACAGTCACTCAGTTAGGATGTTCTTATTTTTAAAATTGGTTGGCTTCACAGGGCGGCCCCGGTGGCACAGTGGTTAGCACTGTTACATCACAATGCCAGGGACCCAGATTCGATTCCTGGCTCGGGTCACTGTTTGTGCAGAGTCTTCACGTTCTCCCCATGTCTGCATGAGTTTCCTCTGGGTGCTCTGGTTTCCTCCCACAAGTCCTAAAGAAATGCCGGTTAGGTGCATTGGCCATGCCAAATTGCCCCTCAGTGTACCCGAACAGGCACCGGAGTGTGGCGACTGGGGGATTTCCACAGTAACTTCATTACAGTGTTAATGTAAGCCTACTTGTAACGCAAATAAATAAACTTCAAATTGCATCAATTGAGAGACACATTTCCCTGTCAGCTTCATGGAAATGGAAAATGTGAACAATCAACAGTATGAAAAGTTCTCGAAAGGACAGATAGTTCCAGTCTTCCATTTACAACAGAAACACGATTGAAGTCTGACCAAAATCTTACATTGCAACTCTGATGGCCTTCTAGGTTAAGTACCAAAGCCTTTGAATTGTTCTGCATGCTTCAAATGATTCATTAATGCCCTTTTTCAGGCAGGATGTCATTCTGAACATTAAGGAAGCTTAAATGCAGAATATTATTAAAACTGTAATGGCTTGTGAATAACTTGATGGATTTCTTTCGCACTACCATGAATGAATGAGTTTTGATTCTCTTTGCAGAGATGACTCCAGGATTGTATTAATTCGCATACTATTAATTTTACGGTTCTTTCAGTTAGCCTTGTTTACTTATGATTTCACTATATATATAAATTCCTCAGTGAACTCTTTATATATTTCTGTAATGAGTTTACAACCAGGCAAGTAGCTCCATAGAATTCATTTTAACAACGCCCTGCTATTCTCCCTTGATATGACTCAATGAATTTGGAGGCAATTTATGTGATAGCTTTCAAAGTGCATCCGAGTAGTGAGACGTTGTGTAAGTACAATAAAAAATAAAATGAGATCATTTTGGACAACCAATGACGCATTTCAGAGTTATCTCAAAAGTGATCAAAGAATCAAGAAAACCCAAATCATGTTAAAGGAAACTGGTTTAATAACCAGAAGTTAAACATCAATAGCATGTGTTGTTGCCTGTTCTATTTGTGTTTAACCTTGATTATAACATTGTATGTAACTGCAGTGTCACCTTCAATTGGGACTGTTGACTATATCAGTTTTGAAATAATGAACATAGATGGCCAATTTTAAGCAGCAGTGAAGGACAGGCAGGCAGGCAGCAGGTACAGGGTACCTGCTGCCCAACTGTTCTTCTCAACATCAGCTGGGCATCCTATAGATTTCCAGCAGTGAACCAGGCAGGTATGTGTTATATTTTATGTGGCCGGCATCTGGAATTATTAAAAGAGACTTCAAACTTTGGTAGGGACAAGTAATTTATTGATATTTATTGATAAGAGAATCTTGGTACAGGAGTTGCAACCCATGGCTGCCCTGGAGCAGGATCTCCAGTCGTTACTACAGAGCTGCTCGATCATTTTGCCTGAAAGAGGACTCCACCCTCTGGTGTGTTCAGTCATTCTCAGTTTCCACTGGCTCCTCGATTCAGGTGACTCACTTTTGTTGTACTGTCTTAATGAAACAGACACCACATATATATCAGTGTGCTATTGCAATTTACCAGTCTTGGGAGAAGGTAGGAATTCAGTTGAGTTAGCCGATGGTTGAAACATGGGGAAAGGGGTGGATCCACTTCCATTGTGGAAGTGCTGGAAAGAGTGCAGAGGAGATTTACCAGGATGCTGCCTGGTTTGGAGGGTAGGTCTTATGAGGAAAGATTGAGGGAGCTAGGGCTGTTCTCTTTGGAGCGGAGGAGGCTGAGGAGAGACTTAATAGAGGTTTATAAAATGATGAAGGGGATAGATAGAGTGAACGTTCAAAGACTATTTCCTCGGGTGGATGGAGCTATTACAAGGGGGCATAACTACAGGGTGCATGGTGGGAGATATAGGAAGGATATCAGAGGTAGGTTCTTTACGCAGAGAGTGGTTGGGGTGTGGAATGAACTGCCTGCAGTGATAGTAGAGTCAGACACTTTAGGAACATTTAAGCGGTTATTGGATAGGCACATGGAGCACACCAGGATGATAGGGAGTGGGATAGCTTGATCTTGGTTTCAGATAAAGCTCGGCACAACATCGTGGGCCGAAGGAACTGTTCTGTGCTGTACTGTTCTATGTTCTATGTTTTATTCCCCCAAATAGTTCATAAATAAGAGGAGTCAATATTAGCACCATAGCAAGGTACTGAGCAGGATTTTACAGCCTCGCTTGAGCAAGACCCAGAAATTCCAGCCCAAGGTCAACAGACATTTCCGCTGTCCACACCTCATCAGTTCCAATTCCGTGGAGGAGGGGACGGTAGGATTCCAGTGATGCTCTCTGTCCTTGGTTATCAGATTATTAGCATGTCTATTTTTTGAAAATGTTACTACGATTAAAGAAACAATATAAATAATACACGAAACAAAAGTAATGTTTCTCCTTGTGAACACCCATGTTTTCTGTTGTAATATTTTGACACTAAAGTGCTATGGTGAATAATCTCACGAATTCCAACTCACTTCTGATGAGCAGTTTCTTTAGAAGCCACCTAGTATATGCCAGTACTGGTGATATTAAGTCAACAGTAAAATGCAAATCCAGCACTGTTTTTCAGCCATGCTCATGGAAATCTGGCTTTACCAGAAGCTTATTGCATAGGCTTGAAGCAGCAGTGCTAGGAAGGAGAGAGACCCTTTTTGGCTCTGTAGAAATTAACATCACCAAAAAGTGACTTATGGCACTGGAACAAGTAGCATTGGAGAGATATGATTTGAGTGGAACATCCTGCCTAATCGAGTTAGGCAGGGTGTGCTCAAGTGAAAACCTTTTTTACAGTAGGTTCTATCCTATTCACCTCAAAGTAGTCAGGAAAGCATACACATATCTGCATGCACATATGTGTCTTGAGCAGTGTCTTTCTTGCATTGGAGCATTCAGATTGCCAAAAAAGACATCCAAATGCCATGACTGACATGATTCCCTTATCTTTGCGGATGAAAGGTTCAGGTATATCGAGTTAGGCACCTTCCAGAATTAGTGAAAAGCAACTGGAGTAGGTAAACTGCATCTGTATGTTTTAGTTGTATAGAGGCAACAAATTCATATATGTTTGGAAGGCGTGAATAGGATTCACTCTCAGGAAAGGGCGGCACGGTAGCACAGTGGTTAGCACTGCTGCTTCACAGCTCCAGGGTCCTGGGTTCGATTCCTGGCTCGGGTCACTGTCTGTGTGGAGTTTGCACATTCTCCTCGTGTCTGCGTGGGTTTCCTCCGGGTGCTCCGGTTTCCTCCCACAGTCCAAAGATGTGCGGGTTAGGTTGATTGGCCAGGTTAAAGAAATTGCCCCTTAGAGTCCTGGGATGCGTAGGTTAGAGGGATTAGTGGGTAAAATATGTGGGGGTAGAGCCTGGGTGGGATTGTGGTCGGTGCAGACTCGATGGGCCGAATGGCCTCCTTCTGCACTGTAGGGTTTCTATGATTTCTATGAGTGGAAATCAGGAGTACTCTCACTCAAAAGGCTGTGGATGCAGGGAGAAATTACATTTTGGAGACTGGTTTCAAGATTGATCAGTTTTTTGTTCAGTGAGGGTATCAAGGGATATGGAACAAATGTGGGCAAATGACATTGAAATACAGATCAACCTTGAATGGTAGAATAGACTTGAGATTCTGAATGGCCTCGTCCAGCTCCTGTGTTAATTCAGTGAAAGTAATAGAATTATAAATGAGCTCTTTTGTCAGAGGGATCTTCAGAAAGGTTTGGAGATGCTGAGTGAAGTTGTAAACACCCCAAATCCTCTCAAATATAACTGGAAAAGTAATCCTTTCAGTAGATCTTTTTAAACTGAAAATGCTGGGCCTTGTGTAAGATATATCTGCTTGTTCTGATTATGCACCAAAGTCCAGGTGTTCTGTGAAAGTCTGTGTTCAACATCTCTGGCAGCATGAATGATGTAGATAAAATGATTGAATGAGGCTTCAACATGTCAGGGGTCTGAAATGCTTCTTCTCCTGTTCCTTGTCATGCACTAGTGACTGCTAAGTTACTGTAAACCGTAGGTTAATGTCTTTAACAATAGAAATATTACGCAGTATGCAATGCTACATCACCATTTTGCACTGCTTTTTAACAACATAATAAAGGTTGCCACCAGAATTATCCAAGTACCTGCTTAATGTTTAATAATTAATAAAATTTTACTTCACAACGAAAGGCTTTGCCCCAATAGGTCTTTACATGTGAAGGAGGAAATTTTCCAGAAAACCATATTTGTATCATCAAACATATTTTTATTGGACTAATTGGCACCACTCATAACGGGCCAACAATGCAGAGGGGCACCCCCGGATGGATATTCGATCGGGTCTCCCCCTGCACAGCTGAGAGACTCACGAATTTCAGAAACTACGGAAGATCCCTAATCTGCCTAGCAACAGCACGTAGCTGCATTTTTAAACTGGCCAAGGCAGACATAAAAATCTGATAAACTAAGAGATAAGGATAAAAGGTTAAGAATGAAATACCCCAGACACCCAACAGGACAGGATGACATTAACACTCAATCTCACAAGCAGGAAACACAGACACGGAACAATAGGATCAATTTAAATAAGAGGACACATAGAGATGGTAATGGAAAACGCATTTAGACACCGGGGCAGGACCAAGTAATCCCATTAACACGAACACACACCATACAAATGCTAATCCATGAAACTTCCTAGGGACTTTTGAAACTGACAGACCACTTTATACATTGTGTAAAAAAAGGCATAATCAAATGTTCCCGCGCGAATTTTGGATCCCTATAAAGATCCAGAGCTGATGTGATTTAATTGAGATCAACGTGGCCAAGCCACTGTTTCTGAGCTGGCTACGGGGGTCTCCCTAGGATCCTAGTAATTGTACAATAAAGACACGCTTTGAACCTTGATTTGCGACTCAACTTCTATTCTGCACTGGTAAGGGATATTTCCCTACAACAAAATGGCGTAGTCACGGCAGGATTTGATATCTGACTTCTGACTGATGGCCACAGTTTGAAAGTCGGGATCAAATTTAAACGAATCTGATACAAATCCAGAGCAGTCAAAGGCGAGTGCAGGTCTCCGTTCAAAGTGAGGTACCTTTAAGGGTTAGGGTTTGTCTGTTTTAAGTATTGTTGTCTTGTAGAACTGTATAATCTTGCCTAAGTTTTTAAATTGAAACAGAAGTCCGCACTAAAGAGGTACAGGTCAGAACGACCGCGTGGAAGAAGGTAAGTAACTTTTAACTTTAATAGGAGTAAAGGACCAGAGGTAAAGATAACAGGTTTTGGGCTATTTGATAACAGGAATTAAGACTAATATAAAGATAAGTACCGCATGCAGAACTAATTGGTGTAACTAACCCAGGATTGTAAATGAAACCGCTGTCTGTGCCAAGGCAATAGGACAAGGGAGTGCTTGACTCAAGGTGCCCTACCCTAAACTGGACGTTAAGAGGAGAAATCTCCCACGCTAAGGTTGGGTTTTGAAGCGGGCGCTAAGAGGCACAGGCACTCAGGGTGCAAGGCACGGACAGTGTAAATCGGGTAACAACACTGACTCTGAAGGGACGAACAACCTCAGAGTCGATACAGTTACTAACTATAACAGGGGCTTTGATAACAGAATACATGTGTGTAAGTGTTGAGGAAAAGGGGACCCGATCCATCCTGACCAAGAGACACGACGACGGAGGATCCATTAGGGACCCGGGCGGAGTTTGATAACCTTGTTCGTCTGTAGGGAACACCACAGCCCATAGCAGGATACCCGGTTTTGGGGGGTAACGGATCAACCCTGCTAGTGGGGGTGGTGGCCGAGCGGGAGGCGTTGTACTTAGAGGGGCTGGGAACAGGGGCGGACAAACCCACTAAACAACCAGCACACATCCCAATAAGACAACACAAAATAGTCCAAGCGTGAGGTGTCAGGAATAGTTGGGGGAGCCCAGGGGAAAGAGACCCACTGGAACCTCACTACGAGGCCCTACAGCAATACAGACGGTGCTGGGGCAGTATCAGTGACAGGAGATAAGGGAGAGAGTTGAGGCACTTTTACTGTAGCAGCCAGCATACGGGGGTTGCAGGACTGCTAGACAGAAAAATGGCAGACCACGTTGTTAAGGGAGAAACTGCAGTAGCTCTCATTTTGAAGTATCTGTTAGCCAGAGAAGCGATTGTTGCAAAGATGAAACGGAACGGGTGGAACGCATCACAAACTTTAGAAGATCAAAGAAAGTGGGTAGACGGAGTTAAACGGGACAAAACAAAAGTAATGGGAGTAATATTAGTGACCCAGTTAGCTGGACTAATTGAGGAAGTAAATGCCTCAATGGAGGAGAGACACAAAGAGACAGAACAAATTAAAGTATTACAGGAGAGAGTGAGGGAATTAGAATACAGAAACCACACTGCGGAGATAACGCAGAGATCAGAGGAAACGGACCCTCGGCGCCCATACGAGTCAGTGCAGAAACATACAGCCACTCCAGCATCAAAAGAAAACATAGACAATTATAATCTAGCGCCAGTCACGAGAGGAGGGACGTTAGCACAACCAAAGGCAACCTATAAGCCTTTTACGCCAGGGGAAAGGCAGCAGATTATGGCATCCCTGGGGAAGTTAAAACCCAGAAGCGCAAACATGGAATTTTGGGGCGAATTAGATTCGCTCTGGGTAGGACACCAGTTACATTTAAGGGACATACACCAGCTGGTCAGGGCAGCCTGTCCAGCGGATAAATGGAGGTTGGTGGCAGGAGGGCCAGCGACCCAAGCAGCACAGGACTATAATGGAGGAAGGTGGACACATGCCGTTCCTACAACGGCTGAGATAGATGACCAGCAGGCACCCTTTACATTATTCAAGACCGAAGTCCAACGGGTCTTAGGGAACTCCCCCACTAATTGGAGCAGGATCACAAACACTAAACAAGGTCGGGGGGAAAATGCATCGGAATTTGGAGAGAGATTATTCCGGGTATATAGGGAATGTTCAGGACGAGACGACGCGGATAGGAGAGACAGGGCTTTTGTTCAGGCATTTAAGGACGGGCTCTCAGAGGCACACCAAGAGATCCTTAAGATGGGGGTGATAGCATCCCAAGACTATGACGAGCTAGTCGAGTGGGCTAGCGGGATAAGAGAAGAGAAGGCTGCCCAAACCAAGCCCAGACGAGAGAGAGTTGGAACCCCCCATAACGGAGATAGGGGAAGAACCGGGTTCAGCTGCTACACATGTGGCCAGCCAGGGCATACGGCTAGATTCTGCAGAGGGGCACCAGTCAAAGGGAAACCTGAGAATGGCGGGCCTCGCTGTGACCACTGCCACAAGGCAGGGCACACTGAGGCAACATGTTGGGGGAAGCATGGGAGACCCCAAGACAACTATGGAACAACCCCGGGGGCACCACATTCCCGGAATCCACCAGGGTGACTAGGAGAAACCTTAAGCCAGGGAGATGGGAGACGAGAGAGGATTAGTGTAGCCACGCCCACAGAAGACTGTGAATCCCGACAAAAGCCGGTGTCCGTCCACTCCACTTATCGGCCAACATTGGTCGAAATCTCACAACCCGTAGCTCCCATCCAAAACAGGAAAGAGGGGGAGAGAATATATGTAGATGCCTTGAAGGGGGCTGGGAGAGTGTTAAAACTGTTAAAGATTAAAGTGATAGGATTTCTTGAATTTACTTCTGTTTTGAGTTAATTACAGTTTGGAAGAAAGAAGAATAAAAGCGATTGTCTTAATCAATGTTCTGTATTCTCTTTGAATGTTTTACACTCATCCCAGTCTGAAATGATAAGTTTGAATGAAAAAGGATGTACTGTGGAATGACTTTTGGAAGCTTCCATGTGTGTATGTGTGTGTGTGTTTAAACAAAGTGGTTGCGTGGATGCTTTGTTGTTGTTTGTTTTAATGTTAAGAAAGGATTTAAACCTTGGAAGGAAGCATGTGCTCTTTCCTTTGTCTTGAAGTAGAAATTATAAGAGTTAGTTGAGGAGTTAAGAGAAGAAAATAAGTTATTTTGTGGAAAGGTAGAAAAGCAGGAACAAAAGACTGAGGTCTATGAATTAGTTTAAAGTATATCAAGTCAGTGAAATACAGTATTAATCGCAGAATATCGCGATTTGCGAACGTCAGATAGTTTAGTATTCTGAACTAGTTAAAATTATGTACTGCCGTCAGAATTTCATGAGCCATCAAGGTTCAAGGTTTGCCAAATATAAAAGCACTGCAAAGCTTAAAACCTAGCCAGTTAAGAAACCAAAATGTTCCTAATCAAATAACTGGTATGTATTGTACCTGCTTTGATTTTGATTCGGCGCCTGTTACTTTTCCTAGAGTGCGGGGGTTTCGATCTGGAGCTCAGTTTAAAAATAGAAACGGCTTGAATTAAAAGGGTTTGGATATCACGGGTACGATGTGTAAAGTGGTATGATACAACTGCCGCTTGATTATTTTTATTATACAGTATAGCACTGCCATATAGACACAAGAATAACATCAAATCCTGAAAAGCCTTAACCAACTTTGTATGATATATTCATATACTATATTGGGCATTGATAAAGACACGCTTTGAACCTTGATTTGCGACTCAACTTCTATTCTGCACTGGTAAGGGATATTTCCCTACAACACATGAAAGCGATGTGTATGCTCCACACAAGCCTCCCTCCACTGTACTTCATCTAAATCCATCTACATAATCCTCTGTAATAATGTAAAAGCAAATTACTGCGGATGCTGGAATCTGAAACAAAAACAGAAAATGCTGGAAAATCTCAGCAGGTCCGACAGCAACTGTGGAGAGAGAATAGAGCTAATGTTTCGAGTCTGGATGACCCTTCATCAGAGCTTTGTCAGAGCATAACCTATTCTCTTCTTCCTCATGTTTTTATCTGGTTGTCCTTTAATTTCTTGCAAAGATCTGTTCATCTATACCTTATTTTTCTCATGCCCCCACTCCTCGTGTACAGGTTATGCAGAAGCATTGTGTGCTGCAGTTGAATATTTAATCGCAGCTGACATACTAACAGCCAACCAAAGACTATTTTCTTAGTACAGTTGATAAACACCTGAATCCAGAAAACTGCACAGACTGATTGAAGCCTTGCTGCCTTTGAAATTGCAGATACTGCTCTGCATCGAAGTTACTGCCGTGGTCAAACAGGCCTCAGAAATCAAGCTAATGACTGTGGACCAAATACCTTTTCATTCCCATGGAACTTTTTCATTCCCTTGTTCACCTAGAATGCAACCTTCAATATAGAAGCTGAGAGCTGTTGTTAACTTAAGCAGAACTCATCATACACAAGGTGCCTCAGAAACTTCCTCCTTGTACAATTTTGGTATTTGAATGATTTGTCATTTTAGATGTAATGAGTAGCTCTTTGGTTGCTGCTTTTATAGAGTCATAGAATAGAATTATAAAATCCTTACAATGCAGAAGGGTCCATTCAGCCCATCGAGTCTGCATCAACTCTCTGACAGAGTATCTTAGTCAGACTCTCCAGCCCCCCGCCCCACCCCGCCCCACCCCTCCAGCCTCCCCCCCACTCTAATCCTGTAACCCTACACATTTATCATGGCTAATCAATCTAACCTACCATCCTGGGACACTGAGGAGCAATTTAGCATGGCCAAACCACCTAACTTGCGCATCTTTGGATGATAACCTCAGAAATAGATGGAATATGTGATCATGAGTGTCCTATGTGGGCTTTCTTTGTACACTTGCCTCTATCTCCTGCCAAGGCTGTACTAACTCTTCCATCGATGAAAATTAAAATTAGACAGGCAGAAGGCCCATGAGTCCAATTTTATAACTGGATTGCAAGATGTAAGTCCACCTCAATAACTGCAGGTCATACCATTCAACTGATGTCAATGCAGACTTCATTGCACCCATTGGAAAGCAGCATCAACTGTATTCAGAGTCACAAGCCAGCCTCTGAAATGTCTCTCTTAATTAAGGAGGGTTAATGAGATAGCAGAAAATTAACCCATGCCTCTTTTCCAAGTGGAAAACTAACGCTGCCAGGGCCTTTCTTCAAGTTTACATTTCTTTAAACATTGTGCTCTTAAGACCCTATCCAGGAAGCTTTTACTTAAACACAGAATAAGTTGCCCTTTGGACTGGAGCCTCAAGCAAAATTCCCCCCTGTATGGATGAAAACATTGATATGTTAGATATTGGGGATAAAATGTTCAGCGAAAACAGCTTCCAAACCAGGCCATCTATCCACCTTCCAGATTCCAATGAGAGTTATTAAAGTGGTAATTTAAGAGACGAGGTTGCTGGCGTGCAGCTTTATTGGAAGAAAGCAGATTCTAGGGAATTGACCCTATAGCAATAAGAACCATACCTTTGACCCTGCATGGTGTGGCTCGTATAGCATAATGCATTCTTTAAAGTTTGCAGCTGATGATCTACCATGGGGCAAAGCTGAATAGGTAATTCGTCAGCTAACAGACATAGACCAAGCACATTTGAGCATTTTAATGAGGCATAACAGACAGTTAAGTTCCCAAAGAATGCTCACTTTCACTCTAATGAGCAGAAATATGTCTAATTACAATGCTTCTTTAAAACTTCAGCCTATGACAATCCTTTAACAACATGCTCAATTTCTTTGTAATTAGTTTATGCTCATTGTAATAACCAACTACCATTTCTCATTTACACTCAAAGGACCACTATTCAGAAACATGTTTTTTGATGATGACACATCTCAGGATCAAATTACTCTGGAAACAATGATTAACTAGTTTATGGAACACTTTGAAAGAAATAGATACCATGAAATTCGATATTTATAAGGCCCAAATTTAATAGTGCCCTCAAAACTGGGTTGGGAGGTCCAGTTGGCAGCAGGTCAGCTTCCACAGGGCACAGATGTCAGCAACAATCTGACATGAACCTCCTGAGGCGTTGGTGCTCAGTTACATCGAGAAGTCAAGTTCCCTGCCTCTATATCCTGTGTTGAGAACATCATCCTGCGAACTGGAGCTCTGTGCTCATTCTCTCTGTGCTGTAGGGTGAAAGGCAGTTGAGGGGCAGGCTGCTGCTGGCCCTTCTAGTGCTGCTCCTGCTGCTCCTCTTGCTCATTGCCAGAGTGCTTAGTGTAAGCAGCTCCCATGGTGCTGTGAAAGCTGACAACAGGAACGTAACAGATGAAAGGGGAAAAAAACAATCTCCAAGGTAGCAGACCTAACCCTGGGATGGTTTCGAAATCACTTTCAAAGTAGTGAAAGCATATTCTCACAACAGGTCTTGGGAGCAAAAGTCTTTCACTGAGGCAAAGAAGCAGCTGTCAGTCTCAACATTTAAAGGAGTTCCAGTCTGATAATTGCTCAAATTCACCAATCCCCATTGTGCACCCGGTTTGTTCAATCTGGGGAGCATCCAGGAAGCCTTGGAACCCCATGCCCAGTTAAAAATGCCTTTTAATGTCTCCTTTTAGTATATTTTACTAGCAGGCCTGTACATCCAACAGGGGTCTCCTGCATGAAACCAAATGTGCATTTATTAACTTTGATAGTTGGTGAATTCCTGCCAACTTCCCAACACATCAGCATGTTTTCCCCGGGTCAGAAGAATGGAGTGAGGACCATTCCCAGCTTTTAAATCCAGTCAAGAGGAATGTTCCCAGGAAGTGGAGAGGGGGATTGGTGAAAATGTGAGTCATGGCGGGTAACTCCAAAGCAAGTTCGGAAGGCCTAACTTAGTGAACTGGCACTGTATACATGTTTTTTTTAAACAAACAATAGAACATGAAACAGCCCTCCAGCCCTTATTCCTTACATTCCTCTCCCTCACAAATATTGTGAGCTTGAGTTCCAGTAAGCGTGACAGTTCCAATGAGTATATGCATTTCTTATCCAGATTCATGTCTATCTGTAGCAATCCAAAGGGGAGTTTATCTATCCAAAAGAACAGCTGGCCTCTTCCAAAGGACACCTTATCTCTCCATAATGTGTCTCAGGACCATATCAGGCAGCACAGTGGCACAGTGGTTAGCACTGCTGCCTCACAGCGCCAGGCACCCAGGTTTGATTCCCGGCTTGGGTCACTGTCTGGGTGGAGTTTGCACGTTTTCCCCGTGTCTGCGTGGGTTTCCTCCGGGCGCTCCGGTTTCCTCCCACAGTCCAAAGATGTGCGGGTTAGGTGGATTGGCCATGCTAAAATTGCCCCTTAGTGTCAGGGGGACTAGCTAGGGTAAATTGCATTTGGCTATGGGATTGTGGTCGGTGCAGACTTGATAGGCCAAATGTCCTCCTTCTGCACTGTCGGATTCTATGATATCCAAAAGGGTACATTACCTCTCCAAAAGCATCATCCACCTATCTAAGCAACTCTGAAAAGTTTAGACCTGCTACAGGTCTCATCTGCATGCATCATGTTTTCCATTCCTGGCTGATGAAAATCTGACGTGACTGGAGGGTGCTGCTGTTTTATCTGGGCAGCTGCCTCTGTAAATCATGAATGTTCAACTTAGAACTCAGCCCATTCTCCCTCGACATGAACATTCTAGGAGCCACATTCAGAGGCTGGAATTCTGGATCCGGGCATCTGCAGCCATTTTCTAATGATAGAGAGGCTTTCTGTCTTTAAGGAAATTCAAGCCTATATATTCCCAAAATGAACCTGTGCTGTGTAAACTCAAAGATATACAGGATGTTTTCATCAATTCCTGCTAAATTACAGCAGAAAAGAATTTCAACAGAGTGGATATTCCTTTGTGTGAGTGAGTCTCCCTTGCACTTAATGGATGCAATAGTTACCGTATTAAACACAAATAATGCAAACGCAGCCAACATTGTGAAGCTCAGCGTAAGTTTCAAAAACAGATCTTATCTGCATGTTGCAGCACTTCAGATTTTTCAAAGTTTGAATTGGCTTCTTTTGTGGCTTTCACACAAATATACAAATTGGGAGCAGGAGTAAGGCACCTGGCCCCTCGAGCCTGCTCTTCATGGCTGATCTAATTGTGACCTTAACTTTGCATTCCACCTACTCCCGATAACCTTTAACTCCCTTGTTAACCAAGAATCTATCTATCTCTGCTTTAAAAATATTCAACAACCCTGCCTCAACTGCTCTCCAAGGAAGAGAGTTGCAAAGACTCATGACCACCTAAAAGAAACAGAATTTATTTTCATCTCCATCTTAAATGTGAGACCTCTTCTTGTTAAACTGTGTCTCTTAGTTCTACTCTATCTCATAAGGGGAAACAATCCTTGCAGCATCCACCCTGTAAAGTCCCTATGGTTATTTTTATTTCCCTATTTTACTTTCAATGATTTGTTTCAATCTAATCTATACATCAACATCATTTTACTGATTATCTTTTATATTATTTAAATGTTTCCTGTTCAACAATGTGATTGATTCTTAAATGTCCTCTGAAATGGACCAGCAACCACTCAGTTGTACTCAACCACTAAAAATGGAACAAAATGGAATGAAACACGACAGATCACTCGACATTGATCTAGGCACCGGAAACAACAATGGCAAACCCAACCCTGTTGACCCTGCAAAGTCCTCCTGACTAACATCTTGGGTATTATGCTAAAATTGGGAGACTGTCTCCCAGGCTTGTCAAGCAACAGCCTGATGTACTGATGTAGTCATACTCATGTAATCACACATTATAGATAATGTCCCAGACACCAGCACCACCATTCCTGGTGTCCTGTGTCACCGGCAGGACAACCCAGTAGAGGTGATGGCACAGAGGTATACAGTCAGAAGGGAGTTTCCCTGGGAATCTTCAACATTGAATTTGAACTTCATGAAGTCTCATGGCACCAGATCAAACATGGACAAGGAAATCTCCTGGTATTGCCCCCCTTCAAGTAATGAATCAGTACTCCTCCATGCTGAACACCACTTGGAGGAAGCAACAAGGGTGGGAAAGGCACAGAATGTACTCTGGGTGGGGACTTCAATGTCCATCACCAAGCATGACTTGGCAGTACCACCACAGACCAAGCTGGCAGGGTCCTAAAAGACATAACTGCCAGACTGGGACTGCAGCAGGTGGTGATGGAACCAACAGGAGAGAAAAACATACTCTACTTATCCTCAACAGTCCGCCTGCCACGGATGCATCTGTCCATGACAGTATCAGTAGGAGTGACCACCTCACAGTCCTTGAGGAGACGAAGGACCATCTTCATATTGAGGATAACTTCCATCATGTTGTGTGGCACTACTACTACACTAAATGGAATCGACTTCAAGCAGATCTCGCAGCTCAAAAGTGGGCATTCATGAGGCACTATGGGCTAGCAGCAGAATTGTACTCAGCCACAATCTGTAACCTCATAGCCTGGCATATCCCCTACTCTAACATTACCCCCAAGCCAGGGGTTCAACCCTGATTCAATGAAGCATGCAGGAGGGCATGCCAGCAGCTTACCTAAAAATGAGGTGTCAACCTGATGAAGCTACATTACAGTACTACTTGCGTGCCAAACAGCATAAGCAGCAAGTAATAAACAAAGCTAAGTGATCCCACAACCAATGGATCAGATCTAAGTTCTGCAGTCCTGCCATATCCTGCTGTGAATGGTGGTGCACAATTAAACAACTCACCCGAGGAGGAGGCTCCACAAATACCTTCATCCTCAATGATGGAGGAGCCCAGCATATCAGTACGAAAGATAAGACTGAAGCAATCGCAACAATCTTCAGCCGGAAGTGCTGAGTGGATGATCCCCAGAATCACAGATGTCAGCCTTCATACAATTTGATTCACTCCACATGATATCAAAAAACAGTTGAATGTATTGGATATTGCAAAATCTAGGGTACTAGCAACATTCCGATGATAGTACAATTGTGCTCCTAAACTTGCCGCGCCCCTAGCCAAGATCGTCCAGTACAGCCACAACACTAGCATCTCCCTGGCAATGTGGAAAATTACCCAGATATGTCCTGTAAACAAGAAACACGACAAATCCAACCCAGCCAATTACCACCTCATCAGTCTACTCTCGATCATCAGGAAAGTGATGGAAGAAGTTATCAACAGCTCTATCAAGCGACACTTACTCAGCAACAACCTGCTCATGGGCACTCAGTTTGGGTTCTGCCAGTGTCACGCAGCTCCTGACCTTATTACAGTGTTGGTTCAAACATGGACAAAAATGCCAGAAGTGGGGCGAGAGTGACTGACTTTGACATCAAGGCAGTATTTGACTGAGTATGGCATCAAAGAGCCCTAGCAAAACTGGAGTCAATGGGAATCGGGGGAAAGCCCTCCACTGATTGGAGTCATACCTGACACAAAGGAAGATGGTTGTGGTGATTGGAGGTCAATCATCTCAGCTCCAAGACATCACTGCAGGAGTTCCTCAGCATTGTGTCCTGGACCCAACCATTTTCAGCTGCTTCATCTTAAGGTCAGAAGTGAGGATGTTTGCTGATGACTGCATAATGTTCAGTATCATTTGTGACTCCTCAGATACTTAAGAAGTCCATGTTCGAATGCAGCTCGACCTGGACAATATCCAAGCTTGGGCTGACAAGTGGCAAGTAACATACACGCCACACAAGTGCGAGGCAATGACCATCTCCAACAAGAGAGGATCTAACCATCATCCTTTGACATTCAATGGCATTATCATCACTGAATCAACATCCTGGGGGTTACTATTGATCAGAAACTGAACTGGACTAGCCAAATAAATACTGTGGCTACCAGAGCAGATCATAGGCTAGGAATCCTAGTAACTCATCACCCGATTCCCCAGAGCCTATCCACCAACTGCAGTGCACTAGTCAGGAATTGTAATGGAATTTGCCTGGATGAGTGCAGTTCCAACATTCAGGAAGCATGACACCATCCAGGACAAAGGAGCCCGTTTGATTGCTACCTCTTCCACAAAACCTCAATCCCTCCACCACCAACTAACGGCGACAGATGTGTGTACTATCTACAGGATGCACTGCAGGAACTCACCAATATTCTTTAGATGTCATCTTCCAAACCCATGATCACTACCATCTGGAAGGACAAGAGCAGCAGATACTTGGGAACACTACCACCTGCTGGTACCCCTCTGAGTCACTTACCACCCTGACTGAGAAATATATCACCGTTCCTTCACTGTCGCTGAGTCAAAATCCTGGAACTGCCTCCCTAACAGCACTGTGGGTGTATCAATACTACATGGATTGCAGCAGTTCAAGAAGGCAACTCACCACCACTTATTCAAAGGCAACTAGGGATGGGCAATAAATGCTGGCCTAACCAGTGATGCTACGTCCCAGAAAATTAATTTTAACAATTAGCTTAGGGGTGGCATGGTGGCACAATGGTTAGCACTGCTGCCTCACAGCCCCAGGGGCCCGGGTTCGATTCTTGGCTTGGGTCACTGTCTGTGTGGAGTTTGCACATTCTCCTCGTGTCTGTGTGGGTTTCCTCCGGGTGCTCTAGTTACCCCCAACAATCCAAAGATGTGCAGGTTAGGTGAATTGGCCATGCTAAATTCTCCCTCAGTGTACCTGAACAGGCGCCGGACTGTGGCGACTAGGGGATTTTCACAGTAACTTCATTGCAGTGTTAATGCAAGCCTACTTGTGACTAATAAATAAACTTTTATTTTATGTCATTGCAGAGGTGCAAATGCAACTTATAGAAAGGACGGAACTTAGAACTATCATCATCACGAGAGAAAATATTCTGAGCAAACTATCGGGATTGAAGGCAGGCAAATCCCCAGAGCCTGATGCCTCACATCCTAGGGTCTTAAAGGAAGTGAAGTTGGAGACAGTGCATCCATTGGTAAAAGTATTCCAAATTCCCTGGCTGTGGGAGTAGTTTCCATGGATTGGAAAAATGCTAATGATACACCCTTATTCAAAAAGTGAGGCAGGCTGGAAACTATAGGCCAATTAGTTTAACATCTGTCACTGGGGAATTGTTTGAATGAATTATAAAGGAAGTAATAACAAGACATTTAGAAAGTCAAAATGCAATCCATCAGAGTCAGCATGGTTTGTGAAGGGTAAATCATGTTTGACTAATTAGCTTGAGCACTTCAAAGATGTAACAAGCAAGGTGGATAATGCTGGTCCTGCAGATGTATTATATCTGGACTTCCGGAAGGCATTTGATAAGATCGTATACAAAAGGTTAATACACAAGGTTAGGTCACACAGGATTAGGGTTAATCTATTAGCTTGGACAGAGGATTGGATAACCAACAGAAAGCGGAGTGTGAGGATAAATGGGTCTTTATTGGGTTGGCAAAATGTCACTAGTGGAGTGCCACAAGGTTCAGTCCTCGGTCCCCAACTACTTACAATCTATATTAATGACTTGGATGCAGGGAAAGTAGGTACCATAGCTAAATTTGCAGATGGCATGAAAATAAGAGGGATAGTAAGTTGTGACAATGAAATAAAAAAATTACAAATGGACAGGGCTCTAAATAGGGCTTTGAACTAAATAGTGGGGGGAGGGTTCAGTTGTATGGAGAATTAGACAAAGTTAAAGGAGAGGGTAGAAGTGCAGGTTAATGGAGCTGAGGGCTCAGGAGAAGTTAGTAAAGTTTCCAGAACATGTAATAGAACAGAGAGTATAGAAGGTGGCAGGAATCGAACCTCAGGCAGAGCAAAAAAGGTGACAAGTATGAGAAGGGAGGTGGTCAATGCAGGACTGAGGGTGTTGTACCTAAATGCGCACAGTATAGGGAACAAGGTAAATGAGCTTGTTGCACACATTGAAGTTGGCCGGTACGATGTTGTGGGCATCACAGAGATGTGGCTGCAGGGGGATCAGGGCTGGGATCTAAATATCCAAGGATATGTGTCCTATTGGAAGGACAGGCAGATGGGAAAAAGGGGTGGGGTTGCATTGTTAGCAAGGAATGAAGTTAAATCGATAGCAAGAAGCGATATAGGATCAGAAGGCATAGAATCCCTGTGAGTCGAGTTAAGGAATCGCAAAGGTAAGAAGACCCTGATGGGAGTTATGTACAGTAGTCAGGATGTGGAGCAGAAAATAAATCAGGAAATAGAAAAGGCATATAAAAAAGGCAACATTAAGATAATCTTGGGGAACTTCAATATGCAGGTGGACTGGGAAAATCAGATAGGTAGTGGATCCCAAGAAAAGGAATTTGTGGAATGTCTATGAGATGGTTTTTTGGAGCAGCTTGTGACAGAGCCGACTGGGGAACAAGCAATTCTGGATTTGGTAATGAGGCAGACTTGATTAGGGAACTTGAGGTGAAGGAACACTTTGGGGGCAGTGACCACAATATGATAGAATTTACCCTGCAGTTTGAGAGGGAGAAGCTGGAATCAGATGTAATGGTATTACAATTAAATAAAGGTAACGACAAAGACATGAGGGAGGAGCTGGCCAGAGTTGGTTAGAAAGGGAGCCTAGCAGGGAAGACAATGGAAGAGCAATGGCAGGAGTTTTTGAGAGTTATTTGGGCGGCACAACAGAAATTCATCCCAAGGAGGAGGAAACATGCTAAGGGGAGGACGAGGCATCCATGGCTGACAAGGGAAGTAAAGGACAGAACAAAAGCAAAAGAAAAAGCATACAAGTGGCAAGGATTAGTGGGAAGCCAGAGGATTGGGAAGCCTTTAAAAGTGAACAGAGGACAACTAAAAAAGCAATAAGGGGGGAGAAGATGAAATACGAGTGTAAGCTAGCTAGTAATATAAAAGAAGATAGGAAGAATTTTTTCAATATATAAAAGGTAAGAGAGAGGCAAAAATACCCATTGGACCACTGGAAAATGAGGCTGCAGAAGTAATAATAGGAAACAAAGAAATGGCAGAGGAACTGAATAGTTACTTTGCATCAGTCTTCATGGCGGAAGACGCCAGTGGGATGCTAGAACTCCAGGAGAGAGTCAGGGGGCACAGGCAAGTGTAGTGGCCATCACTAAGGAGAAGGTTCTGGGGAAACTGAAAAGGTCTGAATGTGGATAAATCACCTGGACCGAATGGACTAAACACCAGGGTTCTAAAAGAGATAGCTGAAGAAATTGTGGAGGCATTGGTGGTGATCTTTCAGGAATCACTGGAGGCAGGGAGGGTCCCAGAGCATTGGAAAGTAGCTAATGTAACACCACTGTTTAAGAAGGGAGGGAGGCAACGGACGGGAAATTATAGGCCGGTTAGCCTGACTTTGGTCATTGGCAAGACTTTAGAGTACATTATTGAAGATGAGATCGCAAAGTACTTGGAAATGCATGATAAAGTAGGACTGAGTCAGCACAGCTTTGTCAAGGGGAGGTCATGTCTGACAAATCTGTTAGAGTTCTTTGAGGAGGTAACAAGGAAGTTAGATAGAGAACCAGTGGACGTGATTTATTTAGATTTCCAGAAGGCCTTTGACAAGGTGCCACCTAGGAGACTGTTAAATACGTTAAGTGCCCATGGTGTCAAGGGTAAGATCCTGGCATGGATAGAGGATTGGTTGACTGGCAGAAGGCGAATAAAGGGGTCTTTCTCAGGATGGCAGCCGGTGACTAGTGGTGTGCCTCAGGGGTCAGTGCTGGGACCACAACTTTTCACAATATACATTAACGATTTGGAGGAAGGAACTGAAGGCACTGTTGCTAAGTTTGCAGATGATACAAAGATATATAGAGGGAGAGGTAGTATTGAGGAAGCAGGGGGGCTGCAGAAGGACTTGGACAGGTTCGGAGAGTGGGCAAAGAAGTGGCAGATGGAATATAATGTGGAAAAGTGAGGTTCTGACTATGGAAGGAGGAATGGAGACATAGACTATTTTCTAAATGGGAAAATGCTTGGGAAATCAGAAACACAAAGGGATTTGTGAGTCATTGTTCAAGATTCTCTGAAGGTTAACGTGCAGGTTCAGTCGACAATTAGGAAGGCAAATGCAATGTTAGCATTCATGTCGAGAGGGCTAGAATATAAGAGCAGGGATGTACTTCTGAGGCTGTTTAAGGCTCTGGTCAGACCCCATTTGGAGTATTGTGAGCAGTTTTGGGCCCCGTATCTAAGGAAGGATGTGCTGGCCTTGGAAAAGGTCTAGAGGAGGTTCACAAGAATGATCCCTGGAATGAAGAGCTTGTCGTATGAGGAATGGTTGAGGACTCTGGGTCTGTACTCGTTGGAGTTTAGAAGGATGAGGGGGGATCTTATTGGAACTTACAGGATACTGCGAGGCCTGGATAGAGTGGACGTGGAGAGGATGTTTCCACGAGTTGGAAAAACTAGAACCAGAGAGCACAACCTCAGGCTAAAGGGACAATCGTTTGAAACAGAGATGAGGAGGAATTTCTTCAGCCAGAGAGTGGAGAATCTGTGGAGCTTTTTGCCACAGAAAGCTGTGGAGGCCGGGTCATTGAGTGTCTTTAAGACAGAGAGGCGGCACGGTAGCACAGTGGTTAGCACTGCTGCTTCACATCTCCAGGGTCCTGGGTTCGATTCCCGGCTCGGGTCACTGTCTGTGTGGAGTTTGCACATTCTCCTCGTGTCTGCGTGGGTTTCCTCCGGGTGCTCCGGTTTCCTCCCACAGTCCAAAGATGTGCGGGTTAGGTTGATTGGCCAGGTTAAAAAAATTGCCCCTTAGAGTCCTGGGATGCGTAGGTTAGAGGGATTAGTGGGTAAAATATGTGGGGGTAGAGCCTGGGTGGGATTGTGGTCGGTGCAGACTCAATGGGCCGAATGGCCTCCTTCTGCACTGTACGGTTTCTATGATGATTTCTATGAGAGATAGATAGGTTCTTGATTAATAAGGGGGATCAGGGGTTATGGGGAAAAGCCAGGAGAATGGGGATGAGAAAAATATCAGCCATGATTGAATGGCGGAGCAGACTCGATGGGTCGAGTCATCTAATTCTACTCCTATGTCTCATGGTCTTATGGATATTGGAAAGGTTGAGTAGAGGAAAAATCAACAGATGGAGTTTATCATGGATAAATATCCATTTTGCTCAGAAAAATGCAAAGGCAAATTGTTACCTAAATGGAAAGAAACTTCAGAGTGCTTCAGTGGAGAGGGATCTGAATGCTCTTGTGCATGAATCTCAGAAAATAAGTAGGCAAGTACAGCAGGTAATAAGGAAGATAAATGGAATCTTGGCATTTATTGCTAAAGGAATAGATTATGAGAGTAGTGAAGTGTTGCTGCTACTGTGCAAAGCATTGGTGAGACCACACTTAGGATATTGCGTGCAGTTTTAGTCGTTTTATTTGAGGAGGAATATAGTTGCATTGGAAACAGTTCAGAGGAGGTTTGCTCGATTGATTCCAGAGATGAAGGGTTCGTCTTACGAAGAGTGATTGTGTAGTTTAGTCCTATACTCCCTGGAGTTTAGAAGAATGAAAAGAGATCTAATTGAGGTGTACAAGATGATAAGGGGGATTGATAAAGCAGACTTGGAGAGGATGTTCCCTCTTGTAGGGCAATCTGGAACAAATCATAGTTTTAGGACAAGGGGTTGCAGATTCAAAACAGATGTGGAGAAATTACTTCCCACAAAGAGTCATGAGTCTGTGGAATTCATGACCCCAGGGCATGAAGGATGTTGGGACTCTGAGTAAATTGAAGGAAGAGGTGGACAGATTTCAAATTAGTAAGGGTTGAAGGGCATGGTGAAGGGGCAGGTAAGTGGAGTTGAGGCCGAGATAAGATCAGCCATGATCGTATTAAATGGCAGAGCTAAATTGCCTGCTCCTCCTTTTAGTTCTTACATTTACCTACTACCTTTCCATGACTGATATGTCTGTTTATTCTCTCGACTGTTCCCACCCCGGTTCAGTTTTGCAACAGTACTGAAATGCTTGTCGAAGTGTCAGTTCAGTGAAGAGTACACAACAGGAATGTTTAACTTGTCTTCTCTCTGTGAGTTTCCAGTATTCTCACAGTATATTATTCTTCCCTATTTGCCTGGCTGCGAACAAATCTGAGCAAGATAGCACATTAATTAAACTGCAGTGAGCCATCCCATGTTGACTACATACTGATCAAAAAAGAATTGATTCAAATTCTAGGTACATCTGTTCATGTTGCACATTCCCAATGTTAATGATCAAATACAAAGGAACAGAACTTTTCAAATGTTGAGCTATATTTTTCTTTTGTCATTTATATCTGAGCAAATTTAATGTGAGGCATATCGCAATTTTGGTTGTAGACGCAACTCTTTCACTGGTATGTTAGACTTTCTTCTCGCTATTAATAGCTGATTCTAGTTTTTAATGCTGTAGTATTTAAAACTCCATTAGACTCATAATAAAGGTGATGAAAGTTGAAAATAGCGCTTGTTTGCAATTTTCAATGTCAAATGCAACCATGATCCACATGCAGCACTTTTCCCGAGTTCAGCTCGGACTTTAGAACAAGAGGACTATAAGCAGGATTTCACCTCCTCCCCCCCGCCCTCGACACCACCCCCTCCCTTCCGCCCTCCCCCCCCCCACCCCCCCACCCCACCCGTGAAACACCGTGGTGGGAGGTGGAGCGTCACTCAATGGCAATGGGACAGTGGGATCTTATGGTCCCTCCATTTTCATGATGTGGAGATGCCGGCGTTGGACTGGGGTAAACACAGTAAGAAGTTTAACAACACCAGGTTAAAGTCCAACAGGTTTATTTGGTAGCAAAAGCCACACAAGCTTTCGGAGCTCTAAGCCCCTTCTTCAGGTGAGTGGGAATTCTGTTCACAAACAGAGCATATAAAGACACAGACTCAATTTTCATTTCCCCTCCATTTTCAACAGGGTTTCCCGTTGAACACACCCTTTGCCGCAGGGAAACTCACAGCGGGATGCGCCATCGGTGGGACCATAACATCCCGCCGGTGGAAACGGCAGCAGGATTTCGGCATGTGCGTGGAATCTCCCCTCCCTCCCCCCACCCAGCCCCCCATTTTGCAGAGGTGGGAGGTGGCATGCACCTTGTCCAAATACATACAATGAGCAAGTTTTTGTTAATTCATTCACGGGGTGTGGGTGTCACTTGCAAAGCTAGCATTTATTTCCCATCTCTAGTTGCTGCAGAGAGGTTGATGGTGAGCGGCCTTCTTGACAACTGAGTGGCTTGTTAGACCATTTTGGAGTGTGGTTAAGAGTCAATCACACTGATGTGAGTCGGTAATCACACATAGGCTGGAAAATGGAGGTATATTTTAACTGCAGCAGGTGCTGGAATTCATTGCACAAGTGATTGTGATCTGGGAAATGCACAGGTATGACAGAACATGGATTAAATGAATTGCAACGTCCCCTGAATCAGCATTGGATGTTTGAGGGAGGTGGAGGGAAGAAGTAAGATCCTCTGTTCGAAGGGGCCAAAAGCCTCTCCAGGCAAACTCTGAGAAGGCAAGAAGAGCAGATAACTGTATAGGTTAGTGTAAAGAATGTCAGTATAAAGATACAGTGCTGAAAGAAGTTCAATAACCTCATAGGAATCGTCAAGGTTAGTTTAAATATCACATCCCAACAACTGCATTACCATAATCTCACAATGCTCAATGCACTACACCCCCACATCACTCACCTTCCAACACTCTCCATCAATCATCATTCATTGCTTCACCTCATTCTCACAGCACTGCTTTAAACCCCACGCTCATATCTCACAACTTGCACAAACTGTCAGCTATTCAACAATAAGAACATAATTAAATAAGAAATAGGAACAGGAGATTACCATACAATATTTATTTTATTCGTTCACGGGGTGTGGGCACTGTTGGCTGGGCCAGCATTTATTGTCCATCCCTGAAGGCAATTAAGAGCCAAACACATTGCTGTGGCTCTGGAGTGACATGTAGGCCAGGCCAGCTCAGGACAAAAGATTTCTTCCCTAAAGGACATTAGTGAACCAGATGGGTTTTTACGACAATTGACAATCTCAACATTTCCCTTGATTGGATACCCGGGTCCCCAGAGCATTTCCGTGGGTCTCCAGATTACTAATCCAGCGACAATGTCACCATGGCACTGCCTCACCACATATAATCCATAATTATGGTTTATTTTGGGCTTCAAAGTCACTTTCCCGCATACTCCCCATATACCACGATTCCACGAAAGACCTAACGATCTCTATCTTAACTTTAAATATATTCAATGACAACACATTTACAATCCTCTGGGGTAGAGAATTCCAAAGGTTCACAACCATTTGAGTGAAGAAATTTCAAATTTCAAAATAACCCTCATCTCAGCTCTAAGCGATTCCCTTGTTCTAGATTCCCCAACCAGGGAGACAAGGCCTCAGCAGATAACTTACTCTTTTTCCCAGTCATCAATATAGATTGTAAATAGCTGAGGCCCCAGCATTGATCCCTATGGCACTCCACTTATCACAGACTGCCAAATTGAAAATTACCCATTCATCCCATCTCTCCTTTTTCCTTTCATTAACTATTCCTATATCCATTCTAATATATCACATTCTGACCCCAAAAAACCTTCATGTTGCGCGCAAATCCACCAGGAACAAATGCAAGATGAGCAGTGTGCCTGCATTCAACGTACTACCAACCAGGATGGTTGAAGCGGAGGCTGAGCAGTAGTACCAATAAGAATTGGTTTGAACAGTAGCACTTTAACATTATTGCCTATCGACTGGTCATTCTAGGACCACTGTGATCCTTAAAATTGAGATCCTCCAAAAAAGGCACCAGGGATATGTGGACATTATCAAGTGCAAGGCAAGGCCCCAGTTCACAGTGTGGTGGCCAGCTATTTCAAAAGAAGTAGCAAACTGCCAGTTGTGTGCACTACACAAGCAGGACCAAAGGGAATCCTTAATCTCTACACAGATCTCAAGCAGGCCATGGAAGCAGTGGGGCATCAATTTATTAATCTTCCATGGCAGATCCTTCCTCATTGTGATGGATTACTTCCCCAGATTGAGTGAGGAGAAGCAATTGTACACAACAACGACAGAGGCGATGGTGAGAGCATTGAAGGAGATGTTTGTGAGTAATAGCATCCTGGCCAAATAGTATTGGATAATTGTCCACAAATTGCAAATGAACATTTCAACCAATTTGCCATCACTTAATGGCTTCCAGCACTGTACTCCCCAAGATACCCACAGTCAGTGAGGCAGGAAAAAGGATTCACACCATTAAAGCCTTCCTGAGAAAGAACAATGACCTTCCAACAGCACTGTTCGCCCATAGGTCCACGACCGTACAATGCAGCTTAGAGCCATTTGAAGTCCTGATGGGCAGAAATCTCCATACACAACTGCCAATCCTGCTAAAGAAACTAATACCAGGGTTGGCAGCCCAAGGTTACCAAAACTGTACACCAATACATATGACAATAATAAATTAAATCAAATCAAAAACATCCAAGTCATTGAGTGGTCCTACAAGCAGAATCAGGCTTCAGTCTACAACACAAGGTATCACATTAGATACCTACCACATTTCGACAAAGACAACAGAGTCTGGATTAAGAACATTGAGGCGGTGGGGCGGGGGGGGTTCTTTTCTCCAGAGGGATGAGGGCCAGCCACAGTTGCACCTTATCACTATTCTGGAGGGGTACAGTCAGGAGGCACAGGAGGAGACTCCTTCTCATCCCTCGAGGTGATCCTCCCACTATACATTGGAGAAAGATTAAAGAAGCTGGCAAAACACCACAACAACCACAGTCAAAGCAATATCCTATTCATCAAGACTTACCCAGTAGAACAGAGTCTATAAGTCCTCTACCTATTGTAAAGACAAGATCTGGAAGAATTATAATGACTCCAGACTCCCTGAACTGGTGCAGTAGAAGTGATGTAAGTATTTGTGGGTAAACAGGAATGCATTGTAAATATGTTAGTAAAAATTTGGGAGAGGTTCAGTTTAAGAGCCTGGCATAAAAATGGTTAATATGGGTCTTGGTAAGGTACTGCCCACACTGTGATGTATAGGAACACATGACCCAAGTCAAAAGGAAAGTCTTGTAATGGACAGGTAAGCATGGAAACCCCTAGCTTAGTCATTATACAGTGCATAAGTGCGATTAGTTAATAAACACTTGCTGTTAATCTATACAAGACTCAGAACCTCTTATTGAGACCGATTGAAGTATACATATCGTAGAACATTTAGTCCTCATCAGCCTGTCCACCATCATCTTCTTTCTTCTCTGTTGCCTGCTGCTGTGAGGGACCTGCATGAAGCGATTGTGCTGAAGGAAACAGTAATGCTAAGGTTGTACAAAGAACAAAGAACAGTACAGCACTGAAACAGGCCCTCCAGCACTCCAAACCTATGCCGATCACATTGTCACATCAAGACCAACTGCTTATATCCCTCTATTCCCCGTTTGTTCATACGCTGATCAAGATAAGTCTTAAATGTGGCTAACGTAACTGCCTCAACCACCTCACTTGGCAATGCATTCCAGGCCCCCACCACCTTCTGTGTAAAAAACTTCCCCCACATATCTCCACAGAACCTTCCCCCCTCCCCTTTTTTGAACTTGTGCCCCCTTGTAATTATTATTTCTGCCCTGGGAAAAAAGCTTCCAACTATTCACCCTATCTATACCTCTCATAATTTTATAAACTTCTATCAGGCCGCCTCTCAGCTTCCATCTTTCTAGGGAGAAGAATTCCAGTTTATTCAATCTCTCTTCATGGTTAATACCCTTCATACCAGGCAACATCCTGGTAAACCTTTTGTGCACTCTGTCCAAAGCTTCTATGTCCTTCTGGTAGTGTGGTGGCCAGAATTGGACACAGTATTCCAAATGTGGCCAAACCAATGTTTTATATAAATGTTACATAACTTGCCAAATTTTATACTCAATGTGCCATCCTATGAAGGCAAGCATGCCAAATGCTTTCTTCACCACCTTTTCCACCTGTGCTGCCACTTTTAAGGAGCTGTGGACCTGTACTCCCAAATCTCTCTGTGTGTCTATGCTCCTGATTGTTCTGCCATTTATTTTATAGTTCCCACCTGAACTGGATTTACCAAAATGCATCACCTCACATTTGTCCAGATTAAATTCCATCTGCCATTTCTCTGCCCAATTTTCCAGCCTATCTATACCCTACTATATTCTCTGACAATCTTCATCACTATCTGCAACTCCGCTTAGTATCATCTGCAAACTTGCTAATCAGACCAGCTATATTTTCTTCCAAGTCATTTTTATATATATTACAAACAGCAGAGGTTCCAGCACTGATCCCTTCGGAATACCACTAGTTACAAACCTCCATTCAGAAGAACACCTTTCCACCGCTACCCTCTGTATTCTATGGCCAAGCTAGTTCTGAATCCATCTAGTTAGTTCACCCTGATCTCATGAGATTTAATCTTTTGCACCAGCCTACCATGAGGGACCTTGTCAAATGCCTTACTAAAGTCCACGTAGACAACATCTACGGCCCTTCCCTCATCAATCATTTTTGTCACCTCCTCAAAAAAACTCAATTAAATTAGTGAGACATGACTTCCCACATACAAAACCATGCTATCTGTCACTAACGAGACCATTCAGTTCCAAATGTATATAGATCCTATTCCTAAGAATCTTCTCCAACAGTTTCACTGTGATGTCAAGCTCACTGGCCTATAATTATCCAGGTTATGCTTACTACCCTTCTTAAATAATGGGACAACATTGGCTATCCTCCAATCCTCACCAATGGCCAACAAAGCAACAAAGGTTTCTGTTAGATGCCCAGCAACTTCCTCTCTTGTCTCCTTCAGTAATCTGGGATAGATGCCATGTGGCCCAGGGGATTTTTCCACCTTGATGCTTTTTAATTCACCTAACACTTCCTCCCTCATAATGATGGCTTATTCTAAAGGGTTTACACACCCCTTCAAGACACCATCCATCGACGTGTTACTCTCCTTGGTGAATACCGGTGCAAAGTACTCATTAAGAATCTCACCCACTTCCTTTGGTCCTACACATAATTTCCGTCCTTTGTCCTTGAGTGGACCAACTCTTTCTCAAGCTACCCTCTTGTTCCTCACAGGGGTGGCGCTTCATAGGGATGCTAGACTATGCCAATCAATAACCTGGTGCCAGCAAGATACTGCTGACTTCAGCATTTCCCAAAACAAAAGCAAAATGTCTCTCCAAAGTCTGGCTTGCTTTGGGGCGGAGGCATTTAAATTAGTGAGGGGCAGCCTCCAATAGTGTGCATTAGTTTAATATTGTGTGTTAACTTCTTCAGCAAAGATCCTAAATAACTTAGGATGAGGTTGATCATTCAGGAATGTACGGCAAGTCTCACTGCGGGGTGAAGTGATAGATGTGGTAGCGTGAGGGTGTTAAAATGTAGGACCTGATTTTGGTATTAAATGAATCAATTGTTGTGCATTAGGGGAACTGTGCACCTACAGTGTAAGGTGCTCTTGGCCAGAGGGATTTGTGAATGGTTAGTCCTATAAGTTTTACTTTGAGATGTAGAAGATTTTCCTGATGCCCATGCAGGGTGGGAAAGGTGTGTTTCTCCACCTACACTGGTGAGGTTGTGAAGATTTTGTGTAGCATTGTTCTGCAGTCATAGGATCGAGTGAGTTGGCAGTCAGTGCCATCATCTCTCTCTGGGTGTCATGATTGAAAGAATTGTGTAAATTGGTGGCGACCATATCATCCAAGATGATTTGGGGAGTTCTGAATGAGTGAGATTATGTAGTCTTCACAGTTGGCTCGTTTCCATGCTCTGTTCCCCTCTGGGTAACGGTTGAATTTCATAGTTCTGTCCAAATGTAATAAAAGTATTACATGCAGCAAAGTAATTAGAGAGTGAAATTAAGGAGCCAAATATTGCTTCTGTATTACCATGATACAGAGTGATAAGTGCAGTTTAAAAGACGATATAGAAGTTTTCTTCTGGTGGATTTCACTAATTCTGAACCAGTTTTCCCACTCGTGCTTGCACCAATGTGCAAATGAGCATACCCAGGAAACCTTTGGGATACCTCCCACGAGAACCTAGTGTGGAAGGTAACAGGTTTTTTTTAAAATGTAAGATTGATGTAAATCACATTGAAGAAGTTGGAAGAAATTATTTGCTTTTGAAGTTGTAAAATTAGAATTAGGTTCCTTAAGATTTATGTAGCCTCCTGTATTGTGCATCTGAAACAGCACAGTGATTGTGGACACAATGCCAAATTGATCTGAAAATATGCATTTGATTATAGAGGGGTAAAATCAACTCCCATGTATTTATTAGCTTCTTCAGAACTAATCAGGTTAGGAAGCCCAATGGAGCACTAAAACAATGAAAACATTCTGATGAATACGTTAGTTGCAAATTGAAGAAGTAACTCCACTTACAAAAGTAAATGCACATAATTACTTCAGCACACTCAATTCAGATGTTAATCAGTGTGTCGAGTCCTGTGATATTGCATCAGCCGTGCTGGATAATCACTTCAAAGTGGTATTATAGGTTCTAAAATTGCTTTATTCGTGTCACCTGCATGGCAGAAGTCTTTGCAAAAAGCAGTGAGACCCGTCAAAGTAACTGTAGCATTAGTGAACAAGTTGAGTTTATTTGTTCCTATGCCGTACCGGAATTGTATATCAGACAAGCGAAAAAGCTACTCTGTAAATCATTGGTCAAATCACAAGGTAGGTTGATGCCATTTACCATTTGTGGGAACAGTGAGGAACCTAGCAAAATTGTGGGCTTTCTCTAGCAGTGTTAATGTAAACCTACTTGTGAAACTAATAAATAGACTAAACAAATAGCAAGAAGTAGTAGGCAAATATCTGTTCGGAATGCAGCAATATTTTTGTCGTATATCTTTGTCAAGTATAGACTCAGCACTTTGGACTTGTGCAGGAATAAAAGTCCAGTGAAAGTGGGCAAGAATTGTATTTGTACAACAAGCCACAAGGTCCCTTATTAAAATTTAGGAATTTTCATTTCCAAAATGCTTTTGTTTTGTGAGAATATTATTCACCTTCATATTAAAGACTTTGCAAGATGTTCGTGTATTATTATTTCCAAACCTCTTGGCTATTCTGACATTTAAATGTATCCAACTTGTGCAGATGTTATCCTTTAATATGGTGACCTGACAACAGTTCTTATTACTTAATTAATACCTGATACTCTTGGACTTGGTACAGTTAAGCATTTGCTTTAGTTACTTAATAGATCACTGTCAACAAAAAAATCAATTAATTCTTGAGATTCTAAAGATTCACTGTCAGAAAGTCAAAAGCAATATTCAAAATAATGTCACTGTGGTATTCCGTTGATTCGGAATAAAACAACAATAAGCAATGTCGTATTTGCTCTTCAAATTGAACTGCTTTTTAATAGCATTATGGATTTAGTGTAATTCAATAGTTATTATATTCCAATTCATTGATCAGCAAGAAAGGATGTTAAATTTTACCATAATAAATATCTTAATTTAGATCGTAAAACAATCTCATGAAACCTGAAGTCATTCAAATGAAGAAAATTAATTAATAGAAGTGACAACTAATATGAAGGCTTAAATATAGGAAAGCTATGCAAAGATACATATTTTTAAAAAATACTTAATGTAATAGCCTCACAAGATAATATTTCTACAGAAAATCCCTTATTGACAAAGTCCCAAGGTGATTACAAATAATGGCTTGGGAAGGAATTATTACATGAAGAAATAAAGCAAGGTCCAGGAAATCTTGGAAGAAGATAGCCAAAAAAGCAGATGCAAAGAAAAACAACATTGCTGCTGTAATTCTTTACAAAACACACAAATCAGTGGATGTTCACATGAGAGAGACTCAATTGAAATACCCCATCCCCAGTCAGGGTAAATAAAGATAGAATAACATTGTTCTGACTACGAGGTTGTTGGATGTGAATTAGCTGACAAAATAATCAATGTTTATGATGAAATATTTTGACAGAAAACTGGACAATAGATGTGTAACTGGGTCAGTCCCAATGCATTTTGAAGAAATGAATGTCAAAAAATATTGGCAAATACATTAACGATCTCAGTTGTGTCACCAGAGAGCAACCGGCTTCCCACTTCATTGCTAGATCACTTGATAGCCCAATTGTCAAGTCAAAATTGCCTCAAAAGAGGAGAGGGGCGATTCGCCCCAAAAAATTCTAAGTGTGGAATTTGAGTAAAAGCTGGAGTAAATCATGTTGTTTTTTTCAGCGGGAGTTTAAAAAGAATCTCCAACTGTGTGCACTGCAGAGTGCCTCAGCGTGAATCACTCCAGATATCTGGGGAGGCCGGCAGCACAGCGTAGAGAGGGCCACTGCGCATGCGTCAATCTGTCAATGCCGAGATGTGCATGCGCAGTGACCCCTGTCTGCTGGCCCCCCCATTCACTGGCCAGCTCAATCACTGGCCAGCCCTGCGGCCTCGCATCACTCACTATGCGAACCTCGCACAGCCTGATTGCTGGCCCCCCAAACATGCCCGGGCCAGCCTCAACCCCCCCCCCGCCCCATTCCCCCCCCGCCCCGTTTCCCCCCCCCCCCCCCCCCAATTCCCCCCCCGCCCCGTTCCTCCCCCCCGCACACACAGCCCAATCTCCAGATTCCCTCCCCTATCACATCCCCCCCGCACTGGCAGCCCTAACCCCCCCATCCACAGCCCCGATGCACCCAGCAGGCTTTTTCCCGCCCCCCCCTCCCCCCTGCCCCGATAGCCAGCCCAGATTGCTAGTCTCCCTTCCTCTGTCACTCAGCACAAAGTGCAGAGTGGCAGCGGGAAACCCCACCCCCACAGATCATCCCTGGAGGCCCCACCCCCACCAGGCCCTGCCCTCATCAGGCCCCACCCTCTTGGCACTGTCCTATACCTGGTGGGCAATGCTAAGATTCCCCCCATGCATTGGCACTTTGCCGCTTGGGCAGTGCTGGGGGCCCAGACTGGCATTGCCAAGGTAGCAATGCCCAGGGGGCATCCCCCACCCCCCCAACTAACTCTCTGTAACAACAAAGATTCCTGCAGATCACCATCACACTTCCTTGCACTAATTGATTTGGAAACCTGGCAGTAGGAAGCGGAATGGAAAAACCACTGACAATTATGCTGGTGAAATTTCCCACCCTTTATATGTTACTAGACTTCCCTTCTCTATTTTGTTGAATATTGAAAATCTAACCCTTTATGATTTGACAATGCAAATGAATTTTAGCAGAAACCTGAAGCGTAACCCAAGCACATTTTGGGTGTAATTTCCTGATTGGGATCAAAGTGGAAATTGGATGGTGGGGTGTATAGCTTATTGATTTTTACATTTTAGTTTTACATAATTTGACTCACAGATTTGCTTTGTTTCTTTTTTAAAGCTTTTGCATTCAATTCTTGCTTTGACACTGACATTATTAGTTAGCACTTTGAAAAGTTACATAAGGCTAATTCTGATTTTTTTTTTATTCATTACTCATAGGAGGTCAATTGGAACAGTTTGAACATTGGTACAGGGAATTACTGAATTAGAACATCTCAGATAAAAGCTGTAATTGGGACTTGTAAAACGGCTTAATGCCTGCTAACATTGGCATTATGAATAAGCATTTTATAGTCATCAATTCTTATTTGAAATGGTTTGATAAATAGGGCAACATCATTTTCACTGGGGAGTTCCAATTAAGAAGATTTGAATATCTAAGTTGAAAACATAACAGGAAATTAGGATATTAAATGCAAATGTGGTCTTATATGGAATATTGTAACAATAATTTTAAAGCAAAGCTTTAAAGGCTTATGTATTAAAGAATATATTTGTGTATCACCTGTCATGACCGAAGGATGATCCAAAATACAATATGGTCAAGAAAGCACTTTAAGGATAATCACAGAGAGTGTCAGAAAATATGGCAACCAATTTACACTCAGAAAGATCCAGTGATGAGACAATGGCCACATCACCTCTTTTTAGTATAGGTTAGGATCTTAAATGGTAACCAGGACATTGATGGATTTCTCAAGTTGTGCATTAGATAGGGCCTTAGTTTTATTTCCCATCCAAAAGATGGCATTTTTAAGACAGTGTCGCACTCCTGCAGTACTGCACAACAGTTTCAATCTGGATATGTTGTCTGGACTGGGACCTGGACAGTTCATTGGTGAGAGTTCCAACACTGAGACAAATGGGAAAACATTAAAAACAAAAGCCATTACCATGCACTTTGATTACTTCCATTCACTGCATCTTCAGGTATCTGAAGGGTGGTACTCTGCAATGTCAAATAATTACATGCAGAACACTTTCCTTTCAAATGCAGTTCCTGATACTTTTGGATATGTGAATATGTGCAAACATGTACATCCTGTTCGCAGCAAGGAATAATAAAAGACAACTATTCCTCAGGTTCGGTGTAGTTATGCTTAATTATGAACTGCTCTCACTGTCAATGGAATTTCCTGTGCATGAGGATTTCCCAGGTGCGCCTCCTATGTCTTCTCTGCTCCATGGCATCAGCACACTCATGTTGTCCCTCAGCAGACCCCTGGGCTTCCTGCACCACTTCATTTTCTGAAGAGGGCTCCACATCCTCTCGTTCACTCTCTTGCAGGTCTTCACCTCTCTGCTTTGCCAAATTGTCAAGGGCACAGCAAACTGTGATCATGCGGCAAACCCTCTCCGGTGAGTATTGCAGAGTGAGCCACCCAAGTGGTCCAGCCATTTGAATCACATCTTCAGAGGTCCTATGGTCTGCTCTACGAGGGAGCATGTGGTAGTGTGAGCAACGTTGAAATTTTCCTTGGTTTGAGTCTGGGGGCATCCATCAGAGTCATTAGCTAGTCTTTAATTACGTAGCCCTTATCCTCAAGCAACCATCCCTGCTGACCTCTGCCCCCTCAAAGATCCCAGACATCTAGGAGTGACTGAGGATGTAGTAGTCATGGCAATCCCAGGGAACCGTACTCGTACATACAGGATGTGCTTTTGATGGTCACGCACCAACTGCATGTTGATGGAATAGAAGACCTTGACTTTGATGAAAATTAAGGGCTGCTGCCAGGAAGCCTGTATATCCCTGTCCAGAGGAAAGCTTACTTAATGATGGGGCTTCCTGTAGAGGGAATCGGTCGCCTCCTTTATACAGCAATGTGGTGCTGACTGAAAATATTGCAAAGGTCCCCAGTTGAACCCTGGAAAGGCCCAGGAGCCAAGAAATTGTGTATTGCCATTACCTTCAGGGTCACTGGCAGGGGGAAGCCTCCAAACCCACTTGGCATCAGGTCTTCTTGGCGCATGTGGCATATGTGTCAGATGAGATCTCTGGACAATTGCAGCCTTGACTTGCACAGCCTCTATGCCATGTGTAGGTAGGAGGGTCGTGATGGTACACCCTCGGTGCAATGAGCCGTCTCTGCTGTCTGAGTCTCTGTTTCTCAGCCCCCTGCTGATGCTCAAGCTCTCCCTGGCTATGACCCCAGGCAGTGCCTGCTGCTGGATCGATGTAGCCTGAGGCCTTTCTCTCCTGCAATGAATGAAGATTTTGAGAAAAGCTCAGAAATACATAGCTTTAAACTTTAATTTTCATATTTAAAGAAGGAATATATGTTTTATCAGTTTCTGGAGTCAAGATTAGACTATCTAATTTGAACCTTATGAAAATCATCAAAATGAAACAGAAGTTAATACATGTGATTAAAGATGATAATGGATGCATGAAAAATTTTCAAATACGATTTTATCATATGTCCTTTTGATCATCAGTAACCTTCACTTATGATTGGAACCATCAATAAGGCAGCAATGCCTCTTAATATAATGTAGAAATTCTCTAAATTCAATAATTCTAATATGTGAAATTTTACTTCTTTGAATAGTTTTGATGTCAAATATTTGCCCTTTCCAATAACTTCCTTATGAATTTTATGAACATATTGCAAACTCATTGGCTTGGATCATTTTGTATTTGTTCCTCACTTGAGCTTTGCTGGCAAGGCCAGCATTTGTTGCCCATCTAATTGTCCTGTGGTGTAGAGACACTCAAAATGTTGTTAGGAGGATGTTCCAAAATTTTGACCCAGTGACAGTGAAGGGACACTAATTCCAAGCCATAATGGTGTGTGGCTTGGAGGGGAACTTGCCAATGGTGGTGGTCCCATTCAGTCGGTTGCCAATGTCCTTCTGGGTGGTAGAGGTCTTCGGTTTGGAAGGTGATATCTAATAATACTTGGTGAGTTGTTGTATTGCACCTTGTGTATGGTACACACTGCTATCAATGTAGCATTGGTGGTGGAGGGAGTAAATGGGTGCCGATCAGCTGGGCTGCTTTGTCCTGGATGATGCTGAATGTTGTGCAGGAACATGATAAAAAAGTCAAGACGTGGGTTGAAACTGTAAAGTGTTATGCCATTAACCTTTCCTCCTTAGGTTACTCGAATATCTTGATGTACTGACTCCAGGTTTGAGGGACCACACACCTGCTGTTCAATTCCTCGGCAATTTCCATCCATGTCTGCCCAGTTTGTGAGGCTGGCTGCTCCTCCTGCCATTGGCAAACACAATCTCTCTTCAGTCCCTCAGATCCCACAGGAGGACCTTCAGGTAAGTGTCTGCAACTCAGTGGGCAGCTATCCAGGTATCCTTTCCATTCCTGTGGTTGCTGAATCAATCTCCATTTCATCCACTCTAATGCCTTCCGGATTTCTTTTGGATATGGCTATTAATTCTTCCTTTGACAGATTCAGTGTATCATCCTTCCTCTCTCTCTGTTCAAGAAATACAGAAGTGAAATTGCAATACTGAGTTAAAGATCAATGGCAAATCCCCTTCAACAAGTGAGTTCCTGACCCACAGCCAAACCTCTGCCCCCTCATTGTGTGTGGATCTGACTCTGTTAACATTTTGCACTGTTGTTCTCAATGAGAATTCTTCAATCTTGAATGGTTGAAGAGTGATGCTATTGCTTTCCCTGCTTGCATACATGAAAGAACCCGGAAAAGGGTGATGCATTACTGCCATTACTTCATTCAACTCCAGAGATGAAGTGAGCATGACTGCCCTTGACATCAACAGCATCAAGGAGCCCTAGAAAAACTGGAATCAATGGGAATCAGGGGGAAGACCTTCCACTTGTTGGAGTCATACCTAGCACAAAGGAAGATGGTTGTGGCAGTTGGAAGTCAAACATCTCATTTCCAAGACATCATTGCAGGCATTCCTCAGTGTAGTGTCCTAGGCCCAAGCATCTTCAGCTGCTTCATCAATGACCTTCCTTCCATCATAAAGTCAGAAGTGGGGATGTTTGCTGATGGCTCCACAATGTTCAACACCATTCGCAACTTCTCAGATGCTGAAGCAGTCCATGTCCAAAAGCAACAAGACCTCAACAATATCCAGGCTTGGGCTGATAATTGGTAAGTAACATTCATGTCAATCAAGTGTCCAGGCAATGACCATCTCCAACAAGAGCGGATCTAATTATCGATGCTTGACATTCAGTGGCATTGCCATTGCTGAATCCCCCATTTTTGAGATCTTGTGGGGGGGGGGGGGGACCAATGGGGGGGTTTCATTGAAACTGAACTGGACTAGCCATATAAATAATGTGGTTACAAGAGCTTCTGTCAGAGACCAGGAATCCTGTGGTGAGTAACTCATCTCCTGACAACCCAAAGCCTGTCCACCATCTACAATACAAAAGTCAAGATTGTAATGGAATACTCTTCCCTTGCCTGGATGAGTGCACTCCAACTACACTAAAGAAACTCTACATCGTTCAGGACAAAGCAGCCTACTTGATTTGAACCCTTCCAAAAATATTAAATTCCTCCACCAATGACGAACAGTGGCAGCCGTATCATCTACAAGATCCACTGCAGAAACTCACCAAGGCTTTTTAGGCAGCACCTTCCAAACCCACTAACACCTGGAAGGACAAGAGCAGCAGACACATGGGAACACTGTTACCTGGAGGATCCCTTCCAAGTCACTCGCCATCCTAACTTAGAAATATATTGCCGTTCCTTCACTGTCGCTGGGTCAAAATCCTGGAACTCTTTCCCGAACAGCACTGTGATCTACCTAGGGACTGCAGTGGCTCAAGAAGGCAGCTTACCACCACCTTCTCAAGGGCAACTAGGGATAGCAATGAATGCTGGTCTAGCCAGTGATGCCCACATCAGTTATTGACTAAGTGAATTGTGAGGACTAGGTTTGGTGGATTGGCCATTGTAAATTGTCTTTGGCCATTAGTAAATTGTCTAGGTTAGGGGGATTAGTGGGGTAAATACTTTGGGTACGGCAATAGGGCCTCGGTAAGATGCTCTGTCGGAGAGTCGGTGCAGACCCGATGGGCCGAATGGCCTCCTTCTACACTGCAAGGATTCTATGATTACATTGATGCTGACCAGAAACTCCAGGTCGTTATGTAGAAATATTGTATGAAAATAATGTTGAGCAAATATGATAGTGGCCAAATTAGGAAGGAACATAACAGTTTTAGATCAAAAAATGCATCATTATTAGCCAAGGGAAAGTAACAAGAAAACTCCCTGTCATGAAAGGAAACCATTCTCTGCTTCAAGGAAGGATTAATTGAGATTCAGTTTCAAAAAAACGCAAGGCAATTGATAGAGCTATGTTAGCAACTGAGTACATGTATTGGCAGCCAGGTATCTAAATAACACCTATCACAAGAAATTTGCCAAAGAACACTACTGAAGCAATCTATACATGCTGATATAGGGTGCCCCACAAAATTCCAAACATGGTTTTCGCCTGAACATGTACCTACTTTGCACAGATTAACACCTTGAGCAATTTGATGAGTCCATCTTAAATTCATAATCACGGAGGTAGGTTGCATTCTGTACCGCCATCTGGACACACTTCAACTTATTGGGCCAAATCTTCCCAAAAAAGTAACAGTGCATTCACAATCCAAACTGTTATTAACGCATAAATCAGCCGGCAAGTTCAGGAAAAGGGTGAATTTTCAGAACCTTGCTTCTTGTTGTAGGCCACGCGATCATTTGCCTTGCACAACTGACATTTCACCCTTATTTTCTCTGTTATTTTTAAGGACTTGCTACAATTGCACATTAATTGCCTATTAAATTGCCCACAGAAAGTTAGGGCTAATAATTGACACGATAAGTATCATTTTAGCAATGTGATAATTATTAATGCAATGCCAACCAATCCCTGTGGCCCAGAAAGGGAACAATTTAAACAAAAAAATTGATCTGTTGAGTCATATTCCTACATGCAGTATTTTTTTTATCAGAGACTGATAACATTTTAAATGTCATTTATTTTGTTTTCTGTCTCTTCTCTCTTTTATCTTTCCTTCTATATTTTTATTTGTCTTTATATACTTGCTTTGACTCTCGTCTCCTTCTCCATCATTCCCCTTTCACAATCATTAAGCCTCATTAGTTAAGGCAATGCATTGTTGGTCTGACTGTTCACTGAAGTCCCAGAAGCCCTGTTGCACTTACTGTGTCATTATCGGTTCACACTTCAAGCTGAAAGGTGTTGGAAAAAGCCTAACTAGGCACAAAGCCTGAGATTTTCTGCTCCAACAGGATTTGGCCCCTTATGATTTATGGACTATGCACAAGTCACCAGTATTGATGAATTGTTAACCTATTTTCAGCAACAGTAACATATGGTTTTATTGAAGACACGTTCAGGCATAGTCTTGGCATTGAATGCATTTTACACAAGTGTTAGCAGGGAGGATGAATAATTCTGCCATTGCTCTAAATGACAGAGGACAGATGTGGGTGGATTAATTACGGGACTGGAGAGACAAATGTGGGCAAACTGTTAAGCTTGTTTGCTCTTCTGTACTGAAATGGACAATAGCTGGAACAATATCTGATGGCTGTCACATTTGCTTCTCGTTATTATGCAATATATTTTCAATCCATTTTCTCCTGAACATTAAATCAGTAAACAACCAATTGTGTTGTTTAATGGTTTGAGTTGCATTTGACCTCTTAGAGGTAAACAATCTATTCCAACTCACCAGCTTTTGTTCTCCAAATTTAAGATATATGACAAGAGATGTGAAGATCTTTCGGAAACTGTAATATGTAATCATCTGGGTAACTCAATAATTACTAAGAAATAGAACATGTTTTGTGCATTTTCCAAGTATAATTTGATCGCAGGGCCTGCAAATTTTAGATTGTGAATATGGGTTAAACTTCATCACCTCGCTGTATAATGCCTTAGATATGGTCACAAAACCTCTTAACAGTTCAATTCTTGCACAAGGATACCTCCAGCCACCATCAGACCAACCACACCTCTCTCTGCCCTGCCTCATCATGGACTTCCGATAGGACTTAACTGCAGACCTCCTTACCATCAAAGCTAAATGGAGTGCATCAAACTTTGACAACTGAACTGCTTTGGGATGCTCACCTCATACCTGCAGTACACCGGTTTCATTCGAATAAGACCCAATGTCTGATTTGGTTCTAATCTCAGTCCTGACACACCAATTGGATACAAATCCAATTTCTCCCAATAAGAGTATTGCTCAGTCTTCTAATTGTTAATAATAATAGATGATCAATTACCAGAAGGAAAAGTTAAATAATAGAGACCTGATGGAATGTAAAATAAAAATGTGGGTCTGATTTTAATTCCTCCCACCTGGAGTCCAGTAGAGTTGGGTGGATATTAGCCACTCATTTTCTGCCTCTGGCAATTCTGAAAAGGCCGCATATCAGCAGTGTCTTCTTTAAATTTGGATGTTTGGCCTTTGCTGACTTCAGCCAAATGAGGCCGAATGGCCTCTTTCTGCACTATAGGGATTCTATGATTCTATTTGGGGTTTGATCTGTCATTTTAACCTGGGACTTGCATGGGGAGCAGTGGTGGATCCCTCTGCAAGTCAAACCAGCTGACAACAGCAGACAGGACCAGAAAAATCCCTGCCAGACCAGCTTTAATACTTTATTTTTTTGTTTGTTTCAATCTGGGCCAGTTAGAGCAGATTGCTCTTTTGGGCCCCAGAGGTAAACCATGACCATTCTCCCTTGTGTTGATGGGGATTCCCCTTCCAGGAACCCTGTCCAGGACTAGGATTTATTTATTACTCACAAGTAGGCTTACATTAACACTGCAATGAAGTTACTATGAGAATTGTCCGCCGCTGCTCCAGCAAGAATGGAGAATTTGGTGCTCAGCCAAATCTCCATTCGCTGCAGCAAGACTGGAGCATCCCAGCCTCAGATGAAGTCACAGAATTCTGGCCTAGAACTCACCTTTCACTGGGAACGGGTCCGGCAAGATTCCAGTGAGAGCCTCCTTGTGCACAGGTGGGATAGAGGCTCCGTGGGTGAGAGCATCACCCACCCTGCTCAGACCACGGAGAACCTCCAGGACTGGCATCAGCAGATGACACTGAGGCATCTGGATCTCACTCCAGCCATTCCTCCATCTCATGAGTGATCCGAGGACCATTGGGCACCCTGAGAGAGGAAGAAGCTCTGGAGCACAGCCCGAGGTTTTCCACCAGGGAGCTCCAGGCAGTCTCGAGCCCTTCTGAATCCTCCTGTTCTGACACCGGAGCATCTACTGGGAAGAATATTATGACATGGTGTCATCAGTGACATGATGTGGAGATGCCGGCGTTGGACTGGGGTAAACACAGTAAGAAGTCTCACAACACCAGGTTAAAGTCCAACAGGTTTATTTGGTAGCAAAAGCCACTAGCTTTCGGAACAGGCTGTTCCTTCATCAGGTGGGTGGGAGTTCTGATCACAAACAGGGCACAAAGACACAAAATCAATTTACATGAATAATGATTGGAATGTGAGTCTTTACAGCTAATCAAGTCGTAAAGGTACAGACAATGTGAGTGGAGGGAGCATTAAGCACAGGTTAAAGAGATGTGTATTGTCTCCTGACAGGACAGCTAGTGAGATTTTGCACATCCAGGCAAGTTGTGGGGGTTACAGATAGTGTGACATGAACCCAACATCCCAGTTGAGGCCATCCTCATGTGTGCGGAACCTGACTATCAGTCTCTGCTCAGCGACTCTGCGCTGTCGTGTGTCGTGAAGGCCGCCTTGGAGAACGCTTACCCGGAGATCAGAGGCTGAATGCCCGTGACTGCTGAAGTGCTCCCCAACAGGAAGAGAACAGTCTTGCCTGGTGATTGTCGAGCGGTGTTCATTCATCCATTGTCGTAGCGTCTGCATGGTTTTCCCAATGTACCATGCCTCGGGACATCCTTTCCTGCAGCGTAACAGGTAGACAACGTTGGCCGAGTTGCAAGAGTATGTACCGTGTACCTGGTGGATGGTGTTCTCGCGTGAGATGATGGCATCCATGTCGATGATCCGGCACGTCTTGCAGAGGTTGCTGGGGCAGGGTTGTGTGATGTCGTGGACAATACACGTCTCTTTAACCTGTGCTTAATGCTCCCTCCACTCACATTGTCTGTACCTTTAAGACTTGATTAGCTGTAAAGTCTCACATTCCAATCATTATTCATGTAAATTGAGTTTGTGTCTTTGTGCCCTGTTTGTGATCAGAACTCCCACCCACCTGACGAAGGAACAGCCTGTTCCGAAAGTTAGTGGCTTTTACTACCAAATAAACCTGTTGGACTTTAACCTGGTGTTGTTAGACTTCTTACTGTCATCAGTGACAGCCAGAGGTTAGCCGAGCTCCTCCAGGTCCAGGTACTCCAGAGGCTGCCTGCCAAGGACATCACAGGCCACAGGGCATGGAACGCAGCAGATTGCCTCCACTTTCAATGTGCAGTCTGGGGAACTCCGAGAAGAAGTGGGAGACCCTGAAATGTTAAAAAAAATTGCAGGAGCACTGAGTTGGCCAGGGTGAAATATGAAGGATTCGTTCTGGAGAAGGGGTCATTAAATGTTTCACAATTAAAATGTTGTTCACCTTCAGGCCGAGTACCTTTCACTTTGTGCAGTTAGCCTCGTCAGTGTGGGATGGTGGGATGGTGGGATGGGGGATGGTGGGATAGGGATGGACAGCATTACTGTCTCCAGCAAAGCACGTATGGTCTCACAGACCGAATCCCAACAGACTTACCCTCCGGTAGAAGGCCATGTGAGCCAGAACGAGACATGTCGGTAAATGCACAGAGAATACAGGGGACTTTGGTAAAGTGGATTCAAAATTGGCTCAGTTGTTGGACACATACGATGATGACCAAAGATTGCTTTAGTGACTGGAAGCCAGTGTCCAGTGGTGTACCACAGGGATCTGTGCTGGGTCCCCTATTATTCATCACTTTTATGGTCAAATGGGCAGATTAATGGCAGATAGAAGTTAACCTCGCAGCACCAGGGACCTGGGTTCAATTCCAGCCACGGGTCACTGTCTGTGTGTAGTTTGCACATTCTCCCCGTGCCTGTGTGGGTTTCCTCCAGATGCTCCGTTTTCCTCCCGTAGTCCAAAGATGTGTGCGGGTTAGGTTAATTTGGTCAAGGTAAATTGCTCCTTAGTGTCCGGGTCAATTATAGGGTAAATACATGAGATAGGGCCTGGGTGGGATTATTGTCAGTGCAGGCTTGAGAGGATGAAAGGCCTCTTTCTGCCCTGTAGGAATTCTATGCTTCTATGATGCACTTTGGAAAAAGTAATTTGGCAAGAAACTATTCAGCAAACGGCACAACACTAGAAAGTTCTGTGGAACAAAGGGACCTTGGCGTGTTTGTCCATTGATCTCTGAAGTAGAAGGGTATGTTAGTAGAGTGGTGAAAAAGGCATATGAGACACTTGCCTTTATCAATCAAGGCATAGTTTACAAAAACAGGGATGTCATGTTGGAGTTGTATGGAACTTTGGCAAGGCCACAGCTAGAGTACAGTGTGCAGTTCTGATCACCACATTACAGGAAGGACGTAATTGCATTGGAGAGGGTGCAGAGGCGATTCACCAGGATGCTGCCTGGCATGGAATATTTAAATTATGAAGAGAGGTTGAGTAGGCTTGGGTTGTTTTCGTTGGAGCAAGAAGACTGAGGGGTGACCTGATTGAGGTGTACAAGATTGAGGGCATGGACATAGTTGATAAAGAACAGCTGTTCCCCTTAGTTGAAGGGTCAGTCATGAGGGGGCATATGTTCAACATGAGCGGCAGGAGGTTTAGGTGTGATGAGAGGACGGTAACGGTCTGGAATGCGCTGCCTGAGAGGGTGATAGAGGCGGGTTGACTCACAACTTTACAAAGTACCTGGATGAGCACTTGGCACGCCATGACATTCAAGGCTATGGGCCAAGTGCTAGTAAATGGGATTGGGTGGGAGGTCAGGAGCTCATACATGTCAATGCAGATTCGATGGACTGAAGGATCTCTTCTGTACTGTATGATTCTATGATTCATAGTTTTACCACTCCCCCTGCAGGAATCTCTCACCCTCACCCCTGGACCTGGGGCATCCCGGCGAAGACATTGGGCCCAATTTTATCATCAAGTTGTGCCCATTTTCTGGCACGAAAACTTGGTGAAGTCAGGCATGGGGCGAGTAGCGCGATCCGTGGCTGCCTCCGTGCCAGTTCCCCCTTTACCAAGGCCCAGAAATGGCCGTGATCGGGACCGCGCCTGAAACGGGCGCGACGGCCATTTAAATGCATTTGCACGCATCTAAATTGACTTAATGGGCTGCACACCCAAACTTACCGGCACTTCGCCCTTTACCACTGCGTCTGCCCATCCAGAATCAGCGCCAAATAGACATGGTTCACAAAAGTCCGATTCGGGTGCTCCAGTTAGTGAGGAGATAAGTGCCGAGCATCCGAAAGCTCTCTGCTTAAGATTGGTGGGGGAGGGAAGGGGGGTGTCCGTTGCCATTCTGCTTGAGATCAGTGAGCGGGAAGAGCGGGTCTGCTGCCACTCTGCCTGAGATCAGAGTGGAGGGAAGGGCGGAGGGGCCCGCGATCGGTCTGGGTGATGGAGGGGGTGGGGGGATAAGGGGGTCAGTGATGTTGTGGGGATGGGGCAATTATCCAGCCCAGGAGCAACATGGCAGGGGAGCCAAATCTATCATTTTTTTCTGCGCATGCGCAGTTGGAGGCTCCGATCAGAGCTGCAGGATTTTGGGTGCGTTAAGCCCCGCCCACAGCCTTGTGCAGCGCGATTCTGAATTGCTGATATTTTTTCAGGCAGAGTGCATATGGGGTCACCTGAGAACAGGTCTAAAAGTCAGGTCTGAAACACTTCAGTTTAAAGTCCACCCAGCACTTCGAATCAAAATGGTAAAATAGGACCCACTGAATCCTACAGCCCAGGCACCCTGTGGGCCTGGTCCAGGTTGAACTGCCTTCCTGGGGCTTAAAGGCCATCCATGACCTGGCGGATGCACGGATGACTGTGAGATCCCACACAGGTCCCCACTCGAACAATGGAAAGATCCAGTGGCAAAGAAGTTGAGCGTGATGGTGACCTTAACAGCGACCGGGAGTCCAAAACTCAACATCCCCCCTGTCCAGCAATGCATTACAGCAGCTGCTGTGCACACCATCCCGCTTGCAGCCAGGAGGCCTTTGCCCCTCGTTCCCTCTTCTTCCATCATGGCCTGTTGTCACCATCAGCCCTCCCTTCACAGCACCGATGCAATACTTTTGGGTGTGCTGAAAAGTGGTGAAGACTGAAGATTCCCTTCAGTAAGAGATGTAAATCTCCAGGGGAAGATGTGGTGCACTAAGTCACACCAGCACTGAGTCGAATCTGAGTTTCCGTTGCGCTCTTTGGTGAGACCAGCGAGTTTCCGGGAATGTTACTGTCATCCACTGGGATCAGGATGTGGCATGAGGGAGCCGCTGGCCTGCAGGGGCAGCGAGCATCATTCTTTATGGAGCTTCCCCTGTGTGTCTCAGCGCTGTGGCTGGCTGTTTCTGTGATATGGGCTACCTGGCAGCACTTCTTTCAGCTGCTGCTGGGGCGCCTGACCCTTGCGTGAACTCACCTTTCCGACTCCTTTCCCTGATCTGGTGTGGGACTGTGAATGAAGGGAGTCCCATAAGGTGTTCCAATGTCCAGCACTCAAGTAGAGTCGGAAATGGGAGAGGTCCTGGATCAGTGACACTTGCTGTATGTGAAAGGAGTTAGGACAAGGGTTCATAGAATCATAGAATCTACAGTGCAGAAGGAGGCTTTTTGGCCCATCGAGCCTGCACCGACAATCATCCAACCCAGGCCCTATCCCCGTAACCCCACATATTTACCCTCCTAATCCTTCTGATACTAAGGGACAATTTAGCATGGCCAATCAACCGAATCCGTACATCTTTGGAGTGTGGGAGGAAACCGGAGCACCCGTAGGAAACCCACGCAGACATGGGGAGAATGTGCAAACTCCACACAGACAGTGATCCAAGCCAGGAATCGAACCCGGGTCCCTGGCATTGTGAGGCAGCAGTGCTAACCACAGTGCCATCGTGCCGCCCCACTGAATTGGGGCTCTCTGCATGATGACAGAACTATGCCAGATTGTGAGAGGTTAGCAAGTCCAAGTATGCAGGGGTCCAGGAGACCTCAGTGTATGGTACTCATGGAGGCAGTAGGTCAGAAGCTCCCCCTCGGATGCCTTGCTGCCAGATCCCTGCTTTGCAAGAATAACACTAAACTATGTCGGTGTGACCTCTGGTAGCGAGGATGGGTGAATATCACGTGACTGCTGCATCTGAGGTCAGTCCCACGAATGACATTCAAATGAAGGTATTAGCATAACTTACAGCAATCTGATGGGGGCCAGCAGGACAGGGCGGGTGAATCTCAAGAGCCCTCACATCTTCAGGAATCCCAATTATCGGCTGACAACCCATTCACTAAGGAATCGGGATTCCCAAGAGCCGTCTAAAGAGGTCAGAGGAATTGGGCCCTGTATGTGTGATAAAATGGTGAATGTTAAATACAAAGAAAGGAGTATACACAGTTTTTGCAGGGTTTCCGCAGCTCCTCCTCTAATGTTACGGCGAATGAGCTAGAAAAAAAAGTATGGAAATTCACTCCTTCAGTTTACTTCTTCACAAGCAGAGGGGATCTGATTCAATGAAACAAAATGAATCACAGAAACTCAGTTTGCAGGTGCAGAAGGTGATCAAGAAGCCAAATGGAATGTTGGCCTTTATCGCGAAGGGGATGGAGTATGAAAGCAGGGAGGTCTTGCTGCAATTGTACAAGGTACTGGTGAGGCCGCAACTAGAGTACTATGTGCAATTTTGGTCCCCTTGTTTGCGAAAAGATATATTGGCCTTGGAGGGAGTACAGAGAAGGTTCACCAGGTTGATACTGGAGATGAGGGGGTTAGCTTATGAGGAGTGATTGAGTAGATTAGGCCTGTACTCGTTGGAGTTTAGAAGGCTGAGGGGAGATCTTATAGAGACATATAAGATAATGAAGGGGCTAGACAGGGTAGAGGCAGAGAGATTCTTTCCACTCAGAAAGGAAACAACAACTAGAGGACACAGCCTCAAAATAAGGGGGAGTCAGTTTAGAACAGAGTTGAGGAGGAACTTCTTCTCTCAGAGGGTAGTGAATCTCTGGAATTCTCTGCCCATTGAAGTAGTGGAGGCTACCTCGTTAAATATGTTTAAGACACAGGTAGATAGATTTCTGATCAATAAGGAAATTAAAGGTTATGGGGAGCGGGCGGGTAAGTGGAACTAAACCACTATCGGATCAGCCATGATCTTATTGAATGGCGGGGCAGGCTCGAGGGGCTAGATGGCCTACTCCTGCTCCTATTTCTCATGTTCTTATGTTCTGTACTTATCCTTTATTGATTTATCCTTTCAAAATTCCTGACTAAAAATTGTGAAGGAACGTGGGTGAAATAGAAAAGGAAGCCGTGATGCAGATAAAAGATGCAGTAAGAACCCATTTCATGAGAAATGTTAATAATCTAATCTTTTCTAAAGGGCCGGCCTGAAATGGGATAGTTCTTCGAACAGATTAGAAGACAGTTAGAAGATTGAGGATGGCCAGAAAGAAAAATGGATGAGATGGCGAAAGGGTGTCGGGCTGGATAACTAGCTGACTAGCTGGTTGTGCTTCTTTTATTCCTTCTTTATATCAATGCCTAAAACTATACATATTCTGATGGTAATTTGTTATTGTTGATATTTGCTTACAAAATCAGTTACATGTTCCAGGTATGGCTTTGCAAATAATAATATAGCTTTAAGACAGATCCCTGGGCTTGTTTAATCTTGTGGGTGACCCTTTATATTGATGGATACTAGTCAATGAGCACATACAAATCTTTTTTCATTCCCTTTTAATTGACTTAAAAAGAACCACTTCATTCGTAATACTTTCTAGTCTATAAAGGCAGCATGGTGGCACAGTGGTTAGCATTGCTGCCTGACAGTGCCAGGGACCCGGGTTCAATTCCAGCCTCAGGTCACTATCTGTGCATGTTGTCTGCGTGGGTTTCCTCCGGGTGCTCTGGTTTCCTCCCACAGTCCGAAAGACTTGCTGCTTAAGTGAATTGGCCATGCCAAATTCTCTCTCAGTGTACCCGATTGTGGTATCTAGGGTATTTTCACAGTAACCTCATTGCAGTGTTAATGTAAGCCCACTTGTCACACAAATAGATTTGTATTGTACCTGTATTTTTGTATTTGGATGAAGCAAATTCATTCAAATATGTAAATAAGTAAATTGGGAGATGCTTGTGTAATCTTTTTTTTCGGGTTTCAGAATTGGAACCATGCAAATGACACAGGAAATGGCAATGGTGTAAAACCTAGCATAAATCTCATAGAATCATAGAGTCATAGACGGTTACAGCATGGAAACAGGCCCTTTGGCCCATCTTGTCCATGCCGCCTTTTTTTAAAACCCCAAGGCTAGTCCCAATTGCCAGCATTTGGCCCATATATTGTTCTATATGGCCTATAAGGGAATTAGGGGTTAAAGGGATCAGGTGGGTAAGTGAAACTGATCCACTTCAGATCAGCCATGATCTTATTGAATGGCAGGGCAGGCTCGAGGGGCTAGATGGCCTACTCCTGCTCCTATTTCTTATGTTCTTATATCCCTCTATACCCATCTTACCCATGTAACTGTCTAAATGCTTTTTAAAAGACAAAATTGTACTCTACTCTACTACTACCTCTGGCAGCTTGTTCCAGACACTCACCATCCTCTGTGTGAAAAAATTGCCCCTCTAGACACTTTTGTATCTCTCCCCTCTCACCTTAAACCTTTGCCCTCTAGTTTTAGACTCCCCTACCTTTGGGAAAAGATATTGACTATCTAGCTCGTTTATGCCCCTCATTATTTTATAGACCTCTATAAGATCACCCCTCATCCTCCTACGCTCCAGAGAAAATAGTCCCAGTCCATCCAGCCTCTCCTTGTAACTCAAACCATCACGTACCGGTAACATCTTTAGTAAATCTTTTCTGCACTTTTTCTAGTTTAATAATATCCTTTCTATAATAGGGTGATCAGAACTGTGCACAGTATTCCAAGTGTGGCCTTATCAATGTCTTGTACAACTTCAATAAGACGTCCCAACTCCTGTATTCAATATTCTGACCAATGAAACCAAGCATGCTGAATGCCTTCTTCACCACTCTGTCCACCTGTGACTCCAGTTTCAAGGATCTATGAACATGTACCCCTAGATCTCTTTGTTCTGTAACCCACCCCAACGCCCTACCATTAACTGAGTAAATCCTGCCCTGGTTCAATCTACCAAAATGCATCACCTCGCATTTATCTAAATTAAACTCCATAAAATCTCATGCCATAATTTTCCAGACGTTCTGGACCATCACTATGACAGAGGTTGTCAGGCCAATATGAGAAAATGGGTGGCTTCTTCTTCCATTGTGCAGAGTATTACATTCATTAATATTCACATATACAATGGGTCCACGTCCCTTTTGAGTATTAATATTCTTATCAACTCGTCATGTAGCTCACTGTCAACATTAACTAGCGTTGGTGTTGCACAAGCTTTTCCTCCGAAGTTATTTCTAACTTGTGGATGATCAGCTATCTGAAGAACTGTGCAGTATTACACTCCAGCTAAAACTTTGATTGTTCTTTGTTTCTAAATGCTATGACTAAACAACTGTTGTAATTGTGTGAAAAATTCAGGACATGTACTCAACAGTAGGATTTGACTGGTGTTAATCACTAGGATTGCTCCTTTTGGATGAAGTACCATTTAATTTCATATTTGTCATGTTGACGAATAATCACATTTCTGTATGTTTCAATGATTTTGAAACCTGTGCAACTCGAGCTGATCATAAATCTCTCCCCATCCATCTCTCTCTTTTGTTGGCTAAAGTACCACTTGTCTTCCATAAATCCTACAATCATAAATAGATCATAACATACTGCTCCCATTTTCATGAACAGCAGGAGCTGCTAATGGTTCCACTATAAATATTTTCAGCTTCTCCAGAATGTTTTCTTTTTGTTTCTTTACTTATCCCATTACCACTCCTTTTTGCCTTGCACCGCTATTTAATCACTCATGCCTTCCATCCTATTACAGGCCTTCCCTGCTGTTTTTCTTTACTCCTCCTCCCACCTCCTCTTCCTCCTTCTTCACCCACACCACCCCATTCAAACCACTGGATCTGTTTCACGGTTCAGCATTTGCTTATAAACTGTTAAATCCCAAAGTGCTTCCAGTTCTGCTGAAAGGTCATCACGCTGAAATGGCTAAAGTAGATAATCAATTTACATTGCTGGGATTCTGTGTTCATTTGGTTTAACAGCCTAAGCATCATTCATTATTCTTTGTCAAAAGTCTTTGTCAAAATTGATTGCTTCTCCCCCTTACACGTCGCTACATTAAAAGTAAGCAGGGATTGCAAATACTAATACAGTTTAAGAAATAACATGGATGGAAGTAAAATGTTCACTGTTAACAGAAGAGTCTTGTCATGGAAAAGAATTGTGAGAACATATGTTGAACGTCTTGTTGAAATTGTACAAGACATTGGTAAGGCCACGCTTGGAATACTGTGTGCAATTCTGGTCACCCCATTATAGAAAGGATATTATTAAACTAGAAAGAGTGCAGAAAAGATTTACTAGGATGCTACCAGGACTTGATGGATTGAGTTATAAGGAGAGGCTGAATAGACTGGGACTTTTTTCTCTGGAGCGTAGGAGGCTGAGGGGTGACCTTATAGAGGTCTATAAAATAATGAGGGGCATAGACAAGGTAGATAGTCAATATCTTTTCCCAAAGGTAGGGGAGTCTAAAACTAGAGGGCATAGGTTTAAGGTGAGAGGGGAGAGATACAAAAGTGTCCAGAGGGGCAATTCTTTCACACAGAGGGTGGTGAGTGTCAGGAACAAGCTGCCAGAGGTAGTAGTAGAGGCGGGTACAATTTTATCTTTTAAAAAGCATTTAGATAGTTATACGTGTACGATGGGTGTAGAGGGATATGGGCCAAATGCGGGCAATTGGGATTAGCTTTGGGGTTTTTAAAAAAAATAAGGGCGGCATGGACAAGTTGGGCCGAAGGGCCTGTTTCCATGCTGTAAACCTCTATGACTCTATATGCACAAGAAACACACTTGATGGCCAAAGTGCGATAACTTGTGCTCTTAACCCCCGCAGTTATAACTGTTCTTACTTTTGTTCTTACAGGAACAGTTGTGAAGAATTTATACTTAACGATTCATAATTAATTTAAGTCACTGTTTGCTTTAATAGGACATTATATATATCTTCCATTCTGCGGAAATTGTATCTTTGTATAGCAGGTCATTTACATCTCTACCACCTGGTGTGTAATTAATAGAAATGTAAGTGACTAAGTGCAGCAACTGACAAGATAATCAAGAGTACATAGAGTAACCAATATAACAGGTTATATTTTGTTCACTTAGTTTGACAGTGTATATTTCAATTATGATGTTTGTCTGTTCAACTTTATCATATTTTCATTCTTAAAATATTAAACCATTTAAAGTAAAAGTGCCCAAAGTGGATTTATCCCATTAATTAAAATAAAGTAAACAATGACACATTGCAAAGTCGAATTTATACTTCATGCACGCTTCTTTCTGCTAACCATACGAACAACCAAGGAAAAATGTTTAATAAACATAGACTTTTGTCAAGCTGCTGAGAATTTTGGACAAAATATGCATGACCATTGCTAAATCTCTCACCAACAGCAACCTGGGATTTACCAGTAACCAGAAACCTAACTGGATCAGCCATGACAATATTATGGCTACAAGAGTAATCCAGAGGCTGGGAATTCCACAGTGAGAGCTCATCTCCTGACTCTTCAAAGCCTGTCCACCATCTAAAAAGTCAGGAGTGCGGTGGAATTCTCCCTACTTGCTGGATGAGTGCAGCTCCAGCAATACTCAAAAAGCTCGCCACCATCCAGGTCAAAGTCGCCTGATTGATTGTCACCCCATCATCTGTGAAGATATCAACCCATTTTCTGTAACCACTGCAACTGGCAGACATGGCAGCGGTGTGTACCATCTGCAAGATGTACAGCAGCAACTCACAAAGTTCATTTGACAACATCTTCCAAATCCACAACCTTTCCATCAAGAAGAACAAGGGCAGCATGCATATCGGAACATCAACGCCTCTAAATTCCCTTCCAAGTCACAGACCATCCTGGGTCAAAATCCTGAACACTTTCCTCAGCAGCACAATGAATACAACTACACCATATTGACTGAATAGTTTTAAGAAGATGGCTCACCATCATCTTCTCGAGCAATTATGGAAGGACGATAAATACTGAGCTTAACAGAGACAATCACACCCATGAATGAATAAAAGACAACAAAATGGAAGATTGCCAAGAGTCTGGTGCAAGACAATATACTGAAGAAGTTCATCTGATGTTTTAAACCCAGAAGGCAAAGTTCAAATCAACTTATGAAGTCATTAAACATAGAAACATAGAAGATAGGAGCAAGAGGAGGCCATTTGGACCTTTGAGCCTGCTCGGCCATTTATTGCGATCATGGCTGATCATCCAACTCAATAGCCTAATCCTGCTTTCTCTCCATAATCTTTGATCCCATTCACCCCAAGTGCTATATCCAGCTGCTTCTTGAATACATTCAATGTTTTGGCATCAACTACTTCCTGTAGTAATGAATTCGTTAGGCTTACTACTCTTTGGGTGAAGAAATGTCTCCTCACTTCCATCCTAAATGGTCTACTCTGAATCCTCAGACTGTGACCCCTGGTTCTGGACTCCCCCACCATCGGGAATATCCTCCCTGCATCTACCCAGTCCAATCCTATTAGAATGTTATAAGTTTCTATGAGATCCCCCCTCATTCACCTGAACTCCAGTGTAAACAATCCTAACCTAGTCAATCTCTCCTCAGACATCAGTCCCACCATCCCTGGGATCAGCCTGGTAAACCTATTCCTGAGCTTCTTGCACATGTTATTGGAGGTGAAATGGAAGAGGTGATGGAGATATGAAACCAGAGGTACCTTTGCACTGTAGGATTAACTTTGAACAGTGAACACATTTGGAAAAGGAGATCAGGATTCAATAGGGCTTCATGTAGTCCAACAAGATCTGGTGATGAATGCTTAAGTCCATTGTGTGCTATAGAGTCACGTCTACATTAATAGAACGTGAGAGCATAAGAGCTAGGAGCAGGAGTAGGCCATCTGGCCCCTCGAGCCTGCTCCGCCATTCAATTAAGATCATGGCTGATCTTTTCATGGACTCAGCTCCACTTACCCGCCCGCTCACCAGACTCCAATGAGTATAATTTCATTCTAGTCAGTCTCTCCTCATAAGCCAACTCTCTCAACTCTGGAATCAACCTAGTGAATCTCCTCTGCACCCCCTCCGGTGCCAGTATATCCTTTCTCAAGTAAGGAGGCCAAAACTGTACACAGTACTCCAGATGTGGCCTCACCAGCACCTTATACAGCTGCAACATAACTTTGCTGTTTTTAAACTCCATCCCTCCAGCAATGAAGGACAAAATTCCATTTGCCTTCTTATTTACCTGCTGCACCTGCAAACCAACTCCTTGTGATTCTTGCACAAGGACACCCAGGTCCCTCTGCACAGCAGCATGCTGCAATTTTTTACTATTTAAATAATAGTCCATTTTGCTGTTATTCTACCAAAATGGATGACCCCACATTTACCAACATTTTGTACTCCATCTGACAGACCCTCGCCCACTCACTTAGACTATCTACATCCCTTTGCAGACGTTCAGCGTATTCTACACATTTTGCTCTGCCACTCACCTTAGTGTCATCTGCGAATTTTGATACACTACACTTGGTCCCCAACTCCAAATCATCGATGTAAATTGTAAACAATTGCGGCCCCAACACTGATCCCTGAGGCACACCACTAGTCACTGTTCACCAACCAGAGAAACACCCATTTACCCCCACTCTTTGCTTCCTGTTAGTTAACCAATCCTCTATCCATGCTAATACAGTACCTGTAACACTGTGCACCTTTATCTTATGAAGCAGTCTTTGGTGCGGCATCTTGTCAAATGCCTTCTGGAAATCCAGATACACGACATCCACAGGTTCCCCAGTGTCCACTGCGCATGTGATGTTCTCAAAGAATTCCACCAAATTAGTCATACATGACCTGCCCTTCATGAACCCATACTGCGTCTTGCCAATGGGACAATTTATATCCAGATGTCTCGCTATTTCTTCCTTGATGATAGATTCAAGCATTTTACCTTGGTATTAAGAGAGTGGACATGAATGCCAAACAATGGAGAATAATCAGTGTGAGAGGGAGAGGGTCCTGGTTTTTAATGGGGATATAGGAATCAAAGATGAAAGTAAGGATGTGATTAAGAAAATCAATAGCTTCAGAAATGTCATGATGAATGGAAGGCCAATGGTCAGATGGTTGGGAATTTGACATTCTAATTACAGATAGGCTGAGGGAGAGTTTTTTTCAGTGGTGGGCACAGAAGGAAGTGGGTTTGGAATTGGGAAGGGGAATGCAAGTGGACAGAGAGGTACAAAGATCATCTTATCTGGAATTGCCACGATTGGGGTAGCAAGGCCGCATGACATTGGGCCCAATTTTACCAAAACTTCGCGCCCGGGGCGTCGGGCCTAAAACGTGATCTGCGCCCGACTCATGGCAGATCGTGTCTTTACTGAGCCCCGATCCGGGCACGGGTCTGGTGCGCACCCAAATCGGCCGGCGCAACGATTTAAATGCATTTGCATGCATTTAAATTGACTGAATGAAGCTCGCGCCCAACTTTATTGACGAATCCGACTTTACCAGATTGTGGCCTATTTCACGTCCGCGCATTAAATGACCTGCTAAATAAAAGTCCGAATGGGACTCCAATTCAGCAAGGGAGCCGCCGAAGCCAATCCCCCCCCCGACCATCCTTCGCGGACCCCCCCCCCGCGAACCACCCCGGCAGCCCCCCCGCCCCCTCGATCGGACGTCCCTGGGAGGCACACCCCCAACCTAGCTTGATCGCTGGTCTCCCTCCACCATCCTTCCGATCTGCAGTCCATCGACAGCCTCCTGCACGTTCCTCGCCTTGCTCTGCCTTTCCCTGGGGAGTTGTGGGGGTGGGGGGATGGAGAAGGGGAGTGCCGTGTCTGCCCCTGGGGGGGTGGGGGGGGGATGGAGAAGGGGAGTGATGTGTCTGCCCCTGGGGGGGTGGGGGGGGGATGGAGAAGGGGAGTGACGTGTCTGCCCCTGGGGGCGGGGGGAGGGGGGGCCGGGGGGGGGGGGGGGGGCGCTGCCAGTCTGCGGCCGATCCCTCATCCCCACCAGAGGAGGGATCCCCCCCCGCACCCCCCCCCCCCCCCAGGGGAGACACGTCACTCCCCTTCTCCATCCCCCCCCCACCACCCCAGGGAAAGGCAAAGCAGCACAGACAGCAGAGAGGATGAAAGGAATTCCCTTTGGAGGATAATGTCCAAATCACAGGAACTAAAAACCTGACAGTCCAAAATCTGGGATAATATTTCAAAATGTATATCCCCCCCATCCCTGTCCTGTAATATTATCCCAGATTTTGGACTGTCAGGTTTTTAGTTCCTGTGATTATAACGTGGACATTATCCTCCAAAGGGAATTCCTTTCATCCTCTCTGCTGTCTGTGCTGCTTTGCCTTTCGCGCCCGGGCGCACTGCCTGCGGTTTGTTCCATACTGCGCATGTGCAGTTGGAGCTCCGGCCGCTCCAACTGCGCTCAGCCCCGCCCAATAGACCAGCGCCAAAAAAAGGCGTATGGGCGCGCTGGAACGCGGCTGCCGGGCGCGGATCCGTTTGACGACCGGACCCGGCACTTAGTCCTGATTTGGTAAAATCAGCCCCATTGCCACGTTCAGTTAATGGCTGTGAACATGGATAGGTGAGTTGATATGGAGGTGGAGACTTAGGAAGGAAAAGAGGTCAGTAAATGTAGAGCAGAGAGATCATGATGACTTGAGATGGTGGTTGAAATCACCAAGGATGAAACGTTACACAGTGAAAAGTCTTTGGGAGAAAAATAGAGAAGATATCTCTATGAGAAACGTAGCATGATACTTGGGCGGGCAGTAAAGAAGAAGAGAAAGGTGTGAAAGATGGAAAATGTGAGCTGTTCGAAGGAACAGAAGTTGCCAGAGGAGTAAAGGGATGGACCATGGTGTGATTTGACAATAAGGGCTACACCGCCGCAGTGGCGGTTTGAGCAGGACAGGTGGTAGAAGGCGCAGCCAGGTGGGGGGAAGCTTCATTAAAGTGAAAGGTCGGTCAAGTCACCATCAAGACTCTGATATAAATATGATTATCCACAATAAATTTATGGATGAAAGAACCTTGTTCATCAGGGGTGTGTATTGCGAAAAGAGATACAGTGAGGGGTATTGATAGCCAATCCACTGGAAGAGTCAATTGAGACAGCATTGGGAGCGTTGAGTGGGACATTGTTTTTTCATAGAGTTTCATTTTTAAACTATCTTTCCACATTTTAAATTCATTTTCAATTTTGTTTGTTAAAATGTGCAAGCATATCATCACTTCAATAATTAAGTTGATGCCAAGCCAAATTTAAATTCAACTCTGATGATAGGTCATTAACTTGAAACGTTAACTCTGTTTCCCTCTCCACAGATACTTCCAAACCTGCTGAGTATTTCCAGTGTGTTCTATTTCTATTAGATCCTTGGACAGCAATGCCACGATGAATTAGTAATAACATATAAATAAGAGGTAAATGTTCTTATTGTGTGTCTATTCAGAGCAGGGTTGCTATCTTTTTGTTGCCTTTATTTGTGCTTCGCATTATGATAGCTAATTTGTTTCCCGTATGGCTCTATAATACCTGCTAGGAACAAGCAGCATTTCACAACATCATGAAGTCTAACCAGGAAGAAGCCTGTGCATGACTCAGAATCAGTACTATTGTGAGCAAGGTACATCATCATTGTACAGCAGTTAATATGAGATACAATCAGAGGTCCCTTCTGTCCAAGGTTTGTGATGGAAGAAATTCTGATTTTCACTCATTTATGGCTTTCACAATATAAAACCTTTGTCTCCATTGCTGTTGATTCTGATACCATATTCATTTTACAAAGCTATTGGAACAAAAACAATGATCAGCACCTCAAAGCCTGTTTAAATGATATTAATCTCTATCAACGCATTTCAGCTATTAATTATACATTTGGAGAGATAAACTGAACAGAATTTCTGCGGCTCAATGATCATCATTCAAATTTGAATCGAGCATTCAGATGGAAATTGAGACAATTTTGCTTTCAAAGGATTCATTCTAACTGAGCAAAATTATCCATTGTCTATGAATTCTTCATATATTATTTTCAGTCGCAGCAGTTTGAAGTTTTTTTTTGTAAAACACTAGCTCCTTGGTGAAAATAGGCCACTAAAATGAATGCATTTGGAATTACAAGTCTCTAACTTTCAGCATACTCCTCGGGCAAACTCAGTTCAGCATTGATGCGCGTCAATGAGCACATGGAATCAAGGCTTCAGTATTGAAGGCTTTAATACAGTAACAATGAAACTACTAACACGAATACACCAGTTCAGACTGAAGGGGTCCTGCCGGAGCAGGGGGTCTTATACCCTGCCACCGGAGGCGGGACCCCACTGGAATGTGCCATGGTAACACTTATAACAGGTAAACACCCTAACCCAACAACATAGTACAACCCCCACAGTAATAACACCCTAGCCCAACAGTAACATGGTAACAAACCCCAGTGGTGAACCAACGATGGTTCACCACATTCACCCCTCCTTTAAGAACAAAAGGTGGCGGGGTGGACGAAAACAGACAATAACAAAAAAAAAAATCACAGGATTCACAAGTCCAGACGGTCTGGAGGACCGCACCGACGCTGCGATCTCCTCAACACCGGTTGCGAAACCGGAGCAGGTGCTTGTAGTGGTTCTCTCCAAGTAACGTGTGGCTGTCCCCTCAAGGACTCCCGGGCCGGCCGGCCCTGGTGAGGCGATGGTGCAGGGGATCCTGGAACGTTTGGTGGTAGTGGTGGTGGTGGTGATGATGGTGGCGCCGATCTTCGAGTCTCAGGCAAGCTGTACATGGGAGTAAAAGTGTTATGCACTGGTCCCGGTGCTGACCGCGCCACGTCTGGGGAAGTAATGAGTAGTAGTGGATTTGTGACTGGGGGAATAGGAGCGACAGGGGTTGCTACGTCCCCTGCGGGCGCCAGGTCTCTAATGGAGACAGTGTCCTCTCGCCCGTCAGGATATGCCACATAGGCATACTGAGGGTTGGCGTGGAGGAGTTGGACCGGTTCGACCAAGGGGTCGGACTTGCGAGCCCTCACATGGCGCCGCAGAAGGACGGGTCCTGGGTACGTCAACCAGGCTGGCAATGAGGTCCCCGAGGACGACTTCCGAGGGAATGAGAACATCCTCTCGTGGGGAGTAGCATTGGTTGCCGTTCACAGGAGGGAGCGGATAGAATGGAGCGCATTTGGAAGGACCTCCTGCCAACGGGAGACTGGAAGGCCCCTGGATTTCAGTGCCAGTAGGACAGCCTTCCAGACTGTAGCATTCTCCCTTTCCACCTGTCCGTTACCCCTAGGGTTGTAGCTCGTGGTTCTACTAGAGGCAATCCCGAATGAGAGCAGGAATTGCCTCAAGTCGTTGCTCATGAACGACGAGCCTCTGTCGCTATGAATATAGCAGGGGTACCCGAACAGGGTAAAAAGTTCACTGAAAACCTTGATGACGGTGGCAGTTGACGTGTCCGCACAGGGGAAAACAAACGGAAACCGGGAATATTCGTCTATTATATTGAGAAAATAGACATTCCGGTCCGTTGAGGGAAGGGGGCCCTTAAAATCCACACTCAGCCTCTCAAAAGGGCGAGTGGCCTTGACCAAATGTGCCCGGTCTGGTCGATAAAAGTGTGGTTTGCATTCTGCGCAAATCCGACAGCTTCTAGTTACTGAGCTGACCTCCTCCACCGAGTAGGTCAGGTTGCCGGCTTTGATGAAGTGGTAGAGTCTGGTGACTCCAGGATGACACAGATCATTGTGGAGAGCCTTCAAGCGGTCCTCCTACATGATGGCGCATGTTCCGCGCGAGAGGGCATCCGAGGGCTCATTGAGCTTCCCTGGACGATACATAATATCGTAATTATAGGTGGAGAGCTCAATTCTCCACCGCAAGATCTTATCGTTCTTGATCTTGCCCCTCTGCGTGTTATTGAACATAAAGGCCACGGATCGTTGATCCGTGATCAGGGTGAACCGCTTACCTGCCAGGTAATGGCGCCAGTGTCTGACTGCCTCCACAATGGCCTGAGCCTCCTTTTCCACCGCTGAGTGCCGAATCTCTGGGCCTTGAAGGGTGCGGGAAAAAAACGCGACGGGCCTGCCTGCCTGGTTTAGTGTGGCGGCTAGGGCGAAGTCAGATGCATCACTCTCCACCTGGAAAGGGATGGATTCATCCACCGCGTGCATCGTGGCTTTCGAGATGTCGCTTTTCAAAACCTTGAAGGCCAATTGGGCCTCCGGCGTAAGTGGGAAGGTCGTGGACTTAATGAGCGGACGAGCTTTGTCCGCGTAGTTGGGGACCCACTGTGCATAATACGAAAAAAACCCGAGGCATCTCCTCAGTGCTTTCGTGCTAGCGGGCAAGGGAAGTTCAGTGAGTGGGCGCATACGGTCTGGATCAGGGCCAATGACCCCGTTTTCCACCACGTATCCGAGGATGGCTAACTTACGCGTACGGAATACGCACTTCTCCCTGTTATAGGTCAGATTCAGGCGAGATGCAGTGCGCAGAAAGTGTTGGAGATTCGTGTCGTGGTCCTGCTGGTCATGGCCGCAGATGGTGACGTTATCCAGGTACGGGAAGGTAGCCCGCAACCCATTCTGGTCCACCATTCGGTCCATAGCACGCTGGAAGACCGAGACCCCATTGGTGACACCAAATGGAACCCTGAGGAATTGGTATAGACGACCATCCGCCTCAAAGGCCGTATATTGTCGGTCCTCTGGGCGGATGGGGAGTTGATGGTAGGCGGACTTAAGGTCTATGGTAGAAAACACTCGGTACTGCGCAATCTGATTGACCATATCAGAAATGCGCGGGAGAGGATACGCATCCAGCTGCGTGTATCTATTAATGGTCTGACTATAGTCGATGACCATCCGAGGTTTGTTCCCGCTTTTGACTACCACGACCTGCGCTCTCCACGGACTAGCACTGGCCTGTATGATCCCTTCCTTGAGGAGCCGCTGAACCTCAGATCTAATAAAGATCCGGTCCTCAGCGCTGTAACGCCTACTTTTAGTAGCGATGGGCTTGCAGCCAGGTACCAGATTTTTAAAAAGGGATGGTGTCGTGATCTTCAGGATGGATAGATTGCACGCGGGGCGCTTTGGGCAATTTGGAGGCTGCGGCTGGTTCCCTACTGCCAGTGAAGGGAGTGGCCCACCGTACTGTAGGATCACACTCTTCATGTGGACCATAAAGTTTAGTCCGAGGATAATTGGCGCGCAAAGGTGAGGTAGCACAAGGAGCCTGAATTGCTCGTAAACTGTGCCCTGTACCTCAAGAGTTACCATACATCGTCCTTGGATCGGTACAGACCGGGACTGTGATGCCATGGAAATTGTCTGTTTGGCAGGGAGAACCCGGAGTCCACACCTTTTAGCAGTTTCAGGGTGTATGAAACTTTCGGTGCTCCCACTGTCAAACAGACAATTCACAGTTCTGCCACTAACCTTTACCTCCATCATAGAATGTTCCAGTCTGTAATGCCTGGTCTGATCCAGAGAGATCGACGCCACCGTTGGCCCCTGGGCGTCACTGCATGCTGCCGATGTGGATGCTGAGGACCCCTGCTGGTCGCTCCTAGTCGTCGTGGACCATGATGGCCGCCCCCATGAATCGCACGTGGGCGAGGGCGCCAAGCGCAGCGACTCCTGGTGGTCTTCCTCCTCCTCTGTCTGCCACGATGGCGCCGTCCTGAGATCGCACGTGGTCGGACCTCGTGGGTACTGCAACGCCGAAAGAGATGGTCTCCGTTCTGGAGGGTTACAAACTGCACTGCCGTTTTTAGGTCTGGACCTACAGACTTTGCCGTAGTGGCCTTTTTTACCGCACTGGCTGCAGATTGCCGTTCTTGCCGGACACTGTTGCCGTGGATGCTTGGCCCCACCGCAAAAATAACATCGCTGGCCACCTGGAGCTGCCGCCGTCGTCGAATCGATCTGGGAGCGCGGGTTCGCGGGGCGAGGAGGGAGCAGAGCTTGCTCCAACCACGTTGACTGCACGTGGTCCTCGGGGTACAGCGCCAAGCTCTTCGACGCCGCCTCCAACCTCGCGGCCATCCCCATTGCCTGGGTCAAGTTGAGTTTCCCCTTTTCTAGTAATTTAAGCCTGATGTACGAGGACCCTACCCCTGCTACGAACGCGTCTCGGGCGAGGTCGTACATGTACTGCTCGGCGGAGACGTCCTTACAGTCGCAACCCCTGGCAAGCTGCAGGAGCTCATTGGCATAATCCTCTATGGTTTCGCCCGACTGCCGACGTCGTGTAGCGAGGAGGTAACGAGCATGTATCTCGTTGGGTGGCGTAATGTACCTATTCTTTAGGAGCTCGACGGCACCCTGGTAAGTGGGAGCTGCACGAATGGCTAGGTAAATCGTGTCGCTTACCCTCGCGTGGAGGACCTGGAGTCTATCACTGTCCGTAGTGATAGCTACCGAGGCTGCCAGGTAGTCCTCAAAGCACTTCCACCAATGGTCGAATGTGTTAGCTGCACCGACCGCACGTGGGTCCAGTGTCAGACGATCCGGTTTTAGAATCTGTTCCATACTCTCTGTTTACTGTATTAAATTGATGCGCGTCAATGAGCACGTGGAATCAAGGCTTTAGTATTGAAGGCTTTAATACAGTAACAATGAAACTACTAACACGAATACACCAGTTCAGACTGAAGGGGTCCTGCCGGAGCAGGGGGTCTTATACCCTGCCACCGGAGGCGGGACCCCACTGGAATGTGCCATGGTAACACTTATAACAGGTAAACACCCTAACCCAACAACATAGTACAACCCCCACAGTAATAACACCCTAGCCCAACAGTAACATGGTAACAAACCCCAGTGGTGAACCAACGATGGTTCACCACAAGCATGCATACCTATGATGATGACTTCAGCCAGGCTAATGAGGTTGGTTTACTAGAGTATGAATTACCTGATGAGTCTTCCTTTCACCTGATGAGTCTTCCTTTCGGGAGGGCGACCTCCTCGTGACCCTGTTCCTGGGCCTGGCGAGGCGCACCATCAATAGGTCCAGGCAGCAGGCGATCGACGGAGTCGTCCATCCCGACTGTCTGCCCCTCTACCGCAGCTATGTTCGTGGCCAGGTGTCCCTGGAGAGGGAGCATGCAGTATCCACGGGCGCAGTTGATGCCTTCCGCGCCCACTGGGCACCACAGGGGCTGGGGTATATTATGAACCCCGAAAATCACATTATGATTTAATGTTTAAATTTTCCTTTGTACTTTGTTTTTTGTTCGGGCTGTTCTCCCTCCTTTTGCGGAGCTGCCCCTTTTAATTTGTCCCTAAGTTAATTTGAGTTCGTTTACTTGATTGGTATCAAAAGAAATACCTGATGAGTCTTAATTGATAGTTAAATCAGGGAGCCTCATACTCCCTATTTAAAGCAGGTGTGTCAGTCACCCAGCCTGCATTTCAGCAGGGAGCAACTGGAGAGCTGGCTGTGTACATGTGTATGGTGTAAATAAAGTAACTTGGTGACGGGACTTTCGTCTCCGTGGAGTTATTACAATACCAAAACAGAAAACGAAATGTTAACGGTTTAAGTTGCCAGATAAGTTTTGTTTTCACCAATTACCACAGTGGCCATATTTTGAAGTGAATATAACAAATACATCCTTCTGATCAACATAGCAGTGAGATGTAAGAAATTTACTTTGGATATGGCACAGTAACTTGATACATACATTTGCACCAGTTGAGATCTGTTTTTCAGTTTAAGCTTATTTATTAGTGTCACAAATAGGCTTATATTAACACTGCAATGAAGTTACTGCGAAAATCCCCCAGTCGCCACACTCCGACGTCTGTTTGGGCGCACTGAGGGAGAATTTAGCATGGCCAATGCACTTTACTAGCACGTCTTTTGGACTGTGGGAGGAAACCGGAGCACCTGGAAGAAACTCACACAGACACAGGAAGAATGTGCAGGCTCCACATTGACAGTGACCCAAGCTGGGAATTAAACCCAGGTCTCTGCCGCTGTGAGGCAGCAGTGCTAACCACTAAAGTCACCATGCCGATAATCAGAAGTAGCAATGTGTAGTGTGTGGCCACCTTCATGGACACCTGAAGATCCTAATTTATGGTTTCCTGGTGCCCTGAATTCTTAGCTCCATCACAGGCCAAACTGCACCTGTTTATTTAATCTGCATCTCTAAAGGAAGAGAACTGCAGACTAATCAATATAAAGTTATGCTTTTGGACCTGAGTGGTGTTGGCCTTTTTTTTAGTGTATTTTTATTCCAATTCAATCAAATCAAGTCCAATTCAGAGTCTCACGATAGCGCCGGGAAAACTATTCTTCAGTTTGAAACTTGCAATCCACGCAATGAAAATAGGCTGTAATCATGTTACTACTGCTTGTACCACATTCATTTGGTGTAAGTAATAGAGTGGACATTAGGTACTTAGTGCCTCTATTGATTAAGAGAATAATAACATTGCTGTACAGCATACTAATGTGACTTAACTGTCTGAGTGAACAATGCACTGGCACACCACTGCATGTACAAAACGCATCAACACCTGGAGCAACAACAGCAATAAATTAGCTTGGCTGTGAACAGCACTTTAAACACAATCAATCCTAAAGTGTGACTTTAGAGAATTTAACTGCATTTATTAAAAATCTGTAATAAATAAAAAGATCAGGTTTCAGTGCTGGAGCAGAGTAATTTGCAGTTATTTGACGTATTTGCAGTTATCTTGTGAGGTGAAATGGTGGTGGGACGAGTGTTAGAGAACACCTGAAATCTTCGCTAAGCAGCCAGAATATTCCTGGCTTTATTTTCATTGACGACTGTAGGGACGAGTGTAGTTTCATTGATTAATATTTGCCTCCTGTGCACTGGTGTCAATGTGGTTGCCAAGGGAACGTTTGTTTTCCTCAGCACATTATTTATTTTTTCCTCCAACAAAGGAAAGAATGAACAAGCAACACTTAAACAGGAGTCTTTCTACCATGTCTGGGTATGGAATGAAAGGAGGTGGATGAAAAATCACTTATGTGAGTGAATTATGCACTTTGCTTTACATCACTTTCACATCAAGAAATATTCAAAAGTTGTCACTACTCAGTGCAGGAACCATGTGAAAATACATCTTTGTGATTCAAAAAAAAATTACATCAGAAAATCAAACTGCAAATAGTGCAAATGTCTTCCGCTGCTTAACAACAGCTTGCATTTATAATAACATCTTGAAGGTAAAATATTCCAAGGTACTTCATAGAGACACAGTCAAAACACAAATGAATATTGAGCTAAAAAAGGATAGAAGAGTGTCTGGAAGCTTGTTTTTCAGCAGAGATTTAAATGGAGGAGTGTGGATTTGAACAGTGGCGGGATTTAGAGAGGTAGTTCCAGAGTTTGGAGCCTCGCTGGATGAGACCACAACTACTAATGAAGATGGTTGGGTGTACAAAAGGTTGGAGTATTGTGAATGGGAAGCTGGAGGGGTCACTTTACGACTGGAGGAGTTTACAGATAGGCAGTGTTGAGGCCATGCTTAGCAACAAATCATATCTATCAAATGTTCAGATGGACGATATGTACACTTTGAAAAATCATTGCACATGTGCTGCTCAAGCTATGATTAGGTTTAAGTGTTCAGACTGGAAAATAAGTAGCCTCAGAAGTCATTGATTATTTCTTTCAAGACCAAAGTTGAAATATGAAGACAATGTTTCAGGTCACTTCTACAAGTCAAGCACGAATGGTTGAAATAACGTTTAGTTTAGTTTAAGTATTATTGTCACAAGTAAGCTTACATTAACACTGCAATGAAGTGACTGTCAAAATTCCCTAGTTGCCACACTCCGGCGCCTGCTCGGGTACACTGAGGGAGATTTTAGCATGGCCAACGCACCTAACCAACAAATCTTTCGAGCTGTGGGAGGAAACCAGAACACCCAGAGGAAACCCATGCAGACACGGGGAGAACATGCAGACTCCACACAGACAGTGACCCATGCCAGGAGTCGAACCCAGGCACTGTGAGGCAGCAGTGCTAACCGCTATGCCACCCTGCTGCCCATGTTGAACCAACTGTTCACATTTGCCTTATTGTCGCCATGACACTATTTTTAAAAAACCTTTTTCAAAACAATCTTTGATTAACGAAACAGTGATGAAAAAAAATTCTCCAAACCTGATACTTTAATTGCAATCAGTAACAGGGATGTACTCAAATAAACTTAAAACTTTCACAGTACGGCAGCTAATGCTCTGTGGTGAACCATAGATGGTTACCACTATGGGTACACTCCGTTCAGCTCCGCCTTCTTACAGGAGTATAAAGGTCACTGCTACTTCCTTGTAGTCTTTAGTCTGGGATAATATTGTTGAGTAGTGTGCTCCTATTTGTCGTGAATAAACGCCTTTATTCCCGGGTACGTTCTAGCCTCCCGTGTGAATCAATCGCGCATCAATTTTATTCACGACAAATACTGAAAGTTTTGTTCAAAGAAACTGGAGCAGATGCTAAAGCCCGATCGGCTAACCTTGGATCCGCGTGCCGCTGGGGCATCGAACACTTTCAACCATTGGTTAAAGTGCTTCGAGGATTACGTTGAGGCCTCGGCAGCAGTCCAGTCCGACGCCGACAGATTGCGGGTCCTCCACGCCATGCAACAATTCGCGATTCCCAAAATTATAAAGATGCTATAGACTTGCTCAAGGGGCTGTATAACAAACAGCCGAATGAAATTCATGCTCGTCACCTATTAGCCACTCGGCGGCGGCAGCCCGGCGAAACTACAGGACAGTACCTGCGCGAACTTCAACAGCTAGCCAGAGCCTGCATCTGTAAGGCGGTGTCGGCTACTCAATACACCAACGACCTCATTCGGGACGCGTTCGTGGCTGGAATCGGCTCATCCTATATCCGCCTGCGGCTGCTAGAGCAGGGTAACCTGGACCTGGCTAAGACGGTAGAATTGGCCGACGCACTGGAGATGGCCTCCAGAAATCTCGAAGCCTACCCCACCGACCACGTGGGAACAGCGTGGCAAGCACAGCCGCCGCCTCAGCTGTACTCGACGGCTCCTTGGAACTGCGCGATGATGCTCCCAACTTCCGACTTGACGGCTGCGGCAGCTCCTGGAGCCCCACGGTGCTACTGCTGCGGTTTGGCGAAGCATCCTCGCCAAAGATGTCCGGCCAGGGCGATGTTTTGCTCCACCTGTGGAAAGAAAGGGCACTATGCTAAGGTGTGCCGAGCGAAGACCTCTTCCAGGCCCAGCAGTGCTGCGTGCGACTCTCCAGGATCCATCTCCTCGTCTCCGGCCTCGTCGATGTCTTCAGCCACGTGCGATCCATGGGCGCCGCCATTTCCTATGACGACGACGCCAGCCACGTGCGACCTGCAGGTGCCGCCATTTTCAACATCCTCGACCGTGTGCGATTCATAGGCGCAGCCATTTTGATTGACATCGGCCGCAGGAGACCAGCAGGGGTCCTCGTCGTCGGCTATCTCAACTGCCTGCAGTTAAGCTCGGGATCCAACAGTGGCGTCAATCATCCTGGACCAGGCCAAGCCTCACAGACTCGACAAGTCCATGATGGACATAGAGGTAAACGGGCGCCTGGCGCGTTGCCTGTTTGACAGCGGGAGCACGGAGAGCTTCATCCATCCGGATACAGTAAAACGTTGCGCTCTCCGTGTGCAAGCTGTCAGACAGACAATCTCCATGGCGCGAGGTCCCGATCTGTCCACGTTCTCGGGAGCTGTGTGGTAACTCTAACGGTGCGGGGCACAGTTTATGAGAACTTCAGGCTCCTCGTGTTACTGCACCTTTGCGCTCCGGTACTCCTGGGGCTAGACCTTATGGTCCACCTGAGGAGTGTGACCCTGCAGTATGATGGGCCACTCCCTCCACTTTCAGTGGGAGAACTGCAGCCTCCAAATTGTCCAGCGTGCTCCACATGCCGCCTCTCAACACTCAAAATTACCCCGCCTTCCCTATTCGAAAATCTCGTGCCAGGCTGCAAGCCCATCGCGACTAAAAGCAGGCATTACAGCGCTGAGGATTGGATCTTTATTAGATCTGAGGTTCAGCGGCTCCTCAGGGAAGGGGTCATTCAACCTAGCACTAGCCCATGGAGAGCACAGGTCGTGGTGGTCAAGACTGGAGACAAGCCCCGGATGGTCATAGACTATAGTCAGACCATTAATAGGTGCACGCAGCTGGACGCGTATCCTCTCCCGCGCATATCTGACATGGTCAACCAGATTGCGCAGTACCGGGTGTTCTCCACCATCAACTTGAAGTCAGCCTACCACCAGCTCCCCATTCGCCCAGAGGACCGCAAATACATGGCCTTTGAGGCAGATGGCCGTCTCTACCACTTTTTAAGAGTCCCTTTCGGTGTCACTAATGGGGTCCCAGTCTTCCAGCGTGAGATGGACCGAATGGTGGACCAAAACGGGCTACGGGCTATCTTCCCGTACCTGGACAACGTCACTATCTGCAGCCATGACCAGCAGGACCACGATGCCAACCTCCTAAAGTTTTTACGCACTGCGACTCTCCTGAATCTGACCTATAACAAGGAGAAGTGCGTATTCAGCAAGCACAGCCGAGCAATCCTCGGATACGTGGTGGAAAATGGGGTCATCGGCCCCGATCCAGACCGTATGCGTCCCCTCCTTGAACTTCCCCTACCCACTAGCATCAAAGCACTGAGAAGATGCTTAGGCTTCTTCTCGTACTATGCACAGTGGGTCCTCAATTACGCGGACAAAGCCCGTCCACTCATAAAATCTACCTCTTTTCCCCTGACAGCAGAGGCTCGCCTAGCCTTTGAAGGGATAAAAGCCGACATCGCAAAAGCCACGATGCACGCTGTTGATGAGTCCACCCCCTTTCAGGTGGAGAGTGATGCATCTGATTTCGCCCTGGCCGCCACACTTAAACAGGCGGGCAGGCCCGTTGCCTTTTTCTCTCACACCCTCCAAGGTCCTGAAATTCGGCACTCCTCTGTGGGGAAAGAGGCTCAGGCCATTGTGGAGGCCGTACGGCATTGGCGCCATTATTTGGCTGGCAAACGGTTTACCCTGCTCACGGACCAAAGGTCCGTGGCCATTATGTTCAACAACACGTTAAAGGGAAAAATTAAGAATGATAAAATCTTGAGGTGGAGAATCGAACTCTCCACCTACAACTATGATATCATGTACCGTCCGGGGAAGCTCAATGAGCCCTCAGATGCCCTGTCACATGGAACATGTGCCAGTGTGCAGGAGGACCGGTTACAGGCCCTCCACAATGATCTCTGCCATCCGGGGATCACTCGGCTCTTCCATTTTGTAAAGGCTCGGAATCTGCCCTATTCCATAGAGGATGTCAGGTCGATAACTCGACGCTGCCAGGTCTGTGCGGAGTGCAAGCCGCACTTCTACCGGCCTGACTGGGCACACCTCATTAAAGCCACTCGCCCTTTTGAACGACTGAGTGTCGACTTCAAGGGGCCCCTCCCTTCGACGGATCGCAACGTGTATTTCCTCAACATTGTTGACGAATACTCCCGATTCCCCTCTGCCATCCCCTGTTCTGACATGTCCTCTGCCACGGTCATCAAGACCCTGCGGAGTCTTTTTACCCTGTTCGGCTACCCCAGTTATATCCACAGTGATAGGGGTTCGTCATTTATGAGCGACGACTTGAGGCAATACCTGCTCTCTAAGGGAATTGCCTCAAGTAGGACTACAAGTTACAACCCCAGGGGTAACGGGCAGGTCAAAAGAGAAAACGCTACAGTCTAGAAGGCTGTTTTACTGGCGCTACGGTCTAGGGGTCTTCCAGTCACCCGTTGGCAAGAGGTACTTCCTGATGCGCTCCATTCGATACGGTCCCTCCTGTGTACAGCAACCAACGCTACCCCACATGAGCGGATGTTTGTCTTCCCAAGGAAGTCTTCCTCTGGGATCTCACTGCCGACTTGGTTGACGTACTCAGGACCTGTTCTCCTGCAGCGGCATGTCAGGGCCCGCAAGTCCGATCCTTTGGTTGAACAGGTCCATCTCCTCCACGCCAACCCTCAATATGCCTATGTGGCATATCCTGACGGGCGAGAGGACACGGTCTCTATCAGAGATCTGGTGCCTGCAGCGGACCTGGTAACCCCCATCCCTCCCGCACCTCTGGTTAGGATTCCTTTGCCCATTCTCTCCCCTCCTGACACGGCGCGGGCAGCATCGGGACCTCAACTTAATCCTCTTACTCCCGTGTGCAGCTTGCCTGAGTCCAGGGGATTGTCGCCATCTCGAGGTCGGCGGTCGGGAGAGGAACTGGAGGAGCCTGTGGACACCACCTCGGAGAGAGGGTCGTCACCACTGTCACCAGAACCGGCACTGGAGCCAGTGCTGCGGAGGTCGCAGAGACGGTGCGGACCCCCGAAACGGCTGAACTTGTGAACATGTGGACAGTCTGTATTGTTTTCTTACCCCACCTGTCTTTGTTTTTAAAGGAGGGGTGAATGTGGTGAACCATAGATGGTTACCACTATGGGTACACTCCGTTCGGCTCCGCCTTCTTACAGGAGTATAAAGGTCACTGCTACTTCCTCGTAGTCTTTAGTCTGGGATAATATTGTTGAGTAGTGTGCTCCTATTTGTCGTGAATAAAAGCCTTTATTCCCGGGTACGTTCTAGCCTCCCGTGTGAATCAATCGCGCATCATGCTCCATGCTATTATGCGCTGTAATACTAATTCTTCAGACTAGACATGAAGAAAGCAGTAAATATTTAGGCATTATGGCAGTACTTTTCTGAGTGCCAGTGATGGACAATCAACATGAGAATTAATTCACTCCCTTTAGCATTCATTGTTTGATGAATCTAGTCCTTTTTTTCAGATAAAGGAATAATATTTTGATCCATTGATTGTCTACAGATGTTCCCTGGCACTACCGTCTCTATAATTACATCTACAACATATTGTTCAAACAGGTAGGTGACAAATTTGGTTCCCTTTAATTTCAATGCAATAGGTGCTGTTTTAGTTCCAAAATGGTGCCCACACTATGCAAGTAGACTACCAGTATGACCCATGCTAGACACCATTTTGGGAAGATCAGTCACGCTGTTAGGAAGAGTCTGTGCTCGAGTCGGCAAATTGTGACAGCAGGCTACTTGTAATGCTGATTTGACCTTGCCCCTCCAGCTAACACCATCTCTCTCTTCAGCTGAGTATATGTTCAACAGCAAGAAGGGTCCACCACCAGCACCAGTGAAAGGACATTAATCACGATTAAGTTGGTTGCTGATTATTTTGTGCAGGCACTTTCTGAATTTGTGCATAGCCTGTGGAGTTGCTCAAAGTTGCAAGGAGTGGTGCTACACATATTGAAGGCCTTATTTGACTTTAAGGATTCTGGGCAGTCTACTTGCTCCCAGTCATGGGTGCAGCAGTAACTATCACCCTGGGCCTCAAACACGAGTAGGAATTGGGTCATAGGCAGGATAGTAGAGAACAGGTTGTTTGCAGAGAAAGTGAAGAACATAACTGTGCATGGTCATTGTTAGTCAGGTGTTGCTGCCTCAGTTGTGTGCCACATTGCCTTGCAAAGGAGAAGGAATTGTGCCAATTAGTGAGGTACAATATGATTTGATGTTGTGTTTGCCTTAGTTTAATGGCTGGTAGTGTGAGTTTAAATTGGGAGATGTGAGTGAGGCTTACAGTCGTGCTAAGAGAGTGTGAATGAGGTGAGGCTATGAATGTTATTTGTGAGTTGTGTTCAGTAGAGGATGTTGCTGTTGAGTGAAAGTGGGTGGTGAATTGAGCAGTTTCTGAGGCTACTGGTTCATTTGTTAGGAAATGACATGTGAGGATGCATTCACTGACCTTGAACACTTCTGTGAGGTCATTAAACTTCTTCCGAAGCTGCATCCAGATTCCGGGGCTTACATTAACAGCGGCGGTCAGTTTAGATTTGGCATGGAAGCGCATCTTCCAGATTCAATGGGAGGGTCATCAAACAAATATTGACACCATTCTTGAAACCAGCTTTGCAAGTATCCTGGCCAAACTCCCGTCAAATCAACTTTGATGACCAAAAAGTAGCTCTGCCACGTCCTGTTTTTTTCTTTCAACTCTCAAATGGTCAACATTCCAGGGGAGGAAAGAAATTGCTGAAATTACATTCTGCAGCTTCTTGAAATGCAGCGGCATTGATATTAATGAGTGGGAGGAGCTTGCTATCAATCATTCAAATGTCTTAACAATGAGGCAGACTGAAGGCAGAGAAGGAAAGAAAAGGCAAATCGTGTCCCATGTGCCAAAGATTTGGAGGTTGAGAATCAACCTGTTCAGTCATATGAAGACCAATGGCATAAAAATGAGTACAGTAAGTAGTCTCACAACACCAAGTTAAAGTCCAACAGGCTTATTTGGTAGCACGAGCTTTTGGAGCATGGCCCCTTTATCAGGTGATGCCCCTTCACTCACCTGATGAAGGGGCAACACTCCGAAAGCTGATGCTACCAAATAAACCTGTTGGACTTTAATTTGGTGTTGTGAGACTACTTACTGTGCCTATCCCAATCCAATGCCGGCAACTCCACATCATAAAGATGAGTAAACTTCATCCTCGAATCAAGGAACGGTTAATGGCAAATATGTTTGCAAAAGTTACTTAAAAAAAGAAAATGTCTACCCCTTCCTCGTCTCCTTTATTTATCCAATTAATACTGTCAGCCTCCTTCTTGGTCTTAGTCTAGCTTCATTCATTTATTCAATTTGTGTTTGTAACTATGTCAGAGCAAGATGCAAAAAGGCATTCAACTTTCAAAGATAAAACAGTCATCTGACTATCTTCTTTCAACTTTTCAGGATGATCCTGAATTTATTCTGACTTTCTGGAAATTCAGAAGGGGCAAGTTTTAATGATTTAATTTTTCAAAAATCTTTTGCAATTTATTAGATGTTTACTTAACCTCTCTGTTCCAGTGAAAGATAAATAAAATATTTGATATCTTTTATAAACATAACCCCTTTTTTTTCACCAGATATTTCCATGACTCCAATTAGAACTTGATAATGAATGATTGGAACAGCATGCAGCAGTCCAACTGCAGTTTATTCTGTTCTAATGAAAGGTCATCAACCTCAAGTATAAACTCTGTCTCCTTCCGATTTTATTTTTTATTTCCAGCATCCGCAGTACTTTGCTTTTGTATTTTTGCAGCTTATTCAAATGTCTTATGCAAATTCAACACCAATTCCATGCTTTTGTTTTCAATGTAAGAGTTTTAACAACACCAGGTTAAAGTCCAACAGATTTATTTGGTAGCAAATGCCATTAGCTTTCGGAGCGCTGCTCCTTCATCAGATGGAGTGGAAATCTGCTCTCAAACAAGGCACAAAGACACAAAATCAATTTACAGAATACTGATTAGATTGCAAATCTCTACATCCAACCAGGTCTTAAAGGTACAGACAATGTGAGTGGAGGGAGCATTAAGCACAGGTTAAAGAGATGTGTATTGTCTCCAGACAGGACAGCCAGTGAGATTCTGCAAGTCCAGGAGGCAAGCTGTGGGGGTTACTGATAGTGTGACATAAACCCAACATCCCGGTTTAGGCCATCCTCATGTGTGCGGAACTTGGCTATCAGTTTCTGCTCAGCGACTCTGCGCTGTCGTGTGTCGTGAAGGCCGCCTTGGAGAACGCTTACCCGAAGATCAGAGGCTGAATGCCCGTGACCGCTGAAGCGCTCCCCCACAGGAAGAGAACAGTCTTGCTTGGTGATTGTCGAGCGGTGTTCATTCATCCGTTGTCGTAGCGTCTGTTTTCAACACCAGTGTAGAAGTGGCACAATCCATTGGTTAAATTGGATTCAGTTAAATAGAATTTTTTTTTATTTTGGGACTGTGAAATAAATGAAAAGATGTAGATCAGAAAGTTCTATGTGATTGATGGTAAAGTTATGGTGCTGGCATGGATCAGTTGAGGAAATTTCTGGCAGAACAATTTAATCATTAATTTGGGAAAGCGAAGAGAGGTTTTCGCTGCTGAGAGGCTTATCTCAAGGAAATTAATAACTGCGCAACATGATCATGAGAAAATGATGACAAAGTTGGCTGATAAACTTAGATTATTGAGAAGGAGAAGGAGCAGAGCAATAGAAAAATCCCTGTGTTGATGAAGATGTATCAGAGCTGTTGAAGAGGAATTGAGATATACATGAAGATAACATTGATGAAAGACTATGGCCAAAATTCTCCGGCCGTTCAGGCCCCACTGCCGCTGCCAGTGAGGATGGAGAATTTGGCGCTGAGCCAAATCTCTGTTCACTGCAGGATGGGAGAATCCCGGCTGCGAGCGAGGTCAGACAATCCGACTGTACAATTGTAATTTATTTAGAGTTTATCAAACTACTTGAGATGTTAAGTAACATATTTTTGAAGTTATATAACATAAGGATGATCAACAGTGGACTACATGTCTTTAAATTCGTACTGATGGCTACTAGATTATAATTTCAATGCAATGAACAATTTAAGAGTTTCATTATAAGATGTCTAAATCAAGAGCCACAAAATGTACAAATACCCCTCTAGTAGACTGTCTTACACCAGTTTGAGTTTGCAGCAAGTGGATTATCACTGCAGCCTAAGGATTAACAACAGTTTCCATACTTTTGGAAAATGAAAAAAGTGAGATAAATAAAATGATCATTCATTCGAAGGATTAGCAGCAGCATTTTTTCTTCGAAACAGGCAAATGATAACACATTTCCAAAGAGAAGTAAAGGAAAACAGAGATTAAGAGAGACTGAAAATCTGGTAAAGGGTGGTTTCAGAGGCACACTTAGAAGAATGACAGGGGTTGCATCAGAACCTAAAGGATTATTGACTAAAGAATAATACTTGACTGTGAGTACAGTGTTGAAACCCAATGAAGCAATAGAGGAAATTTTTGGGAGTCAAATTTGGCAAGGGACTAATGGAACAATAATTTGGAAACTGCAACTAATGTTTCTCTTTTTGAATTATTTACATTGTTATGATCCTTTCCAGATCCCAAGTTGTGATGTCCAGTTGGGGGCCAATAGCATTTAGTTTAAAGTCGTCAAAGTTTGAGTTTTAAAACACCAACTAAGTGAAGATAAGGGTAGTATGGTGGCAGTGGTTAGCACTGCTGCCTCACAGTGCCCCTACAATACTCCTTATACACCTATGACTGTGTGGCCAAATTCCCTTCCAATTCGATTTTCAAGTTTGCTGACGACACCACCATAGTGGGTCGGATCTCAAACAATGATGAGACAGAGTACAGGAATGAGATAGAGAACATGGTGAACTGGTGCGGCAACAATAATCTCTCCCTCAATGTCAACAAAGCAAAGGAGATTGTCGTCGACTTCAGGAAGAGTAAAGGAGAACATACCCTGTCTACTCCAACGGGGATGAAGTAGAAAGGGTCGAGAATTTCAAGTTTTTAGATGTCCAGATCACCAACAACCTGTCCCAGTCCCCCCATGCCGACACTATAGTTAAGAAAGCCCACCATCGCCCCTACTTTCTCAGAAGATGAAGGAAATTTGGCATGTCAGCTATGATTCTCATCAACTATTACAGATGCATCATAGAAAGCATTCTTTCTGGTTGTATCATAGCTTGGTATGGCTCTGCCCAAGATCGCAAAATACTACAAAAGGTTGTGAATATAGCCCAAACCAGCCTCCCGTCCATTGATTCAGTCTACACTTCCCGCTGCTTCGGCAAAGCAGCCAACATAATTAAGGACCCCACACACACACCCTGGACATTCTCTCTTCCACCTTCTTCCATCGGGAAAAAGATATAAAAGTCTGAGGTCACGTACCAACCGACTCAAGAACAGCTTCTTCCCTGCTGTCATCAGACTTTTGAATGGACCTACCTCGCACTAAGCTGATCTTTCTCTGCACTCTAGCTATGACTGTAACACTACATTCTGCATGCTCTCATTTCCTTCTCTATGAACGGTATGCTTTGTCTGTATACTGTGCAAGAAACGATACGTTTCACTGTATGCTAATATATGTGACAATAATAAATCAAATCAGGGACCTGGCTTGGTTCACCGTCAGTGCGGAATCTGCACGTTCTCCCCGTATCTGTATGGGTTTCATAGAACATAGAACATTACAGCGCAGTACAGGCCCTTCGGCCCTCGATGTTGCGCCGACCAGTGGTACCAATCTAAAGCCCCTCTAATCTACACTGTTCCAATATCATCCGTATGTTTATCCAATAACCACTTGAACGCTCTCAATGTTGACGAGTCCACCACTGCTGCGGGCAGGGCATTCCACGCCCTTTCCTCTGAGCACTCTGGTTTCCTCCCACAGTCTGATAGCCGTGCTGGTTTGATGCATTGGCCATGCTAAATTCTTCCTCCGTGTACCCAACCATGCGTGTGTGGTGACTACTGGATTTTCACAATAACTTGACTGCAATGTTAATGTAAGCCTACTTGTGACACTTACAAAATAAACCTAAAAAGAGCACAGGATTCCATGGGTTTGAAAAATAAATGTGACTATACAAGGTCAAAAAGATAGAACAATTTACAATACTTATCTTATAATCTAGCATTCAATGTAAGAATGATGTGCATGTGAATTAGCAAACTGTGGTCAGACATACCACACTCTACAATAAATGATAGATGCAACCAAAGCAGATTCCATGGATTTCTCGGCAGTCCACTCAGATGTTATTCTCACTGAAACTCAATATTTCCCTTGAGGGTTTCCAATCTTCACCTTCAAAGATCTTACCTTGAAATTCCCTTCAAAAATCACTCCAATGTTGACAGCTTCAAAGACAGTCCAACTTGCAGGGTTTCAATTTCAGCTTCTGAGTTTACACTCTCAGGATTTCTGAATACGCTCAAGCAGCAACTTACAAACACAGTTTCAGATCTTCGGCCACAAGTAACACCACAACTCCAAAAGGGGTACCTTGGCCCCAACAACCCTATTCAGTTAAAGTCTGCTCCCACAACTCTTTCTTCAGCATGAAACCTGTTTCTCTACTCCTTTCTTAACTTAACTAGAAACTTTCTTTGTCCCGAACATGGAACTACCTTTTGGGACCTTGCCCTGTCCTTTGCCATTGTCCCCTGTTTTAAACAGTTCTTTTCTGATTAAAACCAACTGTTGACTGACTCAAACTGACTGCTCACTGATCTTTGAACTGGTCTGATGGCCTATCAAAACACTACAAGAGAGTCCCACACTTGTTATTAGGCAGGAACAAATGTAATAGGTAGTGGGACATCCTGCACCTTAAATGTTACAATTTCCACAGACAGCTTACGTAGCACATAATGACAGAGAATGACTGGCTTTCACAATAATTTTTAGTAATTCTAATCGTTACTTACAATTATGAGCAGAGATAAAACCGGCACAATTGACCAAAGAACTGCAGTGCCAGATTACTGTTTTACATTCAATTCACCTGGGTTCAACCATGAAATTAGATATGAATTAGATACTAGAATTTAGTCACACTGCCTTTTTGATAACATCAGCAATGAGTTTAGTAAAAAGAGGAGTATCAGCGTGACACTATGGCCCATGGGATTTTCACTCTCCATGAGCTTTCGCTGGCTTTCTGAAGTCCTTGTCACACCCTACCATCGTCACTCAGGCTGAGTGAGACAGGAGCAGTGAAGCACACCCTGGCAGCATTGGTTGGAGTAACTGCGGCACAGAGAGGTTAAGTCACTCCCCATTTTTTAGAGCAGTAGCTAGTGTAAAGGGGTTGTTTAAAGAGATAATTTAAAGAGAGTGGGTAAGTTTCAAATGGTTTAGGCAATCGGGGGAGACAAGGTGAGCAGGGGTGTGGTGAGACCGGGAGGAGAAATTGGTGAGGCGGGGAAAACCGGGAGATGGGGGATGGAGAGACCGGGGAAACTGGATGGCCAGGAGTGGAGAGGGGTGTGGACGAGAGACAAGGCTGGGAGTGGGGAGACTGGGAGGGAGGGTGACCGGGAAGGGGGAGGTGGGTGGATCAGATCGGAAGTGGGGGACGGGGTGGACCGGATGGGAGGGGGCGGGTTGAGGCAAACCAGATGGGAGTTGTCATGGCAACAGGGTTAGAAGTGTCACGATGAGGAAGGGGAGCATTGTCTTGGCCCGGATTAGTAGAGGGGGGGAGAGGTTCCCTGGACCAGAGGGTGGGGGGATGTGGGAAAAGGTGTCCTTGGCCAGAAGAACAACAGAATCCTAGACTGGAGTGGAGGGGTAGGGGAGAATGTGAAACGGACTGGAGGGGAGGGGCGTGGTGTTCCGGAGTGGAGTAGGGAGATGTCCTGGACTGGAAGGGGGAAGGGTTACAGGTGTTCTGACAGTGGCGTGGTGTCACCTTGATATCCCCCTCCTTTGACTCCTTACATAGGTTCCCATCCCCCTGCTATTTTAGCTTTAAATCTTCCCCAACGACTTTAGCAAAAACTCCTCCTAGAACATCAGTCCCAGACCTGACCAGGTGTAACCCATCCAGTTTATACAGGTTTCACCTCTGCCAGAATCTGTCTCAATATCCCAGGAATCTGAAACCCTGTCCCTCACACCATGTCTTCAGCCCCCGTATTCATCCCATATTTCCTGCTGTTTCTACTCTGACTAGTATGTGGCACTGGTAGTAATCCTGAGATCAGTACCTTGGAATCCCTATATTCTGCTCTTAGTATCTCATCCCACTTCTGCTGTGTCATTTGTACCAATGTGTACCAGGACCACTGTCTGGTCACCCTCTCCCTTCAGCATGTCCTGTAAAACCTCCACGACACCCTTGACCCGAGCACCCTTGACCCTGTAACTATTGCACTCCCACACTTTTTACTCTTCCTCTGTGAAGCAGAGCTAACCATGGTGCAACAAATTGGGCTGTTGCTGTTCTCCCCTGAGAGGCCATCCTCTCAATGGTATCCCAAGCAGTATATCTGTTTTGCAGGGGAATAGCTGCAGGAGATTCCTGCACACCCTGCCCATTCCTGTTGCCCATCTAGTGGTCACCCATTCCCTTCCTGTCTGTGGAGTCTGAGATTGTGATGTGGCCCCCTCTCGATATGTGCTATCAACAATACTCTCTGCCTCGTGGATGCTTCACAGTGTCCCCAGCAACTGCTTCAAATCCAAAACCTTGACTTCAAGGAGCTGCCGCTGGAGACACTTCCTGCACACGTGCTGGCCCCTGGCATTGGAAGTGCTTCCATCTTCCCACATGGAGAATGAGGAGCATACCGTGGCTTTGAGCTCTCCTGACATGACATACCACTTTAAATTAAACCCTTTTGGAAGATGCCTGAAATCAAATAATATCACTTACTGTCGAACTTGGTCCTCATTAGTACAGAATATAGCCTTGACAGAATACAAACCTTACAAACTATAAGCAGTAAAAGTAGCAAGTACTTAATCGACCTTACTTAACAATCAGCTCTCTCCCTTCTAGCCTCTACTGCTATAGTAGGGCAAGACCACTCTCTGAAGATCTAAAAAGATAGAAAGCAAAGAAAAAAATCAAATTGCACCTCATTCCACTCTGCAACCAAATCCCACTCTGTTCCAACTTCCTGATATCCACGCTCACTTTGGCTGTATCTCACTCAGGATGTGCTCTCTCCCACTGCTTGTGCACAATGTTCACTGATCCTCACCAACTGAAGTTAGCAATTTAGTCGCTTTTGTCGGATGGTTCCCCGCCCAGTATAAATATCCAGAGGAAGTTAGTTCTTCCAGGCAATTGCCTGGTGAACCCTTACATTATTCAATTCCAAGAGGGTATCCCCAGTGTATCATTGGACTAAAGTTTATTTATTTATTAGTCACAAGTAAAGCTTACATTAACACTGCAATGAAATTACTGTGAAATTCCCTGAGTCGCCATAGTCTGGTGTCTGTTCGGGTCAATGCAACCTCATCAGCATGTCTTTCAGAATGTGGGAGGAAACCGGAGCACCTGGAGGAAACCCACGTAGACACGGGGAGAATGTGCAAACTCCACACAGACAGTGACCCAAGCCGGGAATCGAACCTGGGTCCCTGGCGCTGTGAAGCAGCAGTGCTAACTGCAATGAAGCAGCAGTACTACTTCCCAAATGCAACGATGGGGAACCAGGAAGTTATGGCCTATTTATTGTAGTTTTCTATCAATGGACCTCAATATGATATCAGTGTAATTATGTTTGATTTGATTTATTATTGTCACGTGTATTAGTATACAATGAAAAGTATTGTTTCTTGCGCACTATACAGGCAAAGCATACCGTTCATAGAGAAGAAAAGGAAAGAGTGCAGAATGTAGTGTTACAGTCATTGGTAGGCTGTAGAGAAAGATCAACTTATTGTGAGGTAGGTCCATTCAAAAGTCTGATGGCAGCAGGGAAGAAGTTGTTCTTGAGTCGGTTGGTACGTGGCCTCAGACTATTATATCTTTTCCTGAATGGAAGAAGGTGCATCAGATCATTTCAAAGGGCAGTTAGGAGTCAACCTCTTTGACGTGTAGATCTGGAGACCGGGTAAGGACAGCACATTTCCTGCCCTAAAGGACAGTAATGAACCAGATGGATTTTTTATGACATTTGATGTCCGGGATGTGTGGGCTCCTTAATTATGCTGGCTGCTTTTACAAGATATTTTTACAAGATAGAAAAATGTATCAAAAATCTTTGCCAGTTTGAAGTTCAGTTGCCTGTGTCAACTCCTGGAACGCCGCATTATTATGATTTTAAAACTGAGTTGCAAGATACACAAACTGGAAAGCAGGTTGGGCATATCATAAATGCGAGCATTCGTGTCAAACCATGCCTTTGTTTAATAAAAGGAAGAGAAAACTAAGGAAATAATGTGTGATCTCCAGCAGCTGCTTGATGGTAACCAGTGAACACTGCAGAATTCTGGCCTGTTGCCGTTCCTGTTAAAGATCTCATCGCGGTTTTGAATTTGGGTATGTAAGCCATTGGCTGAGCTGCCCCATTAATTGTGAATGATACCATGGGACCTATGTTATCTCCTCAGACAAACAGCTAAACCCTGGATTTAATATCGCACTCCAACAATGCTCTCTCTGCTAACACAAAATATGCTGTCACAATCCCAGAGTATTAATATTGAGAATGAACCCTCTGGTCTGAAAGGTAATCCAGCTGCATGTGTTGGCAACAATGATGGTGGCGGCTTTAAAACCAGTGTTTTGCAGCCATGTTTATTGAAGTGACGTCATTTTCAAGTTTATGTGAATATGAAACATGGTGGGGGCGATTCTCCCAAAAAAGTTCTAAGTGCTGAATTGGTGGGAAAACTGGTGTAAATCACGATTGTTTTTTCAGTGGAGTTCAGACTCTAACGTCCCTCTCTCTGTGCACTGCAGAGGTCACAATAGTGAATACCATTAACAGCTCAGGGGGGTGGGGGGCGGGGGGGCTTATTCACGCCAAAGTCCGACAGTTCTGGAACTCTGTGCATGCGCAGTGGCCCCGATCTGTAAGCCTGCAGTTTGCTGGCCAACTCAATCGCTGGCCAGCCTGGGACACCTGCAGTGCTGCCCCTCCCAACACCCCCATGGCCCGATCGCGGCCTCCACAAGCATTCCCGGGCCAGCCCCAAGCCTCCCCCACCAGGAGCACCCTGATCTCCAGAACCTCCTCCCCCCCACCCACCCCCCCCCACCCCCCGGCAGTCCGGCAGTGATGGTCTCTCCCACCGCGGCAGACCCTGTCCCAACGGGAGGCAGACCCTCCCCAGGAGGCACACCCCCACCCCGGCAGGCCCCCTCCCGCCTCCTGACCCCCCGGGGGGCCCCGCTTGCCTCTGTTCACTCCAGCAGGGTCTCCCACTTGTTCCCCGAAAGTGGGGAGCTACTGTAAACCCCGCCGGAGTGAAATTGTACTGATGGAGCAGGAGATGCTATCGGGCCCAGAGAATTCAGTTCCGGGCCCCATAATCACATTAAAATTCACATAAGATTAAAATCACTTACCTGCTGTTCCCGCCTGTTTGCAGTGTGGTCCCGACCGTGCCGGATATCCGTCGCTGGGAGATATGTGCGTGTCGGGAACGCATGCGCAAAATCCTGTGAATCGGCGCACGTACGATTCTCCCGGCCCGACCCGCCAAAAGATTAGCGGGTCAGGATAGGGAGAATAACAGCTATAGGTTTCTTTATTTTAAGAAGTTATTTTTAAAGTTTATTTATTGGTGTCACAAGTTTACATTAACACTGCAATGAAGTTACTGTGAAAATCTCCAAGTCACCACACTCCGGCATCTGTTCGGGTACACTGAGGGAGAATTCAGCATGGCCGATGCACCTAACCGGCACCTCTTTCGGACAGTGGGAGGAAACTGGAGCACCCAGAGGAAACCCACGCAGACACTGGGAGAATGTGCAGACTCAAGGCAGGAATTGAACCGGGGTCCCTGGCGCTGTGAGACAGCAGTGTTAACTATTGTGCCACCATGCCACCCTAGGTGGACACTAGGACAGGTGGATGAATGGATGTCGTTGCAGGATTGGAGTTTTGGCTAATATACTTTTCCCTGCTGCTTCTCCTTGCAAGAGAAAACAGTGCACAACCAGGAAACAGGCTGAGGCCTGGGGGTGAGGGTAACCCTCCAGTGACTGGCCCCTTGTTGGTCCATGACAATGTCTGCCCACCAGCTTCACTGGGTAGGAGGTCTTATTCCAGGAAGCTGCAGATATTGGCAATAACCCGCCAAGAAAGAGTAAGCCTCCTGGTGCTAATGCTTGTTAAGGCAGCCGACCTTCTGCCTGTTGAACTTTTAGGGGTCAATTGGGTGTCTCACCATCTTCTGGCTTTTCTCTGCAACTATCCCCTCTTCGCCTTAGAACGACATGAAGTTAAAAAAGTTTATTTATTAGTCACAAGTAAAGCTTACATTAACGCTGCAATGAAGTTACTGTGAAATTCCCCTCGTCGCTACACTCCGGCACCTGTTTGAGCCAATGCATCTAACCAGCACGTCTTTCAGACTGTGGGAGGAAACCCACGCAGACACAGGGAGAACATGCAAACTCCACACAGACAGTGACCCAAGCCGAGAATCGAACCTGGGTTTCTGGCACGGTGAGGCAGCAGTGCCAACCACTGTGCCACCGTGCCCACCCTATGAGGAGAAGGTTGCTGGTGCTGCAGCTGGAGCTGTTTCTTCTCCTCCTGCTTTTCAGCAGAGGTGGAAGTTAGCATAAACTGCCCTATGCCATGGGGAAAGCTGGCAAGAGGAAAGCGCAACTGGAGGTGAATGAAGTGTAAGACAGGTGAAGTGACGTCCAAGAAATTGACAATCACCTGTCAAGCACTCTCTGAGAAGGAGCAGCTGCTCTCACCTGGCCATGGCTGGAGCTCTTCCGTCTCACTGATTAAAGGCTTCCCAGCCTTTTAGTTTCACTGAAGATGTTCCCCACACTGCGCACTCACTTTGATGATGCTGTTGAGTTGTTGACAGGCTGGGAAACAGGTATGTTGGCTGCTGAAGTCAGGATGCTTGGTTAAAAAAAGCGTTAAGTACCCACTCTAATATTTAAATGCCTTAACCTAAGCTGCACAGAGGTTTCCCACATGCCTTCAAAACCTAAAAGTGGGTGAAATGATGTTGGAATCCTCCCTGAAATCAGTTTAAGGGGATCTAACTCCCTGCAAAATGTTCAACTTTCTATCTCCCTTTATTTGGGAAAATTCCCGCTTATATATCAAAAAATACCCTATTAATTAGAAAACAGTGGTTAGCAGGGTCACAAGATCCCTCGGCTAACCATCTCCAGATCATAGTTCTCTCTCATAGCTCTGAGCATCCTTCCTGTTCAGAAGTTGAATTTCAGTCTGCTAATACACTTGTCCATTGGTGCGAAGTGGTTCTCATTCACATCCCTCTGAAAATGACCGTATGACTCAGGAGTCAGGTTGAATCAGCAATTCAACTCATGAAATTACTGAAGCAGAATCTGTGAGACCAACTCTCAGAGATAGCCACCCTTGACTTCACACAACCTTTAAACGTCTTTCGCTTGTGTGCAGAGTTAAGATGTGAGTGTAACGCAAGTGCCAGTCTCAGATCGTTTAATGTGACGCACAGTAAATTTTACAACCCTTTATGTTAATTGTAAGAGATATTGATGAATTTTGAGATGGTCTGACTTCACAGAAGTTTACAGACTCTGCATAATTTGTGCAACCCATTAAAAAACAACTCACATGTCAGCTGTGGCTCAGTGGTAGCACTTTCATCTCTGAGTCAGAAGTGTGAGTGCTCCAGACCCACTCTAGAGACTTGAGCAAATAATCTAGGCTGACACTCCTGTGCAGCACTGAGGGAGGTACACTGTAAAAAAGCTGTTGTCTTTTGCAGGAACTGTGAAATAAAGGTCCCTTCTGCCCTTTCAGAGGCACATGATAAAATCCCATTACACTGTTGTGAATAAGAGCCGGGGGGACGGGGGATTGTGGGGATGGGGGGGAGGGGGGATGGCGGGAGATTTTTCCAATACTTGGTCAATGTTTATCCTAAATCAACATAATTGAGAAACAAATTATCTGGTTTGTTATCTCATTGCTGTTTGTGGGACCTTGGTATGCACAGCTTCGCTGTCATGTTCCCCACATTGCAACAGTGACAACACTTGAAGAATTACTTAACTGGCTGTAAAGTGCTTTGGAATGCCCCGAGGCTGTGAAAGGAGCAAAAGAATGCAAGACTTTTTTTTAGCTTAAGTTGAACAATTACTATGCTCAGTGAGGTGAACTACTGTCAGTGGTGGAGCAAAACGGGAGAATGCGGAAGGTGTGGAGCTGGGGGAATGACAATGTTAGGGCGCAGCTTTGTAGTGCCGGAGGTTACAGAGGTAATAAAGGGTGTGGCCACGAGAGGGATTTGAATACAAAGCTGAAGATGTTAAACCTGAGGCATTGGTGCAATATCCCTCAAGCTCATAAACAATTAACTGTCACATTTATTTTTTAGTATTTCTTTAAATATTAATTTGAACTTAGTGCAAGATACAATATAAAGTCACAACCTATTAGTGATCACTGATCTAGTTTGGAAACTGTTTTTTCCTCCAAATTCATGGTTATTTAAATTTAGTTTGAGCAATTTTTTTCAGAACGCTTTTCTTCTGCACACTGATGGTTTGTATTTCTAAACATATCAAAGTTGTGCCATTTGGATCAGTAATGTTTCAGTAAATGAGATATTAGGTTGTCCAGTCGAATGGTTGTTCTCTGGAATTTAAAAGAATGAGACTCATTGATAGCCCTAAAATTCTTCAAGGTCTTGACATGGTAGATGCTGCGAGGCTGTTTCCCCTGGTTGAGAGAGTGAAGAATTAGGGGTCAAAGGTTCAAGGTAAGAAGTCAACCATGTTAGAATGAAATTAAGAGAAACTTTGACTGTTGTGAATGTTAATTATTCCCCATCCCAGAAGGCTATAAATGCTCAGGCGTTGAATACATTCAAGCCTGAGATTGATAGAATTTAGAATATTAAGGGAATCAGGCAATATGGGGATAGGGTGGGAAATCGAGTTGACGTAACAATTAAGGCATGTTAACTGAGTGATGGAGCAGTCTTGAAGGATCATGTGACCTAGATTTGCCCTTAATCCTTACAGTCTCATGTTACAGAGTTAAAGCAGAATAATTTTCTTCCCTGCATATTAGAATCATAGGACCATAAAATCCCTACAGTGCAGAAGGAGGCTATTCTGCCCTTTGAGTCTGCACCGACTCTCTAAAGAGCACTTTACTCAGGCTCATCCCCTCTACCCTATCCCCATAACCTTACATATTTACCAGGGCTAATCCACCTAACCTGCACATCTTTGGACACTAAGGAGCAATTTAGCATGGCCAAATGGGTCCCTGGCGCTATGCTAACCACGGTGCCACCTTGCCTATGCATTGTCATCTATGGGATTAATGAGGAGGAATGTGGACAGCAATAAGGAAGAATAATAGAAAGTCACTGCTACAGAAATACTTCTACATAAATGTGAAATTATTTACAATGTGTATCGATACAATTTGACTCCAGAGTCACCCAAGATTTTGTAAAACTAACACTGATAGATAACAATTTGAGCTTTGCAGCATGTGCAGTATAAATCTAGATCACAGTGATGCAACATTTTAAATATGGCCAGGAAATTCATGCGCTTGTTAGCAACTTACTTTTAACATTTATGAAAAAGCATTGCTTCCAACCATTCACTTGGCTAAAAACATTGAAATCCTTTTGGCTAAGATCAAGTGTAGTTTTGACATGCTGTGCTTGGTTGAAGTCATTAGGTTACATTTTAGCTTCATTTGAAGCAATTTTTAAAAGCGGCATCTTGGCCTTTTGGCTAAGATGCAAATAAAATCAAGCCTTGGAGGAGGAGCTCTGCCTACTCCAATCAGCTTGGATCATGCAGATCAAGCCCAAGACAGGAGGTGAGAGCCCTGTCTTGTCAGCTTGAATCGGGAATGTCTCAACTTGTTGAGACTCTGAATTGGACTTGATTTGATTGAATTGGAATAAAAATACAAAAAAAACATTGAAATCAGTTTTGCTACATTAAGTAGAGCTCAACACAAGTTTCTAAGGAAAAATGCATTCTTTCTTTGCAGCTGAATTCAACATTATAACTGCAGCCAGTCAGCCACGCAACTGACAGTATCGATCTCAGACCAATGTCTGAACATAATATTTGGCAACTTATTGTAAATGTATAAGTGATTGTTGGTTGAAAATCATTATGTAAGTGGACTTTCTGTGCCTGAGATTGGCATATATCAATTCACCAGTCAATGAGGTGAATATGAAGTGTGCCTAACGTTTTAAGCTGAATTTGAATAATTTCAATAAGTCGAAGCATATGAATGAATAGATTCATCTCGCAATGAATAGATTCACCTCACAGAGTGGCAAGGCGGCGCAGTGATTGGCACTGTGCCTCACAGCGCCAGAGACCTGCGTTCAATTCTGGCTTTGGGTGACTGTGTGGAGTCTGCACGTTCTCCCTGTGTCTGCGTTGGTTTCCTCCAAGTGCTCCGGTTTCCTCCCACAGTCCCAAGATGTATGGGTTAGGTTGATTGACCATGGTAAATTGGCCCTTTGGCCGGAACTCTACCACCTCGCCTGCCACGGGCAAGGGTCCGACAACGGAAATCTCCATTGAACTCGGGTGGGAATTTCCAGTCTCACCCGAGCGAGGCTGTAAAATTGTGCCCTTAGTGTCAGGAGGATTAGCAGAGTAAATATGTGAGGTTATGGGGATAGGGTCTGGGTGGGATTGTGGTCAGTGCAGGTTTGATGGTCCGAATGGCCTCCTTCCGCACTGTAGGGATTCTATGATTTAATTTTAATTCCAAGTTGGCTCATGGCTCAGGGTCCAATTGAAGTAATTCATAAATTGCTAATGCCACTCACATTATTTTGTTTCCACCTTCCCTTCAGGAACACTTGGCTCAAAATGAAAAAAAATCAATTCTGTGGAGGAGATTGACGAATGTTTGTAAGACCTCCAGGTGCTTACCATCTCCAACAAATAAATGACTTTTAATGACACCAAGAGGTTAGCTTCCAAATTAACTCTGGAGTTATATCTCTACTATTTACACTGAATCATTTGTGTGAGCTTTTTAAATAACTGTGTCCCTCTGTGGTAGCAATTCTAAATTGCACGAAAGCTAGTTGGTACAGCAGAAGAGACGATCGTCATGTCCCACTCCTGGACCTATTCTAAGCTGATACTTTAGTGCAGCACAGAGGGAAGATTGCACTGTTAGAGGTGCTGTCTTTCAGACAACACATTAAACCAATGTCTGATCTGCCCTCTTACCCTCTCAAGTAGACAGAAAAGATCCCCTGGTACTATTTCAAGTCGAGGAGAGGAATTATCCTGGTGCACTGGCTAGTGTTTACTGCTTGACTAATATTGTCAAAAGTAGACTATCTGCTCATTTATTATTTACCTTTTATTATTGTTTGTTAAATATTTATTATTCATTGCTACTTGTGAGACTTGTTCCACATTGGCTGCTGCATTCCCTTAAATCTCAGCAGTGACTGCACTTTCAAAGATATTTCCTTGGTGTGATGCAGGATATTTGAGCAATCCCATGGATGTGAAGGATGCTATATGTGAAGCAAGTTCTTTCTTTACAAGGATCAGCATCTAATGTGAAAGGTATGAATACGATTCTTCCATGAGATGGTTTTTTGACAAGTTGTGAAGAAATCATGGAAATCATAGAAAACCTACAGTGCAGAAGGAGGCCATTCAGCCTATCGAGTCTGCACCGACAACAAACCTATCCAGGCCTTTTTCCCGTAACCCCACATATTAAAATAGAATCATAGAATAGAATCATAGAATCCCGACAGTACATTTGGCCCATCATGTCTGTGCCGACCACAATCCTACCCAGGGTCTATTCCTGTGTGTAATGTGTGTAACCACACACATTTACCCTGCTAATCCCCCTGACACTATGGTCAATTTAGCATGGCCAATCCACCTAACTCGCACATCTTTGGACTGTGGGAGGAAACCGGAGCACCCGGAGGAAACACACGTAGACACAGGGAGACCGTGCAAAGTTCACACAGACAATGACCGAGGCTGAAATCGAACTCAGGTCCCTGGCGCTGTGAGGCAGCAGTGCGAACCACTGCGCCACCGTGCTGCCCCAAATTAACCCCACTAATCCCTCTAATTTACGCATTCCGGGACACTAAAGAGCAATTTAGCATGGCTAATCCAGCTAGCCTACACATCTTTGGACTGTGGGGGGAAATGGGAGCACCCAGAGGAAACCCATGCAGACATGGGGAGAACAGCAAACTCCACACTGACAGTGACCCAAGCCGGGAATTGAACCCAGGTCTCTGGAGCTGTGAGGCAAAAGTGCTAACCATTGTGCCACCATGCCGCCCTGGTACCTTAAATTACCCTTAAATGCACTCCACAATACATTAACTCTAAGACATCTCAGCAGTGTGTGTCTCCCACAATTATATCCTCTCCTTTGCTCAAAGTTTGCTTTGTATGAGCTTTCAAAATATAAACCAGACAGCTAATCATTCCCATTTTAACGTGGAGCAGGAGAGAAGCACGCATGATATAGCAGCCTGAGGAGTGGACCATTTTATCTCCAAGACCTGTTTCACATGATTGAAACTGGCCTTTGATCAAACTCAATGAGAGTCATGACGTTGCTGATGTGCTGATTGGGAGTTAGAATGGCAGAAGACCTGAGCAAATGTCCCTCGGAGAAGATGTTTGGGGAAGTGTTGCTCCTGAATCAAATGGACTAGGGGGCAGTCTAAGGAGGGGGAGGCAGATTATTTCATTTTGGGAACTGGAGGAGACCCCCCCTTCATCCCCACAAATAAGCCTTCAAAAATGGTAGAATGGTACACCAATATTTAAATATGAATGGGGTACCCAATGGCCTGCCAAATGCCTTCCTCATGATCTGAATTAGAATAGATTCCATACGGTGCAGAGGGAGGCCATTTGGCCCATCGAGCCTGCACTGACAACAATCCCACCCAGGCCCTCTCCCAGTCACCCATGTATTTACGCTGTTAATTCCCCCTGAAACTAAGGGGCCATTTAGCAAGGCCAATCAACCTCATCCTACACATCCGTGGAGTGTGGGAGGAAACCGGAGCACTGGAAGGAAATCCATGCAGATATGGGGAGAACATGCAAACTCCACACAGTCACCCAAGACCAGAATTGACCCTGGATCCCTGGCACTGTGAGGCACCACTGCTAACGACTGTGCCACCATTCTAGGCCACAGATGTCTTCAAGTTCACTGTTGATGCTGTTTCACTAATAGTCTGATAAATGTACCAGAGCACAACAGTTGTGCTCAATCTGCATTTTAGCCTTCCCATCAGCACCATTCCCACTAAGCGGGCAGGGCTAAAATAGGGACAAACTGATGTGTAATCAAATAATGCTGTCCAGAATCTAAATTGGACAATAAAAATGGGGAAAAGAGATGCTATTTTAGCATGTTCCTTCTCTCTTTGGTAAGCCTTCCTCTACTGTACTCTTTGAGATCAAGGATGTGAGTGCTGGCAAATCAAATAATTCACTTTGTTCACCTACAAATAATGTACGGCACCCCTAATGTCGACACAAATTTTGTGCTGAGTTTAACTGCTCATTTAACAATTATGCTGTGACAGACTTAAGAATATCAAGCTTTAACTTTCCTTCAGTGTCTGATAGCTTAGTTCACAGATTACTGTTTGCTTCTCTGATTATTGTGTTTTCCTTTAAGCTGAAGCCTAGTGTGAGAGCCAATTGCTCTATAACACTGAGTTTATAATTCTGCAATAATTAAACTGAGCAAAGAGGATTAGTCAAAACTCAATGTGGAAGTACGGGTTGTTTGTGAATGTTTATCTGCTCCCAATTGGGAATCTAGCTGAAGGGAAAATAACTACCTTTGGTAAGCAGTCATACCAAGGTCTGCCTACAGTCAAAAACATTAAATTTAATTGCTGAGGTTATCCATAGCAAACCTCAAGGGTCAGGGAGGTCTAACAGATTTAGAAGAAAAAGCTATGATATATATGTTACCATCGTAGGGATGGATCCTTACAAATATTATTGGAAAGGCAGCACTCTTCAAAATATCGAGTATTTAATTACTGACTTTTTGCATTATGAAATAGTGGCATGGTGGCACAGTGGTTTGCACTTCTGCCTCACAGCGCTAGGGATCCGGGTGCAATTCTGGCCTTGGATAATTGTCTATGTGGTGTTTGCACGTTCTCCTCATGTTTCCTCCGGCTGCTCTGGTTTCCTCCCACAGTCCGAAGATGTGTGGGTTAGGTAGATTGGTCTTGCTAAACTGCCCCTTGGTGTCTCATATTGTGTAGGTTAGGTGGATTAAAGATTATGGGGAGAGAGGTAGTGGGGATGTGTGTGGGCCTGGGGGGCGTGTAGGCCTGAATAAGATGCTGAATCGGTGCAGACTAGATGGGCCGAATGACCTTCTTTTGCACTGTAGTGATTCTATAATTCTATGATTATGGAAGATAGAGCGTCTGGAAAGTACAATTTCAATGTGACTTTTAAAATCATTTTTTTAATTCTAGGCCACAGATGTCTTCAACTTCACTGTTGATGCTGTTTCACTAATAGGCATCAAGAGATGGCTCTTCAAGCAGATTGAGCCCCGGGATGTGTGAGTTTATTTCCTTCCAGAAATGGAAGGTTTTGGTTGAACATAAATACAACACCTGGGATCCAGAATACCAATTGATGCAATTCAGCTGATCAAGTGAAGTGAAGATATTCCTGGGAAATAATCCACAGCCTTCCAAATTACGACTGGCGTTACATGTTGAGGCCAGCATTAAGTGATCACTATTTTGCCATTTTAAAAGTTGATTTTTACGTTAATCTCCTTATTTGTTCATCCCCAACATGAAATAATTCTTGATCACTTGCGTTACAAATGAAATTTGCTCCTCCCATCAACCTTGTTATGCACTGATGCAGTTTTGCACAGTTTTGCAAGCAAGGCAGAACTTTTGTGTAAAAACACATCTATAATCGAATAAAACTGAATGGCATTTCATTGTGTGTGACATTGATATCAGCAAATCTGAAATTGTGTTATTACTTAAATAGATAATAAGCAATATTCACAGATGTGGATTGACATGCTTGCCTCTTGGCACTGCTAATTTGTGTATGTATGTGTGTTTTTTTCAATTTTAAAATTAGTTCATTTTTATCAGCGTGAGGAATTCAGTGCTGACAATTACATCCAGTGCTAGATTCAGGTTAAACATTATGTCTGTGTGTTGTGTCAAGTAATCTTCCCGAACAACACCCTCAAAAATGCACCCTTTGTTGCGCAAGTGCATTGCTTTTAAGTTCTCTACAGGCATCAAATACGTGGGGGTATATCTTGTAACTTCTGGCAAATCATGAACAAGGATTATATTGTCGATATACCCGAACAAGAACTTGGCCCTTACGTATGACTGTTGTATATCAGCTGCACTACGTACCTTGATAATGTCCTCAGCTCTCAATTTCAGAGCACTGAGCACTACTTGATGAAATCGGGATCTCTCAACAATTATTAGTGCTTTGGAAGAGAAATTACTTTCAAGAATCTTGGCCAGTTCGCTCGGCTTCTCAGGATGGACAAGATTCTGTAACAATGTAAAGATTCTATGCCCTCCTACACGTAGGAAGGTGAAGATGGTGCCAAGAAGAGAGCAAAAAGATATCATAATTCGTTACAATGTCGAGCAGATTAGAAGAGGTGCCACACCGAGGTTTAGAGGCTGTGCCAGTAGTATACAGTGCTCTGAAATTGATAACTAAGGACATTATCAAGGTATATAGTGCAGCTGACTTCTACACCAGTTATGCATGTGTGTCTAGTTCCTTGTTAGGGTATATCTGCACACTTGTTAGGGTATTTCTACACACCTGTTAGGGTATGTCTACATACTTGTTAGGGTATCTACACACATGCACACTGTTATCTTTCCATTACCAAGGCTGAAATCCTTAGGCTAATCGCACTGAAAATCCCAAATTACCAACGATTGTAAAAACAGATGTTTATTCCCACCAGTTTAAATCGAGACATTTTAAACTACACAGATCCCTGTACATTACATCATAGTTACAAGACTTAAATTGAAACTTCAACCTCTAGGTGAGGGGGTTTGGATTGTTTGCACAACATTATTCTCTTGAATGAAAACAGAAAATTCTGAAAATACTCAGCAGGTCAGGCAGCATCTGTAGGGAGAGAAACAGACTTGACATTTCAAGTCTCCTTTGATTTGTAGCATGTATTCTTGTTCACCTGGTTCCATACATTTTTAATTATTTTTCTTATTAGGCACAATGGGCAATGTTTAGTATAAATAAAGTCAGATGCTACAGTAATATCAATTTCTGCTTGGTAACTGTTATGTATTGCAAAGCAATGCATCTCTGCGAATAGTCACATGACATGCTGTGATATGACCAGAGGCATTTGTAGGTTTTTATCTCTCTTCCATGTAGGACTTCAATCAGGCAACACCTTGTAAATGAAATTGCATTGGTTTGTTTAAATAACCCATGGTGTGGCACCTCAGAAATCTGTTTTCCTTGTTGTCTAATCAGTCAGAAACAATAAGACATGCACAATAGCAACAAAATTATTTCTATTGTGATCTGTTGATCACTGTGAGTGTAGCACGTGTGTTATTGTACGAGCAAAACTCTGACCGCTAATTCAACTAAACCTTTGTTCATTCATTTTAATTAAACAATTGAAGGACTGAGTAAGCAACTCAAACAATAACATCTGGCTACCAGTGTTCTCAAAGAGAAAAAAAATAAGTTATCATAATCCTTTTTGAAAGCTGAAAATCTCCTATGACATGTATTTACTAAAATTGACACACAGTTGCAATTAAGAGAGTTAACGTGTAGTTATTCTGTTCAACATTTTAAGGTTTCACCACTCTGAATGTTGATTGGCATTGGTTTTCCAAAGTGGAGATATGGGGAGAGATTTTCTTAGCCCGCTGCACTGCTCGAACAGCGCAGCGGGCTGGGAGACATAAGCGGAGGCCGTTTCACGGCCTCTGTGCGTCTCCCAGCCGAAGATTTTCAGAAAATCATAGAATCCTAACAATGCAAAAGCAAGCCATTTGGCCCATCGAGTCTGCACCAACCACAACCTCACCCAGGCCCTATTCCCCTAACCCACATATTTACCCAGCTAATTACCTGACACTAGCGTCAATTTAGCATGGCCAATCAACCTAACCTGCACATCTATAGACTGTGGGAGGAAACCTGGAGGAAACCCACACAGACATGGGGAGAATGTAAAAATCGTAAATCAGCACGGAGCTGATTAGATATGGAAATCTTCATTTCCATTTCATTAGTCGGCCTGGGACTGAAGTCTCTGGGCCCGCTAGCATCACCCCACCCTCTCGCCTGGAGTGGTTCACTCCAGCAGGGTTTACAACTGCTTCCAGCTAATGGGGAACATGTGGTCGACACTGCTGGTGGGGACAGAGGCCATTGAGGTCCCCCACGGGAAGTCAGGTTAAGGGGAGTGTCCCTTGGGCAGTGCCAGCCTAGCAGTGCCAGCCTAGCACCCTGACACTGCCCAAGGGGCAAGCTGGCACTACCCAAGGGGCACCTTGGCACTGTCCACCAGGCATCGGGCAGTGCCAAGGGGGTGGGGCCAGAGTGGGTTGGGCTTAATGCATGGGTGGGGCCCATGTGGAGGGCAATCAGTATGGGTGGGGGTTCCATTGCCACTCTGCAGGAGGATCGCTGGCAAAGAGAAGGAAGATGGCGATCAGGGCTGACTATCCGGGTGGGGGGGCGGTCAGGGCTAGTGGGGGAGTGGTTGGGAAATCCAGGCTGGCTGAGTAGGGGGTCAGTGAGAACGGGGCTGTCTGGGGAGAGATATCAGGGCTGGCCCCAGGGAGGCCCAGGAGGCCAGCGATCTTGGGGCGAAGGGATCGGAAGGCCAGCGATGGGGTGTTACGGGGTTGGCCAGCTATCAGGCTGGTCAGCTATCGGGAGGCCAGCCATATGGTGCCAGTGTACATGCGCCAATCTCCACATTGATAGATCAGCTCATGCGCAATGGCCCTCTCAGTACTATGCTGCCGGCCTCTCAGCCTTGCCCCACCCCCAAATTTTCAGAGGCAATCCTGCCAGGGCACTTTGTGATGCACAGAGTGTCGGAAATTAAGTTTGAAAATTTTGCCATAAAAACTAATGGGAGTTACTCCCATTTTCTCACAAACCAGGGACTTGGAATTTCTTTGGGAGAATCCCGGCCATGATTCAAGTTTCTATTCAAACTAATTTTCATTATCACAATCGTAATATTTTGCATGATACAGTGTAATTGGGCAGTGCATCAGAATGTGATTGTCTATTTTATCCACCTTGCATTAAAAATGTTCTATGTCCTGGATTTTACATGATAATGATGGTGAAACTGTTCACATTCAATGTTATTCCTCCACTGACAGCAATTTCAGGAGTCTGTACAATATGCAAAAATCCAAATCAATATTTCTTCAGAGTTTGCTGCGGTTTCCTCTGGAGAGCAGTCCCAAAACAATCGATGAATTAATAAAAACCTCCTCTTTTATGCTGTTAGTCTCACTATCTGACTATAAAACCTTTGAAAAAGTTATACCTTTTTAATGAGGTGTAATCACACACTGAGTTTAAAATCATTACTAAACACTCTTACTGTCTCTGCAAAACTAATTTTATATTCATGGAATGTCAACATTCTACTTTATGATAACTTCCACGTATTTTTGAAACAAATAGTTCTTAAGTTTGTGTACGATATTTTAGCTTCTTCCACAATCCAACAATAATTATTATTTTAATCTCCTGAAAAAGTAAATACAAAGTGAAGAATGATCATATTCTGGCTTGTTGTCTGTGAGAATATTTCAACATGACTGGCTGTTTGCTCTGCTTGGCTACAGATGAGGAATGGTGAAATCCACACCATGTGGATCATTATGTCTTTGCAGACAAATTTCTTCAAGGTCAGTCATGAGCACTGTTATTTTGCCAATTTTACACATCCTAGCTTCAACAAAATTCAGCCTATTGAGTCATTTAATAATACCAGTTAAAACATCTTGTTTTTAGGTCACATCTTTAAAGCAATAAAATATCCCAAGATGCTTCACAGGTGCATCAGCAAATATAATTTATCATTGAGGTACCGTATGGTAGGTTGTTACATGAGGTTAAATCTCACGGGATCCAGGGTGAGGTAGCCAAATGGATACAAAATTGGCTGGATGACAAAAGACAGAGGGTGGTTGTGGAGGAATGTTTTTCAAACTGGAGGTCTGTGACCAATGGTGTGCCTCAGGGATCGGCGCTGGGTCCACTGTTATTTGTTATTTATATTAATGGTTTGGATGAGAATTTAGGAGGCATGGTTAGTAAGTTTGCAGATGAACCACGATTGGTGGCATGGTGGACAGTGAAAAAGGTTATCAAGGATTGCAGTGGGATCTTGATCGATTGGGCCAGTGGGCTGACGAATGGTAGATGGAGCTTAATTTAGATAAATGTGAGGTGATGCATTTTGGTAGATTGAACCAGGGTAGGACTTACTCAGTTAATGGTAGGGCATTGGGGAGTGTTATAGAACAAAGGGATCTAGGAGTACAGGTTCATAGCTCCTTGAAAGTGGAGTCACGGGTGGACAGCGTGGTGAAGAAGGCATTCAGCATGCTTGGTTTCATTGGTCAGAGCATTGAATACAGGAATTGGGACGTCTTGTTGAAGTTGTACAAGACACTGGTCAGGCCACACTTGAAATACTGTGTACATTTCTGGTCATCCTATTATAGAAAGGATGCTATTAAACTCAAAAGAGTGCAGAAAAGATTTACTCGGATGCGACTGGGACTTGATGGTTTGAGTTTTAAGGAGAGGCTGGATAGACAGGGACTTTTTTCTCTGGAGTGTAGAAGGCTGAGGGGCAATCTTGTAGAGGTCTATAAAATAATGAGGGGCATAGATCAGCTAGATAGTCAATATCTTTCCCAAAGATAGGGGAGTCTAAAACTAGAAGGCATAGATTTAAGGTGAGCGGGGAGAGATTCAAAAGGGTCCAGAGGGTCATTTTCTTCACACAGAAGGTGGTGAGTGTCTGGAATAAGCTGCAAGAGGTAGTAGTAGAGGTGGGTACAATTTTGTCTTTTAAAAAACATTTAAACAGTTACATGGGTAAGATGGCTCGAGAGGGATATGGGCCAAATGCGGGCAATTGGGATTAACTTAGTGGTTTAAAAAAAAGGGTGACATGGACAAGTTGTGCCAAAGGGTCTGTTTCCATGCTGTAAACCTTTATGACTTCTATGACTCTGAGTCAAGAAGGAGATATTAGAGCGATTATTGAAAGTGTCTTTGAGGAGATGGGTTTTAAGGAGGAACTAGTCAAGAACAAAATAAGTTTAAGGAGGGAATTTCAGAACTCGGGTCCTTGGCAGTTGGAGGCATGGCTGCCAATGATGGAGCAATTAAAATTGGAGCTGAACAAAAGACCAGAATTGGAGGAGTGCAGGTATCTTGGAGGGCTGTGAGGCTAGAGGAGGTTGTGATTCAGGAGAGGTGAAGGTCTTGGAAAGTTTTGATAATAAAGATGAGAATTTTAAATTGGGGCATTGCAGAAGTGGAAACAAGCATACATCAACGAGAACAGTGAAATGAATGAACGGGACAGGATACAGGCAATAAAATTGTGGATACGCTTAAATTTATGGAGGGTATAAATGGAAGTTTGACCAACAGTCCATTTAACCAATCAAGTCTCAGGGAATAAGGCATGAATGAAGAATCAGATTTCTTGGGGAATCAGATGGCTGGAGGAATCAGATATCATGAGGTAAAGGCTGAGTTGAATTATGTTACAAAGGTGAAAGTTGACAGATTAGTGATGGTGCAGAGTTCATCTCTGGGTCAAATACAATACTAGAGGAGCGATCTTATCAAGAAAAACTCGAAGTTCCGAATGAGCGTGAAAAAGGGAAAGTTTCAGATCCGTTTTTTCAGCGGGATCTTGTGCCACCCTGTGCAAGAAATCGAGCTCAAGCTGTTTACCACCAGCAGGGGGCGGGGGTAGGATCTAAGCTTGCTGGAAAACCAACAATAGACAGCAGAGGGAACAATTGCGCATGCGCAGATCTCTTTGTTTTGTACAATAGGGCCGGTAAGATCGCAATAGCCGAGAAATCGGACATGAACCTGATTTTACACCTATCTCATATTCTTACCAGCTTGCCCCACCCATTGACCCCTAAGATCACCCTCTAAGTTTGCAACTGGAAGTCTCCATGCAAGGATTCTACTGGAATTGCCCAGAAGTTTAAATATCTCCACACCGCTCTTCCCCCGACTATCCCCCCAACTCACAGAGAACTATTCACACCAGCCCTTGACTACCCTCCCTACCTGATCCCCTCCCAACTACTTCAGCCCCCACCTGCCAATTAGCCCCCATCTGATCCCCCAACTACCCAACTCCTCCAACATCCTTACCCTCACTAATCCCCACCAATCCACCTCGCCTGACTGGCCCCTACCACCCGAACCTCGATCGCTGGAGTACGTCCAGACCAGCTATCAGATAGGCCCTCTAAATGCCCCCACCCAAATCCCTCCCAATAGCCTCCTATTCACAGATTGTTCCCAGCACCCTATTTCCCCCCGATCACCTCCCCTGCACAAAACCCCTGAACCCACTCCCCACAACCCATCCTACCCACACACCTTACACACTTACCTTCCCTCCTGTCAAAGTGCCGGAACTTTTAAACTTCCCAGGTTTATGGCAATTAATGCTGTAAAAAAGGGGCCATGGCTTCACTTCCCTCAATCCTTCTGCTCTGTTCCTGAAGGACTCTGTAGCTGTTGTGCTGCACATTTCTCACCAGGCCCAGAAGAGAAATCCGGATGAGAAATGTGCAGCTCCATTCCAGTTAAGTCTAAATTGAGATCTGGTAGTCACTGCCACTCTGCAGAGGTTCTGGGCCAATGTTAGGTCTGAGGCTTTTCATTAGAATTGCTCTATTGCATGCTGCTTCCGTTGTTTAGCATGTAAACCTGCCTCATCAGGTGGACAACTCATTTGTATGCGTGTATTGTGCTATTCCTGGCATGCTGCTTTACACTTTTCAATGAACCAGGGTTAGCCGCCTAGCTGGGTGTGTTTTTGTCATATCTGGGTGGCTCATCCCATGTTGGGTGGTCCATCCCACGTTATACATGTTGAATTTTGTTGCAGTGGTTTAGTACAACTGAATGGCTGGCTCAGATATTTGAGATGGCAGTTAAGAGTCATCCACACTTTTGTGGGACTAGAGTCACAGACAGACAACACTAGGATCCAACAATACCATGGTTATTACTGAAACCAGCATTTTAATTTTACTTTCATTCAATCAATTGAATTTAAATTCCCTTGCTGCAGTGGTAGAATTCAAGCTTGTTTGTCCAAATCAGTCGTAGGGACCTCTGAATTACACGTCAAGTGATATAATCACAATGTTACCAAACTAGGGTGAAACTAGAACTAGGGAGCATAGCCTCAACATAAAGGGGAGCAGATGTAGGACTGAGTTAAGGAGGAACTTCTTCACTCAAAGGGTTGTGAATCTGTGGAATTCCTTGCCCGGTGAAGCAGTTGAGGCTACCTCATTGAATGTTTTTAATTCAAGGCAACGATAAATACATTTTTGAATAGGAGAAGAATTAAAGGGTTATGGTGAGCGGGCGGGTAAGTGGAGCTGAGTCCACAAAAAGATCCTGGTTCTTATGTTCTTATGTTCTTAAACACTGCTATGATTCCAAGGCAGGAGGAATTTATCATATTTACAGAACCTCCCAAAGCACTCACAATTCATTACTTACTAGGATCTCACAGTATGCATTTTCATAAAATCCATATGGATATCCAATGGCTAATAGCTAAAATGTTAAAAGTTTTAAGATAGCTGAAGCTCTATCTGTCTGTGACCCTCAAACAAAACTGCTACCATGGCAGTATTGCGGAAACTTGCACCTCGTTATCTCTGAAGAGACATTAATGAGGACTGCAGAGGCCAAATTCAAAAAGAACTATACAAAGGCCATTCCATAAACCAGACCTGGCCAACCAGAGCCTATTTGTCTACTAGGGCAAAGGACTGCACAACTTGCCTTTTAATCCTTAATGGCTTGAACATTTAACCATTGTGGGAACTCAGACGGAGGGTACACATCCATTTGTCAAAACATTGCGACATGACCCTCTAGCTGATGGAACCAGCCATATTGCCAAGATTCACTGGGACCACTAGCCCCTGGTGGGAATCCTGAAGGCCCATTGAATCAGACGCCGGGCTTAAAACAGGACTCCTACCAGGTGGCAACCATGTCACAATTCACCCAGCTCACCCCGGTGGCCCGATCAGGTTCCCACCTGAGCAGGTGGGAACCTGTTGGTTATGCAAAACTGTTGATTGTACCATAATTAGCAGGATGGAACCCAATTCAGCAGTTTTCCACATTGCACCTGCCCCCCCCCCCCCAAAGGCTCGGTGGCACAGTGGTTAGCACTGCTGCTTCACAGCTCCAGGGACCTGGGTTCAATTCCCGACTTGGGTCACTGTCTGTGTGGAGTTTGCACATTCTCCACGTGTCTGCGTGGGTTTTCTCCGGGTGCTCCGGTTTCCTCCCACAGTCCAAAGATGTGCGGGTTAGGTTGATTGGCCATGCTAAAATTGCCCCTTAGTGTCCTGGGATGCGTAGATTAGAGGGATTAATGGGTAAAATATGTCGGGATATGGGGGTAGGGCCTGGGTGGGGTTGTGGTCGGTGCAGACTCGATGGGCCGAATGGCCTCTTTCTGTACTGTAGGGTTTCTATGTTTCTATGTTTCAATCAGGCGGACTTTGATACAGGCCTTGGCAAACCTGGACCTGGTGCCTTCTACTCCTGGATGAGGGCGGGGGGGGGGGGGGGGGGGGGGGGGGTATGGAGGGGAGGGGTGCAAGGAGATAAGTGGTGTCTTCAAGAGCCCATGCACCCCTCTGCCATTGCCAGGTTGTAGAGGGAAGGTTGCCAAAGGGACTTTAGGGTTGGATAGGCTCGGGCTGAAAGGGGGGGGGGGAACTTGACTTCAGGACTGTCCCACGGGATGGGGGTCTAGTGGCAACACTTGTCCTTGTTGCTCTAAGAAAGGTGTGGTTCAGTTTCAGGATGGTGAATTCAGACACTGCTCTGGGGTAAGATATTCATTATATTCTCTGTCCTCTAAAATCTTTGAAGTGTCCTGGCCACAATGATATGCATGCCCTTTGGACTGCTGAAAATCACCACAGCTCTCCATTCCACAATAGGGATTCGCCCAGGTGTTAAAAGCTCTCTCTAAAGGGTTCATAGAAATGACGTGCCAGGGTTCCTGGGAGATCCCCTTGCTTTCTCTCATAGCCCATAACTGCTGTGAAGCCCCTTTGAAGTGCTTTTATGGTCAGTTTCACTGGGGTGTACCGATTTAACATTGAAAACTGGCGCCCTGATCTCTTTAAAGCTGCGCTGGCCGACATCTAACGGGATGAATAAATTTAAATAGTTAAGTTGGGAGAATCCAACCTGACAGGTTCTGCTAGTGTAAGTGGGAAACACTCAGGTTTTCCTTCTGGTGGGAGCTCTTTAAATGCAAGTTGAAGAATTACGCCCATTATCTTGCTGCAGTTTAAAGGTCAGTCTGCCATTTTACCATCTGGAAGGAGCAGCACCGAAAAGGGGCATTGCCCAGATTGAATACCTGACCCCATCTGCACTGTTTCTACTGGAACTGTTCACCAACACCCACAAGACTGATTCATCTCTGCCTGTCCACTACCTCATGTGAAATCAACTCGACTAGAAAAGTGAATGATACAGCATCAGTTTTTAAGCCTGCCAACCTCCCTGAAGTAATATCTCATTGGAATTTGATTCTGGACTCTGGATACATGTGAAACAATAGCTATTTTCTCTGTAGTCTTTGCCCTGTAAATGTTTCTGTTCCCAAAACACTTTTACTGTATGAGTGCACAAGGATTAGATGGCGACCTCCCTCCCACGTTTTGAATGTGTACAAATAAGCTTGTCCTTTGAGTTCACACTGTCATGAGTTTGCTGTGGGGTCAGTCGTAGAAGTTGGATCACAGCAAAACTAGGAGGTTAAAAAATACCACTTATGAAGGGGGAAGCACATCAAAAACACATTTCGTTTTACAGATGGGTGGCAAGAGGAGAAATCTGGGTTTAAATCCGCCCCCCCACCCCACTATCGGTAACAGGTAGTCACTAATCTTCCAGCCATTTTGCACACATCAATTCATGGTAGGTTGTGGTCAGGCTTTGTGAATCTGAGTATTGAATTCCACCTGTCCCCTGATCCTCATTATTCTATCATTGGGGTGGAGGGTTAAAATTTCCCCAGTTTTCTGGTCTTGCAAAATTGATAATGGGACTTGCAAATAAATGGTTATTTTTAACCCATTATTTTCTGTGTATTACATGAGTAAGGAATGGAAATCTTGATAAAGCTGGAGACATATGTTTAATGCAGTGGAATAACAATGGGAAACAGACATTCTGATATTCTGTGCTATCAGAATAGTTACAGAACCAATGCAGTGCTGGAGCTGTGGCCTTTGAGTTTCTAAATGTGTTCATACCAGCTTTACTGTGCTGACTGATAGTCTTTCAGAGGAATAGCTTTAATTATAGTCTTTATAGATAAAGTTTCCCAATGATACAAAGCCTAAATTACACAAATGCATATGCCTTCTAATCCATGATGTTTGTTGAAATAATAATTCTGTACCAGATTATATTAAATCCATTTCTTTAATAAGGTCATTGAAAATGAATAAACTTCATAGAAAAACCCAGGTAATAAATGAGCCACATAAACTATCTATCAACAATACAGAAACATCTATTGTGCTTTTAAACTCATCAATGGTAACGATGTCCTGTGTAGCATAAAATTGAGTTGTATTGTGTGTAAGGAACATAGCTACTTACCTGAGATCTTGGAAGAATTTCAAGCCAATTAAGGCAACAGCATAGAGCAATTTCAACCTGAAACACTTGACCTCACCGTTCATTCCTGCTCAAATCTTGCTGGTCACCATTTTAACAATACATTGCAGGTTGGTGGCTAAGGGAACCAGGTGAAAACCTCATATTTATATTAATTGGGAATCCATTATGTCAATGTCACTCTGATTGGTTTTAAACTTGAATCTGAGTTCCGACTTACCTGCCAGTATTCAGGTAAGGAAGATTGCAGGAGGATTGTCCTTCGAGGAAAGCCAAAGGTTTTGTTTTGTGGATGCAGGAAGAGCAGAAATAGTCTTCTGGGCTCCACGAGCAAATTCCCAACCTCCCTTGCTTGGAAGTCCCACCTACCTCAGCTGCAGTACGAGCCTCCTGAAACTCCTCCTCAAAAGCTTCCCTTCTGGCCAGTGACCATTCTTTTGCTGCTATCCATTGTCTCCAGCAGACAAGCCCTCTGCTTACACACTATACGGATTTCAGCAGTTCAAGAAAGCAGTCAACTACCATCTTCTCAGGGCAATTAAAGACAGGTAATAATGACCAGGTTTGTCAGTGAAGCTGAAAGTCCGAGAATGAATTGGAAAAAACAATTGTATTTTCTTTCCATGTGCATGTGTTATCCACCAGTAATGCAAGGGAACAGGCCTGGAGGGGCACAGCAAGATGAGAATATGGCAGAACATGTCTTTGAGAAATTTACTGTTCCTGCCCAATCAAGGCCCATTGAAAAATCAGCAGGGGCAGGCAGTAAAATCAGATTAATGTATCCACAGTTTCATATGATTATACACAGCATAAAGTACAATACTGGTTTGATGATGTGCCAGCCCTAGGCTATAATTGGATCAAGGATGTGTCCGCACTTAATTCTAAATCAGCTCTACCACCACACAGATTGAAGATTCAATTACAATTCATCATGACTTGATATAATTTGGACTAATTATACTATATTTAATTCCACATCAAAAGCATTGCATAATTGATATTATTGGTACTTCTTAAATGTTTACAATGGTCATGCATTTTAATAATAACAGCTTGTATGAGTAGTATTTGTATAATGGAAAGATTGATTCATACCAACCCGTAACATTAGAAGTGGTAAAGATACAAAAACACATAATTTAGATATTTAGATATAGGTTACTTTAAGAGAATCATGAAGAAGGAAATAGCTATCTCACAGCTTCAGGTGGCTAAAATTTAATTTGCTGAAGATTGACAAAAGAATTAAAGCTGCAATCCTTTATTTTTGTGTCAAAGGTTCAGGTATTCCATATCAAGGTTTTTTTTTGCAAATCAGGTAGTCTAGGATTTTTCACAACCTGTCTCATATTTAAAATATATTGCTCTATTATCAAAAGATAATATCTTCAAATTTAGATTTAGCTTTGTAAACATATTTGAAATATCTCCACTTGCCTCTTGAAAATAATGAAATATACATTTAAGTAACCTGGGGATCTCTTAACCTGTTCTCTGTTCCAAATATATCGCCCTTGTCTTCCACTGAGAATGGCTTTCAGTTCAAACTGAGCCTTTAAATTATCTCAAGTATCTCCATTTGACTCCTGAGAATAATAATATTCCTCGTCTTTTAGATCTATGTAAATTTTCTAATCTCTTTTTTCCCCTTTTAATTATCAGCCCCAGTTTAAATGCATCTGGTACCTCCACACTGACTTCTTCACCTCCCAGAATAGGAGCGTTAGTAATAATCAACTAACCTATACCTCATCTTTGTTTTGTAATAGGTTTTCATAAAGTGACACCACGAAGGATTAAAGAGTGGGTTGAGAATGTTCATTTCAATGCACAGAGGAGCACAGGTTAAAACTTGTGTCATAACAAGTAAGTGAACATTAGATAATTATTTTACAAGTGTGAATAAAAAGTAACATGACTTACTCTTCGTTTTTCATTATGCTTGACTGACCTCACTATTAAAACTTTGGATAGTATCCAGGTTCTCTTCCAGCCCATGCCATTGCTTACCTTGAACCTTTCCTGGTTGCCACAGATTAAAAAAAGATATATTAGCTATTGAAAACTCATAGGGTAACCAAAACATGGGAGAGGATGATGAGATGAGATTATAAGGAGGGATGATTTTAATTGCGCAAGTTCTCACTGAAAAAGAGAAAGCTGAGAGATGATATAATTGTCGGGTTTTTTTAAGATTATGTAAACTTTGACTCGCTCTTTTACCTTGCCCACAATACAAGGATACAGCCTGTGCTTGAGAAGGGAGATAAATTCAAAATTGATCTGTGGAAACGGTGATTGAATGGTCAATCTCCCTGGGAAGATGGTAAAATCTGGTATGTTCGTATTGATTCATTCGGTTCTGGAACACAAAATAGTTCAAGACATGACATTTGCTTAGTGTCGCATGTTTGGGAATAACAGGTGACTTTGGACCTGTGGGCCACATTATTTATGAGGGAATGGGGAACGCGTGAGGAGATTGAAAATGAATGAAAAACCCAACAAAGTCAAGGATGCGGACGTCCTTCCAAACTTAACGGCAGGTCCCCTTTATCAGTTTTTGGATTTGTTTCCTACATGTCAGATTGACAGCAGGGAGGAAGCACCAGTGACTGGAGGTCACAGCCAGGCAACCAGGGGGAGAAGAGGCCAGCCATCATGGCAGGAGAGGAGAAGATCAAACATCATGGTGAGGGGAAGATTGGGTCTCGCAGAAAGGACAGAAAAAAGGATACTGTGGATTGAAGAGTGCTCCAGTCGAAGCATTGCTGCTCCTTCTGCTCCACAAGGCACGCTGACAAAGATTCTTAATTTGTGGGCCAGAGGATCCTGCCGCCTTCCCACTGCTGAGTTTACTGAATTCTGGGAAACTAATGCAACAGCAGTGAATTTTAATCATCCTCCCAAATGTACAGTGGGAACCCAATATGTTGGTGAAGATATAGAAATGCTCTAAATTGAAAAAAAAAGTACAAAATTCAAAGCATTTAATGAAAAAATTGTGCTTGAAATTAGAAAAAATAATCTGGTAAAATATGTTGGCACTGGTTATATACTTTGCTCGGGCAAGAGAAACAAGTATATTGGAATGCAAAGAATCAAAGGCAGTGACTCCCACATGCCTGGAGACTTCTGACACATCTCAGCAGTTTATGATTGCATGTTTGATGTTTTAACCCCACTGCCCGTGACACTTTCATCCTGTTGTGAAGGGTTAAATGAAGGCCATGACTCCCAAAGCTTTCCACCACTGGGGTTTTCCTCATATCTTGTCTGGGTTTGTTATGCACCAACTGAAAACAATTGATTTCTGTGATTAGTCAACTCAATAACTGCGACATCTTGCAACTGCGTGGACCACTCTATCTCACGAAACATGGTGGAAGAACAAGGGACTCTGTGGGGAGACAGCAAAATAAATTTTGTGAATTGGCACACACAGCATAAAGCTTCGGGCAATGGCAGCACCAAACTGGGAATTTGAATGGTGAGGTCAGCAACACGTACAACTTTCCATTCAGTAAAACCTAACATATGGTGCCTCGCCACATGTCTCGGAAACAGCTCACAGCATTTTGCATTCAATAAATTACTTGAAATGACAGTGGGGATAATTTTCACCATCACAGCCAAAGCATTAATCTTGCAGAATGGATTTTCTTTTAACCCAGTGTAGAATCATCCAAACACTTCACACTTTTAATGAAGAAGTCACTGCCTTTGATATTTTGTACTATAGCCTTTTAATTTACTCATCCTATTATGAGAATATACAGCATCAACATATTACACCTCAAAGATCTTGCGAACTTCAAACCCAGCTTTTTCATTAACTGTCTTGAATTTTGTAAAGTTTTTCAATACAGATTATTTATACTTCTTCCTCACTAGCTGACGTCCACAACCATGATAGTTCATAAGTGGCCGTTACAACTTGCCCATGCTTTTTCACATCTTCAGGTTATTCCAAAGAGCTTCACAGCCAATTACATAGTGATATGTATTCACGATTAATGCAAAGACATATATGTACAAAGCAAGGTCCCACAAAAAGCAATTTAATGAATGGCCAGTTAATATGTTTTATTATTGGCTGAGGAATAATATTTGCTCAGGCAATAGACATTCCCCTGTCCATCTTTGACTATGGGCGGCACGATGGCACGGTCGTTCACACTGCTACCTCACAGTGACCGGGACCTGGTTTTAATTCTGGCCTTAGGTGACTGTGTGGAGTTTGCACATTCTCCCAGTGTCTGCCTGGGTCTCCTCTTGTTGCTCCAGTTTCCTCCCACACACTCCAAAGATGGGCAGGTTAGCTGGATTAACCATGTTAAATTGCCTCTTGCTGTCCAAATATGTGTAGGTTAGGGGGATTAGCGGGATAAATATTTGTGGTTATGAGGAAAGGGCAGTGAGTGGGCCTGGATAAGGTGCTCTGTTGGAGAGTTGGTATGGACTCGATTGGCTGAATGGTCTCCCTCTGCACTGTAGGGATTCTATGATTACTTTAGTGTCATGGAATATTTTAAGTCCAACTGATGTGATCTCAGTTTAACAACTCATCCCAAAAATTGCACCAATGACAATATCACAATATAAAGAACCAATACATCAAACTTAGTTATCTGCTCAAATCAAATCCTTCAGCAAAGATAATTCCTGTAATATAAAACTTTGGATGTACTCAGCCTAAAGCTAAACTCAGGAGATAGATTTTCATTACTGGACAGAAATAGGACAGCATTAAGCAAAAACATCCAAATTCAGTTAATTCTCATGATTTCTTTTCTTTTTTTTAATGAGATGTGTTCCTGGCAAGCCCAGTGTTCATTACTCATCTCTAATTGCCCTTGAGAAGCGGTGGTGAGCCGCCTTCTTGAACAGCTGCAGTCCATGTACTGTTGGTTCATCCACAATGCTGTCGATGTGTGATAACTACATTTCTTGACCACTGAATCCAATTTTGGATGTCCTACTTCAGAAAGGACATCAAGGTCATGAAAAAAGACAGAAGTGATTACTAAGATGATAGCAAGGGTGTGAGTGTTTAAATCTGAAGAAAGTTGAGAGGAACTGAATTCATTTCCTTGGAACAAAGATGGAATTTAGTATAGGTGTTCAAAGTTGTGAGAGGCTTTTGTAAGGTAAATCAGATCAGTGACTAGGGAGCATAAATTTAAAATTAGCAGCAATTGAATGAGGGACACAAGTTAGGAGAATTAATTTTATGTGGAGGGTTGTGAGGGGATGGAATGTCTGACCAAAAACAACGGTCGAAGCAGAATCCATAACGGCTTTTCAAAGAGAACTGTGGTTATTCGAAAAAGAAACATTTAAAAGGCAAAGGGCAGGGGAATGGAACTGATTTGATTGTTCTTTCAGAGAACCAGTGCAGGCACAATAGGCGACCAACCACCTTCTGTGCTGTAAAATTTGATGGGAGTGAATTTCCATTGCGTTTCTTCCATTCATTTACCAAAATAATTACTTATAGAATTTTTGCAGCTCTTCCACAAATGATACAGTAGACTAACATGAGAACACCCAGGCGATTCAGCTTTTATGATTCTTAACTCACAGCTTAGCATAGTAAATGAGAGCATTATTCAAAGAATCCATCAAAGAAAGTCGTGCAATGTTGGTCTGAGGAATCGGATGGTCTCCTACGGGACTGCTTAGAGTCAGTAGACTGGTCAGTATTTAAAAACTCTGCGACCAACCTGAACGAGTACGCCACTACAGTAACTGACTTCATTAGTAAGTGTGTAGAAGACTGTGGGCCCGGTTTTACCATCAAGTTGCCCCATTTTCAGACGCAAACACTTGGTAAAGCCGGACGTGAGGGGAGTAGCGCGATCTACGCCCACCTCCGCGCCGATTTCCCCTTTACCAAGGCCCAAAAATGGCCACGACTGGGACTGCACCCAAAACAGGTGTGACGGCCATTTAAATGCATTTGCATGCATTTAAATTGACTGAATAGGCTGCATGCCCAACCTTACCAGAATTTCCCCCTTTACCACCATGTTTGCCCATCCAGAATGGGCGCGAAACAGACATGCTCTATAAAAATCCGATCCAGGCGCTCCAGTTAGTGAGGAGGCAAGTGCCGAGCGTCCAACGGCTCTCTGCTTGAGATCAGTGGGGGAAGGGGGGTGGTGGGGGAGGAAAGGTGGGTCCGATGGCTCTCTGCTTGAGTTGGGAGGAAGGGGATGTCCGCTGCCACTCTGCCTGTGATCAGTGAGGGGAAAGGGGGGTCCGCTGCCACTTTGCCTGTGATCAGTGGGGGGATGGACGGTCTGCTGCCATTGTGCCTGAGATCAGTGGGGGGAACAGGGGAAGGGGGCTGAGGGGCCTGCAATCAGTCTGGGTGGTGGAGGGGGTGGCGGAATAGGGGGTCAGCAATGTTGGGAGTGTGGGGCAATGTCTGTGAGGGCCAGGGGGAGGCATTATCCGGCCTGGGAGGGATGTGGCAGGGGAGCAGCATTCTATCTTTCTTTTTTCTGTGCATGCACAGTTGGAGGCACTGATTGGAGCTGCAGAGTTTTGGGCGCATTAAGCCACGCCCACAAGCTTCTGCAGCGCGATTTGGAATCGCTGATATTTTTGCAGGCACAGTGTGTATGGGGGCGCCTAAGAACGGGTCTAAAAGTCGGGTCTGAAACACTCCCAGTTTCAAGTCTGCCCAGTACTCAGAATCAAAATGGTAAAATAGGGCCCTGTGTGTCAGAAAAGGAAATCCGCGTGTTTCCCAACCAGAAACCATGGATGAACAGGGATATCCACTGCCTGCTGAAGTCCAGGTTTGAGGCATTCAAGTCAGGTGACCCTAACCTATACAAGAAAGCCAGATATAGTCTACGGAGATCCATCAAAGATGCCAAAAGACAGTACCGGACCAAGCAAGAATCCCAGACTCACCACACAGACACCTGCCGACTATGGCAAGATCTGTGAGACATAATAAGCTACAAGATGAAGGGAGGTAAAATTGCCAGCTCCAATGCACCCCTCCCCATTGAGCTCAATGCATTCTATGACTGTTTGGAGCAAGAGGTCAGCGAGAGCAGCCCCCCATCCTGGAAGCCTCAGACGAACCTGTATCTGAGGTCACCATTGCCAATGTCAGAGCAGCCTTCTCAAAGCCAACCCACAGAAAGAAATTGGCCCAGATGGGGTACCCGAACGAGCACTCAGGTCTTGCATGGACCAGCTGGCGAGGGTATTCGCAGATATCTTGAACCTCTCTCTACACCAATCTGAGGTCCCTACTTGCTTCAAGATGACCATCATCCCGGTACCAAAGAAAAGCCTGGCAGCTTGCCTTAATGACTATCGTCCAGTGACCCTGACATCCACCATTATGAAGTGCTTCGAAAGGTTAGACATGGTACAAATCAATTCCAGCCTCCCGGGCTGCCTGGATCCACTACAGTTCACCTGTCACCACAACAGGTCCACAGCAGATGCCATCTCCCTGGCCCTACACTCAACCCTGGAACACCTAGATAACAAACATGCCTATGTCAGACTTCTATTCATAGACTACAGCTCAATCTTTAAGACAATTACTCCTCTGAGACTCATCTCCAAACTTTGTGGCCTGGGGCTCAGCTCCTCCCTCTGCGACTGGATCCTTGACCCACAGGCTGCAGCCAGTAAGAATAGGCAACAACGCCTCCTCCACGATCATCCTCAACACCAGTGCTCCACAAGCTGTGTCATCAGTCCCTTACTATACTCCTTATACACCTTCGACTGTAAGGCCAAATTCCCCTCCAACTCAATTTTCAAGTTTGCTGATGACACTACCGTTGTGGGTCAGATCTCAAACATTGATAAGACACAGAACAGGAAAGAGATAGAGAATCTGGTGAACAGGTGCAATGACCATAATCTCTCCCTCAATGTCAACAAAATGAAGGAGATAATCATCGACTTCAGGAAACATAGTGGAGGGCATGCCCCTGTCTACATCAATGGGGACGAAGTAAAAATGATCGAGAGCTTCAAGTTTTTAGGTGTCCAGATCACCAACAACCTGTCCTGGTCCCCCCATGCCGACACTATCGTTAAGAATTCCCATCAAAGTCTCTACTTTCTCAGGAGACTAAGGAAATTTTGCATGTCCGCTACAACTATCACCAACTTTTACAGATGCACCATAGAAAGCATTCTTTCTGGATGTATCATAGTTTGGTATGGCTCCTGCTCTGTCTAAGACCACAAGAAATGACAGAAGGTCATGAATGGAGTCCAGTCCATCACTGAAACCAGCTTCCTATTCTTTGACACTGTCTACACTTCCCGCTGCCTCAGAAAAGCAGCCAGCATAATCAAGGACCCAATGCACCCCGGACATAACCTTTTCCACCTTTATCCGTTGGAAAAAAGATACAAAAGTCTGAGATCTCATACTAACCAACTCAAAAACAGCTTGTTCCCCTGCTGCCGTCAGGCTTTTGAATGAATCTACCTTACAAATAAGTTGATCTTTCTCTAGACCCGAGCAATGACTATAACACTACATTTTGCAGTCTCTCCTTTCCTTCCCTATGTACAGTATGCTTTGTCTGTATAGCGCGCAAGAACCAATCTGTTTCACTGTATATTAATACATGTGACAAAAATAAATGAAATCAAATCAAACATTCCTTCAAAATTTTTTGATATTGCCTCCTTGCACAGTAAAACTGTATGGGCAGTCTTTGACCTTATAATGTTTGACATATGACCAACGGCGCTTACAACATTTATAAATTGACACCCTGTTTTGACTTTGCAATACGGGTTTTGGCTCTATGATGCAACACCAGCAAACTTTGGTCTTTACCAACTCTTATGCTCTGCTTTCACAAGGTCAGAAATGGCAAAATGCTTCTCAGATGCTGTAGAAGATTCTTTGCAAGTGTAGGCCCCATTATATCATGGAAAATACACTATTGTATTCAATTATACTGAAGCAAGTTCTCACAAACTTTACAATATTCAGTGAAAATAGGGTATCACGTCTTGGTTCAAGATTCAAAGCCCCAATTAAAACATTTTTCCCATGGTAAAGCCAGTTCCGACTTACAAGAGTGAATTTTCCCGTTCCGCTCTCCACGGGAATCGGAGTGGATGAGGGAAGGACCATGGCCTCGGGCGGGATTTTCCGGTTTCGGGGCGAGCAAGGCCAGAAAGTTCCGCCCACAATGATTCGACTTACGATGTGGGTTTTAGAAACCAATCATGTTGTAAGTCTGAGGACTGCCTGTATCGCATTCACCTGAGGTAATAATAACAATGTATTCCTCATCAAGAATCTTTGCCATCTTCCTCCCAGTAACAAAGTCATGGCTTCCCAGCCTGATTTGTCCTGGAGTCCTAAGTAGATTTTTCAATTCATTCAGGTTGTGGAAGTTTTATTGCGTTATCTTTGCATTTAAGGATGTTCTTCATCCTTAATTTCCCATTCAATCCATTTAAATTTATTCCTCTTCATGTGACTCTTCCAATTGATCCAGTTTATTGTTTTCATCCTTGTCATTCAATTGACTTTGGTATGCATGCTTTGATGAATGCTTCATTAATCCTGTTTCAAAGTGAGTTTCAAACAGCATACATCAAGGTTCTGATTTATTTTCTACATAATTGCAAGTCACCACCATAGACAGGAGAAGAGTCCTCTCTGACAATGAGCTTTGCGCTGCACTTTCTTCTTTCAGTTTTCCACTGCCTTTTTTTTAAGATCAGCTTGAGAAGTTCTCCATGTTTTGTACCTCATTTCATAGTTGGGTCATTTCTGTGCAAGCTGGATTAAGGAAAGTAATTCAAAATGTATGAAAATGTCTTTTCTGGATGGGAATAAGGGAATTCAGGCAACTTGCAGCCAACCATCTGAGTGCATGTGCTTATTACTGTGAGTCTTAATCCCAGCGGCAAAATAGTTCAACAGGCAGTGACCATTACTAGCAGGTAAAAATGAATCAGGCGCTGGGGATATATTAATCTCCAATTGGAAAAGCTGGGCTGAAAGGATTTTTCATATTGTAGACCTGCATTTCTAATGGCACAGTGCTTCTTTAATTGAGATAAAGCAAACAAACTGTGTTAAAATAAATTTCAAAGGATTCAATTAAACTATTCTATGAAAATGAAAAGTTACATGAAGGTGGGGCACATAAAAAGATTTGTGGGCTTTTGATGCCGTGATTACAGGTACACAAACAGAATCTCTTTCTGTCTGTTTAAAATTCTCCCCTTCTCCATTTCTTTACTGCACATCCATTAATGTTTAATTCAGCACATCTAGTTTGAATGCCTATGCGTCGGGAGCAAAATTATTGCAGAATAAAATGAATGCTTCCACATGCAGTCTCTAGAGGGCAGCCCGATCATGCATAGTAGAACTGAAGCGGTTAAATGGGAAATTAGTTTCATTAACGCGCATGCAATTACTGCACAGATAATGGAAATTGCTGATTTTCCAAGAGATGAAGAAAAGTCCTGCCAGAGCACTCCTCTGTATGCTGAAAACAGCACATCAAGCTTGGATCGAGCAATTTATGTTCATAACACACACTATTTAGATAATTAGATTATAGTTCAGAACTTCGAACTGGATCATAAAATTTTGATTTATGGGTTTATTTATCTCAACTTCATTGCAAGGCTTATTCAGATGCTCAGTTCAATCAATTTATTGGCCAGACCAATTAGAAAATAAACACCGATGCCGGCTGAACACTGATTTATTGCAGTTATTTTCAGATCAGATCCAGGATTTAAAAAAAGGGAAGGGGAGACTTATTTTAGAGGAAAAGGTGAGCTAATGTGACTGCTATTATCTCGGATTGTGAGGATGAGAAGCAGTAAGTTCTGGGACTGAGGACTGATGGCTATTTCTCTGGAACATATTCTCTAAAATCTGGGTGGCGCGGTAGCACAGTGGTTAGCACTGCTGCTTCACAGTGCCAGGGACCCGGGTTCGATTCCCGGCTCAGGCCACCGTCTGTGTGGAGTTTGTATGTTTTTCCCGTGTCTGTGTGGGTTTCCTCCGGGTGCTCCGGTTTCTCCCCATATTCTGAAAGGCATGCAGGTTCGGTGCATTGACCCGGACTGTGGCGACTAGGGGAATTTCACAGTAACTTCATTGCAGTGTTAATGTAAGCCTTACTTGTGACTAATAAATGAACTTTAAATAAACGGCTCCTTCAGAAGGTTGATAGCAGAGATGGTGCTGCTGGGTAGGGTTGGGGTTGCAATTGGTGCGGGGAGCAGAGGTGACAATTTCAGGGGCAGCAGGGGAAGAGCAGAGATTGGGAATGGGTAAGTTTTGTATGCCAAGTGCAGCATGGCCCGCATTCAGATACAATATTTAAAAGACTTCTGGGGTTAAATTAGACATACGTCCCATACCCCCCAAAGCAGGCATGGAGATTATAATGTGCGATTAACCCACAGCTATTCAATGAGATGCATGTTCACTGCTCAAATAAATTATTGCTGCATGCAGCTGGTATTAACTGTGCTGTTCATTGACTGTACACACCAGAATGGGTCCCACAATGATAACCTCGTGTACCAGTTAAAGCTAGACTGCACATCTTAAAGGGATGGTGGCTTGAGCAGTTGATGGCAGTCATGCAGGAAATTAACCTGACCTGTGAAACCGTGAAGAATGGTGCAACACAGGAGAGTGTGGACTCCATTTTTTGGATGCTGCACAGGAGGCCACAGTGCAGGATGGAGGAAGCAAGAGAGATGTTCTGTATCTGTAGGAGACCCTGCAGACATATATTCAAAAGACAAGGGGAGCAGATAGCCAAAGGTTCCGTGGATTTGAACAAACAAAAATAAACTTTATTATACAAAGGTGGAAAGATAATCCAATTCATATTACCTATTGTAACTCTAACATTTAGGGTAAATATGAGAGTTTTATGAATCAACAAGCAAAAAAGTGGTCAAACACACCATACTGCACACCAAATGCAAAAGCAGCGTGGAGTTCAGCAAGAGAGAGAGAGAGTGAGAGAGTCAAAAAGGAGGGAGAGAGAAAGTGAAAAACTATAGGCTAGTTAGCTTAACATCTGTCATAGGGATAGTGTTAACAGCTATGATAAAAGATGGTATCGCAGAGCACTTCGATTAATCCAAGGTAATCAGGCTTTGTGGAAGGGAAATCATGTTTAACCAATTTTATGGATTTTTTGAGAAGGTCACTTGTACAGTGGATAAGTGGGAACTGTTGGATGTACTGTATGTAGATTTCCAGAAGGCATTTGATAAGGTGCCACATCAAAGGTTATTGTATAAAATAGAAGCTCAGACTAATACTTGGAATGGGCAGATTGTCCGATGAGGAAAGGTTGGATAGGCTAGGCTCATATCTGCTCGCATTTAGAAAGAAGAGAAAGAGGTGACATGATTGAAGCATTGAAGATCCTGGAGGCTTGTGAAAGGGTGGAAATGAAAAGGATGTTTCCCCTTCTGGGAGAATCTAGAAGTAGGGGGTCAACTACTTAACATTAGTGATAATCCATGCTGTCAGACCTGCTGAGGTTTTCCAGCATTTTCTGTTTTCATTCAGATTCCAGCATCCACCATAATTTGCTTTAATCTTAGGATCTTTGGATATTTTTAATGCAGAACCCGATAGATGTGAAGGGTTATCGGGATAGGCGGGAATGTGGAGTTAATAGTGCAATCAGATCAACCATGATCTTACTAAATAACGGAGCAGGCTTGAGGGGCTGAGTGACCTACTCCTGCTCCTAATTCGTATGTTCGTATGTAAAACGATTTTTCAACAACCCACCCAGATGTCAGTAACACTGTGAGTCAACCAAGGGATTTCAATCTTCACCTTTGAATATATCTCCTTGTAATTCACTCCAAAAGCCACACCTAATCAAATCGTTTCAACAACAGTTTACATTGTCGGGTTTCAATCTCATCACCCAAGATTCCATTCCCCAAGATTTCTGAGGCCACTCAAGCACCAACTCAAAAGCACAATTTCAGCTCTTTGGCTGTGCCAAGCAGAACACCACTGCTCCAAAAGGGGATCGTTCCTTCCTGGAAAGATGGACCTTCTATGAAGCTCAGTCAGTTCCAGGTATTTGGAGTGTAGCCTGAACACCCTTCTTTAGGGTAGTGTCTTCTTTCAAGTACTTACCCACTTTCCCCATGCTGGCCTTCTGGCCCTTCAGTGTTGCTTATGTCCCTGGTTTGTTGGCCAGCAGCCTTCTCCTTCCCGCTTCCTCGTTAGAGAAATCGCCACTGGAGTGGGTTAGTGCCATGTCATATTTGAAATCTTTTGCTGGAGCCAGCCTTGTAATTGCCCCTCCTTTGCTGTGGCTTTTCGTGATCTCCTCAATCCCCTTCACTGGCTCAACATCAATCTTGATCAGAAGGCAACTTCTCTGACCATTCCTGTGGATCCACTGCAGCCTATGCCCACAATGTGTGTCTCTGGTATTGATTCTTATCCTACCCTGTAGCCCTTCGAACCATCCTGCCTGACCTGTGCTAAGATAAACAGGAAACTGGTAATGTCATTGCCACAACAACTGCATAATTGGCCTGATACAGAAGGTGGTCGAGCTTTTGACTTTTGCCATAGTCACCTTCTGTGACATTGAAACTTAACACAATGTTGTTGCCATGGTCTACTTTAATGCCTGGTCTCCTTCAAACAATACGTTAGTTGGCTTAGAAGACACCTGACTTTTGAATAGGCTACTCGGTCTGTATTCACATAGAAATTAAATGTTTTGGTTCAGTTTCACAGATGGCAGGGCAAATCTACTTCTTGCTCCAGATTTAGCACAGTTCAAAGGCATTTTGACCTAGGGATTTAAAATGAGTGCCTAAAAATCCATCTTGTGAAATGTCAAGGAGGTCTGATGACCTGTCAGCCCTCCACAAGCTTATATGACGAGAGTTGATGCTGTAAATAACCTGCAATGTTTACACCAAGAAGATAAGAGCTGCTGCAATTACATCTGTCAATTGGAAAAGTGAAAAGAAAACATTGCACATCAGCTTTCTTCTCTGCAGTACTCTCACAATTAGCATTGTCACCTAGAACTTTGTCCCTTTGATGCGAACACTCATATGCAGATTAAGTATCACTTGCTGCAACAGACTGACAGAGCACACATGAGGTTTTGGAAAATTAGTAATTTGCACATATACTCCAATATATTTTCTCCAAATCATTTCATGCTTCTAATAACCACCAAGTTCGAGCAATATTCCAAAACAAAATAAGAGAAAGGTATTTCAAATGCGAAAGAAACCACAATCGTGTTGCATTGAATGGATCCCATGCGGGTAAAAAATACTAGTTGTCAAAAAAGTCCAAGCACAGAACTAATCATCCAACCCATACCTCCAAGTCACAGAGCATCCTGACTTGGATGTGTGTCACCGTTTATACGTTGTGGCTGGGCCATAGTCCTGGAATTCCTGACATATCAGCACTATGGAGGAGCTTTCACCACACTAACTAGGGCGGCACAGTGGTTAGCACTGCTGCCTCACAGCGCCAATGACAGGGTTTGATTCCTGGCTTGAGTCATTGTCTGTGTAGAGACTGCACATTCTCCCCGTGTCTGCGTGGATTTCCTTGGGTGCTCTGGTTTCCTCTCACAAGTCCGAAAGACGTGCTGGTTACGTGCATTGGCCATACTAAATTCTCCCTTAGTGTACCCAGACAGGCACTGGAGTGTGGCAAGTAGGGGATTTTCACAGTAACTTCATTGCAGTGTTAATGTAAGCCTCCTTGTGAAACTGACAAATAAATTTACCAGTTCAAGAAGAAAGTCCATTACCAACCTTTCAAGGGCAACTAGGAATGGAAAACAATACCACCCTGAGAATTAATAATTTTTCAAAATCATTTTTAGTGTCACAAACCTTGTTGAAATTGTCATTGATATGGATGTTTTTACCATTTAACTGAGTGATTTTATCTGTCCTAGTTGCTACAAACATTAATATGCCTTTAATTGAGGCCAAAGCTGACATTCCAGTCTTATCATATGTGCAGGATGTCTCCAAACAACTCTCCTGGCCGTTGATAGGTGTCTATTGATGTGTATAGAGAAAGCTTCCTTTTGTATGAGATCCCCAGCCAGGTGCATTTTCAACAAAAAATGAGAGCGTTTCAAGGAAAGTGGCTTTAACTTGTCACATCACGACTCTGAGTCACATCTGAAGTACACAGTTGGAAATGACTATGTTTAGCTTGTCAAGAAAACAAGGAATTGTAACTGCCTTACTGCAATGGTTACTCAGAAAAAGTTAGAAGAATTAAAACCACTTTTAGCTTCTGGTTAGCTGAAATCTACCAACCCCCATAGGACTCCCCTCAACTTCCCCTCATGAATCCTCCCCACTGGCTAAACCCCCAACAAAACCTTCCAGCACATACTTTAACCTTGATTACTCCCACTCCACAGGACTTCCTCCACTACCATTCTCCAGCTACCTCTTTCCCGAATACCATGGGGCTAACCTCTTGAGCCCCCATGGCCCTTCTTCCCAGCTACCCTGACCCAGCTCCTGGTCTTGTGCAAATCCTCCTTCCCAGGTCTTATTCCTGATTACCACACCTACTCTCCGTGACTCACCTGATGAAGGGGCAGCAAGTGCTCCGAAAGCTAGTGGCTTTTGCTACCAAATAAACCTGTTAGACTTTAACCTGGTGTTGTGAGACTTCTTACTGTGTTTACCCCAGTCCAATGCCGGCATCTCCACATCATTCTTCCTGGAAACAGATAAGCAATAACAGTGGCCGGGACAGGTCACCAATTGTGGCAAATTATTTGAACACTTAGGGCTGAATTGGGGTCACTGCTGGGATCATAATTGTGGCAAATTGGCCCTCTGCTGCAAAGCCCAGCGAGATCCTCGCAGTGATACTCCATGGGTATGCTAGTTGCCAGCGAAGCCTTGCTTATTGAGACCCCTACTGAACCAGAGCTCTGGCACTGGGTCACAACTGCAGACACAGACCATCCTGTTGCCGGCACCTTTCCATAATGCTGGCCTAGCAGCTACAGGTACAAATAATTTTAACTCTTTCCCACATTGCCTGAGGAAGCCTGAACATTTTCTTGCTTGTCGCATTAGCACCCATCTCCATTGGCCCAGCCATATGGCTGTCCCGCTCATCAACCTTAAATGGGCAACATTCCCAGAGGTGGCCTGTTAATGGGCAGCCTCTGGTAAGATTGCACAGGTGGGTGCCAAATATCTCCAACGTAGCCAGACCTGCGTTGAGTCAAAATCTTTAAAGGTGATAAGATTCTTCCCATTTTATGCAGTGTCCTTTTGAAGTCAAAATGACAATGCTGCAAACTCTTTAAACACATCATTGAAGATCAGCCATGACCTCAGATTGAAAGAAACAAAGGGGCAAAATGCAAATGATTACTTCGAGAAAAGCATTTATTTGTAATGACTATAGAAAGACTTGTACATTCAGCTAAATAATCACACTTCTGAATTTCTCTGGCATTCAATTATTTATTCTTGACAATTTTTTCCTGTCAGTAAAAGAGTGTTAGGTGCCTGATACTCTACTTAATAACCTGTGTTTCTAATAATATATCTTGCTGGCATGTGAAATGGGTTCTTTGACCTTATAAGTGAAATGCTTAGAAAATGTCAGCTTTATTTAAAGTAGTTAAATGTCATGTGTTTAAAATATGATTAGAATGCAGATCGTATTTTTTTAAATTTACAATCTTTAATCATGGTGTACGATTGTTGAAATATTCTGTTACATTTCCAGTAGTTTAGCTATATTTGAATCTGCATGATAGTGTGATGCCTTAGGCTTGGGTAAGCGTATCACAATTTAAAAGTTGAATTCCAGTTCCTGAACAAAGTCGTGGAATCCGAAAAAGAAAAAAAATGGAACAAGAACAAATACATTCCGTGTCACTAAATTTTCAAGAACCACAACACATTTATATCGCAGAGAGGTTATTTTGTTTTTGCATAAAAATCTATCGGTCTCTGTGACTGAGAGCCTGATGTTTGCTAATCTTCGTGAAATGGAGGTAGAATTTGCTGATAGAATATTTAACCACATTTAGCAGGAACTGACTGTTGTTGCCTCCACAAAAATTGAATGAGTAAATGTCAGTAAGAAGGTAATCTTTCAGTATTGGTACGGACAGGAAAGGTAGGCAAAACTGAATCCCTTGATTTTGTTTGCCATCTATCCATGAGCAGAAGTGTTTTAATTTTTGTAATAGGCTGTGGCATGTCTCCCTGACCCCTCTGTGAGGTTAATTTTTAAAGTGATGCATAGAAAACCTTCTTTTGGGTTAAATCAGAAGAAAAGATTTTTCACATGTTTAAATCTGGGGAATGGTTGAAACTTAATACACACACACACACACACTCACACTCACACACACACACACACACAGATGACAGGGAAAGACAAGGTTTAAAAGAAAAAAAGCACCACAGGTGTGGATCTCTGGCACGGTGGCACATTGGTTAGCTCTGCTGCCTCAGAACACCAAGGACCCAGTTTCAATTCTGATATTTGGTAACTGTCATTGTGGAGTTTGTATGTTCCTCTGTATCTGTGTGTGTTTCCTCCAGCTGCTCTGGTTTCCTACCACAGTTTAATGATGTGCAGGTTAGGTGGAATAGCCATGATGAATGTACAGGGTTATAGGGACAAGGTGGAGAGAATGGCCTGGGTGGGATGCTCTTTTGAAGAGTCAATGCAGACTTATAGAATCTTAGGATCCGACAATGCAGAAGGAGGCCATTCTGCCCATCGAATCTGCACCAAGCACAATCCCAACCAGGCTTATCCCCATGTATTTATCCTAGCTCGTCCCCCTGACACTAAGGGAAAATTTAGCATCGCCAATTCACCGAGCCTCACATCTTTGGACTGTGGGAAGAAACCGGAGCACCCAGAGGAAACCCACGCAGAGGGTGGGGAGAATGTGCAAACTCCATACAGTGACCCAAGCCAGGAATTGAACCCGGGTCTCTGCTGCTGTGAGGCAGCAGTGCTAACCACTGTGCCACCGTGCCTCATTAGACTTGATGGGCCAGCAGGCCTATTACCGTATTTTGGGGATTCTTATGGTTCTATGACATGGCAGTTATTCATGAGCACTCATGAATAAGTCATATTACATTCACTTTACATTGGGTAGCTTTAAGGTATTTTTCTGTATTTGAGTGTCTGGAGGAAATAGTTGTTCGGAGGGAGGATGTACTGTCAGTTTTGAATAAACTGAAGGTCGATAAGTCCCCTGGGCCTGATGAAATATATCCTAGGATTCTTTGGGAGGCAAGGGATGAGATTACAGAGCCTTTGGCTTTGATCTTTGGGTGCTCACTGTCCACAGGGATGGTGCCAGAGGACTGGAGAGTGGCGAATGTTGTTCCTCTGTTTAAGAAAGGGAATAGAAATGACCCTGGTAATTATAGACCGGTTAGTCTTACTTCGGTGGTTGGTAAATTGATGGAAAAGTTCCTTAGAGATGGGATTTACGACCATTTAGAAAGATGCAGATTAATCCGGGATAGTCAGCACGGATTCGTGAAGGGCAAGTTGTGCCTCACAAATTTGATTGAATTTTTTGAGGAGGTGACTAAGTGTGTTGATGAAGGTAGGGCAGTTGATGTCATATACATAGATTTTGGTAAGGCATTTGATAAGATCCCCCATGGTCGGCTTATGATGAAAGTAAGGAGGTGTGGGATAGAGGGAAAGTTGGCCGATTGGATAGGTAATTGGCTATCTGATCGAAGACAGAGGGTGGTGGTGGATGGAAAATTTTCGGACTGGAGGCAGGTTGCTAGCGGAGTGCCACGGGGATCAGTGCTTGGTCCTCTGCTCTTTGTGATTTTTATTAATGACTTAGAGGAGGGGGCTGAAGGGTGGATCAGTAAATTTGCTGATGACACCAAGATTGGTGGAGTAGTGGATGAGGTGGAGGGCTGTTGTAGGCTGCAAAGAGACATAGATAGGATGCAAAGCTGGGCTGAAAAATGGCAAATGGAGTTTAACCCTGATAAATGTGAGGTGATTCATTTTGGTAGGACTAATTTAAATGTGGATTACAGGGTCAAAGGTAGGGTTCTGAAGACTGTGGAGGAACAGAGAGATCTTGGGGTCCATATCCACAGATCTCTAAAGGTTGCCACTCAAGTGGATAGAGCTGTGAAGAAGGCCTATAGTGTGTTAGCTTTTATTAACAGGGGGTTGGAGTTTAAGAGCCGTGGGGTTATGCTGCAACGGTACAGGACCTTGGTGAGACCACATTTGGAATATTGTGTGCATTTCTGGTCACCTCACTATAAGAAGGATGTGGAGGCGCTGGAAAGAGTGCAAAGGAGATTTACCAGGATGCTGCCTGGTTTGGAGGGTAGGTCTTATGAGGAAAGGTTGAGGGAGCTAGGGCTGTTCTCTCTGGAGCGGAGGAGGCTGAGGGGAGACTTAATAGAGGTTTATAAAATGATGAAGGGGATAGATAGAGTGAACGTTCAAAGACTATTTCCTCGGGTGGATGGAGCTATTACAAGGGGGCATAACTATAGGGTTCATGGTGGGAGATATAGGAAGGATATCAGAGGTAGGTTCTTTATGCAGAGAGTGGTTGGGGTGTGGCATGGACTGTCTGCAGTGATAGTGGAGTCAGACACTTTAGGAACATTTAAGCGGTTATTGGATAGGCACATGGAGCACACCAGGATGATAGGGAGTGGGATAGCTTGATATTGGTTTCAGATAAAGCTCGGCACAACATCATGGGCCGAAGGGCCTGTTCTGTGCTGTATTGTTCTATGTTCTATGTAATAAATGCAAACTACATTTGAAAATTAAATAAAAAGCTTCCATTCAGCTAGTAAGCATGGCGGATCTATATTTTCTTCACCGGATGTGAGCATCGCTGGCTGAGCCAGCATTTATTGCCCATCCCTTATTGCTGTTGAACTGAATGGCTTGCTGGACAATTTTCAGGGGCATTTTAAGAGTCAACCACATTGCTGTTGATCTGAAGTCACTTTAGGGAAGGACGGCAGATTTCCTTCCCGAAAGGATATTAGTGAACAGGATGGGATTTTTACATCAACAATGGGCATTCTTGGACTTATAAATCCAGATTTTTATTCAAGTCAAATTTTACAATCTGCAATTGTGGGATTCAAACCCAGGTCCCCAGGGCATCATGTCAGATCTCTGGATTACTAGTCCAGCTATGCCATCGCCTCCGCTATTCAAAACCTAGTGACCAGCAATCCTGGTTTCGAAAGTTAGTGTAGGACATTCAAGACATAGTGGGTTGGATTTTCAATCCAGAATCGGAGAAGTGACGCCTGGATCATCTCTGGATGTGGACCCTGTGTCAGTGATGCAACATCATCTTCAAAAGCAAAGGATCTAATTGGCCAGGGGGAGAGTTCAGCTCCAATTAACAGTGTTAGGAGCAGCCTGGAGGCAGGATGTATTTACCATGGGCCCTTTGAAAAGGTGAGCAGCAGCTATCACTGGAATTTACACTGGGTGTGAAGCTGGGAGTTTGGTGACTGAGGGAATCTTAACAGTTAATAGCTGGAATTTTACCGGCACACCTGCCTCGATTCCGGAGTGGGCGAGGCTCGCAGAACAACATTCTTTGTTGGCCTCGGGCAGGATGTTACGAGCCTCGGGCGGGCAAGGCGGTAAAATTCTGGCAAATGTCTCTCCAAGGTCTAGTTTTTGTTTGCGTTTAATAATTAACTAAACATTACTGTTTGAGTTAAAAAGTAAGTTACATTTCTCCCGGTCAAAAACAGGGATAAATAAGCTTGTTGAGAGCAGTTGGAACTAGTTCCTTAGGTAGCTAGCTTAAACTGGTTTCTGAGCTTCAGCAGAGTTTACTCATTATTCTTCGGAGAGTGTAGAAATGTAATAGTCTCTGAGTACTATTTGAGTGCACAGAGTAGGAAGTTGGGAGTTTGGTGCATTTGAGAGCTAAATGAAGAGGGGGGTTATAAATGAACTAAGAAAAACAAATTTAATTGATACAATAAGGAAAGCAAGACAGGTGATATATCACAGCTGTAGCATGTGGGATGCCATTGCAATCCATCTGCAATCTGCTATCACATCCACAGTGTCTGCAGCTTGAGAAGTCGCGGATCAGGGCTGATGAGCTGGAGGTCAAGCTGCAGACATTGTGACACATCAGCAAAGGGTAAGTTACCTGGATACTTTCTTCCAGAAAGCAATCACACCTCTTAGGTTAGCCTCATCTCATTAGGCCAGCACTGAAAAAACAGAAGTGTTTAACTGTGAGTCAGGCAAGTTAGGGGATTGGGAAAGTGAGATTGGAGGAGCCTCAACTCGTGCAACAGAGCAACAAGTGTGAGATCCTTGCAGCGTGTACTGACAAGAGTGAAGGCTGTAGTATGGGTAAGTAACTGACTAAGTGGCACTCTGGTACAGGGAGTGATTCAAGTGGAGCGAAGAGTTTAAAAGGAATGTCGAGACAGTAGTGGCCAGTATAGTCAGGGGGTTAGACATATTCTTTGAAGCCAAGTGTGAGCATCAAGGAGACTGTGCTGCCTGCCCGATACGAGAGTTGTAAAGGAATTTTAAGTTGGTTGGGGAGTATCCAGTTGTCATGGTCCATATAGGTACAAATGACATAGGTAAGACTAGGAAAGAAGTTCTACTTAGAGAGTATGAGGAGCTAGGCACAAAGGTAAAAAGCAAAACCACAAACATAATAATCTCTGATTTATTAAATCAACCATGTGCAAATTGGCAAAGAGTACATAGGATTAGAGAGCTGAATGTGTGATTCAAACACTGGTGTGGGAAAAGTGGGTTCCGGTTCATGGACATTGGCAACTGTACTGGAGAAAGTAGGAGCTGTCCTGACAGGACAGACTTCACTTCAATTGTGCTGGTCTCAATATTCTAGTGGGTGCTAAAGGAAAGTAGAGAGGAGTTTAAACTAAATAGTGGGGGGGTGGGGGGGGGGGGCGGTAATTGAGGTGTACAAAGTTATGAGAGACTTAGATAGGGTAGGTAAGAAGAACCTTTTTCCCTTAGTCGAAGGGTCAACAACCAGGGGGCATAGATTTAAGGTAAAGAGAGGAGATTTAGAGGGGATTTGAGGAAAACCTTTTTCACCCAGGGTGTGGTGGAAATCTGGAACTCATTGCCTGAAGGGGTGATAGAGGGGGAGTACCCTCATAATATTTAAGAAACATTTAGATGAGCATTTGAAACACCATAGCATACAAAGCTATGGACTAAGTTCTGGAAAATGTGATTAGGATGGATAGGTGTTTGATGGCCAGAGGAGACATGATGGGGCAAGGGCCTCTTTCGGAGGCTGGTAACTCTATGACTCTATAATGAACTCTATAAAGTGATAATAGGAAACTTAGAAAATAATGATAGGATTGGGCAAAGTCAATATGGAATTCATAAAAGGGAAACCATATTTAACAGGAGTTTTTTGAGGATGTAACTAACAGAATAGATAGGGGAAATTGGTGGACCTGGTGTATTTAGATTTTCAGAAAGCATTTGATATGGTCTGACACAAAAGTTTTGTGAACAAAATTCTGGCACATTGAATTGGGGTAATATATTGACAAGAATTGAAAACTGGTTACCAGACCGAAAACAGGGAGTAAGAATAAATGGGTTATTTTCAGATTGGCAGGCTATGACAGGTGGGGTGCCCCAAGGATCAGTTCTTGGACCCCCAACTATTCACAATCTATATCAATGATTTTGATGTGTGATTTTGAAAAAGGGTCCTTCAACCAGAAATGTTTAATCACCACTGCTTTAGAAAATTCTGTGGATTATTTAATATTAATTAAACATACATTTTTTCTGAAAGATCTCTTGTGCTTCTTGCCAATTACTCTATATGGAATGGAAGCAATATGCTATTGACAGCATATCGTGAAGATAATAATCATGGACTTTTGAACCTGTCTGCTGAAAGATTCTGAACCAAAATAGTAAAGCTTAACGTAGGTCAGGTGCATTTGCTGTGTCCATATATTTAAGACAAGGGTTTATGACAAATGGTATGTTTATTGGTTTTCGTGTGGCTCCCATCCAACCTAGAACTTCCTTGGTATAACTTAATATTTCAAAGTTTGCAGATCACACAAAACTAGGTTCAAATGTGAATTGTGAAGAGGATGCAAAGATGCTTCAAGGGGATTTAGAGAGGCTAAGCAAGAGGACAAAAATTTGGCAGATGGTGGAGAAATGTGAGGTTATCCACTTTGTAAAGAAAAATGGAAGTACAGATTAGTTCTTAAATGGTGAGATGCTGGGAAGCATTGAACTTCAAAGAGACTTGGTGCCCTTGTTTATGAGTCACTGAAAGCTAATATGCAGGTGCAACAAGCAATTAGGAAGACAAATACTATTTTGTTCTTTATTACAAGAGGATTTGAGTGTCGGAGTAAAAATGTCTGACTGAAATTATACAGTCTTGATGAGGCCACATTTGGGATGGAGGGATTGTCCTATGTCCTGCTTGAATAGATTGAGCCTTTATTCTCTGGAGTTTAGAAGAATGAGAGGTGTGATCTCATTCAAAGGAAAGGAATTCTTACAGGGTTCGACAGGGTAGATGCAGGAATTATGTTTCCTCATGCTAGGCGGTCTAGAACCATGGGACACAGTCTCAGAATAATGGGCAGGGCATTTAGCAGGAATGAGGGGGAATTTCTTCACTCAGAGGGTGGTAAACCTTTGGAATTCTCTGCCTCAGAGGGCTGCAGAGTCAGTCAGTCATTGAGTATGTTCAAGACTGATATCAATGGGATGCTACATATTAAAGGTATATGGGGTTAATGCAAGAAAATGGTATTTGAGGTAGAAAATCAGCCATGATCTCATTGAATTGTAGAGCGTAGAGTGGGGTCAAAGTGCTGAATGGCCTACTCCTTTTCCTATTTCTTATGTTCTTATGTTTTTATTAAGATAAAGCTACTGCTTCTCTCAGATTCGTCTCATTTCTCTCACACAGTAACATTATTATGACATGGCTCTTTGCTCAGTAACTATTATTGGAGTTGTTAGAGTTAACCCTTTACTCTACATGCCTCTGCAAGCCTTCATCCTTATATACTCTGTACACATCCTCCAACTCATCCCCCCCAAAGTCTCTGGCCAGGTTCTCCCAAGAAAATTTGTAGTGCCGAATTCGCATAAAAATGTAAATAACCTCCGCTGGTTTTTTTGGCAGGATTTTCAGAATGAATTTCCCATACTCTGTGCATCACAGAGTGCCTCAGGGAGATTCACACTGAAAATCTCAAATCTATTCCCGCTGAAGAGGCCGGCAGCATAGCGCTGAACAGGCCACTGCGCATGCACTGATCTGTCAGTGCAGACACCGACGCATGCGCAGTAGCCTCGCACTGCCGGCCTCCCGATCACTGGCCACTTTGATTGCTGGTCAGCCTCACGATCCCCGCATTGCTGCCCCTTCTGACCCTCCCAACCTGTGATTGCCAGCCTCTCGGATGTCTCCAGACCAGCCCCAACACCCCCCCCACCCACAGATCTGCCTCAATCTCCCCAACCTCCACCCTTCCCCTTTCCAGCAGTCTCGAGTTTCCACATACCCCACCCGGCAGTCTCAACGCCCCCCCGCAACCCCACAGCCTGACCCTCCCCGCCTTGATGGCCAGGCCTGATTAGCCCCTTCTCTCCCTCTGCCACTGATCCCGACTAAATTGTGGCAGTGGAACCACCGATCTCCCCCATAGGCCCTCCCCTAATAGGCCTTGTCCCCTCTGGCCTCACCTCCTTGGCATTGCCCGATGCCGAGTGGGCAGTGCCAAGGCACCCCTTGGACATTGCCACTTTGCTCCTTGGGCAGTGCCAGGGGGCCAGGCTGGCACTGCAAGGCTGGCAATGCCCGGGGGCAACCCCCTTACCATACGGACTGTTGTGCTCTTGCCTGAAATTTGGTAATACAAAGCTGTCATTGGTGAATCTTCTGGAGGACTTCCAGGCTGCAAACTTATGGTACCACCAATGCTTATCATGGACAAAGAGATCATCTATGATGCTGATGTGGCAATGTTGCTCTATATTGCCTCAGGACAGAATTACTTGGAATGTACTGTTACCATCCATTAAGTGGAGATGCCGGCGTTGGACTGGGGTAAGCACAGTAAGAAGTCTCACAACACCAGGTAGGACCTGTTGGACTTTAACCTGGTGTTGTGAGACTTCTTACTGTACCATCCATCAAGGCAGTATGTGCAAATTTGCACACAATTCTCATCTCGCATTTGAGCCTCTCGGAATTCTTGCAACTTCCACAACTACTACTGGAAAATATTGAGTGGTTAAGGTTGTGAAGGCCTCAACTTCCTTCATGAAAGTTTATTCCTCTTGTTCATTTAAAGATTAGGTTCAAACTTAAACAAGCTTTCCTGTTCCACAAACAGCATTCCTGGTTCTGAATGGCATAATAGTGTCTCAGAGATTTTTCTGTCATTGTACTTTAACATTGCATCGAGCTGATCTTTGCCATTTAGCGTGATTCCTCCTGGACCTTGGAGTTGGATTGATGGAGGCTGCAGAGTAACATGTTAGAGCTGAAACTCTTATCAGTTAAAACAGAGACTCCAGCTCCTATATCCAATTTAAATTCTGAATGTTGTCCGTTGACCTCAGCATTAGCACTCCAGAATTGGCATTTGTTCTCTTTGATTCCCCTTACTGGGATGATGCCTGGTTGTTTGCTCCCTGTATTTCTGGAACAGAGCTGTCTTGAAATTTTTTTTGTGTGTTGCAAACATGGGCTTTTCTGAATGACACACTGGGCCCTATTTTACCATTTTGATTTTAAGTGCTGGGCGGACTTGAAACTGGGAGTGTATCAGATTTGACTTTTAGACCCGTGCTCAGGCGCCCCCATGCACACTTGCCTGCAAAAATATCAGCGTTTCCGAATCGCGCTGCAGAAGCCTGTGGGCGGGACTTAGCGGGACCGAAACCCTGCAGCTCCGATCGGCACCTCCAACTGCGCATGTGCAGAAAAAAAATGATAGAATGCTGCTCCCCTGCCACATCCCTCCCACGCCGGATAATGTGTCTCCTTGGCCCTCACAGACATTGCCCCAACCCCACAACATTACTGACCCTCTTATCCTCCCAACCCCCCGCCACCCAGACCGATCACGGGACCCTTCCCACCCACTGATCTCAGGCAGAGTGGCAGCGGACCCCCCCTCTTCCCTCCCCCCCCCCCCCCCCACTGATCTCAGGCAGAGTGGCAGCAGACCCCCTTCGCCCCACTGATCTCAAACAGAGTGGCAGTGGACCCCCCTTCTCCCCCACTAATCTCAGGCAGAGTGGCAACGGACCCACTTTCGCCCCCAGCCCCCACACTAATCTCAAGCAGAGAGCCGTCAGGCACTTGGCACCTACCTCCTCACTAACTGGAGTGCCCGAATCAGACTTCTATGGAGCATGTCTGTTTCATGCTGATTCTGGATGGTGAATGCGGTGGTAAAGGGGGAAGTACCAGTAAAGTTGGACGTGCAGCCCATTTCAGGTGCGGTTCCAATTGCGGCCATCTTCGGGCTTTGGTAAAGGGGGAACTAGTGCAGAGACGGGCAGGATCACACTAATTGCTTCACGCCTGACTGAAAACAGATGCAACGCGATGGTAAAATCGGGCTTATTGTTTTAAAATGACCAACCTTGCTACATTCATAGCATTGTGTGGTACATGAGGGCACATTCTTTGCGCCTGTGGATCCTCTTCCAGCCACATGGGATCATTGAAAAATGGTGGTTGAAACCCTTTCAGTGAGCTTCCTGGTTGCTGCCATGACGTACTTCCAGTTTTGCACCCAACAAACTGAATGGCTTCATAGAATCATAGAAACCCTACAGTGCAGAAGGAGGCCATTTGGCCCATCAAGTCTGCACCGCCAACAATCCCACCCAGGCCCTCTCCCTGTCATCTCACATACTTACTCTGCTAATCCCTCTAACCTACGCATCCCGGGCCACTAAGGGGCAATTTAGCATGGCCAATCAACCTAACCCGCACATCTTTGGAGTGTGGGAGGAAACCAGAGCACCTGGAGGAAACCCACGCAGACACGGTGAGAACGTTGCCCCGGTGCAAACTACGCACAGACAGTGACCCAAGCCAGGAATCGAATCTAGGTTCCTGGAGCTGTGAGACAGCAGTGCTAACCACTGTGCCACCTTGCGGCTTCATTTTGCTTTTTCCCTGGGATTTCTCTTTCATCCCTTACCAAGACTCAATTCTGCCTTTGCTCTTCAGCCTGATGAACCAGTTGATTATTTTTACTTAGTGTCAAATCTCCCCAAGCTTGTAACAAGTCTGACATGCTTTCTTCCAAAACACCAACCACTCACCTGTCTCTAATTAGGTTGATTTTTATTGTTCTGTACTCACAATTGTCAGCCAAATAAGAGAGATCATTTCTAAATGAATTGATTCCTTCACCTGCCTTTGACTTTGATGGCTAAATTTTGTACTCTTCTTTATGATGTTTCGACAGAGACTGAAGACAGAGGCTCTGATGACATCCTGGTAGGAGGCTGTCTCTTTGTTCACTCCTTGCCTGTTCAGCACATCATCTGCAAAGCTATTGTCAGCCAATAATAAGACGCTAATTTGGCCCTTCTTACTCTTACTTACAAAGCATTTTGATAATGAGTGAAACATATCCTCCAGTTTTGCCATTGCTCAGTCTGTCTCAGGCCCTCCACATTCTGAGACAACTCTGAAAGAGGGAGGGTCAGGTTTCCTATTTCTTGTGCTGTATTTTTTGCTGGTCTCTGGGCTGTCCTCATGGTTTCCCTCTCTGATCCGTTTATCTTAGAAATCTTAGAAACCCTACAGCACAGAAAGAGGCCATTCAGCCCATCGAGTCTGCACCGACCACAATCCCACCCAGGCCCTACCCCCATATCGCTACATATTTACCCACTAATCCCTCTAACCTACGCATCCCAGGACACTAAGGGCAATTTTAGCATGGCCAATCAACCTAACCCGCACATCTTTGGACTGTGGGAGGAAACCGGAGCACCCGGAGGAAACCCACGCAGATACGAGGAGAATGTGCAAACTCCACACGACAGTGACCCAAGCTGGGAATCGAACCCAGGTCCCTGGAGCTGTAAAGCAGCAGTGCTAACCACTGTGCTACCGTGCCGCCCCAGGTCTGCCTTGGAATCCTTTACCCATTGCTCTCTGATGCCGCTGGGCTTCTTCTCAAACTATTTCCCACTTCTTTTGTTTTACTATTTCTCTGTGGTTGTAGTCACTGCTGCCACCACCCATTATTGTTGGATGTCTTGGAAGGTGATGGGCATCTTACTCTGCATAAGAGATCTGACTGGAAGCAAAGATCATTTCTTCGAAGTATTTCTACTAATATGATTAATCACATACAAGAATTACAGAACACAATAACAGAGTTACTGCTCCTCAGATTCATCTCACTCTTCTCTCTTAGCGAAATCATTATGATATAACTCCTTACACACATGTTCAGTCTCTAGTATTAGTGCTGGAGTTAACTCTTTACTTCAAACAGTTGCCTAGTTTTCCAGGATTCAGAAGTCATATTCAATGAGCTGTACTAATTGGATATTTATCTTTACCGCCAGGCACCTCCTGTTCAGGTGTTTTTCTTCAAATAATTTGAAAGCTAAAGGGGAAAGATACACAGCTTCATTGGGGTCAAATATATTGAATTTTCTTCTGCCTCAAAATAGTGAGAAGCTCTGGGTATGACTTGTATGTCCAAGAGGACAAGGACATAATGTGAGACTACACATCTGTTGTGGTTTGTTGATCGGTGTTTAATTAAATAAAAATTGTGCACTGGGATACAGGTGGGAGACACAAAGATAAGAGAGAGGAAAAGAGAAAGAGGCAGTCAGAAATAAAGGCCATCATCAAAGGCCCGCGGCTGGGATTCTCCAGTCCCGCTGCAGTGAATGGAGTTTTGGCTCTGTTCTCTCTGGCAGCCACAATGAGGTATACGAGACTGGAGAATTCTGGCCAAAGAGAGCTTTCTTCATCTAGTGTAAAATCATATTCAAAACAACCAAATGAGATTTGAAGCCAACTAATGACCTGAGTATGTGTTTTGTTGTCAGAAGAGATCAATGTAAATTCCATATGGTTCTAAGATAAAGGATGGAATTTTATTTTTTCTAAGTGTCCAGCTAGTCTGAAAATGGCAGAGTTCCAGAATTGTTTTTTGCGTGAGTTTCCACGCCCACCTTATGTACTCTGTCTCTAATAAAAATGGACTAGTCAGTTTCAAGCCAGAGAGGCTGTGGGCAGGGCTTAACTCGCCAGACAGCCTGTAGAGGGAGGTATTGCGCAGGTGCAGACCTCTGATGCTGCACATGCGCATTAGTTAGCAGGGGTCTGACAGACACAGAGAGCTGTCAGGCCCCTGCTACTGCAGGCAGCCTCAACTAGCTCTCCCCCACAGTCACGGGGGCCTGTGGCCTGAGATGCAGCCCCGCCCCAGTACACCGCCACTGGCCCCAGCCCAGGATGAAGACATACCATGAGTGATATATCATCCCCTGTGAACAGCTGCAAATCCAAACTAAAACAATTAGGATCTATCCAAATGAGAAATTCTGGATTACAAAGGATTTAAAAAGCAATAATAAAGGGAAGATAAATTACACTTAGCTTAGGAGACCAGGACAAAATTGATGCACTAAAAACCAAGACAAGATAGGATATCAGAATTAAGAATACATTGAGAATACAGCAAGCAACCACAATCGCTGGGCTATACCGCAGAGCCTCGCCAGAATGGTCCAGACATCTGAACTTTAAAAGGCCAACGTTCCCTTCACCAGGTCATCAATAATTCCCACAGGCCATCTGAAGAAGTCAGAGGTTCGCCCCCCCGCATCACCGCCCCCCCCAGCCCCCCCGTCCCCCCCAATCCCCTCCCCCTCCAACTCTCTCTCCCCCCACCGTGCCCAAAACAAGTGCGACGGCAATTTAAATGCATTTGCATGCACTTAAATTGACTTAATGGGCTGCACGCCCAACCTTATGGGCACTTCTCCCTTTACCACTGCGTTTGCCCCTTCAGATTCAGCGCGAAACAGACATGCTCTACAAAAGCCTGATTCGGGTGCTCCAGTTCGTGAAGTGGTAAGTGCCTAGTGTCCGACGACTCTCTGCTGGTGGGAGGGACGGGGAAGGTGGGCCCACTGCCACTCTGCTTGAGATCAGTGAGGGGGAAGAGGGGGTCTGCTGCCACTCTGCCTGTGATCGGTGGGGGGAAGGGGGAGAGGGGGCTGTGATCGATCTGGGTGGCAGGTGGGCTGGGGGATAAGGGGGCCAGTAATGTTGTGAGGGTGGGGCAGTGTCTGTGGAGGTCAGGGGGAGGCATTATCCGGCCCGGGAGCGATGTGGCAGGGGAGTCGCATTCCATCATTTTTTTTCTGTGCATGCGCAGTTGGAGGCACCGATCAGAGCTGCAGGATCATGGGCATGTTAAGGCTTGTGCTGCATGATTCGGAATTGCTGATATTTTTTCAGGCAGAGTGCGTATGGGGGCGTCTGAGAACAGGTCTAAAAGTCGGATCTGAAACACTCCCAGTTTCAAGCCCGCCCAGCACTTAGAATCAAAATGGTAAAATAGGGCCCTGCGTGTACATTGGTTAATCAGACAGGAAGGATATTTGATGAGCAGATCTTTCTTGATGAAATCTACTCTCCAAGAATTTTGACAGAAATATAGATTGTCATGGACAATGAGAACCCATTGTTGTCTCAGTATTGCTGTGTTGGACGCATTCAGGGAAAGAGCTACAATCCCTCAGATGCAGCACAATCAGTTTCTGAACTAATTTCTGCCCTTCTCTAAACTTCAAACAGAAATTTGCATAACCTCATCCATACTGCATTCATGGTGGGACTCACTGACTGTGATTATTTTAATGCACTGGAATAATTAAAGTTAAACCTCTGTGTTAGAGCAATTGTCTTTCCTTTCGTTGTTATTATTTAATTATATGTAATTATTTTATCAAAGAGCGATATACCTGAAATGCATTTCCATATGGAGGATAAAGTTCCATTGAATTGAATTGAATCGAATTGAAATGCATTGGCAAAGAAAGTTGGAGAAGGAGGAAAAAGTGAAAGTTGCAGAAGGAGAGGGTAATCACTCAACTCAGCACATCCCCTTAGATGGAGCAAGTGGAATTGGAGGGCACAAGTTTACCAAATGCCTAAGGTTGTGAAATAAATATTACAGGGTAAACAACATTTCAAAAAAGACAAGTGAATTGAAAAGGAGGAGGGTCTGTTCTGATAATAAACAACAATACTAGCACAATAGTGAGATTGGATCCGGACTCAGAAAATCAGGAAGAAAATGCTTGCCGGAGTACTTTATAGGCCCCCTAACATTATATACTTTTTAACAGCTCATATGTACAAAATGATTGCTGCTTGTGACAAAGGCAATGTAATACTTGTCGGGGGATTTAACCTTCATATAGACCGGACCAGACCAATCAAATTGGCAAAGGTGGTCTGGAAGATGAGCTCGTAGACTGTTTTTATGACAGTTTTCTGGAGCAATATGTTGTGGAACCAACTAGGAATAAACATATTTTAGATCCTGGATTGAGCAATGAGGCAGAGTTAAATAGTAATGATATAGAAAAAAGACTAAACGGGAAACCGGGGAAATAAACTAAAATGTAAAGTGGCAAATTACAGTAGGAAAAAGTTAAAGAAACAATTTAAAATGTTCAGTAAAATGCATTCCATTGAAAAATAACTCAGCAAGCATGATCAATCCATGTGTTAGTAAGGAGATTAAGGTTGACATTAAGATGTTTTGCATAATCATTAATGTTAGTGTTTGTATTAGAATAAAAAAGAGACTTATAATATTGCAAAGAATACTCCCAAGTCTGAGGATTTGGAAACTTGCAAAGGGCTACCAAAATGTTGAATAAAGGGAAAAAGTAGAATACAAAAGGAGTTGGGAATATAAAAATGAATGCAACAGCTTTTACAAGTACATAAAAAGAAAGAGAATAGCTAAATTAAATGACAACCCCTCAGAAGCAAATGCAGCAGAAATTCTCAACCAATATCTACAAGCATTTTGACTTAAACATATCTACAGAAAGAGCTTTTATGATTATTGGTAGCGTAAAATCTCTTTGAAGAAAGAATGCCAATGGAGGACAGTAAGAAGTCTCACAACACCAGGTTAAAGTCCAACAGGTTTATTTGGTAGCACGAGCTTTCAGAGGGCTGCTTTTTCATCAGGTGAGTGACTCACCAAGCACTCACCTGATGAAAGAGCAGCACTCCGAAAGCTCGTGCAACTAAATAAACCTGTTGGACTTTAACCTGGTGTTGTGAGATTTCTTACTGTGCCTATCCCAGTCCAATGCCGGCATCTCCACATCTTGGCCAATGGAGGAGTTTTGGAATTCTAAGTTGTCATACCATGCTTTCTGCTGAACAGTGAAATAAGTATTGAAAGTTAAAAGAGGAATGCTGTTCCAAACTTCAGCAACCGCTTGAAGGATTTTGACAGTCACCAGTATTTGTGACCATTTCTGTTGTACTGCAGTGAAATGAAAAGAAGACAAGGGGTGGGATTTTATGGCCTCGCTTGTCCTGAAACCATGAATCTTGCCCGAGGTCAACAGATCTTTCCATGGTCCGCCCCTCGCCTTCTCCAATTCCCTTGGCAGATGGGGCGGTAAAATTCCAGCCAAGGTAGCTGTATAGAGCATCACTCCCTCGAACACCCAGGCATTCTTGGTGTCCGTGTACTACATCCACTATGCAGTTGATGTGTTTTTGAATCATGCCTCCAAGCTTGTCAAGGAAACAATTATTGTGAATCACGGTGAGGGCTGTTATGTTTGCACTGTGCAATTATAAGTCCTTTCACTGCAAAAAGTCCACTTCATTTTGTTCCAGTACCCCTGGGACACTAACAATGGGGAGCGTATTTCATTTTTTGGATTTCAACTTAGTTACCAAAGGGAGATGGAATAGATTCTTGATTGTCTGCATTCCATTGTCCATGCTCTTTGATAACTGAAATAACTTGCATCAGATTATAAACTTTGCTTACATGAACCAGCTCTAATGCAATTAGTTTTAATATTTTTTTCATAGACTTTGGATTCTTGATGCAATAGGATCAGAAGTTATAATCTGGTGGAGAAAGTATCTTATTTGTGTTGCAGCTTTGAATCAGGGAACTGACTGGTGGTTGAGCTTTGATTGGGAGAACAGCAGAGGGTAGTCAGTTTGCTCATTTGTTCAGAATATCTCATTTTTAAGATGCAAAGCTAGCATCTGCAAGAAACTTACTTAGAGTTTTGAGTCAGATGACCTGCAAGTGGAGAGACTCAAGGCTGTGGCTGTGGAAGTACATGACCTGCCAAGAATTTAGATCAGGAGATAAGGAGAGAGTGGCCAGGGCCTTGGGTAAGGAGACTAGGTGATGCCAGTGTTTCAGGACAGGATATTAGGACATCCCGCAAAGCTGAACATCTCTGTCGGCAAATCTTCTTGGGGCTTCTCCCACTGACTGGACCGCTGTAACGTCTGTATAAACCTCATTTGTGTGGCATAAATGAGATTTCTGAAGATGTTGCACTGAATTCATGGTGGCCAATCCAGAGAAACTTCAGGAAAATTTCTGCTGCTCATACTTAAAATTCATAAAAATTGATCATCACCCACTGGAAACTTGATTCGCTAATTTAAAGCATCCGATCAGATTTATAAATTCACTGGTGCAGAATTGGGACTGTGATGCTATCTCTGTCCTTAGTTCACCTGCAGCACATCAGTAGGAAAGTCTTGCAAATTTTGATCTACTATGTCGGATTAGGTATAAGGGTAGTTATTTTTTGACAAGGATCACAGATCCATTGTAAACATAGGAACAGAGGAACAGGTGTAGGCCATTCAGCCAGTTACAGGGCTGTTACAATGGTTTTCTTGTTGTATTCAAAACCATTGTTCCCCTCAAGTAGCCAGACAAAGTAACAGAGTGGTTGAAGATGAATTCTACTCCAGCAATTGGACTCTGAAAGAAGCCATTCAGGCCATTCAGAGTGAAAAATTCTGAAATACATTGGCAATTAAAGTCTCAGCTTCGATTATAAGTAATTAGCATATACCAGTGAAAAGAGTAGGAGTTATCCCCATCTAATAATAAAAGGTTACATCATATAAAAGTACAGTTTTTAAAACCAAGCGCAATCATCTTATATTTGCTTAATTATAACGTCCAATTGATGTAAGGTTTTTACTTGCCTCAATTGAGTATTATTTTCCCCTATCTTTAGGCATTCCACTGTGTCTGGTTATTAGAACATAGGTCACTCCCTTGTCCAATGCATGATTTAAAGGCCTTCTCCCAGCATAGTATATTTTCTCTCTTTGTTATCAGAAGGTCAGGTGGCTGGAGCTAGCTGCTTAGTATCCTGTAGTTAAACATTGTGTAAGCTTTTATGATTTGTCCCTGTTAACCCTTTCACTGGACACAGATATTAATGTGGCTATTATTTTCCTCTATAATTATTGTTATGTCTAGTAATCCCCCTCACAGCCCATCAAGCCTGCTCCGCCATTCAATGAGATTATGGCTGATCTGTGGCCTAACTCCATAAAACTGCCTTTGGCCCATATCCCTTCATACCTTTACTTAACAAAAATGTTATCTATTTCAGATTTAAAGGTAGCAACTGATCTAGCATCAACTGCTGTTTGTGGACAAGAGTTCCCCACCTCTACCAGCCTTTGTATGCAGAAGTGCTTCCTAACATCTCTCTTGAATCGCTTGGCCCTAATTTTTAGACTATGCCCCCTAGTTCTAGAATAGCCAGTGGAGATAGTTTATCTTTATCTACCCTGTCTTTTCTTGTTACTTGCTTGGAGACTTTGCTCAACCTTAACCTTCTGAATTCAGGTCAAATTTATATATGCTCTCCTCATAATTAAACCACTGAAGTCCACATATCATAAACCTATGCTGCATTACCTCCAGGACCAATATATCCAGTTGCTTGTAGTGCATGGGCATTTGAATAAATATTGCCGATTTAATGCATTCTTCGGGATCCTGATTTCGGGGTGTAAAGCAAGTCCCAAGTCTGCACTAGCCAGCAGCTGGTGGGCCTCCTACTTGCTGTCCAATTAAGGATTGGTGGACATGATTGTGATGCTACCCAATTAGAGCACCAGTAGGATTGAAGCCACAGCAGTGCCAGAGGAAGAGGTGATTGCTGCTGAGGAGCTCAGAACACTAAAGTTTAAAAACAATTCGGGGGCCAAGGGTCAGGCGGGAACCCTCCACTGGGAGGATCACTGGGGCCACAGGGTCTGCTTTCCCTGCCCGCTGTCATCTCTTTGTGGCATTGAGCCTTCCGCAGGAGGTACTGCAGAGAGGCCATCTTCATTAAGATGGGGGGAAAGGAGGTGGCTCAACTCTCAGCAAAATGTTGCCAGTTCCTTAAATGGCTCTTAAATAAGAGCCTTTAAGTATGCATATCAACTGGCCAACTCCTTAGAATGAGCAACAATCCACAATGGAGTTCGCCCCTGGGAAAATGCTACAGTCGTGGGATTGCTCTGGGGAGTCATCCCAACACGGTTCTCCATTATTTTGCCAGCGACCCACCACCCAGGGGCTGGTAAAATTCTGCACTTGGATTACTTAATAAAGTATATTATATAGATACCAATTAAATACAAAATGTATGACAAAATACCATCCTATTGTAGGAGGTAAAACCCAGGCAAACAGCCATCAGGCATTGTGCACATTTAGAAAACGTGAAAGGGCAACATGCAGTTTTGCAAATGAAAGTGAGATTGCTGGTATTAAATTAATGCTTTACATTTTGTTTTCATCCTGAGTTTCCACTGTAGGGGTTGTCACGTGTTATCTCAACTCACATGAGGCGCTGTGCTTTTTCTACAACCCAACTGGCAAATAAAGATAAGAATTATTTCAGAGGCAATAGAATGTTATTTTGTAATCTCTTCGTATGTCATTTTCAGCTGAATTTTTAAAAACCTTTTTCAGTTGAAACCTACATGCCCCGAAGAATTAGATGATACCGTGTTGGAATACTATCCATTTTCTCACAGGAGCTCTCTGAAATGACCATTTTCTTTCAGATTGGACCTAATTAGCTTTGTTAATTAGCTCAACAACTGCGTATTAAAGTGTAAAAGCAGACAGTTAGATTAAAGCTGTTGATTTTCTTCTTAAGGTAGTTATGTATGAGCAAAACAGTTTTTAATAATTCTTAGCTTTCACCTCTACATTGATTAGCACCTTCCAAACCCATGACCACTATTATCTAGTAGGACAAGGAGAGCAGATACATGTGAATACCACCACCTGGGGTTCTCCTCCAAGTCATTCCAAGTTAATTGGCATGTCCCCTTCGGCTCTCAACAATTTTTACAGATGCACCATGGAAAGCATCCTATCTAAATGTATCACAGCTTGGTATGTCTCCTGCTCTGATCAAAACTGCAGAAACTACAAAAGGTTATGAACTTAGCCCAGTGCATCACGCAAACCAACCTCTCATCCATTGACTCATTCTACACTTCCTCCTGCCTCAGAAAATCAGCCAACATAATCAAGGGCCCCACGCACCCCAGACATACTGTCTTCCACCTTCTTCCATTGGGAAAAAGATACAAAAGTCTGAAAACATGTACCAACAGACAGAAGAACAGCTTCTTCCCAGCTGTTATCAGACTTTTGCATGTTCCTATCATATATTAAACTGATCTTTCTCTTCACACTACATGTATCTGCAACACTATATCCTGCACCCTATCCCCTGCACCCTATCCTGTTGTCATGGTCCACGCAGGCACCAACAACATAGGTAGAATAGGAACAGTAATTCTGCTAAGGGAGTATGAACAGCTAGGAGCTAAATAAAAAGCAGAACCAAAAAGGCAATAATCTCTGGATTACTACCTGAGCCACGGGCTAATTGGCACAGGGTCAATAAGATTAAGGACGTAAATGTGTGGCTTAAAGACTGGTGTGGGAGGAATGGGTTTGAAATCAGTATTGGGGAAGAGGGGACCTTTTCCGAAGGGACGGTCTTTATCTGAATCATGCTGGGACCAGAGTCCTGGTGAATCGTATAACTAGGGCTGTAGATAGGGCTTTAAACTAAATAGTGGGAGGGCAGGTTCAGTTGTAGGGAGAATTAGAAAAGGAAAGTTAAAGGAGAGGGTAGAAGTGCAGGTTAATGATGAGGACTTTCAACTAGTTAAAGGAGCAGAGGGCTCAGGATATGTCAGTAAAGTTTCCAGACCACGTAATAGAACAGTGAGTATCGAAGGTGGCAGGAATCTATCCTCAGGCAGAGCGAAAAACGTGACAAGTATGAGAAGGGAGGTGGTCAATGCAGGACTGAGGGTGTTGTACCTAAATGAGCGTAGTATATGGAACAAGGTAAATGAGCTTGTTGCACACATTGAAATTGGCTGGTACGATGTTGTGGGCATCACAGAGACGTGGCTATAAGGGGATCAGGGCTGGGATCTAAATATCCAAGGATATGTGTCCTATCGAAAGTACAGGCAGATGGGCAAAGGGGGCGGGGTTGTATTGTTAGTAAGGAATGAAGTTAAATCGATAGCACGAAGCGATATAGGATCAGAAGGAATAGAATCCCTGTGGGTCGAGTTGAGGTAAAAAGATCATGGTGGGAGTCATGTACAGGTTCCCTAGCAGTAGTTAGGATGTAGAGCAGAAAATAAATCAGGAGACAGAAAAGGCAGTATTACAATAATCATGGGGGACTTCAATATGCAGTGGACTGAGAAAATCAGGTAGGTAGTGGATCCCAAGAAAAGGAATTTGTGGAATGTCTAAGATTTTTTTTGGAGCAGCTTGTGACAGAGCCTACTAGGGAACAGGCAATTCTGGATTTGGTGATGTGTAATGAGGCAGACTTGATTAGGGAACTTAAGGTGAAGGAACCCTTGGGGAGCAGTGACCACAATATGATAGAACTTACCCTGCAGTTTGAGAGGGAGAAGTTGGGATCAGATGTAATGGTGTTAGAATTAAATAAAGGTAACTGCAACGACATGAGGGAGGAGATGGCCAGTGTTGATTGGAAAGGGAGCCTAGCAGGGAAGACAGTCAGGCAGGAGTTTTTGGGGGTTATTCGGGAGGCACAATAGAAATTCATCCCAAGAAGGAGGAAACATGCTAAGGGGAGGACGAAGTATCCATGGCTGATGAGGGAAGTCAACGACAGCATAAAAGCAAAAGAAAAAGCACACAAAGTGGTGAGCATTCGTGGGAAGCCAAATGATTGGGAAGCCTTTAAAAGCGAGCAGAGGACAACTAAAAAAACAATAAGGGGGGAGAAGATGAAATATGAGTGTAAGCTAGCTAGTAATATAAAATAAGATAGGAAAGGTTCTTTTCAATATATAAAAGGTAACACAGAGGCAAATATAGACATTGGACCACTGGAAAATGAGGCGGGAGAAGTAATAATAGGAAACAAAGAAATGGCAGAGGAACTGAATAGTTACTTTGCATTAGACTTCACAGTGGAAGACACCAGTGGGATGCCAGAGCTCCAGAAGAGTCAGGGGGCACAGGTGAGTGTGCTGGCCATCACTAAGGAGAAGGTTCTGGGGAAACTGAAAGGTCTGAAGGTGGATAAATCACCTGGACTGGACAGATTACACCCCAGGGGTTCTAAAAGTGATAGCTGAGGAAATTGTGGAGGCATTGGTGGTGATCTTTCAGGAGGCAGAGAGGGTCCCAGAGGATTGGGAAGTAGCCAATGTAACTCCGCTGTTTAAGAAGGGAGGGAGGCAGCAGACAGGATATTATAGGCCAGTTCGCCTGACTTCGGTCATTGGCAAGATTTTGGAGTCCATTATTAAAGATGAGATCGCGGAGTACTTGGAAGTGCATGATAAAATAGGACTGAGTCAGCACGGCTTCGTCAAAGGGAGGTCATGTCTGACAAATCTGTTCGAGTACTTTGAGGAGGTAACAGGAAATTAAATAAAGGAGAGTGGACATGATTTAATTTGATTTCCAGAAAGCCTTTGACGAGGTGCCACATAGGAGACTGTTAAATAAGTTAAGAGCCCATGGTATTAAGGACAAGATCCTGGCATGGATAGAGGATTGGCTGACCGGCAGAAGACAGAGAGTGGGGATAAAAGGGTCAGGATGGCAGCCTGTGACTAATGGTATGCCTCAGGGGTTGGTTCTGGGACCACAACTTTTCACAATATATATTAATGATTTGGAAGAAGGTGCTGAATGCACTGTTATTGATGATGCAAAGATATGTAGAAGGACAGGTAGTATTGAGGAAGCAGGGGGGGACAGAAGGACTTGGACAAGCTGGGAAAGTGGGCAAAGAAGTGGCAGATGGAATACAATCTGACGAAGGAGCAGCGCTCCGAAAGCTAATGGTATTTGCTACCAAATAAACCTGTTGGACTTTAACCTGGTGTTGTTAAAACTCTTACTATTAAAATACAAGAGCAGGGATGTACTTCTGAGGCTTTATAAGGCTCTCGTCAGACCCCATTTGGAGTATTGTGAGCAGTTTTGGGCCCCGTATCTAAGGAAAGGTGTGCTGGCCTTGGAAAGGGTCCAGAGGAGGTTCACAAGAATGATCCCTGGAATTAAGAGCTTGTCATATGAGGAATGGTTGAGGACTCTGGGTACTCATTGGAGGTCAGAAGGATGAGGGAGGTTCTTATTGAAACTTACAGGATACTGCGAGGCCTGGATAGAGTGGACGTGGAGAGGATTTTTCCACGAGTAGGAAGAACTAGAACCAGAGGGCACAACCTCAGACTAAAAGGGTGATACTTTAAAACAGAGATGAGGAGGAATTTCTTCAGCCAGATAGTGGTGAATCTGTGGAACTCTTTACCGCAGAAGGCTGTGGAGGCCAGGTTATTGAGTGTCTTTAAGACAGAGATAGATAAGTTCTTGATTAATAAGGGGATCAGAGGTTATGGGGAAAAGGTAGGAGAATGGGGATGAGAAAAATATCAGCCATGATTGAATGGCGGAGCAGACTCGATGGGCTCCTATGTCTTATGGCCTTATGGCCTTATGGTCTTTCCTTCTCCCCTATGTACTCTATGAAATGTATATTTTGACTGTATAACATGCAAGAAACAATATTTTTCATTGTATTCCAATACATGTGACCATAATAAATCAAATCAAATCACCATCCTGACTTGGAAATATATCACCGTTCCCTCACTGTCACGTGGTCAAAATCCTGGAACACCCTCCCTGACAGCACTGTGGGTTTACCTACACCACATGCTGTGGTTAAAGAAAACAGCTCACCACCACCACCTTCTTGAGGGCAATTAGTGATGCTAACGAATGCTGACCTAGCCAGTGAAGCCAACATCCCTTGAATGAATACAAAGAAAAAATGGTATTATTTCCTCACTGATAGTAGTCTAACTGAGGATGATAGTACAGTAGTTAACCCTTGTATATTGATCAATACTATGAAATTTAAAATAAGTAAACCAGGAAATAAGAAACTCTTATCAATAAAAGTGACTATGAAGTTTACCAGATTGTTAAAAAAACCCATTGACCTCTTAGGGAAATAGATTTTCCAGCCTTTTACAGATTAGCCTATATGTGACTCCAGTCCTGCACCAGTTAATTGCACTGCAAAGCTGCCAAGAAAACCACTCAGTTGTGACAGGACGACTACAAAGTATTAAAATGTATTGTGGAAGCACCTTTACCACATGTACTGTAGCCCACCACCACATTTACAAAGCAACTAGGCACAAGCAACAAATACCAACCTTGCCCAGAGATGCCCACATCCTAAGAATTGATGCTAAATATTAGAGACATTGATGATGGTGTGGTGAACCATAGATGGCTACCACTATGGGTACTGAACCATAGATGGTTATCACTATGGGTACTTGTACATATGTTACTCTTGTTACTGTTGGGGTTAGGGTTGGGGTGTTCCACCTGTTGGCATTGTTCTGTGGTACACTCCGGTTGGCTTCGCCTTCCTATAGGAGTATAAAGGTCACTGCACTTCCTAGTGACCCTTTAGTCTGGGATTGTATTGTAAAGCAGTATGCTCTATTCTTGTTGCTAATAAAAGCTTTTATTTCCCGGGTACGATCCAGCCGCCTGAGTGAATTAATTGCGCATCAATTTTATTAGCAACAATTTTTGTTTTGAATAAAAAAACATGGAGCAGATGTTAAAACCCGATCGGCTAACCTTAGATCCGCGTGCCGCTGGAGCGTCGAACACTTTCGACCATTGGTTGAAGTGTTTCCAGGATTATATCGACGCCTCAACAGCAGTCCAAAACAACGCCGACAGATTGCGGGTCCTCCATGCAAGGGTAAGCGACACTGTGTATGCAACAATCCGTGATTCCCAAGACTACAAAGAGGCCATCGAATTACTCAAGAAGCTGTACCATAAACCGCCAAACGAGATTCATGCTCATCACCTACTAGCCACTCGACGGTGGCAGCCCGGCGAAACGACGGGACAGTACCTGCGCGAACTTCAGCAGCTAGCCAGAGCCTGCAATTGCAAGCCGGTGTCGACTACTCAATACACTAACGATCTGATCCGAGATGCGTTCGTGGCGGAAATCGGCTCATCCTATATTCGCCTGTGGCTGCTAGAGCAGGGTAACTTGGACCTAGCTAAGACGGTGGAATTGGCTGATGCGATGGAAACGGCCGCCAGAAGTCTTGAAACTTACCCCACCGACCACGTGGGAACATCGTGGCAAGTACAGCCACTGACTCAACTCTACCCAGCGTCTCCTAGGCACTGCGCGATCGTGCTTTCAACCTCGGACCTGACGGCTGCGGCAGCTCCAGGAGGCCCATGGTGCTATTTCTGTGGATTGGCAAAGCACCCTTGCCAGAGATTTCCGGCCAGGACGGTATTTTGTTCCGCTTGTGGAAAGAAAGGGCACTATGCTAAAGTGTGCCGAGCGAATCCCCCTTCGAAGCCAAGCAGTGCTGCGTGTGACTCCCCAGGATCCATCTCCTCGTCTCCAGCTTCGTCGATGTCTTCAACCACGTGCGATTCATGGGCGCCGCCATTCCTGATGACGACGACGCAAGACACATGCGACCTGCGGGTGCCGCCACTTTCAATGCCATCGACCATGTGCGATCCATGGGCGCAGCCATTTTGGTCGACACCGGCCGCAGACGACCAGCAGGGGTCCTCATCATCGACCATCTCAGCTGCCTGCAGTTGCACTCGGGATCCAACAGTGGCGTCAATCATCCTGGACCAGGCCAAGCCTCACAGACTTGACAAGTCCATGATGGACATAGAGGTAAACGGATGCCTGATACATTGTCTGTTTGACAGCGGGAGCACGGAGAGTTTCATTCATCCGGATACCGTGGGAGAACAGCAACCTCCAAATTGCCCAACGCGCTCCACGTGCAGTCTCTCGACACTCAAAATTACCCCGCCTTCTTTATTTGAAAATCTCGTGCCAGGCTGCAAGCCCATCACAACTAAGAGCAGGCATTACAGCGCTGAGGATCGGATCTTTATTCGATCTGAGGTTCAGCGGCTCCTCAGGGAAGGGGTCATTCAACCTAGCACTAGCCCATGGAGAGCGCAAGTCGTGGTGGTTAAGACTGGAGACAAGCCCCGGATGGTCATAGACTATAGTCAGACCATTAATAGGTACACGCAGCTGGACGCGTACCCTCCCCCGCGCATATCTGACATGGTCAACCAGATTGAGCAGTACCGGGTGTTCTCCACCATCGACTTGATGTCAGCCTACCACCAGCTCCCCAATCGCCCAGAGGACTGAAAATACACGGCCTTTGAGGCGGATGGCCGTCTCTACCACTTCTTAAGGGTCCCTTTTGGCGTCACTAATGGGGTCTCGGTCTTCCAGTGTGAGATGGACCGAATGGTGGACCAAAACGGGCTACGGGCTACCTTCCCATACCTGGACAACGTCACTATCTGCGGCCATGACCAGCAGGACCACGACGCCAACCTCCTGAAGTTTTTATGCACTGCGTCTCGCCTGAATCTGACCTATAACAGGGAGAAGTGTGTATTCAGCAAGCACCGCCTCGCAATCCTTGGATACGTGGTGGAAAACGGGGTCATCGGCCCCGATCCAGACCGTATGCGTCCCCTCCTTGAACTTCCCCTACCCACTAGCATCAAAGCACTGAGAAGATGCTTAGGCTTCTTCTCGTATTACGCACAGTGGGTTCCCAATTATGCGGACAAAGCCCGTCCACTCATAAAATCTACCTCTTTTCCCCTGGCAGCAGAGGCTCGCTTAGCCTTTGAAGGGATAAAAGCTGACATCGCGAAAGCCACGATGTATGCTGTCGATAAGTCCATCTCCTTCCAGGTGGAGAGTGATGCATCTGATTTTGCCCTGGCCACCACACTTAACCAGGCGGGCAGGCCCGTCGCCTTTTTCTCTCGCACCCTCCAAGGCCCTGAAATTCGGCACTCCTCTGCGGAAAAAGAGGCTCAGGCTATTGTGGAGGCCGTACGGCATTGGCGCCATTATTTGGCTGGAAAACAATTTACCCTGCTCACGGACCAGCAGTCCGTGGCATTCATGTTCAACAACACGTTAAGGGGTAAAATTAAGAATGATAAAATCTTGAGGTGGAGAATCGAACTCTCCACCTACAACTGTGATATCATGTACCGTCCGGGGAAGTTCAATGAGCCCTCAGACGCCCTGTCGCGTGGAACATGTGCCAGTGTGCAGGAGGACCGGCTACAGGCCCTCCACAATGATCTCTGCCATCCAGGGATCACTCGGCTCTTCCATTTTGTAAAGGCCCGGAATCTGCCCTACTCCATAGAGGATGTCAGGTCGATAACTCGAAGCTGCCAGGTATGTGCTGAATGCAAGCCGCACTTCTACCGACCTGACAGGGCACACCTCATTAAGGCCACTGCCCTTTTGAACGACTGAGTGTTGATTTAAAGGGCCCCCTTCCTTCGACAGATCGGAATGCGTACTTCCTCAACGTGGTTGACGAGTACTCCCGATTCCCTTTTCCCATTCCCTGTTCTGACATGTCCGCTGCCACGGTCATCAAAGCCCTGCGGAGTCTTTTTACCCTGTTCGGCTACCCCAGTTATATCCACAGTGATAGGGGTTCGTCGTTTATGAGCGACGACTTGAGGCAATACCTGCTCTCTAAGGGAATTGCCTCAAGGAGGACTACGAGTTACAACCCCAGGGGTAACGGGCAGGTCGAAAGAGAAAACGCTACAGTCTGGAAGACTGTCTTACTGGCGTTAAGGTCTAGGGGTCTTCCAGTCTCCCGTTGGCAAGAGGTACTTTCTGATGCGCTCCATTCAATCCGGTCCCTCCTGTGTTCGGCAACCAATGCTACCCCACATGGGCGGATGTTTACCTTCCCTAGGAAGTCTTCCTCTGGGACCTCACTGCCATCTTGGTTGACGTACTCAGGACCGGTCCTCCTGCGGCGGCATGTTAGGACCCGCAAGTCCGACCCTTTGGTTGAACAGGTCCATCTCCTCCACGCCAACCCTCAATATGCCTATGTAGCATATCCTGACGGGCGAGAGGACACGGTCTCTATCCGAGATCTGGCGCCTGCAGGGGACCTGGAAACCCCCGTTGCTCCCGCACCCCTGGTTAGGGTTCCTTTGCCCATTCTCTCCCCTCCTGACACGGCGCGGGCAGTATCGGGACCTCCACTTAATCCTCTTACTCCCGTGTACAGCTTGCCTGAGTCCAGGAGATTGTCGCCACCTCGAGGCTTGCCTGAGTCTAGGAGATTGTCGCCACCTTGAGGTCCACCTGTCCACGAGGAACTGGAGGAGTCACTGGACACCACCTTGGAGAGAGGGACACCACGGTCACCAGAACCGGCGCTACCGCCAGTGCTGTGGAGGTCGCAGAGACGGTGCGGACCTCCGATACGTCTGAACTTGTGAACATATGGACAGTTCGTACTGGGTTTTTTTGCCCCACCGGCCTTTGTTTTTAAAGGATCGTTGAATGTGGTGAACCATAGATGGTTACCACTATGGGTACTGAACCATAGATGGTTATCACTATGGGTACTTGTACATATGTTACTCTTGTTACTGTTGGGGTTAGGGTTGGGGTGTTCCACCTGTTGGCATTGTTCTGTGGTACACTCCGGTTGGCTCCGCATTCCTATAGGAGTATAAAGGTCACTGCACTTCCTAGTGACCCTTTAGTCTGGGATTGTATTGTAAAGCAGTATGCTCTATTCTTGTTGCTAAGAAAAGCCTTTATTTCCCGGGTACGATCCAGCATCTCAAGTGAATTAATCGCGCATCAGGTGGCAAATGCTTAATTATTTTTTGTTAAAGCATGAAAGTCTTCCAATCTTTTTTTTCAATTATAGCCTTATATTACTCATTCCCTCAAATTTGGATTCTATTTAACCACTCTATTCTGGTTTTATTTCATTCTTTCATAAATTTTGGATATCACTGGCTCGGCCAGAATTTGTTGGCCATCCCTAATTGCCCTTCTGAAGGTGAGCTGCCTTCTTGAATCACTGCAGCCCATGTGGTGTAGGCACACCCATCGTGTTGTTAGGGAGGGAGTTTGACCCAGGCTTTATGGGCTAACAACTGACATTTTTGGCTTGTGGCCTGCTGGTAGATTTCCTAACATAGTTACTATGTATTTTGACACTTTAGTTTCTCTGGTTAAATTAAGTTCTGAGTGCCTCCTCCACTGCCTCACTGTTAGTCTGCAGTCATCTGAAGTTGGGCAAGGTTCAATGTTTTGATCTTCACTGGAGAAAGGGACTTTAGCCCACCTATACTGGACTGATAATCTGTTACTATTCATATCCTTACATCAAGATCCAAATGGGTCCATATAGATCTATCTGCAGACAATTTTCACAGATGTTCGCAATAATTCTGCACTGCTGCATTGAACATATAAAACTGGATTTTTGAATATTCATAGAACAGTGTGAGAATAAATTATTTCCTCAGCATTTTAAAAATGCCAAATACTTACCCTCAGTGATGAATTTGGCCATTTACAAGAGATTATTGGATCTTTCGAAGGCAATAGAACATAGAAAGGACTGACATCATAACCAAAGGTCATGATGCATGTATGATCTTCATATAATCCAATGGAAAGTATGTCTAAAATTGTCTTGCTTACATTTACAGTTCAGAACTTTATAAAACTCACTTGAATGTGCTTATGACTATGTTGCAATTAAGAACTGCAGGAACATCTCATATCTTATTTCAAAATGCAAGAACTCTGAACTGTGTTCAGTATGATATTAGGTGATTATAGAATCCTACAGTGCAGAAGGAGGCCAGATGGCCCATCTAGTCTGCACCGACCACAATTTTACGAAGGCCCTATCCCCATAACCCCATGTTTTTACCCTAGCTAGTCCCCCTGACACTAAGGGGCAATTTTAGCACGCCCAATCCACCTAACCCGCACATCTTTGGACCGGGGGAGGAAACCGGAGCACCCGGAGGAAACTCACGCAGACACGGGAGAATGTGCAAGCTCCACACAGACAGTGACCTAAGCTGGGAATTGAACCCGGGTTTCTGGCGCTGTGAGTCAGCAGTGCTAACCACTGTGCAACCCCAAAGGTACTTAACAGGTTATCCAGATCCTTGGTGTTTGTGGATTGATTGATATTATAGTATAACATCTGCTGGCTATCTCAGTTTCAATTCCAACTTATTTTTCAAGAACATAGAGATACTGTACAGAAATCTGATATACTTGTATCAGTTACTTTCATCCTTGTAATTTCTAAATGAGCCTGCACAATAGGCATCCTTTCCATCTAGATTGGAAATTGCCACAGAACATACTACTTGTCCAGCTCGGAAAAACAGCTGTTTTCTGACTGTCATAACAATATATAGTATTGTTATAATTCAGATCACAAACTCCAAAGTGTTTTATGAAGTCCGCTTGGATCATAAGTTTTGCAATTGAATTTGGCCCTCTGGCCCATCAAGTCTGCACTGCCGCACAAAATGCCCTGACCTGCCCAGCCCACCTAATCCCACTTGCTCGCACTTGGCCCATATTGAATGTTGTGGCGTGCCAAGTACTCATCCAGGTACTTTTTAAAGGATGTGAGACATTCCACCTCCACCACCCTCCCAGGCAATCCATTCCAGACCGTCACCACCTTCTGATTAAAAATGTTTTTCCTTAAATCCCCCCTAAACCTCCCACCCCTTACTTTTAACTTCTTTCCCCTCGGAACTGACCCTTCCACTAAGGGGAACAGCTGCTCGCTATCCAGCTTGTCAATGCCCCTCATAATCTTGAACACCTCAATCAGGTCTCCCCTCAGTCATCTCTGCTCCAACGAAAACAACCCAAGCCGATCCAACCTCTCTTCATAAATTAAATGTTCCATCCCAGGCAGCATCACAGTAAATCTCCTCTGCTCCCCCTCCAGTGCGTTCACGTCCTTCCTATAATGTGGTGACCAGAACTGCACACAGTATCCCAGCTGTGACTTCATCAAAGTTCCTTCCAACTCCATCCTGACCTCTCTGCTTTTGTAATCTATCCCCCGATTGATAAAGGCAAGTGTGCCATATGCCTTTTTTACCACCCTATTGACCTGCCTTTCCGCCTCCAGAGATCTATGAAACTTTGTTCTTCGGAGCTTCCCAGTGTCAGACCTTTCATAATATACTTCTTTGTCAAATTACTCCTTCCAAAGTGCATCAGCTCACATTTTTCACATTCATCCGCCCATTTGACCATCTCGTCTATATCTTCCTGTAACACAAGACGCTCAACCGCACTGTTAACCACCCGGCCAATCTTTGTGCCAACGGCAAACTTACTGACCTTACCCCCCCACATAGTCATCTATGTCATTTATATAAATGACAATAGGGGGCCCAGCACTGATCCCTGTGGTACGTCACTGGTCACTGGCCTCCAGTCACTAAAGCAGTCATTTGTCACCATCCTCTGTCTCCTACCGCTAAGTCAATTATGAATCCACCTTGTCAGATCACCCTGTATCCCATGTACATTAGCCGCCTTAATAAGTCTCCCATGTGGGACGTTACCAATGGTTTTGCTGAAATCCATGTAAACTACATCAACTGCACTACTCTCATCCACACGCTTCGTTACATGCTCAAAAAATTCTATCAAATTTGTTCGGCATGACATCTCACTGACAAAGAACAAAGAACAAAGAACAATACAGCACAGGAACAGGCCCTTCGGCCCTCCACGCCCGCGCCGCTCCCCGGTCCAGGATTGAATCCTGAATCCAGGATCCCCGCCCAATTTTCCAGCCTATCTACATACCAATATCCTATCCACCGAGCTGTCCCTCACAGCTACGATTCTTTGTTCATCACAACCTATTAACTCACCCCCACCCCCCCATTCCAGACCATGTGATCTCCAGGGAGAGGCAAAAACCCAGAGTGAAAACCCCAGGGCCAATATGGGGAAAAAAATCTGGGAAATTCCTCTCCGACCCCCTGAGGCGATCGAAACGAGTCCAGGAGATCACACTGGCCCTGATCGGAAAATGCTTCCCAACCCCAGTCATTTCCACTTCCACGAACACCATATGAATTCCCTGCCCCCGAGACAGGTTCCCAACTATCCGCAGTCTCGCTCTGTACTGGCACCAGCAAGATGATCATAGAATGAAGCCTTGAAACGAGAAACAAGGAACAATTAGCCCGCGCCGCTCCCTGGTCCAAACTAGACCACTCTTTTGTATCCCTCCATTCCCACTCCGTTCATATAGCTGTCTAGATAAGTCTTAAACGTTCCCAGTGTGTCCGCCTCCACCACCTTGCCCGGCAACACATTCCAGGCCCCCACCACCCTCTGTGTAAAATATGTCCTTCTGATATCTGTGTTAAACCTCCCCCCCTTCACCTTGAACCTATGACCCCTCGTGAACGTCACCACCGACCTGGGGAAAAGCTTCCCACCGTTCACCCTATCTATGCCTTTCATAATTTTATACACCTCTATTAAGTCTCCCCTCATCCTTCGTCTTTCCAAGGAGAACAACCCCAATTTCCCCAATCTCTCCTCATAACCAAGCCCCTCCATACCAGGCAACATCCTGGTAAACCTCCTCTGTACTCTCTCCAAAGCCTCCACGTCCTTCTGGTAGTGTGGCGACCAGAACTGGACGCAGTATTCCAAATGCGGCCGAACCAACGTTCTATACATCTGCAACATCAGACCCCAACTCTTATACTCTATGCCCCGTCCTATAAAGGCAAGCATGTTGTGGATAGTTTGGAGGGATGTCAGAAGTTGCAGCGAGACATAGATAGAATGCAAGACTGGGCGGAGAAGTGGCAGATGGACTTCAACCCGGATAAGTGTGTGGTGATCCATTTTGGCAGATCCAATGGGATGAAGCAGCAGTATAATATGAAGGGTACCATTCTTAGCAGTGTAGAGGATCAGAAGGACCTTGGGGTCCGGGTCCATAGGACTCTTAAATCGGCCTCGCAGGTGGAGGATGCGGTCAAGAAGGCGTACTGGCCTTCATTAATCGAGGGATTGAGTTTAGGAGTCGGGAGATAATGCTGCAGCTTTATAGGACCCTGGTTAGACCCCACTTGGAGTACTGCGCGCAGTTCTGGTCACCTCATTACAGGAAAGATGTTGAAGCCATTGAAAGGGTGCAGAGGAGATTTACAAGGATGTTGCCTGGATTGGGGGGCATGCCTTATGAGGATAGGTTGAGGGAGCTTGGTCTCTTCTCCCTGGAGAGACGAAGGATGAGAGGTGACCTGATAGAGGTTTACAAGATGTTGAGAGGTCTGGATAGGGTAGACTCTCAGAGGCTATTTCCAAGGGCTGAAATGGTTGCTACGAGAGGACACAGGTTTAAGGTGCTGGGGGGTAGGTACAGAGGAGATGTCAGGGGTAAGTTTTTCACTCAGAGGGTGGTGGGTGAGTGGAATCGGCTGACGTCGGTGGTGGTGGAGGCAAACTCGTTGGGGTCTTTTAAGAGACTTCTGGATGAGTACATGGGATTTAATGGGATTGAGGGCTATAGATAGGCCTAGAGGTGGGGATGTGATCGGCGCAACTTGTGGGCCGAAGGGCCTGTTTGTGCTGTGGCTTTCTATGTTCTATGTTCTATGCCATATGCCTTCTTCACCACCTTCTCCACCTGTGACGTCACCTTCAAAGATCTGTGGACTTGCACACCCAGGTCCCTCTGCGTCTCTACACCCTTTATGGTTCTTCCATTTATCGTGTAGCTCCTCCCTACATTATTCCCACCAAAATGCATCACTTCGCATTTATCAGGACTGAACTCCATCTGCCATTTCCTTGCCCAAATTTCCAGCCTATCTATATCCTTCTGTAGCCTCTGACAATGTTCCTCACTATCTGCAAGTCCTGCCAGTTTTGTGTCGTCCGCAAACTTACTGATCACCCCAGTTACTCCTTCTTCCAGATCATTTATATAAATCACAAACAGCAGAGGTCCCAATACAGAGCCCTGCGGTACACCACTAGTCACAGTCCTCCAGCCGGAAAAAGACCCTTCCACTACCACCCTCTGTCTTCTATGACCAAGCCAGTTCTCCACCCATCTAGCCACCTCCCCCTTTATCCCATGAGATCCAACCTTTTTCACTAGCCTACCATGAGGGACTTTGTCAAACGCTTTACTAAAGTCCATATAGACAACATCCACGGCCCTTCCTTCGTCAACCATTTTGGTCACTTCTTCAAAAAACACCACCAGGTTAGTGAGGCATGACCTCCCTCTCACAAAACCATGCTGACTATCGTTAATGAGTTTATTCCTTTCTAAATGCGCATACATCCTATCTCTAAGAATCTTCTCCAACAACTTCCCCACCACGGACGTCAAGCTCACCGGCCTATAATTACCCGGGTTATCCTTCTTACCCTTCTTAAATAACGGGACCACATTGGCTATCCTCCAATCCTCTGGGACCTCACCTGTGTCCAGTGACGAGACAAAGATTTGCGTCAGAGGCCCAACGATTTCACCTCTCGTCTCCCTGAGCAGCCTTGGATAGATTCCATCAGGCCCTGGGGATTTGTCAGTCTTTATATTCTCTAACAAACCTAACACTTCCTCCTTTGTAATGGAGATTTTCTCCAACGGTTCAACACTCCCCTCCGAGACACTCCCAGTCAACACATCCCTCTCCTTTGTGAATACCGACGCAAAGTATTCATTTAGGATCTCCCCTACTTCTTTGGGCTCCAAGCATAAGTCCCCGCTTTTGTCCCTGAGAGGTCCGATTTTTTCCCTAACAACCCTTTTGTTCCTAACGTATGAATAAAATGCCTTGGGATTCTCCTTAATCCTGTCTGCCAAGAACATTTCGTGACCCCTTTTTGCTCTTCTAATTCCCCGTTTGAGTACTTTCCTACTTTCATTGTACTCCTCCAGAGCTCCCGCCGTTTTTAGCTGCTTGGACCTAACATACGCCTCTCTTTTCTTTTTGACCAGTCCCTCAATTTCCCTGGTTATCCACGGTTCTCTAATCCTACCCTTCCTATCCTTCTTTTTTACAGGCACATGCTTGTCCTGTAGCCCTAACAACCGTTCCTTAAAAGACTGCCACATACCAGATGTGGATTTACCCTCAAACAGCCTCTCCCAATCAAGAGCTGCCAATTTCTGCCTGATCCCAATAAAGTTAGCCTTCCCCCAATCCAACACCTTACCCTTGGGACACCACTCATCCTTTTCCATCACTATCCTAAAGCTAACAGAATTGTGGTCACTATTTGCCACATGTTCCCCAACCAAAACTTTGAAGACCTGACCGGGCTCATTCCCCAGTACCAGGTCCAGTATAGCCCCCTCTCTAGTCGGGCTGTCTACATATTGTTCCAACGAACCCTCCTGTACACATTTTACAAATTCCTCCCCATCCAGAGTCCCTGCCCTCAGCGATTTCCAGTCTATACCAGGGAAATTGAAGTCTCCCACTACAACAACCCTATATTTCCTGCACCTATCCAGTATCTCCTGACATATCCATTCTTCCACTTCCCTTGGGCTGTTGGGACTTCCCTTGGGCTGACATGCTGACTATCCCTCATCAAACATTGCCTCTCCTTCAGAACTTTCTCCAGTAGTTTCCCAACCACAGACATGAGAATCAGTGGTCTGTAGTTCCCTGGTTTGTCTCTACAACCTTTCTTAAATAGTGGGGATCACATTAGTTGTTCTCCAGTCCTCTGGTACCCATGGAGAGAGAGAGAGAGAAATAAACTGCCTGTCACTTGACAATCCATGACGTGGAGATGCTGACGTTGGACTGGGGTAAACACAGTAAGAGTTTTAACAACACCAGGTTAAAGTCCAACAGGTTTATTTGATAGCAAATGCCATTACCTTTCGGAGCGCTGCTCCTTCGTCAGATGGAGTGGAAATCTGCTCACAAATCAGGCACACAGAGTCACAAACTCAAGTTACAGAATACTGATTAGAATGCGAATCTTTACAGCTAATCAAGTCTTAAAGATACAGACAATGTGAGTGGAGAGAGCATTAGGCACAGGTTAAAGAAATGTGTATTGTCTCCAGACAGGACAGCCAGTGAGATTCTGCAGGTCCAGGCAAGCTGTGGGGGTGACCGATCGTGTGACATGAACCCAAGATCCCGTTTGAGGCCGGCCTCATGTGTGCGGAACTTGGCTATCAGTTTCTGCTCAGCAACTCTGCGCTGTTGTGTGTCGTGAAGGCCACCTTGGAGAACGCTTACCCGAAGATCAGAGGCTGAATGCCCGTGACCGCTGAAGTGCTCCCCCACAGGAAGAGAACAGTCTTGCCTGGTGATGGTCGAGCGGTGTTCATTCATCCGTTGTCGTAGCGTCTGCATGGTTTCCCCAATGTACCATGCCCCGGGACATCCTTTCCTGCAGCGTATCAGGTAGACAATGTTGGCCGAGTTGCAAGAGTAGGTACCGTGTACCTGGTAGATGGTGTTCTCACGTGAGATTAATGGCATCCGTGTCGATGATCCGGCACGTCGTGCAGAGGTTGCTGTGGCAGGGTTGTGTGGTGTTGTGGTCACTGTTCTCCTGAAGGCTGGGTAGTTTGCTGCGGACTATGGTTTGTTTGAGGTTGTGCGGTCGTTTGAAGGCAAGAAGTTGGGGTGTGGGGATGGCCTTGGCAAGATGTTCGTCTTCATCAATGACATGTTGAAGGCTCCGGAGGAGATGCCGTAGCTTCTCCGCTCCGGGGAAGTACTGGACGACGAAGGGTACTCTGTCCACTGTGTCCCGTGTTTGTCTTCTGAGGAGGTCGGTGCGGTTTTTCGCGCTGTGGCGCGTCGGAACTGTTGATCGGATAGCCTCACGATGCTCCATTTCTCCAGCTTGCACCCTAAACACGTTAAAGAAGCCATCCCCTACGGACAAGCCCTCCGTATACGCAGGATCTGCTCGGATGAGGAGGATCGCAACAGACACCTCCAGACGCTGAAAGATGCCCTCATAAGAACAGGATATGACGCTCGACTCATCGATCGACAGTTCCAATGCGCCACAGCCAAAAACCGCACCAACCTCCTCAGAAGACAAACACGGGACATGGTGGACAGAATACCCTTCGTCATCCAGTACTTCCCCGGAGCGGAGAAGCTATGGCATCTCCTCCGGAGCCTTCAACATGTCATTGATGAAGACGAACATCTCGCCAACGCCATCCCCATACCCCCACTTCTTGCCTTCAAACAACCGCACAACCTCAAACAGACCATTGTCTGCAGCAAACTACCAGCCTTCAGGAGAACAGTGACCACAACACCACACAACCCTGCCACAGCAACCTCTGCAAGACGTGTCGGATCATCGACACGGATGCCATCATCTCACGTGAGAACACCATCAACCAGGTACATGGTACCTACTCTTGCAACTCTGCCAATGTTGTCTACCTGATACGCTCCAGGAAAGGATGTCCCGAGGCATGGTACATTGGGGAAACCATGCAGACGCTATGACAACGGATGAATGAACACCACTCGACAATCACCAGGCAAGACTGTTCTCTTCCTGGGGAGGGCACTTCAGCGGTCACGGGCATTCGGCCTCTGATCTTCGGGTAAGCGTTCTCCAAGGTGGCCTTCATGATACACAACAGCGCAGAGTCGCTGAGCAGAAACTGATAGCCAAGTTCCGCACACATGAGGACGGCCTCAAACGGGATCTTGGGTTCATGTCACACTATCGGTAACCCCCACAGCTTGCCTGGACCTGCAGAATCTCACTGGCTGTCCTGTCTGGAGACAATACACATTTCTTTAACCTGTGCCTAATGCTCTCTCCATTCACATTGTCTGTATCTTTAAGACCTGATTAGCTGTAAAGATTCACATTCTAATCAGTATTCTGTAACTTGAGTTTGTGTCTCTGTGTGCCTTTTTTATGAGCAGATATCCACTCCATCTGACGAAGGAGCAGCGCTCCGAAAGCTAATGGCATTTACTATCAAATAAACCTGTTGGACTTTAACCTGGTGTTGTTAAAACTCTTACTTGCCAACCCAGACAGCTTCTGTCTCTAAAAGCAAAACTGAAAGTGAGTCCTTGGATTCTTCTGGGAGGAACCACTTGACTTTGAATTGTCAATCAATCTTTCCCTTCACATTGCAGCATCAGAAAAGATCCCAGAATGTACCTGAGGCCCAGTGTAAAAATAAACAAAACCCCATTAAACCATTGAGGTTGCAACAAAAGGACTTCTAGCTGACAGTCCAGCAACAATGGAAAAAGAGCAAAGCTGCTCATAGCTGCAGAGAGCATGGTTTTTAAAAATTCTTTAAAGTACACTAGTGTCACAGTATATTGCACTAAATGGACAGTTAAACCAGGATCTCAGTTTATCTTTGAACCTCCTAAAATTGTTACTTCCTCCTTTCAGAACATGAGTACTTTCTTTACTCTTTCAGTTTAATGTCTGCAGAATAGGAATTGACACGAGTAAAGAGACCAAAGTAAGTTAAATACGAATGATGTCAAGATTGTTCAAATAATTAAAAGTTGAAGTTAAAGTTCATTTATTAGTCACAAGTAGGCTTACATTAACACTGCAATGAAGTTACTGTGAAAATCCCCTAGTTGCCACATTCCGGCGCCTGTTCGGGTACACTGAGGGAGATTTTAGCGCGGCCAACGCGCCCAACAAGATCTTTGCTTGTAATCCAAAGCTGATTGGTGACATTGATTGGACACTTGATATACCTTTAGCTCCTTTTTCTTATGGAGGCATGATGCAGGAACAATGTCAACGACAACAGATCCTGAATATATACCTGTATAACATAAGACAATGAAAATGTGTCTACTGACAGTTCTTGTCGATTATATTAGCAAGGGCATGACAAAGTATGATTTAAGAAGGGCTTAATTTTTCAGAGAAAATACCTAAATCCAGAGTTTTCAAGACTAATGCCTTCATGGACCAGTTAGATACACACCATGGGATCTCAAGGCCACCTAATGTTCCCATTTGTCTAACTATGCATTCACAACTAAGTTGTGAATGCAAATTTTGGTGCTTTAGTTTTGGATTTGTCCATCAACAAAGAGCAGCACTTTGCAAACCTCCAAATCTATATTATTCACAGTTGGCCAGGTTGTTGGTAAAAAATCTCAGAATACAAGCAAAATTCAGCTACAGGGACTTTTAAGATGCACTGCTCGGATTCACAGGTTATATGAGGCCCTTGAGTTTAGTTTTGACTAAATATCTCATGTATCAATACTTAACTTTTTAACGTTATAATGGAAGCAGTCCTCTGCTAAATAAAGTAGCATTGGCTTTTCATTTGTGCACTTTTTTCCCATTAAATACAACACTTTAGTTTCTTAATTAAGCACCAAGAAGTCGTTTTCGTTTAACAAGCTTTCAAAACCCACAAGGTTTTACTTGGTCGCAGTGTACATTCTGTATCACTAATTAGAGTTGAATTTTGAAGTGAGAATTATTGCAAAAAGTTCTTCAGTGCCCTGTGGCCCTATGAGAAAACAACAGCTTTATAAAGTAGAAACACTTGAGTGGCTTCTAAGTCTAAAAATTGATGAGTATGGGGACATTGATGTGAAACTAGTGGCTTGTTTTCTAACCAGACCCCTAGATAGGAATTGTCATGAATGACAAAGTAAGGTAATCTTTGATGTCCATATGTGCTTATACATTTTACAGTGTTTATAAAGTAGTAGGGATTCTGTTAGACCTTAGCTGTCTGAAGGCATCAGCACTGACTTCATTTCTTCATAACTTATTAAACACTTCAGACCATTTTCTTCTGCAGCACGAGAATATGAATCTTCATAAAAATACAATGAATTCAATATTACCCTACTTTCCGAACATATCGTTGACACTATCACCAGAATTCCAGCGCCCCGCCCGCCACGGAATCGGAGCAGGTGATGGGCGGACAACGGAAATGTCAATTGACCTCGGGCAGGATTTTCCAGTCTTGCTCGTGTGAGGCCGTAAAATCCTCCCCATCGGTGGAATTCTCCTATTTTCAGGCTAAGTGGGGGTCTGAGGGGGAAGGAGACATGAGTGGGGTGTGTGAGGGGGAAGGGGAACTGAGTGGGGGCTTTGAGGAGGGAGGGGATATCAGGATGAATCACTCTCATGCCTGCGTGATAGGGGGGCACGGGTGATCCGTAATTTGAGTGGTTGAGGTGGAGGATTCCCCTTTTCTCTGAGGGATTGGTGGCGCTCCCCTGGGCCCTTGTGATCCAGTAAGCCCTGTCCCCACTTGTGATTAGCAACATCAAAGTCCGCCCGGTGCAGTTCCTGCTGGGGGCTCTGAGTGCAAGGCAGGGGGCTAGTGAATAGGCCATCAAATTCAGTAATTGAATGACAATTAGTGGGCTTGTATGATTATTGGGAACCCAATTGGGGCCGATGGGGTGGGCTGAGCCTCCTTGATGCCCGTCAGAAATCCTGACTTTTTGACCAATGCCCCATTCAGTGGGGCACCAGGATTCCCTTGAGCTGTCCGCTCAGGCGAGAGAATCCCACCCTATATTTGAGGGATTTACTGCATTTTTATTTCCAAGTTGTCCACTTTCCCTTTTCCCCTATATGGTTTATGAAATGATTGGAACCTGAGGTTAATTTGTAAATATGACTGGAACATTAGCTGATAGGGCAATGGCAATGCCATATTAGAATTTAATTTAAGTTGATTAAATTAAGCAAAGAAAAAACCTTTTAAAGCAATTTCTCTCTCTTCCAATGAGTGAGGAAATCTCTGAATTCTTAAGAAAAGTAGTAAGAAGTCTCACCACACCAGGTTAAAGTCCAACAGGTTTATTTGTAGCAAACACCACTAGCTTTCGGAACAGGCTGTTCCTTCGTCAAGTGGGTGGGAGTTCTGACCACAAACAGGGCACAAAGACACAAACTCAATTTACATGAATAATGATTGGAATGTGAGTCTTTACAGCTAATCAAGTCTTAAAGGTACAGACAATGTGAGTGGAGAGAGCATTAAGCACAGGTTAAAGAGATGTGTATAGTTTCCAGACAGGAAAGTTAGTGAGATTTTGCAAGTCCAGGCAAGTTGTGGGGGTTACAGATAGTGTGACATGAACCCAAGATCCCGGTTGAGGCCATCCTCATGTGTGTGGAATTTGGCTATCAGTCTCTGCTCAGCGACTCTTCGCTGTCGTGTGTCGTGAAGGCCGCCTTGGAGAACACTTACCTGAAGATCAGAGGCCGAATGTCCATGGCCGCTGAAGTGTTCCCCAACAGGAAGAGAACACTCTTGCCTGGTGATTGTCGAGCGGTGTTCATTCATCCGTTGTTGTAGCATCTGCATGGTCTCTCCAATGTACCATGCCTCGTGACATCCTTTCCTGCAGCGTATCAGGTCGACAACATTGGCCGAGTTGCAAGAGTATGTACCGTGTACCTAGTGGATGGTGTTCTCATGTGAGATGATAGCATCCGTGTCGATGATCCGGCACGTCTTGCAGAGGTTGCTGTGGCAGGGTTGTGTGGTGTCGTGGTCACTGTTCTCCTGAAGGCTGGGTAGTTTGCTGCGGACAATGGTCTGTTTGAGGTTGTGCGGTTGTTTGAAGGCAAGAAGTGGGGGTATGGGGATGGCCTTGGCGAGATGTTCGTCTTCATCAATGACATGTTGAAGGCTCCGGAGAAGATGTTGTAGCCTCTCCACTCCGGGGAAGTACTGGACGACGAAGGGTACTCTGTCCACCGTGTCCCGTGTTTGTCTTCTGAGGAGGTTGGTGCGGTTTTTGGCTGTGGCGCATTGGAACTGTCGATCGATGAGTCAAGCGTCATATCCTATTCTTATGAGGGCATCTTTCAGCATCTGGAGGTGTCTGTTGCGATCCTCCTCATCTGAGCAGATCCTGTGTATACGGAGGGCTTGTCCGTGTTTAGGGTGGAAGCTGGAGAAGTGGAGCATCGTGAGGTTATCCGTGGGTTTGCGGTACAGTGAGGTGCTGAGGTGACCGCCCTTAATGGAGATGTGTGTGCCCAAGAATGTAACCGATTCCGGAGAGCAGTCCATGGTGAGTCTGATGGTGGGATGGAACTTGTTGATGTCATCATATAGTTGTTTCAGTGATTGTTCACCATGAGTCCAAAGGAAGAAAATATCATCGATGTATCTAGTGTATAGCATCGGTTGAAAGTCCTGTGTGGTGAAGAAGTCTTGTTTGAACCTGTGCATGAAGATGTTGGCATATTGAGGTGTGAATTTGGTCCCCATGGCTGTTCCGTGTGTCCGCATGAAGAACTGGTTGTTGAAGGTGAAGACATTGTGGTCCAGGATGAAACGGATGAGTTGTAAAATTGCACCTGGAAACTGGCAGTTGTCGGCGTTGAGTACTGAGGCAGTTGCAGCAATGCCATCGTCGTGGGGAATGCTGGTGTAGAGTGCCGAGACTTTCTTAAGAAAAACCATACAGCTAAATTAAGAAAGAACCAGATTTCAATAAATGCACTGTAATTAGTTGAAGGTCAACATTCCCTTGGTCGTTATTATTGAAGAATCAAATAAACCAATTTTGTTCTGTTTATTTATTAACTCACTTAATTACTCTAGCCTCCTACCTAATTATTTTATCACGCTTGTTTATCTAAATGTCAGTCTGGCTCAGTTAGTTGCACTCTTTCAGCAGAGACTTGTGGTTTCAAATCCCACTCCAACCCTTGATAAACAAAATTAAGACTGACAATCCAGTCTGGAGTGCTGTATTTCAGGCTTGGTGTTAAACAAAGTCCCTCTCTGCCCTTGCAGGTTGATGTACAAGATTCCATGGTGTTATTTTGAAGATCAGTGAGTTAAGTATCCCTGGAGCTAATATTTATCCCTCAATTGTCACAAACTGTTCATCGTATCACATTACGTTTTGTGGGAGCTTGTTAATTTGGCTGCATTTCACAACTTTGACTACAAATACTTTCAATATCCGGTAATCTGGGAAGGTGCTACATAAATGCAGGTCGGCATTTTTTTATGTATTAAATAATGAATATAATTTGTGTCAAAGTTGATCATTACAAAATGATGATCACAAGGGAGCTGTACATTGTCTTGACAAACATCATGGGCGGAATGCTCCCAAAAAAATTCTAAGTGTCCAATTCGTGTGAAAACTGGAGTGATGCACGCTGTTTTTTTCAGTGGGAGTTCAGACTAGAATCTCCCACACTCTGTGGGCTGCAGAGGCCACCAGTGTGAATATCATTAAATTTCAGGGGGCGGGGCCCATTCCCATTGAAGAGGCTGAAATCAGCTAACTGAGCAGGCCACTGTGCATGCACCGATCTGTCAGTGCCACGAATGGCGCATGCTCACTGGCCCCGCACTGTCGGCCTCCCGATTGTTGGTCAGCTCGATCGCTGGCCAGCCTCACGACCCCCGCTGGCTCTCCGCTCCCCCCCCCCCCCCCCCCATGGCCCGATCACTGGATCCCCCAACCATTCCCGGGCCCAGCCCCGAACCCCCTCTCCTGGCCCACCCCAATCTCCAGGCCCCTCCACCATGCCCGATTGGCAGTGCCAAGGTGTCCCCTGGGCATTGGCACTTTTCCCCTTGGGCAGGGCCAGGGGGCACAGGCTGGCACTATCGGGTGTCAATGCCCAGGGGGCACCCCCCACCCAACCCTCTTGGGGGCCCCATTGCCCCCCCTTCACTCTCGCTAGTTCCCCATTAGTGGGGAGCTCGTGTAATCCCCGCTGGAGTGAAGTTCTCTGGCAGAGTGGGAGACACGAGCGGGCTCAGAGACTTCAGTCTCGGGCCCACTAATCACATGCAAATGAAATTGAAATAACCATTTAATTGGTCTGTACGCCTCCCCACTGATTTCCAGAGCGGAGAAGGCGCCACTGGAAATCCAGCGCTGAGAGACACAAGTTCGTACAAACCCTGCGAATTGGTCGCCATGGGATTCTCCTGGCCTGTTGCACTAATTTTTTAGTACAGTGGAATGGGAGAATTGCGGCGCACCTGTTTATGTGAGGAAGGAAATGTGTATTAGTGACATTAGGCAGGATTTCATGGGGCATTGTACTTCCCTTTCCCTGACTCATCAATCGGTAAAGAGCCCATTCACCAACCCGCTGCCTGCCCTGCAATTACTTTACACTGAAGCTAATTGCAGAATGTCAAGACCAACTGGGGAGGAATTCCCATCATAATGAGAATGACCAACAGCCCCAAAATCCCAGCAGCACCAAGTTCAAGTGACCACTCGTACGACTACAGGCAGTCCTTAAATGAGAGGAGTCTATGGGGCCAGACCCCAAAGTTAATCCAGGTTATCGATAGGGCCTGGCTGGTGGATCCCAGTGAGGCGGGTGGGGTGGGGTTGAGTGCAGTGGCTTTGAGAGACTGGGTGGGTTAAAGGGCGAGTATGACCTTTGGTGGGGGAATAGCCTCAATGAGTACACAGGACCCCCAAAGAACGTTCCTTGCCTTGACCTCCATCAGCCTGTGCAGTAAAAGCTGCTGTCATGGACGTCCCCTTGACATCGGTAAAATAGCGGCAGAAGCAGAATGAAACTCTTAAGTGGCTATTAATTGGCCACTTTAGAGCTTCTATGGGCCCAAGGGAGATTGGGCTGTCTGTAAAACTACTGCTTACTGTAAAATTGGAGCAGGTCAAAGGTAGATGGGCAATCATCTGGGAGAGAAGGCCATGTGCTACATTTTCTGAAACCCCTACCTTAAAACACATTGGCAGGGCATCATAAAATCCAGCCCATTTTTTAAAATCTCCATATAGAATAACCATGTTAGTCATTGTCTAGTTGTTATGAGCTGGAAGGTTGTTGGTTCAAGTCATCTGCTGGGGACTTTGGCCAGCATCATGCCAGTTGATGGCCTCTGAGCCACAACTGGTAGCAGTAGATTGCTGATGTGAGACAAATTTGTGGTTAGCCTTTTGCTGACCTCATTCAAAGCACAGTGTGCACTGCACCAGACTGGCTCTTCAATTAAGGCATAATCCAATTTCAAAGCCATAGTGATTTACTACCAGCTTTTATGGTCACTAAGTTACATTTCAAACCAGTTACTGCCAAGTATACTGAAGAGGATGTAGACTGACTGTCATCATCCTTCTGAGCCAGATGCTTGCTTCAAGTATCAGGCAAAATAGGATTAAATATTTAGCCTTTACTGGTCTAGAACTTGACTATTGCTGAAAAAGAGACTTTTATATCGAAAGTTTTCATCTTGCACTCATCAGGACATTTGCATGAATACAATGTAAGGAAACTCAACACGTTTATACTGCATGAGAAGAGGGTGCCAATTGGTTGGAAAGTGGGCTCTGATTGGTTGAGGTGTTGCCATGACAAATGCATTAGTTGATAGTGACTGACAATTAACTGTCAAGAATGGTCTGAAATTTAAACCAGGCAGCTGGACTCTGATTGGTCAAGGCATTGCCCTGAGGAATGAACCAGCGAATGCCTTTCACTTATTTTGTTGAGCTGAAAATGGTGCAATGGATGTACATGTTATTTTTGTCTGCAAAGAACATGACTTGGTGTATTAATATATGTAGCTTTCAATACACACAAAAAAATAGCTTAAGCCTTCTGCCTAAGATCAAGTGTAGTATCGACATGCTGTACTTGGTTGAAGTCATGAGGTTACATTGTGGCTTCATTTGAAGCAATTTTTAAAAGCGGCGTCTTGGTCTTTTGGCTAAGATGCAAATGAGATCAAGCCTTGGAGGAGGTGCAATGCCTGCTCCAATCAGCTTGGACCATGTAGATCAAGCCCAAGGCAGGAAGTGAGAGGCCTGTCTTGTCAGCTTGGATCGGGAATGTCTCACTTGCTGAGAGACTTTGAATTGGACTTTGATTGGATTGAATTGGATACAAACAAAAAAAATAGCTTAAAATCACACACTGCATTGTGGAATTACTCCATTAGCAAACTGTATCTTCACTTGGGTAAGAGTCACAAATTACACATATCGGTTACGGACATTACCTTTCATGGAACTTCTATAATGCGCTACAAATAATCTGATGCGTTTCATATAATTGTGAATAATAGCAGATTTTCCTATGCCAATATGATGTATTTTTTTCTCTCCATAATCTTCCAAATCTTCCAAATATGATCAGAAATCAAACATGGCTAAGAAACAAAATGCTTTGTTCTGTTGTTATAAGTATATAGGTCAATATCAGGGCATTTATTTTTCATTGTTTTAAATGCACAAAATGAGACAATTTAATCAGCCTGAGAACATTTTTTGATTTCTCAAACAGAACTCAAGAAACACAGGAAAAGAAGTTTATTTTCGTAACTGGCCAAAGTGTGACGAAAAGTTCCTCTTTGCGTTTGTGATGACAAAGGGTCGAATTGCATCTCTGGGCTGACATTCCAGTGTTTATTTTAATTACTTTGGTAGGCTTGAAGAAATTTCAAGCCTAGTGTTGCTTGGAGCAAAAGGAAACCTCAACCTATTGCCAAATACGTTGACCCAAAGTGAGGCGTCTCGTGGTGCCAGTAAATTTTCCAAACATTGCACAGTATGCTGGATCAGGTAAGAAAAGCTGTGTGAAACTCACACGTAATCTACGTGACTGCCCTGCCACAACATTGAACTTTGAAATTGCACAGAGCAATGGGTCCATGCACCCACTTTTAGTTCATCACGCCTTTGTGAAACACTTTGGGATTTGTTTTTTTTTTATTATGCGTGTTATATGATTGGTAGCTGTTGATACGTGATTACATGTATTTCTTCGGGAACAAATGCAACAGTGAAAGAAAGAAGTGTGAAATAATTATGTATATATAGTCCATGCTCACAGGTGTTGCTTTGTTAATGACATTGCATGCTTTTTCAGCCTTGACAATCTTTGTGATTCCTTTGTGGCAACATGGCTAATGGAGGAACGGGGTAATTCAAAAGGAGTGTCAAGTTAAGTTTTGGAAATCTGAGCATGAGACCACTGACCGGCTGACAAAAGTTAAACTTTATTTATTTGTCACAAGTCAGCTTACATCAACAGTGTAATGAGGTTACTGTGAAAATCCCTTAGTCACTACACTCTGGCGCCTGCTCAGGTACACTGAGGGAGAATTTGGCATGGCCAATGCACCTAACCAGCACATCTTTCGGATTGTGGGACGAAACCGGAGGACTCGAAGGAATCCACGCAGACACGGGGAGAATGTGCAAACTCCACACAGACAGTGACCCAAGCTGGGAATCAAACCTGAGTCCCTGGTGCTGTGAGGCAGCAGTGCTAACCACTGTGTCACTATGCTGCCCTCGGGAATAAGCTAAAAGTCTCCTGAGGTTTATGAAATAGATAGCACTTTTGGTATTATTGTCTAATTGTTCACGAAATGTAAAACCACTGTTAGAAATGCTCTGCCATTGGCATCACAGTTTTCTTTGTACTTTGTTCTTTGTTCTTTGTTGTTCAATTGGTCTGGGTAAGTTGAAGGCAGAATCACAGTGCTACTTTCTGAAAAATCTTTTCCTTCTCTAGTTCATAATTCATTTCTGAAGTCAGAACAGTCAGCATCTGAATTATTTGCAGAGTTGCTTTTTCATCTGAGTAGATACAAATCTAGACACAGAAGTTTTAAATCTCACGGAATCTGGGGTGAGGTAGCTAAATGGATACAAAATTGGCTTGATGACAGAAGCCAGAGGGTGGTTGCAGAGAGTTGTTTTTCAAACTGGAGGCCTGTGACCAGTGGTGTGCCTCAGGGATCAGTGCTGGGCCCACTATTATTTGTCATTTATATTAATGATTTGGATGAGAATATAGGAGGCATGGTTAGTAAGTTTGCAGATGACACCAAGATTGGTGGCATAGTAGACAGTGAAGAAGGTTATCTCGGATTGCAACGGGATCTTAATCAATTGGGCCAGTGGGCTGACAAATGGCAGGTGGAGTTTAATTTAGATAAATGCGAGATGATGCATTTTGGTAGATTGAACCAGGGCAGGACTTACTCAGTTGATTGTAGGGCGTTGGGGAGAGTTACAGAACAAAGAGATCTCGGGGCACAGGTTCATTGCTCCTTGAAAGTGGAGTCACAAGTGGACAGAGTGGTGAGGGAGGCATTCAGCATGCTTGGTTTCATTGGTCAAAACATTGAATACAGGAGTTGGGACGTCTTGTTGAAGTTGTACAAGACATTGGTGAGGCCACATTTGGAATACTGTGTACAGTTCTGGTCACCCTATTATAGAAAGGATAGTATTAAACTAGAAAGAGTGCCGAAAAGACTTACCAGGATGCTACCAGGATTTGATAGTTTGAGTTATAAGGAGAGGCTGAATAGACTGGGACTTTTTTTCTGGAGTGTAGAAGGCTGAGGGGCGATCTTAAAGAGGTCTATAGAATAATGAGGGGCATAGATCAGCTAGATAGTCAATATCTTTTCCCAAAGGTAGGGAGCCTAAAGCTAGAGGGCACAGGTTTAAGGTGAGAGGGGAGAGATACGAAAGAGTCCAGAGGGGCAATTTTTTCATACAGAGGGTGGTGAGTGTCTGGAGCAAGATGCCAGAGGTAGTTGTAGAGGCGGGTACAATTTTGTCTTTTAAAAAGCATTTAGACAGTTACATGGGTAAGATGGGTATAGAGGGATATGGGCCAAACACAGGCAATTGGGACTAGCTTAGGGGTTTAAAACAAAGGGCAGCATGGACAAATTGGGCCGAAGGGCCTGTTTCCATGCTGTAAAACTCTATGTCTCTATAAGTGAAAAAACAGTATAGTGACCCATCACATTAACTAGTTTTCTAGTGATTTACATTCCAATACTAGAACAAGGTCAAAAAAAGCACTGATATCTATATTCGAGACAAATTCACAGCTCAGTTCCGGCCTTGAGTGACTGTGTGGAATTTGCGCTTTCTCCCCGTGTCTGCATGCGTGCTCCAGTTTCCTCCCTCAGTCCAAAGATGTGCAGATTAGGTGGATTGGCCATGTTAAATTGCACCTTAGTGTCCAAAGATGTGTAGATTAGGGGGATTAGTGTGGTTACAAGAAAGGGCCTGGATGGGATCCTCTGTCTAAGAGTTGGTGCAAACTCAATGGACCAAGTACTCCTTCAACAAAACTAGGGGTGCTGCCCCTGGCATTCCCATTCTCATGGGACTGTATTGCTTCGTTTTGTATTCATTTCTATGCTGGCCTCTCATTTATAAATTCTAATAAGATCCACAGATGACTCCATGATCCAAACCTTTGAACTTTAACTAACATGCCACCCATCATTTTCTATTGTAATAGTTGAAGATAGATATCTTGTTCAAGCGGGGATGTGTTTGTTTTTAAATAATCATACAGCATTTCGATGGAAGCAGTAAGATGTCTTATGCTCTGATAACAAGTATGGGAAAGGATATGTTATGTGAGCTAAATGCAAAAGTAGAGATTCTAATCAGCAAATTCAACTACTAATGCACTTATATTTGTAGCATGCGATTTTTGTAAGAGCATTAGCCAACAACAACAACAATAAATTATATTTCTATCGTGCTTTTAACATAATAAAACATCCCAAGGCACTTGGGAACAATATAAAAAGATAAAGTATGGCACTGAAATATATGAGGAGATATTAGGTCAGATGGCCAAAGTTTTGGTCAAAGAGGTGGTTCTAAGGGAAGTTTGAAGTAGGAAAGTGAGTTAGAGAGGAGGAGAGGTGTGGCAAGGGAATTTCAGGGCTTGGAGTGGAGGCATCTGAAGGCACGGTCACCAGTGGTGGAGCAATTGTAATTGTGGATGTACGAGAGGCCAGAATCAGAGGACTGCAGATATCTCACAGGGTTCTGGGACTGGAAGAGATTACACAGATATGGAGGAGCAAGACCATGGAGGGATTTGGAAAGAAGAACAAAAATTTTAAAATCAAAATATCGCTTAACCAGGAACCAATCAGTGAACAGCATACTGATATGTTAACAGGACTTGTGCAAATTAAGGGCAAACTTCGAGTAGCAGAATTTTAGAATGGCCTCAAATTTACAAAAGTTAGAATGTTGAAGGCCAGCCAGGAGTGTAGTAAAATAGTTGAGTTTAGAAGTAACATTGTCATGTATAAGAGTTTCAGTAGCAGATTAACTAAGACAGGGGTGAAGTTGGATGATGCTTCAGAGATGTAAATAGACAATCTTAGCAATGACATGATTGTGAGGTCCAAAGCTTATCTTGGGACCTAATGTAACCTTGGGACCCAAGGTTACGAACAGACTGACATAATCTCAATCTGTTGCCAGGCATAGGGATGAAGTCACTAGCTCGGAAACAGAGTTTAGAGCAGGGATTAAAAAAAATGGCCTGAATTCTCTGGCCATTCATGCCAGTGGGATTCTGTTTTTCTGCCAGCAACACACACCCTCCCACAGGTTTTCCAGCATCGCAAGATGACTTCAATGGGAATTCCTATTGACAATGGTGAGACCAGAACATTCTACTGCCAGCAAATGGCACACCACCAAGAAAAGTGTTGCGAATAGGCCAGAGAATCTCACCTAATAGCTTCAGTCTTCTTATACTGAATGTTCAACATTAGTATGCAGTCAGATATTTATGCAGTCAAGATGTGGTGGTAAGATAGAGTTGAAAATCATCAGCATTCAAGTGAAAACTAAAGTTAAGCCTTTGAATGTTGCTGAGGGGAACCATATAGTTGAGAAAGAGAAGCCTGGATAGCCTAAAAGAGTTTAATCCCTGCATAAAAGTAATATGCAAAGCGATAGAATAAATGTGTGTTAATACCGTTAGATGAACTTAATTGATTGGGAAATCAGGTCTAGGGATTTTGAAACACTGCTTTTTTTATGAAAAATTCTTAATAATGTTGCAAGCCCTAATTTCAGCTCAACAGAAAAAGCCAAATAATGCCACAGGACTGTTAAAGTCAAAATAAATGATGGGTTGTTCTGACCTTTGACACAGTTTGGATCAGCATTTAGTAGGGTGAATACTCCATCCACCCAATGCCATAGCCAATTTTCATGATTCATCACAGTAACACTGAATCAACAGGCTGCCAGTTTTAATTCTGTTGCCGACTGGAAGTGTATGCACGCGGATTTCCATGAGGACTGTATCAAGCATGTTTGCACCATTGCCTATGGTCATTCGCTGCATCAACATTCTCAGTGAATTCTATAAATAAATGGAGACCACTTGGGTGAAGTGTACAAAGTGATAAACCACCCATGAAGAGATCCCTTGGCAAAAGTCACTCACTTCAGGAAAGGAGTGAATGGGAAAATACTGGGGAAAAAATGGTAACAAATAATTATTCCAATTTGTTCCTTGTGTTACTCTCTGAACCATGATGCTGATTCACGAAGCCATAATATAAATATTAATAACCTCCTTGAGTGTTTCGGCACGCTCATTTTAAAAATCAATATGGTACGAAGCATCAGAAATAAATTTATATAGCACTCCTCACATGCAAGGAAATATGTCAAATTGCTTTGCAAAAATAATGAACATATGCAATTGGAGGTTGATGCCAAAGTCATACAACAATAATAGTTAAAGGAAAGGACAAGATTTCCAGATAAATGGGCACAACAGCTGAAATAAAAAGACCACCTATGGTGTGGCAGAGGGACAGAGGGGCATCTGGTGACCCAATGCTAAAGAACATGAAAGAATGTGTGTGTCTGTAAGAAATTGCCATAAGGTATATAGTGACAAGGACCATGCTGTAATTTTAAAGTTTTTAAAGTTTATTTCTTAGTGTCACAAGTAGATTTACATTAACACTGCAATGAAGTTACTGTGAAAATCCCCTAGTCGCCATACTCCGGCGCCTGTTCGGATACATTGAGGGAGAATTTAGCATGATCAATGAACCTAACCAGCATGTCTTTTGAACTGTGGGAGGAAATCGGAGCACCTGGAGGAAACCCACGCAGGCACAGGGAGAATGTGCAGACTCTGCACAGAAAGTGACCCAAGCCGGGAATCGAACCCAATTTGAAAGGAAGGATGCAGAATTTTAAGTAAATTTCCTGAAGAACGATGATGTTTTGAAAGTATGGAGGTAATATAAATGTGAGACTTGATCTAAATTGAGGATTCAGGGCACAACGACCTGAATGAGGTGCAGCAGCGAAAGGGTGCAGGGAATGAGAAAAACAAGAGCATTAAACCTGAAGGTGATTGAGAAATAAATTAAGAATTTGGCAGCAACCGAGAAAAAAGAATGAGTTGAAAATTTAATACAACTCCAATATAACCAAAACAAATAACTCTTTACTCCATAATTCTGAAATGTGTCAATATTAAAATTCCCATGCAACAATATAGCCAGATCACATGCAGCACAAAAACTATTAATACTTACTGGTTGGATATATTTGAAATATACTCAGAAGGCATGGCTGCATTTGTAAATGCCACTGACATTCAGTATTGAAAGTGTCAAAAGCAGTTAGGTACCTTCAGAAATAAAATGCATTCAAAGGATATGTAGCATAATATATTTTGATGTCTCTAAGAAGTCCTCTATACACCAGTCACTTGGAATTCTGTACTAATATATTAAGATAGTTCTTCAGATAACAATGAAGAACTCCAAACACAGAATCTTTTAAAATGTCTATTCTGTAAAATGCTTTACTGATCTATTTACAAAGTCTTTAATTCTTTTATAATTTTGCTTTAGAAATGGAAAATTACGCTTCTGTTGCTTGCAATATTCTACATTTAGCACACTATCAATGCAGAATATTTCATCATTGCAAGCTTTGTATTAATAATGCAACTATCAAGGTGATAATGCAACTGTGATAAAATTATTTTTGTGTTACGTATAAAAGACTTACAGTTATATGGTGTCATTCATGACCTCCAGGCATCACAAAGCACTTTGCAGCTAATGAAGTACTTTTTGTAGTGTAGGCAGTGTAGTAAGGTACAATGACTGTAAAACACTATGAATTAGCTTTGAAGGTCGTACCTAGTCCCTGGGGTTTCATTCCGCATTCTCTACCCTATTCCATTTTTGATCCAGTTCTCATGATATATATTTGCTTCATTCGGTTTAGTAACACATGCAATTATTGTGTGACGGGAACAGTTATTATTGCTACTCACTAATATTACCATGAATAAGTTTATAAATTTACCTTGATTGGAATGCAAGTTGCAAAGAAAGCTCAGTGAAGAAGGCATGCTTTACATTGTATACAACTCTAATCCTTTTCCTAATAGGCAAATTATCTGAAAACATTATAAACATTTCTACAAAATAATAGTAACTCCATGTCAAAAGTATGTCATTGGCTGTAAAGCACTTTGGGTAGTCCTGTGTAGTGAACTGCATTATATCTTTATCTTTATCTATTATTTCTTTATCTCTTAGCAAGACAGTAATACCCTGTTTGGCACATAGACATTTGTGTTTAATACAGTTGATAAATGGACATTTAAAATATTTCTGCTGTGACCAGTTCTTGATTGTTTCAATCCCTGGAAAAGACTGATAACATTTAAAGGAAAATAATGCCCAAAATGCCAATGGAAAGAAAACAGCTGAATTGGATTTCACTTTTAAATACTTTTGTTGTAACAAACCCAACTAAAACCAACAAGATTCAAACATTAACTAACAAGCAAAGGATATTTCAAATGGAAAGATAAATTTCACTCGAAATGATTGATGCAACCAAAATACATCAAAGTATATAGTACAAGCACTCACATCACGTCCCACATCAATGTGGAGCCATGTGCAATCTCATAGGCTTTCCAACTGCATTATTTGGATCTCTCATTTCCCAGTCAATCAATTGAGCCCTTGAGTTGCATTCGCCAGCAGCCATATTCCAACTGAAGTTCTAGACATGGTTAACACCAACAGGGCCCACATCTGGGGACTCTCTCTCACTTGAGTCTTGACAGTCCTAATGACTTGACTATCCAGAATTCCTTTTTAACTCACTAACAAACAAACCCTGTTCTTGCTCCGGTTCTGTCACACTCACGTTGCCTCACCCAGTGGTTATATTTCCTTCCTCCTGCTAAACAGAAAACTGTCCCACTTATCGAGAGCTTGGCTTGCTTCCTCACACAACTTCTGTGTGCTGAACTGCCTGTCATAAGATAGACTCAAACCTGATACCATTGCAATTAGTTTCTATTTACTAAACAAGAGCAAAATACTGTGGAAGCTGGAAATCTGAAAAAGAAACAGAAAATGCTTGGAAAACCCAGCAGGTCTGGCAGTACCTGTGGAAGGAGAAACAATTAACGTTTCAAGCCCATATGATCCTTCTACAGAACCGAAGAGGGACAGAAATACTATTTGCTGTTTTCTTCAACTTTCATCCCCATAGCAACCTCAGGTCACACGGACATTTCTTGGAACCTAATGATATAATCATCTGTAAAATAATTACTTCCCATCTCAGAAAAAGCCCCAGTTTTAAAAAGTTTATTTATTAGTCACAAGTAAGACTTACATTAACACCGCAATGAAGTTACTGTGCAATTCCACTAGTCGCCACAGTCCGGCACCTGTTCGGGTCAATTCACCTAATCAGCACGTCTTTCAAAATGTGGGAGGAAACCGGGGCACCCGGAGGAAACCCACGCAGACACAGGGAGAAAGTGCAAACTCCACACAGACAGTGACCCAAGCTGGGAACCGAACCCGGGTCCCTGGCGTTGTGAAGCAGCAGTGCTAATCACTGTGCTACCGTGTTGCCCCCATAAAGTATAAAGTTTTACTTCATACTTTATAGAGTCATAGAGGTTTACAGCATGGAAACAGGCCCTTCGGCCCAACTTGTCCATGCCGCCCTTTTTTTTAAAAACCCCTAAACTAATCCCAATTGCCCGCATTTGGCCCATATCCTTCTATACCCATCGTATCCATGTAAGTATCTAAATGCTTTTTAAAAGACAAAATTGTACCTGCCTCTACTACTACCTCTGGCAGCTTGTTCCAGACACTCACCACCCTCTGTGTGAAAGAATTGCCCCTCTGGACACTTTTGTATCTCTCCCCTCTCACCTTATACCTGTGCCCTCTCGCTTTAGACTCCTCTACTTTTGGGAAAAGATAATGACTATTTATCTGATCTATGCCCCTCATTATTTTATAGACCTCTAGAAGATCACCCCTCAGTCTTCTACACTCCGAGAAAAAAGTCCCAGTCTATCCAACCTCTCTTTATAATTCAATCCATCAAGTCCTGGTAGCATCCTAGTAAATCTTTTCTGCACTCTTTCTAGTTTAATAATATCCTTTCTATAATAGGGTGACCAGAATTGCACACAGTATTCCAAATGTGGCCTCACCAATGTCTTGCACAACTTCAACAAGACATTCCAACTCCTGTATTCAATGTTCTGACCAATGAAACCAAGCATGCCGAATGCCTTCTTCACCACTCTGTCCACCTGTGACTCCACTTTCAAGGAGCTATGAATATGTACCCCGAGATCTCTTTGTTCTGTAACTCTTCCCAATGCCCTACCATTAACCGAGTAAGTCCTGCTCTGGTTCAATCGATCAAAAAGCATCACCTCACACTTGTCTAAGTTAAACTCCATCTGCCATTCGTCAGCCCACTGGCCCAAATGATCAAGATCCTGTTGCAATTGGAGATAACTTTCTTCACTGTCCACTATGCCACCAATCTTAGTGTCATCTGCAAACTTACTAACCATGCCTCCTATATTCTCATCAAAATCATTAATATAAATGACAAATAACAGTGGACCCAGCACTGATCAATAAATATGTGAAGAGTAAAAGGATGAGACATGAAGGAATAGGGCCTATAAAAGGTGAAGGCGGGAAAGTCTGTATGGGACCAGTAGAAATGGCAGAGGTGCTTAATGAGTATTTTGCCTCGGTTTTCACAGAGGAGAAGGACCTGGGTGGATGTGCTGCGGGCTTGCGGTCGACTGAAAAGATTGAGTATGTGGACTTTAAGAAAGAGGTTGTGCTGGAATCTTTGAATGGCATCAAGATAGATAAGTCGCTTGGTCCGGATGGGATGTACCCCAGGTTACTGTGGGAGGCGAGGGAAGAGATTGCAGAACCTCTGGCGATGATCTTTGCGTCGTCGATGGAGACGGGAGAGGTGTCAGAGGATTGGAGGATTGCGGATGTGGTTCCTATTTTCAAGAAGGGCAATAGGGATAACCCAGGAAATTACCGACCGATGAGTCTAACCTCAGTGGTTGGTAAGATGATGGAGAAGATCCTGAGGGACAAGATTTATGAGCAATTAGAGAGGTTTAGTATGCTCAAGAATACTCAGCATGGCTTTGTCAAAGGCAGATCGTGCCTTACAAGCTTGGTGGAGTTCTTCGAAAATGTGACTAAACACATTGACGAAGGGAAAGTGGTAGATGTGGTTTATATGGAATTTAGCAAGGCGTTCGATAAGGTCCCCCATGCAAGGCTTCTAGAAAAAGTGAGAGGGCATGGGATCCAAGGGGTTGCTGCCCTGTGGATCCAGAACTGGCTTGCCCAAAGGAGGCAGAGAGTGGGTATAGATCGGTCTTTTTCTAAATGGAGGTCAGTCACCAGTGGTGTGCCCCAGGGATCTGTTCTGGGACCCTTGCTGTTTGTCATTTTCATAAATGACCTGGATGAGGAAGTGGAGGGATGGGTTGGTAAGTTTGCCGACGACACGAAGGTTGGTGGGGTTGTGGATAGCCTGGAGGGATGTCAGAAGTTACAGAGGGACATTGATAGGATGCAAGACTGGGCGGAGAAGTGGCAGATGGACTTCAACCCAGATAAATGCGTAGTGGTCCATTTTGGCAGGTCAAATGGGATGAAGGAGTACAATATAAAGGGAAAGACTCTTAGTACTGTAGAGGATCAGAAGGACCTTGGGGTCCGGGTCCATAGGACTCTGAAATCGGCCCCTGCAGGTGGAGGTGGTGGTTGGGGAGGCGTATGGTGTGCTAACCTTTATCAATCGAGGGATTGAGTTTAGGAGTCAGGGGATAATGATGCAGCTATACAAGACCCTCGTCAGACCCCACTTGGAGTACTGTGCTCAGTTCTGGTCGCCTCATTACAGGAAGGATGTGGAAAAGATTGAAAGGGTGCAGAGGAGATTTACAAGGATGTTGCCTGGATTGAGTGGCATACCTTATGTGGATAGGCTGAGGGAGCTCGGTCTTTTCTCCTTGGAGAGACGTAGGATGAGAGGAGACCTAATAGAGGTATATAAGATGTTGAGAGGCATAGATCGGGTGGACTCACAGAGGCTTTTTCCCAGGGTGGAAATGGCTGCTACGAGCGGACACAGGTTTAAGGTGCTGGGGGTAGGTACAGGGGAAATGTTAGGGGGAAGTTTTTCACACAGAGGGTGGTGGGCGAGTGGAATCGGCTGCTATCAGTGGTGGTGGAGGCAAACTCAATAGGGTCTTTTAAGAGACTCCTGGATGAGTACATGTGACTTAATAGGATAGAGGGTTATAGGCAGGCCTAGAAGGTAGGGATATGTTCGGCACAACTTGTGGGGCCGAAGGGCCTGTTTTGTGCTGTAGTTTTTCTATGTTTCTATGTTTCTATGATCCCTGAGGCATACCGCTGGTCACAGGCCTCCAGTTTGAAAAACAATTCTCTACAACCACCCTCTGGCTTCTGTCAAGAAACCAATTTTGTATCCATTTAGATACCTCACCCTGGATCCCGTGAGATTTAACCTTATGCAACCAAGCTACCATGCATTGTCAAAGGCCTTGCTAAAGTCCATGTAGACAACATCAACTGCACTGCCCTCATCTACCTTCTTGGTTACACCTTCAAAAAACTCAATCAAATTTGTGAGACATGATTTTCCATTCACAAAGCCATGCTGACTGTCCCTGATCAGTACTTGCTTCTCTATATGCCTGTAGATCCTGTCTCTCAAAATACCTTCCAACAATTTACCCACCACAGATGTGAGGCTCACTGGCCTGTAGTTCCCAGGCTTTTCTCTGCAGCCCTTTTTAAACAAAGACACAACATTTGCCACTCTCCAATCTTCAGGCACCTCACCCGTGGCTATCGATGATTCAAATATCTCGGCTAGGGGACCCGCAATTTCCTCCCTAGCCTCCCACAGTGTCATGGAATACATTTCATCAGGTTCCGGAGATTTATCTACCTTGATGCGCTTTAAGACTTATAGCACCTCCTTTTCTGTAATATGTACACTCCTCAAGACATCACTATTTATTTCCCCAAGTTCCCTAGCATCCATGCTTTTCTCAACAGTAAATACTGATGAGAAATATTCATTTAGGATCTCACCCATCTCTTGTGGATCTGCACATAGATGACCTTTTTGATCCTCAAGAGGCCCTACTCTCTCCCTTGTTACTCTTTTGCCCTTTATGTATTTGTAGAAGCTCTTTGGATTCTCCTTTGCTTTATCTGCCAAAACAATCTCGTGTTCCCTTTTTGCCCTCCTGATTTCTCTCTTAACTCTACTCCTAAACCCCCTATACTCTTCAAGGGATTCACTTGATCCCAGCTGCCTCTGCATGTCATGTGCCTCATTCTTCTTCTTGACCAGGGCCTCTATATCCCGAGTCATCCAGGGTTCCCAACTTCTGCCAGCCTTGCCCTTCACACTAAGAGGAATGTGTTTACCCTGAACCCTGGATAACACACTTTTGAAAGTGTGCCATTTACCAGACGTCCCTTTGCCTTCCCACAGACTCCCCCAATTAACTTTTGAAAGTTCCTGCCTGATACCATCAAAATTGGCCTTGCCCCAATTTAGAATTTTAACTTTTGAGCTAGACCTATCATTCTCCATAGCTATCTTAAAACCAATAGAATTATGGTCACTGGTCCCAAAGTGATCCCTCACTAACACTTCTGTCACCTGCCCTTCCTTATTTCCCAAGAGGAAGTCAAGTTTTTCCCCCTCTCTAGTCGGGCTATCCACATACTGAATCAGAAATTCCTCCTGTATACACTCAACAAATTTCTCTCCATCCAACACTCTAATACTATGGCTGTCCCAGTCAATGTTGGGAAAGTTAAAATCTCCGACTATTAGCACCCTATTTTTCTTGGAGCTATCTGTAATCTCCTTACATATTTGCTCCTCAATTTCCTGCCGACTATTTGGGGGCTTTGTTAAATCTGTAACTACCAAAGAGGTAGCTTCAAGAAGTCACACCAAAAGCATGCCACAGGAACAGTAGGTTTATTTGAAGGTTTGAACAACTCGTACTCCAGCCCTCGAATGCCTGTAGGCGTGGTTTCCCGGGCAGGTCACCTTCCGCATTACCTGACTTTTCCTCTTAATGGGGCTTGGCCCTGCATACATAAGTCTTAAAGATGACATTGCACAAAAATGAAATACAGGCTTTTCCGAGAGCACATCGATCATCATGAGGTGATGTTTTGAAATCTTAGATGCACTCAGGTACCAAAAATATGGACTAAGCCACTTGATCCACCAAACAAAAGGATAAACTTTAAACAAGATACTTGAATTATCAAAAACTTTTCAAAAAAATCAATTTGACAGAAATGGTACCCTCTTGACTTCAAGTGCTTATCATCTCACAAATATGATTATTTGTGTACATTCCTTTTGGAGTGAGCAACTGCAATTTTATCCTAAAAGCACAAGTGCCAGACCTTTCAGGTCAACCTGAGCGCAAATGCATCACTACTCACTCTCAACAAAAATATCAAAATATTAGTTCTAAATTCTTTCTAAAAGGAACTGTCAGGCCTCAGATTTTATTGGTTTTTATCCCAACAGAAACAATATTGAAGTCTGCACTTAGTAAAGGAAACTCAGTTGAAATATACAGATTTCTGATTGTTTCCCTTTTAAACATTCTCTTCTGAAAGCAATCTTCTTCTCTCTTTTGTCTCAGCAATCAATGCGAGTGTGTGGGTCTATGGCTTGTGGAAACTTCTCAGTGATTTTCATATCAATCAATGATGCCCTCCACCAGCACAATTAAGAATGACAAGAAAATTAGTTAATTTGTAAATTTGCCCTAAATGTTCTTCTAATTCAAATAGTGTTGAGTTTATAGTTAAAATAATTTTCTCACCAATCCCAAACAAATGATTGTACTTATGGTTAACCACACACACCCCTCTCCAAATAATTTCCTTCTTAGTCACATTACCATATTTTTTCCATGGTTACCATGATAAAATATGTCCAAAATCTGATGTTGGGACCAAAACATGTCATCATGATGTCCAATCAGTGTAATTATAATGTGTAAAAGTCACGAATCTCACAGACTTATATATATTAGGATTAGAATTTGGTTTAATCTTATATGATTTCGAGCTTTTCTAGTGTTTCACTAATAAATAGCTTGTAGACTTATACTGAAGGTAGAAATAATAAAATGGACAATTCACTCCTTCCCAATGTGTGACAGAACTTTATTAAAGAAGGTTGCCCCCATACCTTTTGACATCCAGTACTTTAATCTGCTGCATTGCAGATTGGAAGGAACTTACTGCATTAATAGCTCTTAATAAATAAAATGACATTCATAGTAGCCCTCCAATTGTCACAGTTCCTACAGTCCAGTACCGCAAGCACATTCAAACAATCCATAGTATTATTAGGCAGTGGTACATTAGGATCTCATAAATATTTCTAGTAACTGACAGTATTTAAAGGCACTCTTGACTAAATTTGTCATGTATTTCTAGAATTACTGACGGTACTACAATTTTCTTCTCATGAGTGCCTTGCCTAATACTTCTAAGCAATGGGTGCAGGCTTGGGCCCAGAAGTGAGAGGCATGTCAAGAATCAGGAGGTTGTAATGTGTTGTTTGCAGTCTCATTTCTGATCAAGTCTTGTAGGCACATCTGAATGAAACATTCCTCAAAAACAGCTATGAAGAAGAAGTAGTACCTTGCACAAATTGCAACATTGGGATTCTTTTATGAAGATATGCTGAAGGAACATTAGAATGCAATAACTTTTGACCTTTCAATTTTTCTGCATATGAATAATTTTGGACACTGTGGTGTTGTTATAGTTGGGGATTTTAATTTTCCAAACATAGATTGGGACTGCCATAGTGTTAAGGACTTAGATGAGGTGGAATTTTGTTAAGTGCATTCAGGAAAATTTCCTCAGGCAGTTTGTGGAGGGTCCTATTTCTGCAAGTCTCCCCAATCCCCCTGCAGATTTGTTCTTCTAATTCCCATTGACTATTTGGGGGCCTATAATAGTATAGTATTCCAGTATTTCTTAGTTCCACCCACAAAGCCTCGTTGGATGATCCCTCGGTTATTTCATCTCTGACTACTGCCGTGATGCTCCCCTTAATCAAAAATGCAGCTCCCCCTCCTCTCTTTCCTCCACCTAAAGCACCTGTAGCCTGGAACATTAAGCTGCCAGTCCTGCCCCTCCCTTAGCCATGTTTCAGTTATGGCTATAATATCCCAGTCCCACATACCTATCCACGTCCTGAATTCATCAGCCTTACCTGTCAGCCCTCTTGCATTGAAATAGATGTACTTTAATCCAACAGGTTTTCCCCATCCCCTGCCATGCCTCGGCCTATCATGTCTATTCAGCTTGCCGTTGCTGAGTACGGCATCTGCTTTCAGCCCCTCATTTGCTTCCCTGTTGCTGAGGATCTCACCCCCCAGCCAATTCAGTTTAAACCCTCCCTTGTAGCACTAGCCCCCCCAGGATTTTGGTCCCCCTCCAGTTCAGATGCAACCAGTCCCTCTTAAACAGTTCACATCTGCCCCAGAAAAGATCCCAGTGATCAAAGAATCTGAATCCCTGCACCAATTCTATAGCCACACATTAATTTGCCATATCCTCCTGTTCTTACCTTCACTGGCACGTGGCACTGGAAGTAATCCAGAGATTAGCACCTTCAAGGTCCTGCTTCTTAACCTTTTTCCTAGCTCTCTATAATCACTCCTCAGGACCTCATCCCTATTTCCATTTACGGTGCACAATGTCTTCTGGCTGAGACATTCTGGCCTCCCCCTTGAGAATGTTCTGCAGCCTCTCCGAGATATCCTTGACCCTGGCACCCAAGATGCAATGCACCATCCTGGACTCCTGTTTGCGGACTAAGAATCTCCTGTCTATCCCCTTAACTATCGAGTCTCCTATCATTATGGTCCTGTTTACCTTTACCGTTTCCCGCTGTGCCACAGAGCTAGTTGTAGTGCAACAGATCTGGTGCTTCCACTGCTGCTTTCACCCGAATGGTCAGCCCACCCTCCACCCCAGTATCCAAAAATGGTATACTTGTTTACGAGGGGAATGGCCACAGGGGACTCCTGCACTTTCTGCCTGCTCCCTTTGCCTTTCCTGGTGGTCACCCAGCTGCTCTTTGGCTGCACCTTAGATGTGACCGTCTCACTAAAACTCCTACCTATAAAGTGCTCAGCATTCCGGATGATGCTCAGTGCATCCAGCTCCAGTTCCAGCTCCATAACTCGGTCTCCCAGGAGCTAAAGTCGGGTTCAACACTGTGATGATGTCAATACTATTGTTATCTGCTGATGATAAAGTATTAAAAGTACTTGTGGGAGAATGATATATGCAAAGAATTTGTGAACTCTCTGAAGATATTAGTGAGGGAGCTAAAGAATGGTTCTGGATTATAACAGAAAATTCATGCCCAGCTCCCGGAAAAGTGGTGCCTGGCTACGCAGCTGTGATGTGCTGCAGAGAACATGTCGCTACATCCTGGATGAAGAATCTCTAATTGTACTATTGACCTCAGAATGGTATTGTTTGTTCAGAGAGAGGAAGGTATTGCAATACAGCAAATAGGAACTGCTATCTCCAAGGTGATTGCATGGGGGTGTTTTAACTTGCAAGAGTAAATGGGTTTGGCAGCAGGTTGTCAGTTAAAAGCACTGCAATTGACAACCCGCCGCCAGTTTCTGCATTTTGTTACAGCACATTAGGCTGTGTGTGAACAATTCCCTCAGGAGAGGCGGGTTGTTAATTCCAATGTGTTAATAGCTCATTAACTGCAATTTTGACATGGACTTTGGAATGTAACTATGGGTGCTTGGTTTCTCAGCCTTCCTGGCATTGAAAGTAAGGCAAAAACACTCAAGAAATGATGGTCAAAAATTCCCATAAGTACTGAAACCTCACAGCTGATTTCTTGCTTAATTGTGTGAAAGGATTTTGCTCATAGTGCTTGTTCTGAGAGGTGACTTTCACTCGGAACATACAAACATAACTAAGCTATTTAGCCCCTAGAGCCTGTTGTGCTGTTCCTTGAGATGACCTAACTCCATATACCCACTTTGGCTGCAAATGGCTTAACACACTTTGGTTCACTAATAAATTATAGCAGGGGAAATCAGTATTTTTTTTATTCATTCATGTGACATGGGTGTCGCTGGCAGGCCAAAATTTATTGCCTATCCCGAGTTGCCCTTGAGAAGGTGGTGGTGAGCTGTCTTCTTGAAATGCTGCAGCCCTCATGCTGTGCTTTGACCCACAATGCCATTAGGGAGGGAATTCCTGGATTTTGACCCAGTGACTGCAAAGATCTGGTGATATATTTCCAAGTCAGGGTGGTGAGTGTCTTGGAGGGGAAGTTGCAAGTAGTAGTGTTCCCATGTATCTGCTGACCTTGTCCTTCTAGATAGAAGTGGTCATGGGTTTGGAAGGTGCTGCCGAAGAATCTTTCGTGAATTTCTGCAGTGCATCTTGTAGATAGTATACACTGCTGCTACTGAGCATTCATGGTCGAGGGAGTGGATGTTTGTAGATGTTATGCCAATCAAGTGGGTGCTTTGTCCTGGATAGTGTTGAAGCTTCTTGATTGTTCGAGCTGCACTCATCCAGGCAAATGGGGAGTATTCCATGACACTCCTGACTTGGGCCTTGCAGGTGGTGGACAGGCTTTGGGGAATCAGGAGGTGTTATTCGCCACAGTATTCCTAGCCTCTGACCTGTTCTTGTAGCCACTGTGTTTATGTGGTGAGTCCAGTTGACTTTCTGATCTATGGTAATCTCAAGGATGTTGACAGTGGGGGATTCAGTGATGGTAACACCATTGAATGTCAAGAGGTGTCTCTTATTGGTGATGGTCATTGTCTGGCATTTGTGTGCATGAATGTTACTTGGTACTTGTCAGCCCAAGCCTGGATATCATCCAGATCTTGTTGCATTTGAGCATGGACTGCTTCGACATCTGAGGAGTTATGAATGGTGCCGAACATTGTGCACTCATTGGTGAACATCCACACTTCTGACCTTATGACAGAGGGAAGGTCATTGATGGAGAAGCTGAAGATGGTTGGGCCTAGGACACTAACCTGAGCAGAGATGTCCTGAAGCTGAGATGATTGACCCACTACAACCACAACCATCTTTCTATGTGCCAGGAATGACTACAACCAGCGGTGAGTTTGCCCCTGATAGCCAGGGTATGCTCATCAATGTCCTTATTTCAGACTTCAGAACAGGGTGAGATGCTGAGCCCTGCCCACAGTGGGGCTACAGGAGGCAGTGGGATGGAAGAGGCAGACTCAGACGGACCGATAGTGAAGTGTGTGAGAGAGAGAAAAATGTAGGAGTGTGGGTGTATGTGTGAGAGAGAGAGAGATGTAGGAGTGTGAGTATGTGTGTGAGAGAGAGAGATAAGACTGTGTGTGTGTGAGAGTGAAAGAGATGTAGGATTGTATGTGTGTGTGAGAGAGAGATGTCGGAGTGTATGTGTGTGAGAGAGAGATGTAAGATGTGTGTGTGTGTGTGTGTGAGAGAGAGAGATGTACAAGTGTGCACGTGTGAGAGAGAAATGTAGAATTGTGCATTTGTATGTATGAGAGAGGGAGATGTAGGAGTGTGAGTATGTGTGTGTGTGTGTGTGAGAGAGAGAGAGATGTAGGATTACATGTGTGTGAGAGCGAGAGAGATGTAGGAGTATGTGTGTCTGTGTGAGAGAGAAATGTAGGATTGTATGTGTGTGTGAAAGAAAGAGATGTAGGAGGGTGTGTGTGTGCGTGTGTGTGTGAGAGAGAGAGAGAGGGAGATGTAGGAGGATGTGTGAGGGAGATAGTGAATGTGGGAATGTGAGTGTTTGTGTGTGTGAGGGAGAAAGATGTAGCAGGGTTTTTTGGAGTGAATGAGAGAAATGTAGCAATCTGAATGTGTGCGTATGTGAGAAAGATGGAGGACTGTGAGTGTGAGTCTATCACCAGAATTCTACTGCCCTGCTGCCATGAAATTGGACCGGGCAAGGGGTGGATAACGGAAATATCCATTGACCTCGGAAGGGAATTTCCGGTCCGGCTCGAGCGAGGCCGTAAAATCCCGCTGTATGTGTGCGCACATATCTGAAATTAGAATCCAGCTCTCGAGCAGCACTCCTAATATTAAACAAATATGTGAACAAAAGATCAACATCACCCTCTGTGGTGAACCATCGTTGGTTCCCACTGGACAGTACTGAGCCAGGGGCTGGCCAGTACTACAAGGATGTACATATGTTACTGTTGGATTGTGCTATTGTTGCTGTTGGGTTAGGGTGGGGTTGTTACATCTGTGTTTGTTACGTTTGTGGCACATCCCAGTCGGACTCCGCCTCCTGGGAGAGGTATAAGAGTCCCTGCTCTGGCCGGGACCCCTTCAGTCTGGGATAGTGTATATAAGTTCTGATAGCTTCATTAATAGTAAATAAAAGCCTTCATTTACTGAAGCCTCGAGCCTCGTGTCTAAATTGATGTGCATCAATTTTATTTACTATTATTAAACTCTCGACGGAAGAAAAAAAAGAAAGGAGAGTATGGAGCAAATTCTCAAGCCAGAACGTCTGACGCTAGATCCACGTGCGGTGGGCGATTCTAACACCTTCGACCACTGGCTGAAGTGTTTCGAAGATTACCTAGCAGCCTCCGCAGCGGTCACTACAGATGATGACAGACTCCGGGTCCTCCATGCGAGGGTAAGCGACACAGTCTACCTCGCGATCCGTGCGGCCACTAATTACCCTAAGGCCCTCGAGCTTCTAAAGAAGCGCTATACAAAACCACCTAACGAGATACACGCTCGTTACCTCCTCGCCACATGACGTCGGCAGTCGGGCGAAACGATGGAGGACTATGCCAATGAACTCTTACAGCTAGCCAGGGGCTGTGACTGCAAAGCTGTGTCGGCTGAGCAGAGCATGAACGACCTCGCCCGAGATGCGTTTGTGGCCGGGGTCGGATCATCATACATCCGTCTCAAACTGCTGGAAAAGGGTAATCTCAATCTTACCCAGGCCATCGAGTTAGCAGAAATGCTCGAGTCGGCTTCAAAGAGCTTAGTCTTATATCCAGAGGACCACGTGGAGACAACGTGGCAGGAGCAGTCGCAAATCCCTCCTCGCCCCTCGGGCTCGAAGTGCTGTGTTATGGCATGCTCCCATTCGGGCCAGACGACGGCTGCAGCCCCATGCGGCCCGCGGTGCTATTTCTGCGGAGGAGCAAAACATACCCGACAAAAGTGTCCCGCTAAAGCGGTAATCTGCACCGCATGCGGTAAAAAAGGGCATTATGCAAAGGTGTGCAGATCGAAACCCAGGAACGGCAGTGCGGCCTGCGATTCTTCGGAGCTTGGATCATCACCATCATCATCGAAGTCGTCGCGGGGTTCGTCCACGTGCGAGTCCAGGATGATGCCATTACGGTCGACGGAGTCGGAGGAGTATGATCACCAGGGGTCGCTGAGTTTGGCGCCCTCACCCACATGCGATTCATGGGGGCAGCCATGTTGGTCGACACTGACCACGAACGACCAGCAGGGGTCCTCCGCATCGATTTCAGCTGCCTGCAGTGGCGTTCATGAACCAACGGTGGCGTCGATCATCCTGGACCAGGCCAAGCCTCATAGGCTCGATCGTTCAATGATGGATATCCAGGTAAACAATCATGTGCTTTATTGTCTGTTTGACAGCGGGAGCACTGAGAGCTTTATCCACCCTGACACTGTGAAGAGGTGTGGACTCCAGATTCAACCTGCCAAACAGACAATCTCTATGGCATCAAGGTCCCGGTCTGTTGCCGTGCTAGGGAGTTGCGTGGTAACCTTGAAAGTACAAGGCACAGTTTACGAGCGCTTCAAGCTCCTTGTGTTGCCGTATCTTTGCGCGCCAATACTTCTCGGACTAAACTTCATGGTCCATTTGAGGAGTGTAATCCTACAGTACGGTGGGCCACTCCCTTCGCTGGCAGTGGGAGAACAGCTGCAGTCTCCAAATGGCCCAACGCGCCCCGCCTGCAATCTCTCTACGTTAAAGATCACCACACCCTCCTTATTTCAGAATCTGGTACCAGGCTGCAAGCCCATTGCTACTAAAAGTAGGCGTTACAGCACTGAGGATCGGATCTTCATTAGATCTGAGGTTCAGCGACTCCTCAAAGAAGGGATCATACAGCCCAGTGTTAGTCCGTGGAGGGCACAGGTTGTTGTGGTCAAGAGCGGGAACAAACCCCGGATGGTCATTGATTACAGTCAGACCATTAACCGATATACGCAGCTGGATGCGTATCCTCTCCCGCGCATATCTGATATGGTCAATCAGATTGCGCAGTACCGGGTGTTCTCCACCATAGACCTCAAGTCCGCCTACCACCAACTCCCCATTCGCCCAGAGGACCGTCAATACACGGCTTTTGAGGCAGATGGTCGCTTGTATCATTTTCTTAGGGTTCCCTTTGGTGTCACCAATGGGGTCTTGGTCTTCCAGCGTGCTATGGACCGAATGGTGGACCAGAACAGGCTGCGGGCTACCTTCCCATACCTGGATAATGTCACCATCTGCGGCCATGATCAGCAGGACCATGACACAAACCTCCAAAACTTCTTACGCACTGCATCTCGCCTGAACTTGACCTACAACAGGGAGAAGTGTGTGTTCCGTACGCGCCGTTTAGCCATCCTGGGATACATGGTGGAAAACGGGGTCATTGGCCCTGATCCAGACCGTATGCGCCCCCTTGCTGAACTTCCCTTCCCTGCTAGCGCGAAAGCACTGAGAAGATGCCTAGGCTTCTTCTCATATTATGCGCAGTGGGTCCCCAACTACGCGGACAAAGCCCGTCCGCTTATTAAGTCCACGACTTTTCCCCTCACGCCAGAGGCCCAATTGGCCTTCAAGAAATTGAAAGACGACATCGCGAAAGCCACGATGCACGCGGTAGACGAATCCATCCCCTTTCAGGTGGAAAGCGATGCATCTGATTTCGCCCTGGCCACCACACTTAACCAGGCGGGCAGGCCCGTCGCATTTTTTTCCCGCACCCTCCAAGGCCCCGAAATTCGGCATTCAGCGGTGGAAAAGGAGGCCCAGGCCATTGTGGAGGCCGTCAGACACTGGCGCCATTACTTGGCGGGAAAACGGTTCACCCTGATCACGGACCAGCGGTCCGTGGCGTTCATGTTTAACAACACGCAGAGGGGCAAGATCAAGAATGACAAGATCTTGCGGTGGAGAATTGAACTCTCCACCTATAACTACGATATCATGTTGCGTCCAGGGAAACTCAATGAGCCCTCGGATGCCCTCTCGCGTGGAACATGCGCTAGTATTCAGGAGGATCGTTTGAACGCCCTCCATAATGATCTGTGCCATCCTGGGGTCACTTGGCTCTACCACTTTGTAAAAGCCCGCAACCTGCCTTACTCGGTGGAGGACGTCAGGTCGGTAACAAGGAGCTGTCGGATTTGCGCGGAATGCAAACCGCACTTTTACCAACCTGACCGGGCACATTTGGTCAAGGCCACTCGTCCCTTCGAGAGGCTGAGTGTTGATTTTAAGGGCCCCCTTCCCTCAACAGATCAGAACGTGTACTTTCTAAACATCATCGATGAGTACTCCCGGTTCCCGTTTGTTGTCCCCTGCTCGGATACATCCGCTGCCATGGTGATCAAGGCATTCCGTGATCTTTTTACCCTGTTCGGGTACCCCAGCTATATCCATAGCGACAGGGGCTCGTCGTTCATGAGCGATGACTTGAGGCAATTCCTGCTCTCATACGGGATTGCCTCTAGTAGGACCACGAGTTACAACCCTAGGGGTAATGGACAGGTGGAACGAGAGAATGCTACCGTCTGGAAGGCTGTCCTACTGGTGTTGAAATCCAAAGGTCTTCCAAGTCTCCCGTTGGCAGGAGGTCCTCCCTGATGCGCTTCACTCTATTCGCTCCCTCCTGCGTACGGCAACCAATGCTACTCCCCACGAGAGGGTGTTCTCATTCCCTCGGAAGTCTTCCTCAGGGATATCTTTACTGGCTTGGTTGACGTACCCAGGACCCGTCCTCCTGCGGCGACATGTAAGGGCCCGCAAGTCCGACCCCTTGGTCGAACAGGTCCACCTCCTCCACGCCAACCCTCAGTATGCCTATGTGGCATATCCTGACGGGCGAGAGGACACGGTCTCGATCCGAGATCTGGCGCCAGCAGGGGACGTAGCAACTCCTGTCGCTCCCATACCCCCAGTAACAAATCCATTATCTCTCATTTCTTCCCCGGACACGGCGCGGGCAGCATCGTGACCATTGCTTAACAATTTTACTCCCATGCACAGCTTGCCTGAGCCCCGAAGATGGTCGCCACCGCAGGGCGTGTCAGGATCCCCTGCACTACCGTCTCCTCAGGGTCAACCGGCCTGTGAGTCCGTGGAAGAACAGCTGGACGCCGTTTTTGGGAGAACGCCACCGCAAGTGCCTACTCCGGTGTCACCGCCGGTATTGAGGAGGTCACAACGATGGTGCGGTCCCCCTGACTGTCTGAACTTATAGATTGCTGACACTTTATTCTGTTTTTTTTGTACCCCGCCGGCCTTTGTTCTCAAAGGAGGGGTGAATGTGGTGAACCATCGTTGGTTCCCATTGGATAGTACTGAGCCAGAGGCTGGCCAGTACTACAAGGATGTACATATGTTACTGTTGGATTGTGCTATTATTGCTGTTGGGTTAGGGTGGGGTTGTTACACCTGTGTTTGTTACTGTTGTGGCACATCCCAGTCGGGCTCCGCCTCCTGGGAGAGGTATAAGAGTCCCTGCTCTGGCCGGGACCCCTTCAGTCTGGGATAGTGTACATAAGTTCTGATAGCTTCATTAATGGTAAATAAAAGCCTTCATTTACTGAAGCCTCGAGCCTCGTGTCTAAATTGATGTGCATCACCCTCCCATTAAAATTGACAAAGAGAAGGTAAGACTTCAATATTGTTGAATAAGAGAATTTTTCAATGATAATAAATGTATACATATAAGAAATAGAAATTACTTTTATACATTTGTTTTTGTATGTTTGTACCAACAGTGCAATAGCAATCATTCTTTTGGGGTTTAACTCTTCAATATAATCAGAATGTTTCTCTTGGGTTCCATCAGTTGTCTTGGGAGTTTAAAAGGTTCCATGACTAGAAAAGTTTGCGAAACCCTTATCCAGGGGAATGCAGTCTACTTGATTGGCACCTCATCTAACACCTTAAACATTCACTCCCACGAACACTGCTACACAGTGGCGACAGTATGTACCTCCTATAAGAAGCATTGCAACAACTCACCAAAGCTCCTTCGAAGGTTTCTTCCAAACCTGCAACCTCTACCAGCTAGAAGGACAAGGGCAGCAGATGCATGGGAACACACTGTCGTGGCATGTAGTTGGAGCTGTATTTCCATTCCTTCACTGTCAAAATTCTGGAACTCCCTTCCTGACAGCCATGTGGGTGTACTTACACCACATGGACTGCAATGGTCCAAGAAAGCAGTTCAACACCATTTTTTCGATGGTAGTCGGGGATGGTCAATAAATGCTGGCCGAGCCAGCAAAATCCAAATCCCATGAAAGACTCCATGAAAGAAAAACAACAAGAGAAAGCTTCATCAATAAGGATGAGTCTTGGGTCTTGGGTTAGGAAGAAATGTTTTTTTATTATTCAATCATGGGACATGGGCATCCCTGGCTGGCCAGCATTTATTGCCCATCCCTAGTTGCTCTTGAGAAGGTGGTGGCGAACAGCCTTATTGAATTGCTGCAATCCATCAATGTCAGGTGATCCATCTGGTTTCATTTCTTTGTTGAAACTTTGTAGCGATTGATACAATTGAGTGTCTTACTTGGTTATTTCAGAGGGCAGTCGAGAGTCAACCACATTGCTGTGGCTCTGGAGTCACATGTAGGCCAGACCAGATAAGGACAGCAGATTTCCTTCCCTCAAGGACATTAGTGAAATTTAATAAGAGGTTAGATCTTCCAGATAATGTGATGGCCAAGATCACAAATAATTAAGACACTGATCAATAGATTAGTTAAGAAGCTGAAAAATAACTCAAAAATTAAACAACTCCTCATAATGAATCATCAAATTTACAAGGATGGGTATATTCTTTAGCAGCCATTGAAATGGCATTAGGTTGAGATTATTCTTGGGTTAATTTTAAGCCACAAATAACTACTCATTCATTTCCCAAAACAATGAGACTGACAAGAGTCCCTTAATGCAGCCATCTATTCCATTTAAAATTCGATTGATAGAGCTGCAACAAATGTAGCTTGTGTTCCTTAAATGGATACCAACATTTTTTAATGCTTAATTATAGGGTTCCAATCATCAAGAAAAAAAGATTACTATGGCTTGCACATTTAGGCTCGCCTCTATTTATGCACTGATAAATAATGTTTACATCTGACTCAAATGGAAAGGGGCCTGAAGCCTGAAGCTAGATAAAAAAAATTGTTTTAGGACCCTATATTTTAAGCATGACAAATTGGTAATAATGGCAAAATAAAGTCATCCTGGCAAACAGCATGGTTTATAAAGGACAAAGCTTGGAGATACGGTTACTTGTTTATTCTTGCAGAACCCTTTATTCTGATCAAACAATTCTTCTATGTCCTTTCACTGTCACTTGTAGTGATTGGTGCATGGCGATCGTGTAGAAAGTAATTGAGATGTAAATAAGAATGTGAGCCTCTTTGTATAGCAGCTAAATTGATTCTTTTGTCTGAATGGGTAGAAAATAATGTTCTCTTCTTCAGGACTTAATGTTTCCTTTATACTCATATGTGACACCACGAATAAATTGGTTTTGAAACAACAGAACTTGAAATCTCCACATGTGGCAAAAATGGGCTTTAAAATACTCCCACTGCTGTTTTCTAAAGTGTCTTCAGTCATCAATTGATTCTTATTGTGCATTCCAGCTGCTCCCAAATTTTCTAATGCAAAGTGTAAGATATGGTGATAGTATACCGAATAGAAATATACATTATATGCTGTTGTAATATTTTGATGTGATTTTGCAATTTTATTCCACCTTCTTTGAATTTTCATTGGAATTCAAAATAGTGTTTGAAGAGGTAGCACAGATATGCACCGCAGTGAAACTGTCTCCCATGATTATGAATGTTATCATTCCAATGTGGTTTTAGTCTCTACCCTTTTCTCAAATTATATGATAAGAGAATGACTGTTAAATATGAGAAATAACTCAAACTGGAGTATTATCTCTTGCATTCACAGCTGTATCAGGCACACAAGGGAATTATTGATCAATCACAAGGGTGCTTGCCGAAATTAAACCATACTATTACAAAAAGTGAGGATACTTGTGATTGTTTTTTTAAAAAAATATCATGATATTAGCATTAACATAAACATTTGCCAGCCAAAAATGCTAATGGCTTCCCTGTTAAAACTTAAACAAAATGTGAAGCAATTCCTCTCAGAAATGTCCTCCTGTGAAAAGAGGAATTGAAAATGTGTTTGCTAATTGGTCAGAAGCTCCAGAAAAGGCAACCAAATGTACTGATTGGAGAGCGGGAGGCTACGTTACCATGGGCGAGGACAGAGATTGCCCAGCATTACGGGTTCAGAAATTTGGCCTTCAAACTGTAATCATTCTACTCTTGCCCTTTCAAATTCAATCAACTGCAGTGTCAATTCTGAACCCTGACCCTGCTTATGTCAGTTTTGTGGGATGATTTTCCAGAAGGCGCTCATTAATGATCATCGTGGAATTATGAAGAGTGGGTGGCACATGCATGCAGGAGGGTCAAACTGGTGGGCCAAAGGGTGGGCATGCTGTCAGCCCAACTGAGAAAGTTGAGCACTGTTCTGGCAGGTGGAGAGTGAGAGGGCGGCACAAGATGGAAGTGCTCACATAATAATCCATGTGGCTTGCAAAGGATCAGAACTGTTAAGGGCATCAGTCTGCAGGGGGAAGCCTCCAAATGATTGCATTTGGCAGTAGGTGGGCTTATTTGCCACTCCTTCATGCATGAATGTGCAAAATCACATGATGCTTTCTCCAATCTTCTGCTGTGAATCCGACTCTGATATACTGCCAAGCTTCTGGCACAGTGTGAAACCTGTACATCATTTGTAATATTTCACGGCAGTACACAAATTGGAGCCAATTCTCCTTTTATACAACTTGATTGACTACCTGCCATGGATAAACTGGGAGCACAACTTCAGGGAAATCTCCTGGAGATAGGAACACATCAGGGATCTGAAACTATGCAGTTTGTTCTAAATTTCTACCCCAAAGCTACATCTCTGATGCTGGGAAAATTGCTGCCTTGCTTCACTTTCCTCTCCATATATGGGCCATGCCTGCAAGCAGACGGATGCTGCTAGATACATATGGGTCCCAATTCCTATCATCCTCTCATGTCAGCATCTGCTGTATATTAGCTTTCCATCACACAGTATGGACAGCTCCAGCTAGGACAGTTTCATTCACTGTCACTGACTGAAGAATTTGCCAATATTAATATTTTTGTAAGTTCAGTGATTGCTTTTTTTAGACTGTTCCTTCTAAAGATTACAATATGAACTCTTTCCAGCTGCGCACCACAACCCCACCGCCAACCCCCACCACCTTTCGCTTCAGTTTCTGCAGGCACTATCCATTGAATGACTACCTTGAACTATATAACTTTCATTTTAAACTGCGTGAATTCCTCCTCATTGCATGTTCCCTTTATAATGGCAGTATGCATCACTGAATGTGAAGGGAACCAATGATACACTCAACCGAATTTTGATATACTTAATGGTTAAATTCTTCTGCGCTTGGTTATGTGTGTCTTTGACTGATCTAGGCTCACTAAGTTTGATTAGTTAAGCCTGCTGTGATGACTCAGAGAAAAATAAACAAACTGAAGAAAGTGCAAGAAGTTACCGCTTCAGGGAAACTGCAGAAATTTTCTAAGTGTAGTTATTTCAAAACTCTTGGAACTAAACTTGCCCCATTGTAGAGTCATTTTAAAACTCTTGGAACTAAACTTGGGGTGGCACGGTAGCACAGTGGTTAGCACTACTGCTTCACAGCTCCAGGGACCTGGGTTCGATTCCTGACTTGGGTCACTGTCTGTGTGGAGTTTGCACATTCTCCTCGTGTCTGCGTGGGTTTCCTCCGGGTGCTCTGGTTTCCTCCCATAGTCCAAAGATGTGCGGGTTAGGTTGATTGGCCAGGTTAAAAATTGCCCCTTAGAGTCCTGAGATGCGTAGGTCAGAGGGATTAGCAGGTAAACATGTGGGCGTAGGGCCTCGGTGGGATTGTGGTCGGTGCAGACTCGATGGGCCGAATGGCCTCCTTTTGCACTGTATGGTTTCTATGATATTCTATGATAAACTTACCCCATTGCATAGGACCTGGAGTGTTATCTCTGATTGCACTGAGATACAAAATGCAGAACAAACCAGTGAACACAACATGCCATTTGCAAAATACAAATAGTGGCGATTCAAGGACATGGTGAAGTTCCAAACTTCAACAAGGTGGAGACACAGGGGGGTTTCAAGAGGGAACTCCGGAACTTGGGGCCTAGGCAACTAAAGACATAGCCACCAATGAGGGAGGGATGAAAATTAGGGATGGGCAAGAGGCCAGAACTGAAAGGAGTGCGGAGAGAGTTTTAGGATCTGACCACATTCAGACCCTTAACTTAGTGTATTGTGTTTTTGCTGGACCACAAATGCTTTTAAATACTGAATAATTCACCTAACGTTCTAAATTGACTAATGGCTTTTTGACTGACATTTCGGAAGATAGGTAAATTAATCTGCTGGCAAGAAGATAGAAGACGAATGCAATGTTGCTGCCTCAAGATAATCTGAACCATCAACAAAAATGATTTGCATATGCTTTGAGAGGCAGTGTTGTTTTAGCTGAAGGCAAATTATAATGTTTAGCAATATATGAAAGAAAACCTTATGCATCCTGAAATGAACTCAAGGCTGGACTGATTATCTGCTCTAATTTGATGAAAGGGAAAGTGTAACATTCTACCAGTATTCATTAAATTCATTGACAAGGGATCAATAATGTGAATTCACCACCTCTGACCTTTACAAATTCACCATTATTTTTAAGATTGATGGAGCAATATTTCTGAGTAGATTTCCTTGTTTAACCAATCCTTTACACCAATTTATCAGCCATCTGATTGTTTACGGACAGTTAATTATTCCTTTATCAGGAGGAACATTCACCAGGTTCAGACACTTACGCATCAAAATTTAAATTTATCCAACAAGTTAAGTTTCTGTACAAGAGCAGTAAATAGACAATCTAACTGATGCATAAGAAGATGCTAGTTTTACTGACCTTATAGTAAATGTAGTTAATATGAAGTATATACACTAATTCCCTTTGGCATTTTTCTTTTAGGGGTTTACTTGGATTCTAGCCAATCATTGCTCCAAGTGTTCTCTCCTAACTGTAAGGTGGTAAAGAATGGCAGATTTAAAGGGGGCGCTCTTACCGGAAAAGTTCTAATTGCTGAACCAATGTTGAAAACGGGAAAGAATGACATCCATTATTGGATATGCTCCCAGACACTATCTTATGGCACTTAGAATAGAAAATGATCCCAAATGCGATTTTCCCCAGTGAGAGGGTGGGGGGGGGGGGGGGGGGGGCGGGGACAACTATTCATACCGGGAAGCTGGCTGCCGACTGTGAGGGGCGCTATTGTGCATATGTCCTCTCCTAGTGCACTATGTACAAATGTACATAATGCACTGGGGGATCTGTCACTTCATCCTGCTTCCCCAGAAATCACCCCCCCCTTCACCCCCTCCAAATGACTGGCCCCGATTGCTTGCCCTGATTCCCCTCTCCTCACCCTACCTCCCACCCCCATAGATCATGGTGTTCAGCAGAAGGATGAGCGGAGAGTTGAGGAGAACTCTTTTTTCACACAGAGGTGGGGTGAGACTTGTTGCCTGAAGGGTTGGTATATGCAAAAACCTTGCTGGGCTTTTTCAAAAAAGCTTGGACATACATTTGAAGTGAGATAACTTTCAGCAATTGAACCAAGAGCTGGAAAAGGGAATTGGATTGGATAGCTGTTTCTCAACCAGTATGAACACATTGACAGTGTGACCTTCTCGATTATAAATTGTCCAAAGGCAGGATTTTCCACGCAACTTGCCACATGTTTCGTGGTGGTGGAAGTGGTCTGCCATTGGCCAGCAGCGTGATCTTCTGGTTCTGCAGTTGTCGGCGAGGGTGTGTCATCAGCGGGACTGGAAGATCCCACTAGTATGAACTGTCAGAAAATGAATGGGAGGTGTACGTATGGGCTGTGATTTAACATCCAGCAAATAAAAACTTTCTGGAAGTCAAACCAAATTTAACAGGCAGACCTAATTGTTTAAAAATAACTTTTCTGTATCTGGGTTGTAGTCAATCAGTTTGAGAGGCTGTGAGTGGGTAGGTCACTATCAGGGATCATCCATTGGAAGAGGATCAACTGTGGCCAAATGGGCCACCTAACATGGTGATTTACAAAGCACACTGGAATAATTGGCCAAGTACCGAAACAGACAGGCTGCAGCTTAAAGGTCAGAGATAAACAGGCTGAAGCTCCAGAGTACTGAATACACAGGGCATACATAGGCCATCTCAAAGACAATGGACACTTTCTGGTCAGAGTTGTTTACCAGACACAGGGGCACCTTAATCCCTTATTTGGGACGGAGGCATGTGACCTATGTGCCTCCAGCAGTTAAAGGCATGGTCGTTGGGTACACACCCAGAGATCAGTGTGGCAGCATTGTGGTAAACCACTGTCGTGCCTTCGGCACGGTTGAGCTGTATATATTGTTGCCACTACTGTTCATATATGAGACACTCCCTGACACCTTTAATTCGGCTGCACCCTTAACTGGAGGCTCCGCCCTCAGGGTATAAAGGCTGCAGCCCTCCCCCTCCGGCCTTCAGACGGGAGGTCCACATGCTCAGTATTGTCTGTTTATTGTCTGTTCCACATCGTTCCTTTTTTTAGTGAATAAAAACCTTCTGTTTCTGGCAACATCAGCTTTGTCTTCTTACCAGACGCGCATCAATTTTATTCACTAAAACGTTTTTAAGGCGATGGAGCAGTTGCTAAAACCAGACAAGTTAGATCTCGATCCTCAGTCTGCTGGTGCCTCCAAAATCTTTAACCACTGGCTTCATTGTTTTGAAGCATTTATCGCCTCATCCACCTCAATCGTCATGACGGACAGCGACAAACTCCATGTGCTCCACGCCCGTGTAAGCGCACGTAGTGGCGTCGCAATGATTTGCGACGCCACTACGTATGACGAGGCAATCGAGATACTGAAGGGCCGGTACAACCAGCGGCTGAACCAGGTATACGCAAGACACCTGCTAGCCACACGCAGGCAACAGCCCGGGGAATCTACAGAGCAATTCCTGAGGGAGCTGCGGGCACTCGGCAGGGCTTGCGGCTGCAAAGCCGTCTCGGACGCTCAGAATACGGACGATCTCATTAGGGATGCCTTCGTCGCGGGTATCCGGTCATCGTACGTCCGGCAGCGACTTCTGGAACAAGGTGGGCTCGACCGTACGAAGTCGGTGGAACTTGCAGGCTCATTGGAGGTGGCTTTTAGAAACCTTGACGCATATACCCCCGACCATGTGAGCACACCATGGGCGCCGCGATCGCCAGCGCCGCTGTACCCGGGTGGGTCCCAAGCGAACGCTGTGCCACGTCCCGAAGTGGAGCGGACCACAGCTGCCGTCCCCGGAGGCCCAAAGTGCTATTTCTGCGGTCTGGACAAACACCCACGACGCCGCTGCCCTGCGAAGGACGCTACCTGTTCTGCCTGCGGGAAGAAGGGGCATTCTGCAAAAGTATGCCGGGGAAAGTCGGCCTCAAAGCCCAGCAGCGCCGCGTGCGACCCTCGGGAGTCACCCTCCCCGCCGCCATCGACCATGTGCGGATCGTGGGGGCCGCCATCTTGGGCGCCGTCGACCGCGTGCGATTCGTGGGGGCCGCCATCTTGGGCGTCATCGGCCGGGTGCGACCTGCGGGGGCCGCCATTTTGGGTGCCATCAATCGACTCACGGGGGCCGCCATCTTGGATTCCGTCCACCGCATCCACGGTGCCTGCTACTCCGGACGCCTCGCCTGCTCCGACAGTGGCTTCAGTCGTGCTGGACCACTCCAGACCTCACCCACTCGCCTGGTCAATTATGGGCATCGAGGTAAATGGCCACGTAACTGACTGCCTGTTTGACACGGGCAGTACCGAGAGCTTCATCCACCCGGCTGCGGTGAAGTGCTTCCGGCTGTCAGTGCTGCCGATGCAGCAGTCCATTTCCATGGCATCAATGTCCCGGTCTGTGAGTATCCTCGGCTACTGTGTAGCAAGCCTCACTGTACGTGGCACAGTGTACGAGAGGTGCAAGCTCCTCGTGCTGCCTCAGCTCTGCGCTGCCGTATTACTAGGGCCGGACTTCATGTGCCACTTAGGAAGCGTCACGATGGTCTATGATGGGCCATTCCCCTCCATCTCGGTCCGAAACCCGCAACTGAATGCTCAGCGGCCGCGTAATACCTGCGGTCTCTCGACCCTCAAGGCTACCCCTCCCTCGCTCTTCGAGCACCTCACCCCCGATTGTAAGCCTATTGCCACCAAGAGCTGGAGGTACAGCGCCGGGGACCGGGCATTTATCCGGTCAGAAGTGCAGCATCTTCTGGGGGAAGGGATCATTGAGGCCAGTACCAGTCCCTGGAGGGCCCAAGTGGTGGTTGTGAAGACTGGGGAGAAGATGCACATGGTTATTGACTACAGTCAGACCATCAATAGGTACATGCAGCTGGACGCGTACCCTCTCCCGCGTCCCTTTTGGCGTCACTAACGGGGTCTCGGTCTTCCAGCGTGAGATGGACCGAATGGTGGACCAGAATGGGCTATGGGCTACCTTCCCATACCTGGATAACGTCACCATCTGCGGCCAATATCAGCAGGACCACGACGCTAATCTCCAAAAATTCCTCCACACGGCGGCACTTCTCAATCTGACCTACAACAAGGAGAAGTGCATATTCAGCACACGCAGGCTCGCCATCCTTGGTTGTGTCGTGGAGAATGGGGTCATTGGCCCCGACCCTGACCGCATGCGCCCCCTTTTAGAACTTCCCCTCCCCACCGCCCTTAAAGCGCTGAGGAGATGCCTGGGCTTCTTTTCCTACTACGCCCAGTGGGTCCCTCAGTACGCGGACAAGGCCCATCCGCTTATGAAATCAACATCCTTCCCTCTCGTGGCGGAAGCCCGACTGGCTTTTGACCGCATCAAAGCTGACATTATGAAGGCCACCATGCACGGAGTGGATGAATTCATTCCCTTCCAAGTGGAGAGCGATGTGTCTGATTTTGCCCTAGCCGCCATTCTTAATCAGGCGGGCAGACCCGTGGCCTTCTTCTCGCGTACCCTCCAGGGCCCTGAACTTCGACACTCCTCAGTCGAAAAGGAGGCGCAGGCCATCGTAGAGGCCGTGCGACACTGGCGCCACTATCTAGTGGGCAATCGGTTCACCCTTCTTACGGACCAACGGTCCATTGCCTTCATGTTCAGCAATGAGCAACGAGGCAAGATTAAGAATGATAAGATATTGAGGTGGAGGATCGAACTCTCCACCTACAACTATGATATCTTATACCGCCTGGGGAAACTCAATGAACCCCCAGATGCTCTGTCTCGAGGTACCTGTGCCAGCGCGAACCTGGACCGCTGCAGACGCTCCATAACGATCTCTGCCATCCTGGTGTCACTAGGTTCTTTCACTTCGTCAAGGCCCGGAATCTGCCGTTCTCCATTGATGAAGTCAGGTCCGTCACCAGGCATTGCCAGGTGTGCAAACCGCACTTCTATCGGCCGGACAGAGCACAGCTCATCAAAGCAACCCGCCCCTGTTAACGCCTCAGTGTTGATTTCAAGGGGCCACTTCTCAACATCATAGATGAGTATTCGCGGTTCCCTTTTGCTATTCCCTGCCCAGACATGACCTCCGCCACTGTCATTAACACCCTGCATGACCTCTTCATCTTGTTCGGGTTCCCCAGCTATATTCATAGCGACCGGGGGTCCTCTTTCATGAGCGACGAGCTGCGGCAGTACCTACTTTCCAAGGGCATAGCCTCGAGTAGGACTACCAGTTATAACCCCAGGGGAAACGGACAAGTGGAACGAGAGAACGCCACCGTCTGGAAGGCCGTTTTGCTAGCTTTACGGTCTAAGGGCCTTCCAGTCTCCCGTTGGCAAGACGTCCTCCCCGACGCCCTGCACTCCATTCGTTCCTTGCTGTGTATTGCCACGAACGCTACCCCTCACGAACGCATGTTTGTCTTCCCCAGGAAGTCCTCCTCGGGAACCTCGCTACCGTCATGGCTGACGATCCCCGGGCCTGTCCTGCTCCGGAAGCACGTGCGGACCCATAAAGCGGATTCACTGGTCGAGCCGGTCCGTCTCCTCCACGCAAATCCCCAGTACGCCTATGTGGCGTTCCCCGATGGGCGGGAGGATACGGTTTCCATTCGGGATTTGGCCCCCGCTGGTACTGCACCCTACGGCCCCTCGCCCCTCACCCCCGATGCCCACCCTGACACACCATTCCATCCTGACGCTCCTGTGCGGCACTGTGCTAGTTCAGCCCCTGTGTACGGCACGCCGGAGACCCAGGAGCACCCTCCTCGTACCCAACGACGAGAAGGAACTGCGGAGACTGCGGACGTCATCAGATCAGACTCGGGATCGTCACCACTGCCCCCCGAAACAGCACTCCAACCCACACTACGGCAGTCGCAGCGGACTACCCGCCCACCAGACCGTCTGAACTTATGAAAGTATGAACCACTATGTACCACCTCGCCCTGACGAACTTTTTTTAAACAGGGGGTGAATGTGGTAAACCACTGTCGTGCCTTTGGCACGGTTGAGCTGTATATATTGTTGCCACTACTATTCATATATGAGACACTCCCTGACACCTTTAATTCGGCTGCACCCTTAACTGGAGGCTCCGCCCTCAGGGTATAAAGGCTGCAGCCCTCCCCCTCCGGCCTTCAGTCGGGAGGTCCACATGCTCAGTATTGTCTGTTTATTGTCTGTTCCACATCGTTCCTTTTTTTAGTGAATAAAAGCCTTCTGTTTCTGGCAACATCAGCTTTGTCTTCTTACCAGACCCGCATCAAGCATCTGATTGGACTCTATCAATCAGAGTGATCAAGCTCTGATCGATTGATTGGCAATAAAATCAAGAGGCTGCCCAAAAAAATGCAAAACCAATGAGGGATAAAAGATGTTGCACAACAGAAGGATCTCTATCTCTCTCACAAACGACAACAACGGTGACCACCACCAGCAACTACCACCACGAGGGGAGCCACCACACCAACAACGGAAGGAAAGCCAGAGCCAGAGTGTCAGACCAGACTGAAGGACCAGACTGCACAGAGGACTACAGAGAACAACTCGCAGATAAAGGCCAAATCTGCCTGGGTATTTGCCAGTCACACAAAAGGTAAGTCATGGTCTTGTGTTGAACTTGAACTTTAGTATTCTTTAAATAACTTATTGTTGATTGTGTGGGTGATTAGTATCAATTGTGTGTGTGAATATATATTACTGTACTGACAAGAAGTCGACTTGCAGTTCTTTGTCCACCATATAATGGTTAAACACAGACTGTGCGGCAGGCACCAACACAACCATTGGAAGAGTAATTCTCCTTCTTACTTTAAGATGCTCCTCTTTTTGTGGTTGTTCTAATATTCTTTCAATCGGTGCCAATTTTTTATATGATAACTCCCTTCTGAAAAATGTTGGAATCTTGTACTACCACCAAAGGTCTTTTACAAATACAAGTTGTTATTGTTGGACCCAAGTTATTCTTGCTGTAGAAAGAACTGAAAGCTGGGGAACAACAATTGTTTTACCAATGTTTATACTTGAAAACTGTCAACTCTGCACCCCTGTATAATTGGCATTGCAGAAATATAATGAGACATTTCCATCATGCTGTTTACCTTGTCCTTGCTGAAGGTTCAAGGCTTTAAATTTGAAAACGGAGGAAACAAAATTAGATTGGGATGAATTAAATGGATAAGGTTCTGCTGTCCTTGTCGAAAAGGGCTATGATTGCAAAACATTTCTTTAAATCTATTCCTGCTTTAACACATTGTTCAAACTCAAATAACTTTATTAAAGCTTTAAAGCAATCTACAGCCTAAGTTAAGATAGCCGATTGAGAAAATTCCTGAGAGCTTATGTTTCATGAATTTCCTTACTCAGTGCCCAATTTCTGGTTGATGTATAATATGTTGCCAATTTACCTTTTTCGGTCCTTTTCCCTACTATTCTCAAAGGCAACATTCTATCAAAATGAGGAAGTGATGCTATTGCACTATCTTCAACGGTTCATTTTTAAAAATGTACCTTCACACCCGGGGCGGGGGGAATGTTCCCGTTCCACCTGCCACGAGAATCGTAGCGGGCGAGGGGCAGACCATGGAAAAATCAGTAGACTTCAGGTGGGATTTTCCAGTTTTGGGGCGGGCACGGCTGGGAAATCCCACCCATACTGCTTTTCCTTTTTGGGGAAGTGTAGGAGAAGTGGTGGAAGGATTCCCGAGCTGATTATCAGCTTGTTGAACCCCATTATGAACATTCCCTCCAAGACCAACAAGTCCTTGCATTGGACTTGAACTCAGAGCTTCTGGTCCTGAGGTAGACATGCTATTACTGTCCTTCAACAGCTCAGCATGCAGTTGCTTGCTTATTCTCACTGAGTGTCTGCCACACAACAAACAAAGATAATACTCACTTCCTCGGCATGGATGAAGTATTGGTAGAAACATTAGGTCTAAAAATTCAATCATGTCAGTTTTCAGGTGTGAGGATTGCAAAATGTGATACCCAATGACCAGTCGAGATGGTAGAGATAGCACAGAAACTTGTGTGTTATCTATACATCAGCATGATAGTGGCGAGCAGCCCAGCACACTCAGCAGGAGCCCCAGCTGCATGAGAGGCAATTAATTACTTATAACATTAATGACATTTCCTGGTGAAATTCAAATCTCAGAATAAACCATTTGATCGACAACTCGGAGTATATTTTAGTTGACCACAAGTGCAATACATTGTCCACATGGATAGGGTTTCTAAGGAGGTTAAAATTTGGCACCATGTTGCAATAAAGAAAATGTTGCATTTAAATTATAGGCCATAATTGTTTCAATTATCTACTTTCCCCTGTATATCTGCGGGAAGTGATTGAAAATGAGCTAAAAATGGACTTAATAACTGACTGAACAATCTCCTTGTGCAATGCTACATTCAACAGAGCACTAACTACATGACAAGCAATCTACACCACTGTGCTGTCATAGCAACAGTAATAGCAGCTGAAAGTAACCTTTCAAATATATTTTTTTCTCTCTGTACCTGAATTGTCCAACGTCCGTGCCTGTTTGCATTTGAAACTGCGTGATCCCTTGTTGCTTTCTTAACAAGCTTCTTCCGATTACCAGCTTACTTTTTTTGACAAATGGTAATCTGGTAAAGAATACTTTTTTTTTAATTAAAAACATTCCATCAGCTTTGGTACAGTTATTCCAAACTAGAATTCTTTTGAAGCTGTTAATCTTTTCTGCAAAGTAAAACGTTTACATTGAATTGTCCAACCTTGTTATTAAACTGCCAGTTGTAACAATCAAAGGAAAGTTTCAACATGTTACGTCTGGTGATATTTCATTCTGTATCATTACTGTCAACCCTTCAATTTGTAATTTCTTTGTTTCAATCTGTAAGAGATGTGATATGAGTTGCCATCTTCGAGAAGATAGTTTAATTGCTTTAGTTTCATCCAGAATTCTCATATTAAAAATATAAAATGAATTATCATCATAATAATATAGATTTTAGTCATGTACTGTGATTGCATTAATGTTGCGATGTTCACATTATTACTTCACAGGCAAATTTCTATATTGGCAATGAACTCAGGGATGCATCTGAATAAAGCATAATGTTGGTATTTGCTGGGTTGGTATCTATACATTATTAACGTATTACATATATTTTTTGATTAAAATGTTTACTTTAAATATTATAAATGATGCTTTTTATTTGGTTCACTTATTGGTTTAAACATTATTGACTTTCTATGTGGACACTGGTGGAATTCCTATTTTAAGGAAAAATTAGATAATGCCTATTTTCCTCTATAATTAACCACCCACTAATTAAATCACATCCCCATGCTTCTAAACCTGGTGCTCTGCCATTTTGTTCGTGAGGCACTAATTATGAAAGAAAAAAAAGTAACAAGAATTCTCTCATTAAAAAGAGTAGATGATTTAATAAATTTGGTATGATGCACCAAAAAAGCACGAGTCCTTTTCCTGAAATTTGAAAGAAAACATGAACCAAAAATCTTCATGAGTGGTGAGTTACTAATGAAATGTAGAAAGTAGCAATGTTGCAATATTATAAATTGAAGCCTTTTGCGAGATCTGTTACAACTATCTTTCAACTCTCAGCAAGTTCTTATCAGCCATATGAAGAAACATACTGAGGCTGAGTTTATAATTTCTCTTGGAAATTGTACAGTTATTCAAATTTAAAATTCTAATTATGTAATCTGATATGAACAAGAGATGAAATTTGCACAAGAAAATAAACAGATGCCAACCTGTGTAATTCCCAACATTAAATCTGTCAAAATATTCAAAAACAATTGAAGAATTAGTGTAAATCTGAACCTAATATTTGAAGTATTCCAAATTTGGTTAATGTAATGTCTCTTCTAAGCTTAAACAGACATCGCCAAATCTTTTAAAGCAAGGGTACATAATTTTTCAAAACAGAAGATGACACATGGTTTTGGGAAGATATCTTTCACAGTCTTCAAAACATATAAACAAGTATAAGCAATGAATCATTACACAGTACTAATACAGTTACTATCTTAATAGCTTAAGATCTGACCCATGTACCACTGGAACAAAATGGGTGCCGATGTTCTACCAAAAGGTAATCTCTTGTAGAGGAATAGACTTTCATGTGCTGTAATGGTGAGCAGGTGTTAAGCTGCAACATTCATTTGCAGGTAGGCCTGTGATAGGTCAACTTTGCTGGATATCTGCCCTCCTTCGAGGATAGTGAACAAATCCTCAGTCAAAGTAATGGATATCGATTGGCACACATAACTGGGTAGATGATTTGTTTTAGAAGCTCCCCAAATGCGTACAGTATCATCCTGCTTCATTACAGACACAATTAGAGTTGCCCGGTCAACAGTGCTAATGGGTCCTAAGACTCCTGTATCCATATGTCTCCTTCGTTCAGATTCTAGCTTTGGACATATGATGTAGAGTACTGCTCTGGCCTTGAGACTCTTAGGCTAGCTGCTTTGTTTTATCTTGAGTGCCACCAGTCCTCCTTTCATGGATTCCAGTCCTCAAATACACTACTCTAAAAGGCACTGTGGATCTGTTTTAGAATCAAGTAACTTCTTCACAACTTTCCAATTCAACTTTATCTTCTGTAGCAAAGAGCAGCAGCTCCACATTTTGTCCACTTAATTCCACTTTAACTAAAATGTATTCTCTTAGAGGCACTATTTCCTCAGTGTAGGTTCTCAGGATAACATCTGTTAGCTTTAATGGCAGATGATTCAATTTTGGCTTATAGGTAGCCTCAGGAATTAGGGTGACAGCAGCCTGCATGTTGACCTCCATTCTTATAGGCTGTATGTTTAATTTTGGAACATGTTTTTGAACCAATGTGATTAACCTTGAACTGATAGTACATTTAACTTCAAGTCATCATCACATTCATGTGATGTGTCTTTATTGTTCTCCTTATCTTCCTCTTCCACACTGTAAATTTGATGGGTGAAATTAATTTTGCTTTTCCCTTTAGGTCTGCTTGTATCTTTGGACATTCTTTTCTGGAGAGACCGGTTTCCTCCAGCAAGCTCATGCTGTGTGGTCAATTTTGCCGCAATTTTTGCATTGGCTGCATTTGCACCGCAATGGCCTGCGAATGGTTTGTTTTTGCAATGTGATGCCATGTCTGTTGTTGGGTCGACTTTCTTTGGGCCATTTTATGGATCCTCATGCCTACTCCGAACCGAGAAATCTACTTAGCAGTAAGCTCCATCAGAGCAGTTATTTCTAAAGCTGTCTTAAGACTTAATTTTCTTTACTTAGCAATTTCCACTGTACAGCTTCAATCCTTAGCCCATAAACCAGTCAGTCTCTAATCGTATCATCCAGAGAGTCACCAAATGCACAATGCTCTGCAAGGTGCTATAGGACTGCAACAAGTGATTTCTTCTGTGGAACCTAAAATTCTCTACAATACTTAATGGTTTTGGGTGAATAGCCGTCCTCCAATATCTTAGTTAATTCTTGATATGTTTTGCTATGGGGTTTCCGCGTCGGAGCCTATCAAGTCCTTTCAAGATTGTATATGTTTTAATCAAATCACCTACTACTCTTCTAAACTCCAGCAGATACAAACCTAGCCTGCCCAGCCATTTCTCATAAGGTGAGCAGCCCATTCCAGGTATAATCTAATACACCTTTTTTGAACTGCTTCCAAAGCATTTATATCCTGCCTTAAATAAGAAGACCATACACAATATTTCAGGTGTGGCCTCACCCATGGCTTGTATAACTCAAGCGTACCATCCTTACTCATTCTCCAGCGGTGGACTTCAACAGTTTGAACAGAATTTAATGCACCCCACTTTCTCAGAAGTACATTTTGAGATCGGGGCATATAATTGGGTAAGAGGGTGGAGTGTGTGCACCCACTACGTCCCTCATCCGCTCAGTTAAGTGCAGGGCAGATAGCTCATGGACGACCTTCCCATCTGGAGGTCAATTGAGGCCCTTAAGTGGGCAATTAATGCATGTGAGCCTCATCTTGCAACTATTGGTATTTGTCCAATGGCAGGCAGGGGAGCCACCGCACGGGAAGCCCAAAAAGCAAAGCCCTGTCAGGTTTGCTTGGAGCTTCTTACTGGGAGAGAGAGGGAAAGGTGGTAAAGGTGGGGGGGGGGGGGGGGGGGGGGGGGGGGGGGGTGGGGGGGGTGGGGGGGGGGGGGGGGTGGGGGGGGGGGGGATGGGGGGGAGGGGGGGGGGAGGGGGGGGAGGGGGGGGAGGGGGGGGTGGGGGGGGGGAGGAGGGGGAGGGGGGGGAGGAGGGGGAGGAGGGGGAGGGGGGGTGAACACTTATTGAAAGGCATCATGCCTGATCAAGGGACCTAACATTGGGAATGGGGAGGGGTCACATTGAGACGATTCCACTGCTTTGCCTCTGACCCCCCTTCCCCCTCCTGCCATCTCCTCCCTCCCCCTCACTCACTTTTAGCCTGGGGTTCCTCATTGATCCTGGGATTATGCTGGGTGCATTGCAGCAGTCACTGCTCTTGGTGGTGTTAATGGAGAGCTGCCAGCCTCTGAATTGTCAGCAACTCTCCGGGGAGGAGCCGGGAGATTTCCGTCTCTGGGGTCATTAATCCTGGGGAAGGTCAAATGCTGGTCAGCTAAGTTCAGCTAAGGTGAGCGAGAACATAAACTTCTAGCAGGGGTCATTAGGCAATAACCAGGAACAGAAGCTGTGGCTAATTTTGTCCTCACTAGCCCTGATCAACTAACACAGCCCAAAGAATGCATTGGCCCTGGGATCTCATTCCGTTAGTCTGCTAAATTCAAGACTCTGTGATTGTGCAATTATCAAGAGAGGTGTCAGTGCTGTGGAGCAGAAATATGAAAAATATTTCCTCATATTGTAGCCATTTTAAATATCAAATAGCCCCAAGTAAAACCTTTGGATGGATAAACAGACTAATGAGCTAGCTGTGCCAACAATTCACCTTATCCATTTTCCTTCCCAGTTCACTGATTTTCTTATGTTGTTCAGGTTGGCACGAAAAAGGCATATTAAAGCACAGTACCTCATTCATGCCAGCCAAGTTAACTTCCCTGCAGACATTGGTTATCCACTTTCATCTGATATAGAGACAACAGAGGAATATCTATGCTTAGCTGGCCCTGCCACTGATCTCCTGATTTTGAGATGAATCACAACACCTTGTCTGTGCCGTGAGGGTAGTCCAGATGCACTTTGATGAGGTCAGACTCATGCTGATAAATGGACAGAAGTAAGCTTTGATATTTCCCATGATGCTATGCTGTGAAATTGGGGCAAATGAGGCACCATTTCATCACCCATTCATTCATCAGTTGGGACGTGACGGGGGCGGAGTGGAGAGAGGCGGGGGAGAGCGGGTAGTGGAGAGCGTGAGCTCTAACTGCTGTATATCGTAGTCCTTGTGTTCAAATTATACCATTATAGCTTTGACATCAAAAATAGAGCGTGAGGAGGACTTAAAAGAAAAACACTTGCTACTTACATATGTATTAATACAAAGAGAACTAGCAGTTCTTGCTGCGATAAGTACATAACATCAAACACTGGAGTGCAGAAAGGGGATGCTTAGATGCGAGACACTGTTTTAGTGGGAAGCGATATGGTTTCTTGTGAATATTTATATTTTCTAGATCATACTTATTCTGAACAGACTGCCAACCCCTTGAATAAAAATGGGCAGGAATTCATCTTGGGCAGTGGGACCAAATACACAATTATGATCTACTGCTGGTTATAAACTGGAACTTTTTCGTTAGTTCCATTGTAGTCAAATGGGATATAGATAGGTTAAGCGAGTGCGCTAAAATTTGGCAGACGGAGTATAATGAGGAAAAATCTGAAGTTATCAATTTTGGCAGGAAGAATATAGGAAACGCAGAATCTTATTGAAATGGAGAGAAAGACTGCAGAATGCTGCGGTACAGAGGGATATGGAGCACAGTTCTCCGACCTCTTCAGACGGCCAACAGGAACTCCAATGCTCCAGTGAATGGCCGAAATTTGGGGTTCTCGGGCATCCAATCGGCCCCATTGGCCCTGATCGGGGTTCCCGCCCAGAGCAGGAGGCAATCGGATAATTATGCAAACCCACTAATTTGAATGTCATTCGTGGGTTTGACAGGCCACTCACCAGCCTCTTACCATTCACCTGGCCTGTCAGCAGGAACGGCACCAAGCGGACTTTACATGTGCTACCCACAAGCGGGGACATGGCATACTGGATCCTGAGGGTCCAGGGGAACACCACCGGCCCCTCAGAAGAAAGGGGCATCCTTCCCCCACCACTCAAACCACAGGTCATCCCTCCCTCCCCACACACCACACAGGCACCAGAGTGTCCTGACCCGATGACCCCTCAGTTCCCCTTCCCTATCAGACCCCCCACGTAGTCTCCCTTCCCCCTCGGATTCCCCACTCATCTTCCCTTCAAGCCATGTGCCTTGGCAGTGCCAACAGTGCACTGCCCCTCTGGGCAGAATGAGGGGGGATCATATAGAAACATATAAAATTGTGAAGGGAATAGATAAGATAGAAGCAGGGAGGTTGTTTCCACTGGCGGGTGAAGCTAGAACTAGGGGGATAGCCTCAAAATAAGGGGAAGCAGATTTAGGATTAAGTTGAGAAGGAACTTCTTCATCTAAAGGGTTGTGAATCTGTGGAATTCCCTGCCCAGTGAAGCAGTTGGGGCTACCTCATTAAATGTCTTCAAGGCAAAGATAGATAAATTTTTGATCAGTAAAGGAATTAAGGGTTATGGTGAGTAGGTGGGTGAGTGGAGCTGAGTCCACAAAAAGGTCAGCCATGATCTTATTGAATGTTGGAGCAGGTTTGAGAGGCCAGGTGGCCTACTTCTGCTCCTAGTTCTTAAGTTTCTCTTTTGTCATGGCAATCCAAAATTACAGTAGATGCTTAATTGTCAAATTTTGTAAAGTAGTTATTGCATTTTTGTGACCTTGTCTTTCCAGGATTTGCTTTGCATAGCTAGCTTTTGTAGCTGTCTTTCAGGATGACATGTTCTTATATTGTCCCTTCCGATATTAAAATGCCATGCTTGACATTGGGAACTTCTTGCCAGTTGTGAAAAGTCAGGTGCAGGACGGGTAGAAAGTGGCACAATACTTTGGATTGTCAGTGCAATGTCATTCAAAGGAAGAAGGAAGTTGCATTTACTTAGTGTCTTTGACAATCTTGGAATGTCTTAAAGTTACAAACCATGAAGCACTTTGAAATGTTATCATTGTTGCAACATAGATAAATGCAGCTAACAATTTGCACACAAGCTGCCATAAAATCCAACAAGCAGTAATGAAATAAATGACTAGATAACCTGGAAAATCGAGAACATGAGGTCGCAGTGTCAGAGTGATGGGTTGGCCATTTCGAACTGAGAAAATGAGAAAGTTCTTCACCAAGGGTTAGGAATCTTTGAAATTCTCTACCGTGGAGAGCTGTAGTTGCTCAGTTATCCAGACAGAGACTGCTAATATTTTGGGTACTCAGGGAATTAAGGGAGATAGGGATAGTACAGAAGGTGAAGTTGTGGGAGAAGATCAGCCATAATCTTGTGGGGTAATGAAGTAGGCTCAAAGGGCTAACCAAATGGCTCCAGCTCCTACTTCTTATTTTCATCTGTATCTGCTTTAATACTGCTTGTTGAGGAAAAATATTGACCCATTTAACAGGAGAATTCCACCGGTCATCTTCAGATAGCTCTGTGGCTGAGAAAGTACCTTAATTTACTGTTTTATGTGAACAATGGTATCTCTGGTTAGTGCAATGTTCCCTGACTGCTACTCTGATGTAAATTATACATTCACTTTTCTCGAATGGAGTTCAACCTATGATATTCTAACTTGGAGATTACAAGTACTACCATTGACCCTAAGTCGAAATTCCAGGGCTTCTTTTTGGGTGACTAAAAGAAAGTCAATATGGGCTACAGCTTCCACACAACTAGCAGATCAGTGAAAGCCTGGTTGCATCCTGATTTGTCCAGTAGAAACATCAGCTGGGATCATAACAAAATATAAGGAAGACCTGCAACCACTGTACAGGGCATTGGTGAGACTTCACCTGGTGAACTTTGCACAGTTTTGACCTTGATTTAAGGACGGAAATACTTGCATTGGAAGCAGTTCAGAGAAAGTTCACAAGGTTGATTCCTGGGAAAAGGGTTGCCTTGTGAGGAAAGTTTGGGCCTATGGTCATTGGAGTTTAGGAAAATGAGAGGTGATCTTGTTGAAATATATGAGATTCTGAAGGGACTTGACAGGGTGAGTACTGAAAGGATGATTCTCCTGATGGGGGAAAACTGGAACTGGGAGTAGAGTTTCAGAATAAAAAATGAACTGATGAGGATATTTTTTTCTCTCAAAGGGTTGGAATTCTCTACTCCCGGGAGCAGAGAAAGTTGGTTCACCGAATGTATTGAACTATTTTACCATTTTGATTCTAAGTGCTGGGCGGACTTGAAACTGGGATTGTTTCAGATCCGACTTTTAGACCCGTTCACAGGCGCCCTCATACGCACTCTGCCTGCAAAAATATCAGCGATTCCGAATCATGCTGCAGAAGCCTGTGGGTGGGATGTAACGCACCCGAAACCCTGCAGCACCAATCGGCTCCTCCAACAGCGCATGCACAGACAAAACAATGATAGAATGCTGCTTCCCTGGCACATCCCTCCTGGGCCGGATAATGCCTCCTCCTGGCCCCCACAGACATTGCCCCACCCCCCCCAACATTACTGACCCCCTTATCCCCCCACCCCCCACCACCCAGACCGATCATGGGCCCTTCCCCCCACTGATCTCAGCCAGAGTGGCAGCAGACCCTCCCCTTCCTCCCCACTGATCACAGGCAGACTGGCAGCGGGCCATCCTCCCTCCCCCCCCCCCCCCCAAACTGATCGCAGGCAGTGTGGCAGTGGCCCCCACTCCCCCCCACTGATCTCAGGCAAAGTGGAAGCAGACTTCCCTTCACCCCACTGATCACAGGCAGAGTGGCAGCGGACCCCCCCCCCCCCCCCCCCGCCCCACTGATCTCAGGAAGAGTGGCAGCGGACCTCCCCCTTCTCCACCCCCCCCCATCGATCTCAAGCAGAGGGCCATCGGACACTAGGCACCTACTCCTAACTAACTGTGTGGAGTTTGCACGTTCTGCCCGTGTTTGCATGGGTTTCTGCCAGGTGCTCCAGTTTCCTCCCACATTCCAAAGATGTGCAGGTTGGGTGGATTGGAAATGATAAATTGCCCCTTAGTGTCAGGGGGACTAGCTAGGATAAATGTATGGGGTTATGGGGGAAGGGAGGGTGGGATATGGGCGGTGCAGACTCGATGGGCCAAATGGCCTCCTTCTGCACTATAGGATTCTATGATTCTATGATTCTAACTAAAGCACCCGAATCAGACTTTTATGGAGCATATCTGTTTCGTGCCGATTCTGGATGGGCAAACGCTTTGGTAAAGGGGGAAGTGCCGGTAAAGTTGGGCGTGCAGCCCAATAAGTCAATTTAAATGCATGTATATACATTTTAATGGCCTTTGTGCCCGTTTCGGGCGCGGTCCCGATCGCAGCCATTTTCGTGCCTTGGTAAAGGGGGAACCGGTGTGGAGGTGGGCGTGGATCGTGCTACTTGCTTCATGCCCGACTTTACCAAGTTTTCGCGCCCAAAAACAGGCGCAACACAGTGGTAAAACTGGGCCCTGAGTTCAACAGGTTTTTGATCCATGGTAGGGTCAAGGGTGTTAGGATGGGTGGCAATAAAGTGAAGTTAAGGCCACAATCACATCAGCCATGATCTAATTGAGTAGTGAAGCAATCTTAAGGGACTAAATGGCATATTGCTTTTTTTGGGTCTCAAGTAGGCTTACATTACACAGTCACCCAAGCCAGGAATTGAACCCAGGTCCCTGGCACTGTGAGGCAGCAGTGCTAACCACTGTGCCACCGCGCTGCTCCAAATTTAGGTCAAGCCAATCTCATATTGCCTGTTTTGTGCCAAAACCCAAAAAAATTTCCACACCAAAGTTCAAGGCTAATTTTTCGTTAATTATGTACATCAGTAATCTCACTTGGCTGGATTAATTGTTAATTAAATCATTCTTCCACCAGTTGTTTAAAATGCAATCTGCAACAACAAGTAACTGTTAATCTCAGCACTCATCACCTTGCTTTTATAATTTAAGCAAAATATCCATCTACTACATCCAAACTACCTGCATGGCTGTGATGGAGAAAGGCAAACATGTGTTCTGTGGATTAATTTATGGTACTTTGTATCCAAGTTTCCAAGGTGTTAATCATGAAAGCACTTTACACTTTTGCTAACATTAAAAGAAAAATCTGTACCTTACGAAGCATCATAATTTAAAAGCTCCCGAATAATTAGAATGTGCACTCAAGTAAGAAACAATTAATGAAAACTCTGTATTTGTATTATCCCTTCAGTGCTACCTGAAAATCTCCAATGACTCATGCTGTGCAGCTGTGTTAAGTTTTTTTTTGTAATTTTTTAAAAATTAAGCAAATGACCAAAAGTTGATGTCAAATCTCAACTTGTTCCACAAGGCTATTATGGATTATGAGACAATAAAAGGAAGGGGTTCTACATGGGCAGCAAAATATATTTGATTATATTTGACGTAACATTCAAACTGGAACTTCAACCATCAAGGCAAATGGTCAAAATGATGATTTGAATGTAGGCTGATACAATGAATGTTCAAAAAATATATTACCATTTCTGTGATTCCAACAATTTTACACATTTCAAAAATGATATTCATACATCTGAATTAAGAGCATTTAAGTCTGGTATCTGCACTTTTTTTCTTTCTACTACTTCTACTTCCCAGTCAGAGGAATGAATGTATTGTCACATTTTAGCATTAAACTATGCATTACACCATTAAGAATATGCATGATGTTAATCTTTCTGATGGTGAATTACGTTGTATCATTTCAGTCCTGTTTTACCTTCAAAACAAATATTTTTAAAGCCATTTTGAGAACTTGGAAGGTACTTTAAGATCCAGGAATATTCTTTGATGTCATTACACCAGAACAAGTTTGTGATTCACACACAAATGACATCGACCTAATTAAATTGGGATGTTTGAGATGCATGTCTATGGTGTTATAATAGAATTTGGTAGAAAACATCTGTGAAGAAGAGACTAATTATTGCCAGTCTAGGCTTCATGTGAATTAAGTAGAATTTAGAATGTGATCAGACCATTAGATTAAAAGAGATGCAGTTTTATAATCATTAGCAATGGATAAAAAGACCTGTTCTCAAGTTGCGTTAATGATCTGGTACTTCATTGTTAACCTTAGGAAGCCTCATATGCTGATCATGAATGAGATTGTTAGTATGCATTGAGAAAGTACCTTTATTGAACATTAGTGCTAATAACAATACTGTAAAAGTTCCAGGTGTGTATAATCCAGGAGGCAATTCGTTGAAAGCTTTAGTTGCGACAGGGTAGTAAATTAGAATCTATTAAATTCAGCAACAAATACTCAATGACGAACAAAATCTGACATCTCACTGTTGAAATTATTGTTCATGATTTTGTCACATTAATGAATAGTATCTGCATTCAATGACTCTTTACAATGGTGCACAATGCTGTGCCACCTGAGTTACTGTAGCATTGATGTTCTCACCCATGTCTTCCACCATTTTGTGCAGAGAAATGTAGCCTGGGCTGTTGTTTTTTTTATTCATTCGTGGGACATGGGTGTCGCTGGCAGGCCAGCATTTATTGCCCATCCCTAGTTGCTCAACAGCAGTTGAGAGTCAACCTCATTGCTCTGGCTCGTGAGTCACATATAGGCCAGACCAAGTAGGATGGCCGATTTCCTTCCCTAAAGGACATGAGTGAACCAGATGGGTTTTTCCCGACAATCAGCAATGGTTTCATGGCCATCAGTAGATTCTTAATTCCAGATATTTTTTATTGAATTCAAATTCTACAATCTGCTGTGGCAGGATTCAAACCGAGGTCCCCAAAATATTAGCTGAGTTTCTGGATTAATAGTCCAGTGATATTACCACTAGGCCACCAACTCCCCCTCAGCATTTGCATGGAGGCTAACTACCACCATTTAATGGAATTGAGAAGGAATCTTTCAATGATTTGCTCCTAATGTCTATTGCTGTTTGATAACCTGTCACTTATAAAAAGTAAACCCAATTTTAACTTAACCGGTAGGTTTGTGTCAGATGCCGTTTTATAGTCCAACAGATTTTACATTCCATTGATGTCAAAATGGGTGTGTCTTAAACATATTTAAATGTTGTTTAGGTTAGGTTCCAATTGGAGCTGTGGTATCAGATACGCTCACAGATCAGGGAAGATCAATTGGAGCAAATTTCTGTTGAGAGATTTTTGCTATTGAAAGAAATTGTTGTTTCAAAGGAATCTTACTGCCTCCACTAATCTGATACAAAGTGATCAATGGCAAAAGTACAAGTATCTGCAGGTGAAAGTGATTTGCTTGTTCATTTTAAAATAATATATGTTATGGCCGTACCATGGTGAGTTTTCAGGAAGTTATCTGATAATAAAGTGACAAATTACTGTATGAATATCTTTTGAACCATGGGAAGTATTTTACTGGCCTGGTGAGGGAACCGATAAAATGGGGGAGAGTGGGGTAGCTGTAGTCGACCAATTCCCCAACCAAATTCCGCCACCATGACGGAATTTGACCAATGGGTAAGGGAACAGACAGGCTGCTGGTCCTGAGATAAGGGCCATTTTACCAGACTATTGGCATTTTTCCAAGAGTGGATTGACCCCTTGTTGCGTGGAGAGACCACCAGCTGGATGGAGGGGGGACAATTTTGAAGCATGCAGGAAACCGCAGGCCGTGTGATTTCTTCAGAGCGGTTTCCCCTCCATCATTTAAACATTTATGTTTTATGAATTCTTGAATGCAGCAGGGCCCCTGCCTATCCCAGCAGTGGCCACCTCTCCTGGTGGCGCTGCTGAAGAGCTGAGTAGCTGATCGGGCGTGTGTGGTCACAGGACAATAATCCTGGGGGCAGCCAGTCTGTAAAATTAGGAGGGAAGTCCCAGCGATTGCCAGTGCTTGTTGGTGGCAGCATTTTTGGCCGGAGTCCAGACCACAGCACATTTGGAAAATCTTATTCTGTAAACATTGTGAGTGTCCTGCAACTTATTTCTGAAGATATTTTAATGCGCAGTTCAGCAGCATTCAGTATGTGCAAGTAAGAAAGAATAAAGTTACTGGAGGGGGGTAGTTTCTGAAATTGAGTGACAGAGTGCTTATAAATGATGTAATTTATTGATCACCAGATATGGTCAGTGTTTTACACAATATCAGCAAAACCGCTAATTATAGTATACATATAATTTAGAAATAGCTCAGAAAGAGGACATTGAGACCAAATAGTTTGTACAGTGTTTAAACTCCAACAAGATGTTTCTTCATCTCACCCCTTCTGCACATCATTCTAGTTATTTCTCTCTCTTGCAGTTATATGGCTTCCTAAGGCATATAAACCTATTTCAGAGATGCAACTATTGCATGTTTGCTCATGATGGTGACAGAAGTGGGAGACTGCTGAAGGAAATTGATTGTGGTTTTGCAAAATATTGTAACAGCTTCAAGACAGGGTTGATTATACAAGAATCTATTGAGAGATACGATAGTTGCATCACTTTTTTAATATGTGATGTTTGTGGTTTTTGTATCATGCCCAAACCAAAAATTGGATACCCTGGGATTTGCTTGAACGTTTAAGTTTCATGTGGAGCAGGTGGCTCAGTAAGATGCACTGAGCTAATTACTAGCTGGTATTGCCTAAAAAATAAATGGCATTATGAATGAAGTACGTTCAACTAACTGGATTGTCTTTCCACCTTCCATGCCCATGTTGTATCCAATATATCATCAATCTTTATTTTCATTTTCAATAGTCTTCATACTCACAACTGTGAGCAGTCCTTGTCCTTGCCAATAGCTGTCAACAGACATCTGTTTATAGCCTGAAGCATACACTCTGGATTTTATCTGAACTTTAATTTATCACCATAACAGCAAGGATCGCCTACAGAGAACTTGGCTGGTGTTCTGATTTTGTTTTGCTTAAGTATAATGCCGCATCTGTGGCTTAAGAAATAATGAATACAGCAAGGACCCATCTTCTACCTTGTTCTGTAGCTGAACAGCAGGGAGAGGCGGCACACTCTGATGCACAGTCCAGTAGCTCTTTTCCCTTTGCTGCAGATTTGGATAATTAAACACTGTAAAAGAAATGTAACATTCATGTTTCGTTCAGTGCTACTTCCCTACGTCAAACTATTGCAGTGCTATCCACTGAACTCATACAAGCTTCAGAATACCTCAGTTACAACAATGAAATGACAGGATTGTTTATCCTGATTTAAGCTACTTTGGTTAACAAATAAAGGAAGATGCAACAATCACATTTAGAATCCAGAACAGGGAAGCATAACAATAGAGCATGGGCATTTAGGATTGAGATCAGGAAGCAATTATTCACATGAAAGTCAGTGGAAATCTGGAACTCTCTCTCCCAAATTGCTTGGGTGTTGCTTCCATTTGAATTTTCAAAACTAAAATCAATAGATTTTTGTGAGGAGCATGATATTCAGAGATAGGCAAATGGAGTTAAAGTACATAATGATCTAATAGGATGGCAGAGTAGGCTCAAGAAGATGGATGACCTTCTCCTGTTCCTTTGTATTTCTAACATGGAATCAGGTCATTATTAGCAAATTTCTTTTTCAGCCTTCCATTAAAATACATCTATCATTAACAATAAGGCACCTAAATATTGAAGCTTTGTCTAGTTAAGTCTGTCCTGAGACAGTGCAGGAAGAAAATTAACTCCCGCATTAGAGTTGCAAGTGTAAGTATCCACTTGTTCTCCCCTGGCGTCATCCCCAAACCTAACCACAGCCACATTATGTGAAGCACTTCCAGCCTTCAACTAGCCAGCCTAGCAGCACTTCCCTCAGAGCCCCCCAGACCACCCCCACCTTGCTGAATGCTCCCCATCAGTCTCACCCCTTCCCCCCAACACAGGCTTTCCCTAGATCCCACATATGATGTTAAGCCCCCAAACCCAACTGGTCACCCTCTCAAAATCTCACTTATCGCTCACCAAAGGATAAGTCTGTACATACTAGGAAGGAGAGAGGCAAGATGGGCGGGGACATACCCACACTGACGATCCTTGCCCTCTTTGAAGAAAGAACTGTGGAAATTGCAGTGGAGAACCAGGAGCAGTCAGTAGCCAACTGTGAGGTTGGAATGACCCAAGCAAGTGAGAGTCCAAAGCATATTCATCCATATCTCAAGTGAGTTTAATGTTTTCCACAACATTGAGGATCCCAAAAGCTAACCCATGTCCTCTCTCTTCCAGGATCACCATCCGATGAGGCCCAGCCATCTAGAGTCGCACCCCCTCATCCAACCGGGAATGACATTGAATTCTCGGCACGGCCTTCACCTGCACGATTCATCGGCACAAGTACACTCACCTCAGTCGGATATGTTAGCGGCTAGGCATCTGGGGCACTTTCTGGTGAGCAACACACACCTGCTGCTGCACATTGGGTGGAAGTGGGAGCTTTCAGGCAAGCAGTCGGAGGACTGCTGGCTCCCAGGAACAAGCTGCCCCCAAGGCAGGTGTCGATTCTCTGCACTGCTACAAATGAAGAATCAAAGCCATGCTTATCAGGAGGAACTTTCCTGCAATCTTCCTGCAACTGCAAACCCATCTGGAGGCGTCCACCAGGCTTCTGTCACAGGAGATGATGCCAGCAATGCGTACAACCAGGACAACACTGCAAGGGTGGGGACCGCAGTGGAGTAGAGGGGCAAGAGGTCCCAGCAATGACCAGTGATATCCAAGGCCTGGCTCACTCTGTGCTGTCCTTTTCTGAAGGCCAAGACAGCATGTCTAGCATTATTATGGGCATGTCAAAGGCCCAGTGGGACTTAGCAGTAGTGCTCAAGAGCTTGCCAAGTCACAGTGGACCATGGCTGAGGGCATTACCTACATTGCTCAGACAATGATGGCCTCCAGGACTGGCATCACCAGATGACGCTCCAGCCATCCCACCATCTCATGGAGTGACCCGGGCACCCTGACGGAGGAGGAAGCACTGGAGCACAGTCTGGAGCATTCCCCCAGAGAGTTCCTAGCAGTATCTAGGCCTTCTGAATCCCCCTCTCGTGCTCCCAAGGCATCTACTAGGATTCGGGAAGAACATGGTGATACGACATCACCAAAAGTCAGTCGGGCTCCTCTCGGTCCAGGTTCTCCAGAGGCTGTCCACCAAAGGCATCACAGGTCACAGGGCATGGAACGCTGCAGGCTGCCTCCACTTCCAATGTGCAGTCTTTGGGAACACCTAGAAGGAATGGGAAACTTCAAAAAGTTAAGAAGTTGCAGAAGCAGTGAGTTGGCACAGGTGAAACATAGAAGGGTTAGTTATGGAGAAGGGGGTCACTGAATATACAGTTTCACAATTAAAACATTGTTCACCTTAAGCCGCATACCTTTCACGTTGTGCAGTCAGCCACATAAGTGGGGATGGTGGGATGGGGGTGGACTGCATTTCTATCTCCAGCTCAGCACCTATGGTCTCACAGGCCTTCCAGATTTACTCTCTGGTAGAAGGCCCTGTGAGCCAGAGTGAGGCATGCCAGTTCACAACTTTACCACTCTCTCTACCGGAATCCCTTCCCCTCGGCAAGCATCCTCTGGGTCCTGCTCAGACACCTCCTTGGCATCCCCCTGCTCCTCCTCCTCATCCTCCTCGTCATCATGGGCACCTGTTCCTCCTCCTCCTCCTCGCCATCAGGGGTTCATCCTCTTCCTCCTCCACCATCTCATCCCGCTGCTTGCAAGATTGTGCAGCACATAGCAAGTAACCAAGATCTTTGTGACATTCTCTGGGTTGTACTGCAGAGCTCTGTGGGAGTGGTTCTAGATATCTGAACTGCACCTTTAGAAGGCCTACGCACTGCTTGGTAATATTCCTGGTAGCAGAGTGGACCTCACTATAATGGCTCTCTGCCTCAGTCTGTGGCCTACCGGCAGGAGTCATTAGCCACAACTTCAGTGGGTGGTAATCAGTAGTGATTTGCACCCATGTGACTTTGCATAAGGGGTTGGGAACATTCCAGGTAGTTTTTCCTGCCAGAATGACTGAAGTGATTTGCACTTGAAGCAGGACAAGTGAAGGGAGCTGCGTGCTGATTGCACACAACATTGACACTGTGCACTCCCTCTGTGTCCAAATTGTAAATATTTCTTTTGTTTTTACCACTTGAAGTTGATGATAGTTCCACTAATATGTCAATTATTAAGCATTTTATATAATTTGTTTTGAAATATTCAGCATATATATATATTCTTTTAAAATTTAGTTTGCAGGATGTGGACTTTGCTGCCTAGACCAGCATATATTGCCCATCCCTAGTTGCCCCTGAGAAGGTGGTGGTGAGCTGCCTTCTTGAACTGCTGTAGTCTCTCAGGTGTAGGTGCATCCACGGTGCTGTTCAGGTGCCAATTCCAGGATTTTAACCCAGTGACAGTGAATGAACAGCGATATATTTCCAAGTCAGGAGAGTGAGTAATTTGGAGGGGAATCTCCAGGTGGTGGTGTTCCCAGGCATCTGCTGCTCTTGTCCTTAGATGGCAGTGGTCGTGGGTTTGGAAGGTACTGCTTAAGGAATCTTGGTGAGATCCTGTAGTGCACCTTGAAGATGGTACACACTGCTGCCACTGTCCATTGGTTGTTGAGAGATTGAATGTTTGTGGAAGGGGTAGCAATCATGCAGGCTGCTTTGTCTTGGATAATGTCAAGTATTCCATTACACCTCAGACTTGTGCCATATAGATGGTGGACAGGCTTTGGGGAGTCAGGAAGTGAGTTACTTGCTGCAGGATTCCTAGCCTTTGACCTGCTCTGGTCTCCACATCATTTATATGGCCAGTTCAGTTCAGTTTCTGATCAACAGCAACCCCCAGGATGTTGATAGTGAAGGATTCAGTAATGGTAATACAATTGAATGTCAAGGGGTGATGGCTGGACCCTCTCTTGCAAGTGTAGAAAGAAAGAAACCCTACAGTACAGAAAGAGGCCATTCGGCCCATCGAGTCTGCACCGACCACAATCCCACCCAGGCCCTAACCCCATATCCCTACATATTTTATCCACTAATCCCTCTAACCTACACATCTCGGGATAGTAAGGGGCAATTTTAGCATGGCCAATCAACCTAACCCGCACATCTTTGGAATGTGGGAGGAAACTGGAGCACCCAGAGGAAACCCACGCAGACACGAGGAGAATGTGCAAACTTCACACAGACAGTGACCTAAGCCTGGAATCGAACCCAGGTCCCTGGAGCTGTGAAGCAGCAGTGCTAACCACTGTGCTACCGTGCCGCCCAATTGTGTTGAATGAGTGTTACTTGCCACTTATCAGTCTAAGTTTGGATATTGTCCAGGTCTTGTTTCATTTTGCCATGAACTGCCTCAGTCTCTGAGGAGTTACTAATGGTGCTGAACATTTTGCAATCATCAACGAACATCTCCACTTCTGCCCTTATGGCGGAAGGAACGTCATCGATGAAGCAGCTGAAGATAGTTGGGCCTAGGATACTCCCTTTGAGAAACTCCTGCAGTGATGCCCTGGAGCTTTAATGATCGACCTCCAACCACATCAACCATCTTCCTTTGTGCCAGGTTTGACTCCAACCAGTGAAGGTTTTTCCCCTGATTCCCATTGACTCCAGTTTTGCTAGGGTTCCTTAATACCACACTCGCATAAATGCAGCCTGGATGTCAATGGCAATCACTCTCACCTCATCTCTGGCATTTAGCTCTTTTATTCATGTTTGAATCAAGGCCGTAATAAGGGCAGGTACTGAGTGACTCTGGTGGAACCCAAACCGAACATCCGCCGTCAGGTTATAGGTAAGTGCTACCTGATAGCACTGTTGATTACCTCTTCTATAACTTGATTGATGATGATTGAATGTGGACGGTAATTGGTTGGGTTGGATCTGTCATGTTTCTTATGAACAGGACTACCTGGGTTTTTTCTACATTGCCAAGTTGATACTAGTGTTGCAGCTGTACTGGAACAGCTTGGCGAGGGGCACGGCAAGTTCTGGAGCACGAATGCTATTGCCAGAATCGGTAGCACAGTGGTTAGCACTACTACTTCACAGTGCCAGGGACCTGGGTTGGGTCATTGTCCATGTGGAGTTTGCACATTCTCCCCGTGTCTGCGTGAGTTTCCTCCGGGTGCTCCAGTTTCCTCCCACATTCTGAAAGATGTGCTGGTTAGGTGCATTGACCTGAACAGGCACCGGACTGTGGCAACTAGGGGAATTTCACAGTAACTTAATTGCAGTGTTAATGTAAGCCTTACTTGTGACTAATAAATTAACTTTATTGTCAGGTCCCATTGCAGTATCTAGTGCCTCAGGCGCCGGAGTGTGGTGACTAGAGGAATTTCACAGTAAGTTCATTGCAGTGTTAATGTAAGCCTTACTTGTGACTAATACATAAAGCTTTAACTTTAAACTTTAGCATTTGATGTGGAGTCAATCAAGTTGGCTGAAGACTGATATCTGTGATGCTGGGGACCACTGGAGGAGGCTGAGATGGGCCATCCACTGTGTGCCACTGTGTAGGATTATTGCAAATGCTTCAGCTTTACCTTTTATGCTGGTGTGCTAGGCTCCTTCATCAATGAGGATGTGGATATTTGTGGAGCCTCCTCCTCCAGTGAGCTGTTTAATTGTCCACCACCCTTCATGGCTGGATGTGGCAGGATAACAGCACTTAAGTCTAATCATTGGTTGTAGACTCGCTGAGCTCTGTCTATTACTTGCTGTTTATGCTGTTTGGCATGCATTTAGACCTGTTTTGTAGCTTCACCAGATTGATACCTCACTTTTAAGTATGCCTAGTGTTGCTCCTGGCATGCCCTTCTGCACTCTTCAATGAACCAGGATTGATCCCCTGGCTTGCTGGTAATGGTAGAGTGGGGGATATGCTGGGCCATGAGGTTACAGATTGTGGTTAAATGCAATTCTGTTGCTGCTGATGGCCCACAGCACCTCATGGATGCCCAGTATAGATCTGTGCAAAGTCTATCCCATTTAGCATGGTGCTGCCACACAACACAGTGGAAGATATTCTCAATGTCAAGATGGGTCTTTGTCTCTGCAAGGACTGTTTGGTGGTCACTCCTACTGATACCATCATGGACAAGTGCATCTGTGGCATACAGGCTAGTGAGGGTGAGATCAAGTACGTTTTTCCCTCTTGTTGGTTCCCTCAACCTGCAGACCCAGTCTAGTTGCTATGTCCTTTAGGACCCAGCCAGCTTGCTCTGTGGTGGTAATATCGAACCACTCTTGGTGATGAACATTGAAGTCCCCCCACCAGAGTACATTCTGCAGCCTTACCACCCATTGCTTCATCCAAATGATGTTCAACTTGGAGGAGCACTGATTCATCAGCTGAGGGGCGAGGTTCATGGTAATCAGCAGGAGGTTTCCTTTCCCATTTTTGACCATGAGACTTAATGGAGACTAAAGTTAAGGGAAAAACATATTTGACCTCCTCCTCACCAGCCTGTGTGCCACAAGTGCATCTGTCCATGACAGTATTAGAGCCGATGTTGAGGATTCCCAGTTTAATTCCCACCCGACCGTATACCACTGTGCCGTTACCTCTGCTGGGCTGTCCTGACGGTGGGACAAGACACACCTAGGAGTGGTGATGGATATCTGGGACAGTGTCTGTAAGGTATGATTCCATGAACATGGCTAAATCAGGCTGTTGCTTCACTAGTCTTTGAGACAACTCTCCCAATTTTGGCACAATCTCCGAGATGTTAGAAGGGAGGGCTTTGTCATTTCAAGTACATAGGTTGATACTGGATTGTCCATCCAGTTTAATTCCTTTTTATTTACTGTATTTTATTTAATATATTTAACCTTATTCATAGGGCCAAGGTTAGTGAACAGGCCACATTTCAATCTTGTGGCCCATTGAGATGAAGGAGGGCCATTCACATGGCCCACTTACAAGCCTAAGTTGTCCTTTACTGTTCTAGAGCTCTAATAAAATGCAATCACTGTTGACAATATTTTTTTATTCATTCATGAGACATGGGTGTTGCTGTCTTGGCAGCATTTATTGTCTATCCTTAGCTGCCCTTGAAACTGAGTGGCTTCCTAGGCCATTTCAGAGGGCAGTTGAGAATCAACCATATTGCTGTGGCTCTGGAGTCAGATATAGGCCAGACCAGGTGAGGAGATTAATGAACAAGATGGGTTTTTCCGACAATTGACAATGGTTTCATGGTCATCATGATTCTTAATTCCAGATATTTTTTATTGAATTAAAATTCCACCATCTGCCATGGCAGGATTCGAACGCGGGTTCTCAGAACATTAGTTGAGTTTCTGGATCAATAATCTATCAATAATACCACCAGGCCATTGCCTCCCCTGCATCTTGCACCTGTAGGCTGGTCAAAAATATAACCTATAAAAATTCAAAGTATTTTCTGAGGAATGTGTTCTGTTTGTCTCCCAATTATGAGTGTTAACATCACACTAATACCAGAAGATGGGTGACAAGTTTAGAATAAGTGAAATAAATCCAAAATTGGTTTTATTTACCTTACTCATCTGTAGTTTCAAAATAACAACAGTTATGATTATGGTTGTCAATTGATGTTGAGGTGGAAGAGATTGAAACTAAAGTAGCTCTCTTTTATTTCTGACTTAAATACAGTTAATCTATATTGAGAATGACAGCAGCCAGCTGCACCTCTGGCACATCTCCTCTGAAATGTCCTGTTTCTGCAGCAATATTAATCCATAATTGGCTGATATATGTAATGTGCTGCAATGTTGTTCTCTCAGCTTGTCCAGTGTAACCACCTAACTGTATTTCTGTTGCTGTTTCATTTTCATGTGTAGGATATCTTGATATGGGCAACACAGCAGTCAGGAGAGGTGTATCAGTGCAATATATATCCATCCTATTCTAGGCCAAGAGACATCTGTGTGCAGAATGCATCTCACCTGACCATCTTACAGGGTAAAATATTCTCCTGATTGTTTTGGTGAAAGGAAAATTGTACTGCTGATTTAGCAAGTGGCACTCTTTGACTTCCAAATGTACTTCAATACAGAGAAATGTCTAAATTGTTGGTGAACTAGGTATATAGTTTCTAAAGCAGATAATCTGTTCATTGTAGACTTTTCAATGGTTCTATTTTCATTTCAAGCTCTTTATCAGGCAAAAAAAGACATTAAATATGCTGTCAATAATAAAAAAAAACAAAGGAGCTGTTATTCCCATTAACAATAGCTCTACAGCAAATGCATACCTGTCCTTCATAGCTCACTGGATCACATTCTAGCTATGGTCCACTGGGCATTCTCAAGGTGATTATTATTGTAGATTAAATGATGATGATTATTGTAGATTAGTTCTATTGAATGCTGCCCTCTTGCAAAATGAATGCACGGCTGTCAGATTCCTTTTAATTGCTTTTCTTCAGGCTTATCCAGTGAGGAGTTATTACAACAAGGCATAGCTAACACTGAAAACCTGCCAGTTATGGAAATATTTATTCTGCTACATTGTTGACAATTAACAAGCGACATACCATCATTTCTTGACAGTGTAATTTATACGTGTTAAAATGTCTTCCCCACTTCCCCAGGGGGGAAACAATCTCAGGTAGCACATTATCATCGTGATTCTACTAATTGAAGCAATTCTTTCTTTTGATTTCCCTCCAAAACATGTATGGAATTGGAAGATTAAAGCCATATAGTCAGTAATAGCTTTGACAGAGACGGAGCTCCCTATACCTCATCCATTTTCTTGAATTTATTGATTAAAAGACCATCCCTTTACCCTTCCGTTCATGCTGTAGAGGAGATACAAGATATAGAATGGATTCAGCAGAAAGATTGGCAAATTTCGCATAAGCCACTAATTAAAAAAGAAAGGACTTGAAGAATAAATGATCCAAATTGCCAATGTCACAAGGCTCAATTTGTGGCACAAACATCCCAGGAAATGATGGCATTCCTAACCACCACCATTCCTAACGCAACTTCATTTATGTGCCACTCTGCAGCTTCCCTCTCTGAAACATTCACATGTTATCACAGCCGTGCATCTCCATTCAAACCAATGGTAAGACTGACTTGACTGAATTCACACCACAAAGATTTCCACAGCCGCTAAGGCCATGCAGCATAGCATTGGTAATTTAAAAACACTACTTTGAAATTAGGAGCAGTCGGCAAAAAAACCCATTGAGAACTCTTCCCATGATGCTTCAACTGAGGCTTAACAACAATTTGGCAGATGATATGAATGATAATGTTGATGTCAATTACTAATACAATGATGATATTGCATACATAATCAGAAAGTACATAACTTACTTATACTCTCCAGGGGCTGCTTTTTAAAGTGATAAATTACTTTATTTGGACAATAGCCAACCATGTTATTATAAGCAGTGGGCTTTCCTGGTAATCACTATTCCCAATTGAGAGTCTCTTAATCAAATTAGGAGATTGCATACAATTGGCCCACATTTGAGTTCTTGCTCTGCTTTTATGTTTCTCAGATCACCATCCACTCTGATATATGATGATGCAGTTCATTTTAAACTGTCGGCATTGCATGCAATGCTGGCTGCACAGCCCACCCAACTTTACTCTCCATTCAGGTCAGGGAAGACTATTAGATATTTCTTGCCTGGCAGGTTATGTTAAAATTTGACCCCCTCATGGTTCTCTTCAACTTTGGCTTTGAAGTGTAAGAATACAGGCTTCTTATAACTTGTCCGAATATAAAGCTTGACTAAATTTCATACGAGCATGTTTTGCAAGGCCAAAAGACGTCTCAAAATAAAGTAACCTGCTAAAAGCAGCAGACTGCCTTTCCACAGATAAAGGACAACCATTGGACTGTGATAGGGAACAACACTTTCAAGACCCACTGTCATGATAGAAAACTAAACACAACACACGACCATACTTCAAAGTTACCTTAAATCATCATTCTTGCTGGAATGCAAGGGTAATTAGTGTACAGATCGTTAGTCTGGTTTTATATAGAAACCATAGAAATCCTACAGTGCAGAAGGAGGCCATTCGGCCCATCAAATCAGCAGTGCTAACCATTGTGCCACCGTGCCTCCCAAATTGTCTGATAAGGTTAGGGAAAATTTGGCACTGGGTAACAACTATTATCTACAGTTCCCAGTGTAAGTGACTGGTGACAAATAAATAAGGACAAGGAAGATCTGAAATTTAATTTACAAATTGGAGATGTGTAGCGGAATTTTCCCGTCCCGCCCGCCATGGGAATTATAGCGGGCAGGACACAGACAGGTCCATTGACTTCAGGCGGGATTTTCTGACTTTGGGGCGAGCGCAGCCAGAAAATCACGCCCGAGATGTTATGAGAGAATTGTGGAAAACAGCCCTAGATGAGATAGGAAAATATAATAGAAAATTTTGCTGATCAAAGATAAAATGTGAGAAGCTGATGGAGGGTGGATAATATTAGGGCAGGATTTCACTCTATGATTCAAACAAAGAATATGATGCTCCAATGGATAATTTATAATACAAAAGATTATTCTTGAGTTAACCTCATTGCTCTAAGATGGAACAAGGCGTAGAGGTTGAAGAAGCTAGGATTGTGTTCACTGGAAAGGCAGAGGCTGAGGGGAAACCTGATAGAGGTCTACAAAATTATGAGAGGCATAGACAGGGTGGATAGTCAGAGGCTTTTTCTAAGGGCGGAAGTGTCAATTACAAAGGGGCATAGGTTCAAAGTGAGAGGAGGAAAGTTTAGGGAGATGTGCGGGAGAAGTTTTTCATGCAGAGAGTGATGGGTGCCTGGAACACGCTACCAGAGAAGATGGTGGAAGCAGGCACATTAGCAACATTTAAGAGGCATCTGGATGGGTACATGAAGAGGGAGGGAATAGAGGGATACGGACCGAATGAGGGCAGAAGATTTTTTTTTAGTTAGGGCATCACGATCGGCATAGGCTTCGAGGGTCGAAGGTCCTGTTCCTATAATCATAGAAACCCTACAGTGCAGAAGGAGGCCATTTGGCCCATCGAGTCGGCACCGACCACAATCCCACCCAGGCCCTACCCCCACATATTTACCCACTAATCCCTCTAACCTACGCATCTCAGGACTATAAGGGGCAATTTTTAACCTGGCCAATCAACCTAACCCGCACATCTTTGGACTGTGGGAGGAAACCAGAGCACCCGGAGGAAACCCACGCAGACACGAGGAGAATGTGCAAACTCCACACAGACAATGACCCGAGCTATGACTTATGTTGTACTTTTCTTTGTTCTTTTTTCTCTTTGTTCTTTGTGACTTGGTCAATCATCACACCAGGAGGACCTTCAGTAAAATACTTATTGGATTATTGTATATATGGTTAGCTCTGGTTCTTCCATTGGTACACTACTCACATTGTGGTATTTTTATTATGAATTTTAGATGATATGGTCGTGGTGATTTAGGATCTGTTTCGAAAATATCATAAAATGTACAGTTTGGTGGTCTCTGTAATTTCTCATAAAATCTCAAGTATAAGAATCAAAAAATTGTGGAGTCCGGGAGTGATGTTATACTGGTAGAGGAAGATGATGGAAAGCACAGCATCATATAGATCTTTGATAATATTATTATCACCCTATTATAGAATGGATATTATTAAACTAGAAAGAGTGCAGAAAAGATTTACTCGGATGCTACCGGTACTTGATGGATTGAGTTATAAGGAGAGGCTGAATAGACTGGGACTTTTTTCTCTGGAGCGTAGGAGGCTGAGGGGTGACCTTATAGAGGTCTATAAAATAATGAGGGGCATAGACAAGGTAGATAGTCAATATCTTTCCCCAAAGGTAGGGGAGTCTAAAACTAGAGAGCATAGGTTTAAGGTGAGAGGGGAGAGATACAAAAGTGTCCAGAGGGGCAATTTTTTCACAGAGGGTGGCGAGTGTCTGGAACAAGCTGTCAGAGGTAGTAGTAGAGGCGGGTACAATTTTATCTTTTAAAAAGCATTTAGATAGTTACATGGGTACGATGGGTATAGAGGGATATGGGCCAAATGTGGGCAATTAGGATTCGTTTCGGGGTTTTTAAAAAAAAGGGCGGCAAGGACAAGTTGGGCTGAAGGGCCTGTTTCCATGCTGTAAACCTCTATAACTCTATAATAATGTCACTGTTAAATGTTTTTGAGATATTTTCAATCTTTATTAAATTTAATTTTAAAACAAGGAGTCAACTACTTGAACTTTATTTCTTTTCACATCAGCTTCGACAGATAATAAATAAGCAGACGAGAGGCGACCCATGTTAAACAAAAGTTACCTGTTGATTTTCCTTTTAAATTACTGGAGGACAAAGTCTGCATACAAATATTGATTTGTAAATTACACAACAAATTACCCCAAGCTCCCCATTTATTATCAGAAACACAACCTATAAAAAGGTGGCACTTAAGCTAGAATTTTTTATATAAACTGGATATTTGCAAAAAACGAGATATAAAGAACAAAGAACAGTACAGCACAGGAAACAGGCCCTTCGGCCCTCCAAGCCTGTGCCGCTCCTTGGTCCAACTAGACCAATCGTTTGTATCCCTCCATTCCCAGGCTGCTCATGTGACTATCCAGGTAAGTCTTAAACGATGTCAGCGTGCCTGCCTCCACCACCCTACTTGGCAGCGCATTCCAGGCCCCCACCACCCTCTGTGTAAAAAACATCCCTCTAATATCTGAGTTATCCTTCGCCCCTCTCACCTTGAGCCCGTGACCCCTCGTGAACATCACTTCTGATCTGGGAAAAAGCTTTCCACCGTTCACCCTATCTATCCCCTTCATAATCTTGGACACCTCTATTAGATCTCCCCTCAATCTCCATCTTTCCAGGGAGAACAACCCCAGTTTACCCAATCTCTCCTCATAGCTAAGACCCTCCATACCAGGCAACATCCTGGTAAACCTTCTCTGCACTCTCTCTAACGCCTCCACGTCCTTCTGGTAGTGCGGCAACCAGAACTGGACGCAGTACTCCAAATGTGGCCTAACCAGCGTTCTATACAGCTGCATCATCAGACTCCAGCTTTTATACTCTATACCCCGTCCTATAAAGGCAAGCATACCATATGCCTTCTTCACCACCTTCTCCACCTGTGTTGCCACCTTCAAGGATTTGTGGACTTGCACACCTAGGTCCCTCTGTGTTTCTATACTCCTGATGACTCTGCCATTTATTGTATAACTCCTCCCTACATTATTTCTTCCAAAATGCATCACTTCGCATTTATCCAGATTAAACTCCATCTGCCACCTCTCCGTCCAATTTTCCAGCCTATCTATATCCTGCTGTATTGCCCGACAATGTTCTTCGCTATCCGCAAGTCCAGCCATCTTCGTGTCATCCGCAAACTTGCTGATTACACCAGTTACACCTTCTTCCAAATCATTTATATATATCACAAATAGCAGAGGTCCCAGTACAGAGCCCTGCGGAACACCACTGGTCACAGACCTCCAGCCGGAAAAAGACCCTTCGACCACTCCCCTCTGTCTCCTATGGCCAAGCCAGTTCTCCACCCATCTAGCCACTTCTCCTTGTATCCCATGAGCCTTAACCTTCTTTACCAACCTGCCATGTGGGACTTTGTCAAATGCCTTACTGAAATCCATATAGACGACATCCACGGCCCTTCCTTCATCAACCGTTTTTGTCACTTCCTCAAAGAACTCCACCAAATTTGTAAGGCACGACCTCCCTCTTACAAAACCATGCTGTCTGTCACTAATGAGATTGTTCTGTTCTAAATGCACATACATCCTGTCTCTAAGAATCCTCTCCAACAACGTCCCTACCACGGACGTCAAGCTCACCGACCTATAATTTCCTGGGTTATCCCTGCTACCCTTCTTAAACAACAGGACCACATTCGCTTTCCTCCAATCCTCAGGGGCCTCACCCGTGTCCAAAGAAGCGACAAAGATTTCCGTCAGAGGCCCAGCAATTTCATCTCCCGTCTCCCTGAGCAGTCGAGGATAGATGCCATCAGGCCCTGGGGCTTTGTCAGTTTTAATGTTCCCTAAAAAACCTAACACTTCCTCTCTTGTAATGGAGATTTTCTCTAACGGGTCAACGCCTCCCTCCGAGACACTCCCGGTTAACACGCCCCTCTCCTTCGTGAATACCGATGCAAAGTATTCATTTAGGATCTCCCCTATTCCCTTGGGTTCTAAGCATAATTCCCCTCCTTTGTCCCTGAGAGGTCCGATTTTCTCCCTGACAACTCTTTTGTTCCTAACGTATGAATAGAATGCCTTAGGATTCTCCTTAATCCTGCCTGCCAAGAACATCTCGTGACCTCTTTTTGCCCTTCTAACTCCCCGTTTCAGTTCTTTCCTACTCTCTCTGTATTCCTCCAGAGCTCTATCTGTTTTCTGTTGCCTGGACTTAACGTACGCCTCCCTTTTCATTTTAATCAGATCCTCAATTTCCCTGGTTATCCACGGCTCTCAAATCCTACCTTTCCTATCTTTCCTTTTTACAGGCACATGCCTATCCTTCAGCTTTATCAATAGTTCCTTAAAAGACTCCCACATGCCAGACGCGGACTTACCCTCGAACATCCTTGGACAACTCTCTATATATAGAATTTTAAAATAATTTTTAAGAATACTGGAAAGAGCTAAAGTGAAACACAAGGGGCGAGATTTCCCCGGAATCGCCAAAGGCTGATAGCGTGCAGGAAAAGTAACATTGAAGCCATCAGCAGCAACAGTGGTTTTCTCTGCCATAAAGTCCAATACATAGAAGAACAAAAGCGAGGGGTCAGGGCCCACAGTGTACCGCTGGCAGGATGGCCTCTGATTCGCTTACCCGGCCAGCAACGTAGAGGCCCGATTCTCTCAAAAAAATTCGAAATGCTGAATTCACGGGAAAACTGGTGTAATTCCCGATTGGCTTTTCAGTGGGAGTTCAGACTCCCACACTCGTGCACTGCAGAGGCCACAATCGTGAATTTCATTAAAAGCTCGGTGGAGGGGGGGGGAGGGGGGGGGGGGGGGGGGGCGGGGGGGGGGGGGGGGGGCGGGGGGGCGGAGCCTATTCATGCCAGTGTCTGACAGCTCCGGAACTCTGCGCATGCGCAGTGGCCCTGAACTGTCAGACTGCAGTTTGCTGGCCCGCTCAATCAGCTCAGGACCCTTGCACTGTGGGGGTCTGCAATTGACGCTTCCACCCTTAGTGCCAAGGTGCCCCCTGGGCACGGGCACTTTGCCCCTTGGGCAGTGTCAAGGGGCACAGGCTAGCATTGCCAGGATGCCGATGCCCAGGGGACAGCCCCCCGACCGCCCAACCCCCGGGAGTCCCCAATTGCCCCCTCACTCTAGCTAGCGGTCTCCCGCTAGTTCCCTGCAAGTGGGGAGCTACCCTAAACCCCGCCAGAGTGAAATACTCCTGGCGGGGTAGGAGATGCTATCAGGCCCGGAGAATTCTGTCCCGGGCTCGATAATGAGATTTAAAATGTTAGATTGCTTGTCTGCTGCTGGTGAAGTGTGGCAGCATACTGCTGGTACCACATAACTAGTTAGATGTTAGCCCCATGGTAGGAGAGCTCTTCATTCCTTAGTCCTGCCCGTCCCCGAAGAAAAATGTCTTCCCTAGTGTGTTTGCTTTTATTAACAGGGGGTTGGAGTTTAAGAGCCGTGGGGTTATGCTGCAACTGTACAGGACCTTGGTGAGACCACATTTGGAATATTGTGTGCAGTTCTGGTCACCTCACTGTAGGAAGGATGTGGAAGCGCTGGAAGGAGTGCAGAGGAGATTTACCAGGATGCTGCCTGGTTTGGAGGGTAGGTCATATGAGGAAAGGTTGAGGGAGCTAGGGCTGTTCTCTCTGGAGCGGAGGAGGCTGAGGGGAGACTTAATAGAGGTGTATAAAATGATGAAGGGGATAGATAGAGTGAACGTTCAAAGACTATTTCCTCGGGTGGATGGAGCTATTACAAGGGGGCATAACTATAGGGTTCGTGGTGGGAGATACAGGACAGATATCAGAGGTAGGTTCTTTACGCAGAGAGTGGTTGGGGTGTGGAATGGACTGCCTGCAGTGATAGTGGAGTCGGACACTTTAGAAACATTTAAGCGGTTATTGGATAGGCACATGGAGCACACCAGGATGATAGGGAGTGGGATAGGTTGATGTTGGTTTCAGATAAAGCTCGGCACAACATCGTGGGCCGAAGGGCCTGTTCTGTGCTGTACTGTTCTATGTTCTATGTTCTATGTGTGGGCCTATTTGGGCTCTGTCCATTGTGTGGGGTTCTTCCGTTTGCCCCTCTGTATGGTTCCCCTCACCGCCTTCCTCGACATCCTCTTCATTTGAAGAGATGTGGCGCTCCTCCACCTTCTCAGATCTAGATAGTCACCCCTCCGCAGCGCCAGGTTATAAAGAACACAGCAGACCACAGTGATTCATGTGACCCTCTGGCGGCTATATTGTAGGGCAGTCCTGACTGGTCCAGGCACCGGGATCGCACCTTCAGCAGGCCAATCGCCTTCTTGACCAACACCTGCATTGCAACTTGATCCTCATTGTAATGAGTCTCAGCTGGTGCTTGTGGCCCCTGCACTGGCGCCATCAGCCACATCATGAGTGCGAACCCTTATTGCTGAGGAGACATCCCTCCATCTGCCACTCTCTGTTAAAGACAGCTGAGATCAGAGAGCACCCCACGATGTAGCTGTTATGGACACTCCCCAGGAAACAGGCACACATCTGCGTGAAACACATCATGAGGTCACAGGTGAACTGCCCATTGAGGGACACATATCCCTTGCAGTTCATGAATGGTGCTGCATGGTGCCATGGAGCATGAAGGGCCATGTAGGTGCAGTCAATCAAACCTTACACCTGGGGCAAGCCTGCTAAGGTGGCAAAGCCTAATTCCCTGGCATCTTGGCTCACCTAGTTCAGGTTCAACTGGATATACATATGAGCCCCTCACATAAAGGGCATCTGTAACCTCCCAGATACATTTATGTGTGGCCAACTGGGAGATACCACATAGGTCACCCATACTGCCCTGAAATGAGCCACTCGCATAGAAATTCAGAGCGGCTATGAGTTTAAGGGCCATAAGCAGTGGGTGTTCTCCCCTTCCATGAGGTGCCAGCTCTTGCAAGATCTGACAGAGGGGGTCCACTATTCCCTGGGAGAGACGCAGCCTTCTACCGCACGGCATCTCTGACATCTGCAAGTATGATGACCGACGTTGGAATATCCTCACCTGGTACCTATGTGTTTGTGGTGCTGCTCCCAGTGCAGCAACAGGCCCAGCCTCTCCCTCCTGTGTAGGGCACTGGTCCTGGCCGCATGCCGCAGCATGTCGGTGTCTCTGCCACTGCCCTGTGGCAATAAGTAGGTTAGCCAACTCAACAGGCTCCAGTTCTGGTCGCCTCATTACAGGAAGGATGTGGAAGCCATAGAAAGGGTGCAGAGGAGGTTTACAAGGATGTTGCCTGGGTTGAGGAGCATGCCTTATGAGGATAGGTTGAGTGAGCTCGGCCTTTTCTCCTTGGAGAGGCGAAGGATGAGGGGTGACCTGATAGAGGTGTATAAGATGTTGAGAGGTATTGATCGAGTGGACAGTCAGAGGCTTTTTCCTGGGGCTGAAATGGTTGCCACAAGAGGACACAGGTTTAAGGTGCTGGGGAGTAGGTACAGAGGAGGTGTCAGGGGTAAGTTTTTCACTCAGAGGGTGGTGGATGCATGGAATGGGCTGCCAGCAATGGTGGTGGAGGCAGATTCGATAGGGTCTTTTAAGAGACTTTCGGATAAGTACATGGAACTTAGTAAGATAGAGGGTTATAGGTAAGCCTAGTAATCGCTAAGGTAGGGACATGTTTGGCACAACTTTGTGGGCTGAAGGGCCTGTATTGTGCTGTAGTTTTTCTATGTTTCTATGTTTCATTGTCCTCCAGACCATGCACTGTAAAGAAGAGAAAACCACAGTGAGCTATAAAGATTCGTGAGAGAGCCCCAACTCTCCTCCCTCAATTTCTCTGGGACTACCATCCAATGGCAGCACACTTAGTAGCTGCCTCAACTCCTTCCCTCACACCCTGCACCCGGACACTATCGCCACATCTCCACACTGGTTCCTATCAACTCCAGCAGGATGCAGTGTGTGGATCCACCAGGGTCTCAGTAGCACCGAATGCACGAATTTCCCCAGCCCTCAAGCCCAACAAAGCAATTTAGTGTCACATTAGAGGACAGTCGAGTGGCTGTCTATGACCAATGTTTGCATCTTGACAGGGGCCTTGCCGAAGCTCCCCGTCATGACCTTGATTGGGGTGGATGATAACAGACATCACTATGATACCTTGTATAGGGGGTACACAACAGTGCTACCTGTGTGATGTTGCAGCCTTACTGAGAAAGTCAGCTCAGGGACATCGGCTTGTGAAGGGTTAAATGGTGGCCTCAACTAAATGGCTGTGCTGCCTGCCCACCATTTAACGGCATAATCACTAGTGAAAGGAGGCTCGGGTGGCATTTCAGCTGAGTGTCTGCCTCTTGTGGCAGACAAGACACAGCTTAATTATGAGGCCAGCAATTAGCATGTCCAGCTCATTCCCAGAGGGCATCCTGTTTCTCCCAGAGGGACAGAGCTGAGCAGCCTTCATAACACATTGAGATCTACCGTTGAACGCAAGCACCCCTGACAATTGGTTTTGGCCTTCCCAGGCATCCTATCCCCTTTATCCTCACACCGCTGCCTGCGTGCGGGCTCCAATCACACTGCAGTCTTCCTCCCCAGAGTGCGAGGCCCTTTGGGCCACATGAGGGGAAATCATAGAAATCATAGAAACCCTACAGCACAGAAAGAGGCCATTCGGCCCATCGAGTCTGCACCGACCGCAATCCCACCCAGGCCCTACCCCCATATATTTTACCCACTAATCCCTTTAACCTACGCATCTCAGGACACTAAGGGCAATTTTAGCATGGCCAATCAACCTAACCCGCACATCTTTGGACTGTGGGAGGAAACCGGAGCACCCGGAGGAAACCCACGCAGACACGAGGAGAATGTGCAAACTCCACACAGACAGTGACCCAAGCCGGGAATCGAACCCAGGTCCCTGGAGCTGTGAAGCAGCAGTGCTAACCACTGTGCTACCGTGCCGCCCACACAGCCATTCCTAAATCCCCCACTGTGCCTCTCATGGGAACCCACCTGGGTTACTCTCAGGTGCCCCCAGTGCTGAGCCTGTTATTTTCAAGTCCTCCGAACCCCCCACTAAGGAAGGCCACTCCCTCAGGCACGATATGGACAAGAAGCCAAGATGGAGGGCATGGGCACGTTGCCTGCATACCAGCCTTCACAGCCCCTTTGAAGAAAGGGCTGCCCTGACATAAAGGGAACGTAAGGCTTGCAAGTGACCCCTCCTGACCCCTCTGCCCAATATGGCCCTGACCCCGAGTTGCTCTTATCTGTGTCCCCCAAGTCCACTCCAGTGCTCCCTGAGTGGTGAACATCCTGGAGGGTGCTGGCCACCTGAGTGCTCACCTCCGAAATCCCCCTCAGAGGTGAAAGCACCAGGTTCATGCTTTTGTAGAGCTGCTGTAAATGCCGCCAGCGTGACATCACGCTACTGAATATCCAGTGCTAGGGGGGAGCCCCAGAGAGAGTGCTCGCTAATGACATGCTAACATATTAAAATGAGCTTCCTGGGGTCCTGCAGCGGGTTTCACGCTACTGTGCCGGCAAGGTGGCTGGAGGATCAGAACTCAGAAACTCGCCGGCACGAATGGTGTTTTCCGAGTCCCTCCAGATTTTGAGCACGTGCCACAGTTCCCAATAATGGAAAGTGTGGGCTCAAAATCACCCCACTATCTTTGCCATTGATGGCTTCCCTATTGTATAAGGACAGCCCACATCGGGCTTAGAGAAGTCGTGAAGTTTTCCCTTTAGGTACTAACTTCATGGACCAGAATAAAAAGCTGAAAACCCAGAGCACTGGAACATTCAGCCCTCAAATTCATAGGCAAAAATGGATCAGTTTTACTCATATATTACAGTACCTCAAATCTAGCTATCTGATAACCAGTGATGTCCTGAAACTGGACATTTTTTTTTAGTAGGCCATTGAAGAATTTTACGTTCAATTAAATAAGTGAAAATCCTTGCTGGCTTGTTCTGGAAGTTGCTGCATCAATTCGGTGGCCTGCTGAATAGTTAACCGCTTTATCTCGCTTTTCCTGTGCTAAGAGTAACTCAGCTTAGCTTAATTTTCTGGCAGCCTCACAAGCACACTCTTACTTTAAATACAGCAAAGACTGCAAGTCAGCCTTACTTACCTTACCTCACCAGGGAAAATTGCTGAACTTTTCTGAGAATTAGCTGAGACAGTTTGGATTTGATTGAAATCAGTGGCAGAGACGGTTGAACTCACCCAAAAAGAAGTAAAGACTGAGTTTCACAAAATGAAATATTTAGCCCTCTATTCTGCTTGGGAGCATATTTTCAGTTTGGACAAAGGCAGCAATGTCAATTAAATGAAAACTACAAATGTTAAAATCAAGCTGTAGAGTGAGAATTCATCAGCACTAAGAGTGAGAAAAGTCTACCTGAATATAAAACCATTATGTCAGATTCGGCTTCATTAACTGAAAGAACTCAGGAAGTCAACCATAAAGGAATGATGTTTACTCTTCAAAGCAAATATTAAAACACAACCCAGCGGTACATGTGCATGAGTCCCATCTGGGATAATAGAACATTGGACCCGCTCAGGGGTCTGCCTGATCAAGGGCTCGGGATGTGGGTTCCACCCAGTTAGGCAATTGCTGCTTAGGTGCATTGACCCGAACAGACACCAGTGTGTGGCGACTAGGGGAATTTCACAGTAACTTCATCGTAATGTTAATGTAAGCCTTACTTGTGACGAATAAACAAACTTTATTACCACGGGGACTCATATTCCACGAGTCCCACAGGGAGGTCAGTTAGGGGTCCCCATGTGAGTACTGGGGATTATCACATTGTCATAAATAGAACAGACAGGTGAAGCTCCTTGACAGAAAGGTATTCGAGAAAGGCTAGAGATTTTGTTGGATAGAAAACACCTTGATATGTATTCTAAAGGAACATATGCTCTTGATTTCAAGGGCCCCCTTTTCATTCAATTAAGTTTTCTTTTTTACCACAAGATTTGAAATGTGGCACAGATTCAGTGTCAAATTGCTGGCTTTGAGACACCTGTACCTTTATCTCAAAATTATACACATTTCCCTACACATGATTAATAATTTCTGAATTTATTCTTTTACATTAAAAAATGGTTGATGATTGTTCAGTGGAATCTTGCTTTTCACATCTATTCAAATTTGTGACATTTGAAGATGTGACTTTATCCATCTGAAATCCAATATAAATGAGAATTTTCTCCTCTTGAACAGAGTCCTTGTTTTTGTGATCACAGTAAAAAAAAACTGTTCTCCATGCCTGAAGTGAAGATGTTATTTGACTTTCAAAATGTTTGAAATAGTTTTTAGATGCAAAATACTTGCACTTTATAGATCACCTTAGCTTTGGCCATTTCCTTAATCCTTTCATGAATTACAATGGAAAATTTTCAATGTCATTAAAAATACATCCTTTTTTCTAGTTTTGAAAAAAATCCAGACAATCATTTCAACCGCCAGGCGCCTGGATCCAAATCTAACCCAGGGAGATCAGATAAAGCTGCCCTTCCTGGTAAGAGCCTCACCTAAAATTAATTTGAGTAGCCTTCAAACTAGTCCCTGAGGGTGAGCTCCCAGAACTAAATTGCTCTCACAATTTACGCTAATTGGTAGCAAGGAACCCACAAGAGCTCTTCACTTATAACTGCGTCAGGAGCTGCCATACCCATCTCCAGTGGTGCCATTAGTTTTTTTTGTCTGCTAGTGTTTCTATATTGTGTCAGGCAAGCAGGCTCAGGTCAAATGTGAATATATTTGTTGGTACATCACCAACTCCCTTCACTGGGTTGCAAAGGGTTCAATTTGAAGAAGAGCAAATGCCTCCAATTAAAAAGCCTTCATATAGTAAGAGTCTTTAATAAACAACACACAGCCCCATTAAGAATGAAGCATTGTTCTGCGACCACAGGTGTACTGCTAAATGACCTCACTAATTAGTTTCTCAGTAGTGTGGTGCACTTGTGTCCCATAGCTGTACATCACTTCGCGACCTCATTATCACTTGGAAATGTCTAGGGTTTGCAGATAACACTGATTTTGATAGCATTTAGATCTATTGAGGTTAATGATTGCCTTGTATATTTTTCCCTATCAAAAGGGTCCAGCAATTATGGAACATTAAAGACAGATCAATGCATAAGCTTAACATTCACTTCTTCCAGTTATATAAGACAAATGCTTAATGTGTTCTTAAAATTTAGCAGGGACTTTAAGCCCTGGAACATAAACAGTTGAACCCTTCCATTAAAACAAAGGCTGACCTAAACATTTGTCTGTTGTTCGCACCAACAGTAATTTCTAGGCTACAAAGTTTGCTGTGAAGTTTCTTATTATTTTTGAATGCAGGTTCTTAGAATTGAAATGTTATTCTTGACATCATATGAATTAAGCATTTCAAATCGTAACGCAATCATATTGGTAATTAATTTTAAAATATACCTTTCTAAATCATTATTTCTTTCACCTATGTTACATTGTCGAATGTGTTTTGTCTAAATTGCAATTCCTTCAGTTTAACTTATCCCAGCTTCACAAATGCTCCTGGATTTCTAAATAATTCAGTTGAAGGAGATGATGGTTATAGTACAGAATTCATCTTTACTTATGGATTTCTGAAATAACCTTCAAGCAACATTTTCAGACACAGTTATGAATCTGACTTGAAGTAATGTCAAGTGATCCGAAGTATCAAATTAAAAATAACTTTTTTTTTGAAAACATATCCGAAAATAATTCACGTTAACACCACCATTATGGATTTGTTACATGTTAAACAACCTAATACATGATTTTTATGGGTCAATAAACCATTGAGGTTATTTGTGTTCTTTCTGACGAGGGATCACGGGGAGTTTGATTATCTACTAGGATAATGAGGGGCTTACTTATTTAATTCACGAAGCCTTCAGAGCGAGACATTGCAAATACAGTTTTGCCATCAGTCCTAGGCATAAGTTTGCAGCCATATCCGGATGCCCCAGAGACGATACTTCTGCTGACTGAACAAACTAAAACCAATGGACATTGACACTTCCTTCCTTGGTGCAAATAGAAGATAATGATTAATCTGCACAACATGAAAACCCTGATTAGTTTGTTTAAATATTTCAGAGAGATTTGACAGGATAATTTATGATGAGAGATTATCAGAAGTTGTATGTTTATTTTCAGTAATGGGTTTTTCTCAAGGTGTACATGCATGTGGGGCAGCAGTAACATACAGAAGTAATAGAGGCACTGGCTACTCGATACATAACCATATTAGTCCAGATTTTAATCTAATGCACCCAGTAGGAACAACATGGGTTTGGGTTGTATGCCCATTTTACCCCAAAATCAAGGCCGTGACTGCATTGTAATATAGGAGAGTGCCACATTCTTAGAGGTGCCATCTTTAAGCTGAGACATTAAACTGAGGCTCTGTCTGCCCTCTCAGGTGACTCTTAGATATACTTTGACACTAACTTGAAGAAGATGTGCGGGTTAGGTTGATTGGCCATGCTAAAATTGCCCCTTAGTGTCCTGAGATGTGTAGGTTAGAGGGATTAGCGGGTAAATATGTAGGGATATGGGCGTAGGGCCTGGGTGGGATTGTGGTCGGTGCAGACTCGATAGGCCGAATGGCCTCCTTCTGCACTGCAAGGTTTCTATGATTTCTATGATTTCTAAGAGCAAGGAAGTTATCATTGGTGTCCCAGTCAATAATTTTCTCTTGGCCATCATCACAGAGATCTGCTCGTTATCATGTTGCGGTTGTGGAAATTTTCCATGGGCATTATTTCCTACATTGATACAGTGACTACACCTCACAAATACTTCAATATGGTGCACTTTCAGACTTTCTGTCGTTGTGAAAGGCATTATGTAATGAAAATATTTTTGTCTTTCTTTCTTAACTACTTGATAAGAGTCACCAGGAGAAAGTCCCTATTGGACTGAAAAGCACGAGGACACAAGGCCTGGCAGTGCAGGACCAGTTGTTGTGGGAGAGAGTGATAGGAGAGTGGGGGTGCGGGGGGGGGGGGGGGGGGGGGGTGGGGGGGGGTGTGGGGAGGTGGGGGGTGGGGTGCATGGGGCAGCATCAACGTGGGTACAGGAAACCTCTTCTCTCCTGGACTTCCATCACCAGGACCTTCAGTCATGACTGAGAACCTGCGTACCCTCTCCCTGGGTTCCTGAACCACCCGAGAACACCTTGTGTGTCAGCTGGACTGGTTCCAAGGAAGCTACATATGGTGCTTCATAAATATTGTGACTAATCAGCATTTGAGTGCTAAGCCTGCAGATGTCTGATCTTCCCCTCCAGGCAAGTTCATATATGGCAATCAGCAATAGGACAAAAGTTGTGTGCCTACTTGAGACTTTCAAGCAGCTGTGATTTGCTATCACTGACACCCATTTAGCACTTATTTTTTACACTTTGGCGAAAATAATCCTCTACAGCTCTTGAGAAAATGTCTGGTTGTACAGTCTAACAGAAATTATCTTCATATCTCCCAATTCCTTTCTAACTGAATCAAAGACATGCAGTTATGGATTCAGTATCTTGCTAGCAATGGGCAATACTTGACATTGGGAGGAATTTAATGAGTGAAACAAGGGTCTCGCCCGCAGTTTGGAGAACCATTGGGAATGCCCCACATCATTTCTTCCCAGGTAATCAGGCACCTTGACAGCTTTGGACCTCAGTAGGGTGGTAAACCTGCCTGCTAAAGTTTGCCGGTCAATTGGAGGCTGGCAGCTCTGCACCACCAGCAGCATCACCAGTTTTACACTCTGGCCTGCAGGGGGAATCGGCCATGAATCCCTGGAGAGAGGCGAACATAGGGTCAATTTGTTGAAACAAGCACAAGAGACAACTACTGAAGGAGGCCCTAATTTCTATTCCCAGAACGGTGGCAAGAGCCACTTTTGTTTGAGCTTTTAACTTTTCGTTTAACTTATTTGTACTTCTGTAATACTTATCTTGTATTCTAGCGCCATTGATAAAAGTAATTAGAGACAGTTGGCTAACATGGGATTGATTGTCTGAGGTCGGGTAATTTAATACTTCTAATGTATCTCCTGAGACATTCTCCCTGCTTTAGGACTCAGGTCAGAAAAGAACCGCATTAACTTGAGGAACTTATGATGAGGAACTTAGATGGCTCCTGAAAAATAGGAACCAAAAGGTATAACAGCAGCTTTTCAAGCCCAGTTTACATCCATAACAAGGGGTGCGACACACTCTGAGTCAACTCCAAACATGAACATAATTAATGATAATTCAGAAGCCGGAAAGCATCTGTCAAAATGTAATCTTGCAAAGCCCAATGGCTGCATTTTGTTCCTTATGGTGTAATGGAAAATCAATGGAATTCAATTGCAGATGATCTAATTGACCTCAGTAAATCCCAGAGATGGCTTTAATTGACATTATTCCATCTCTCTCTCTGCTTCTCTGTTCATAGAGTAGCTCCGTTATCCGAGGTTGGCTAATCAAGACTCAACAATGCCGTGATATCACAATGGGATAAGGAAAAGAGGCTAGAACTACCTCAGCCAGTAAATGGACTGGAGCCATGCTATCAGCACCATTAAACATGACATTCATTACTATTAGGGCTCATCAGCTTATTACCTCATCAAATATGTTAAATCAAAATTAATCCTTTGTGCTGCTTATTATTTGAAGGCTGTTAGAACTGAACAGTAATGATTTGTTTGAGGGAACCATAAAGAGAGCTCTCTGCCATGTGTCAAGAATGACAAATAACTGAGATTATTGCCGGAATTCTCCGACCTCGCCCGTAGCTCAGATTCTCTGGTCCTGCAGCTGTAAATGAAGATTTGGCTGAGCGCCAAATTCTCCATTCTTGCTGGCAGCGGTGGCGGGGTGTCAGACATTGGAGAATTCCGCCCTATGTTGAAATGTACAAAACTGTTGCAGGAACAAATCAGTCTTCTTATAACACTTCCATTTCCTGGGGTTGGCCACAAACATCCCAAGCGATAGATGGCATCCAGAACTTAATTCATGCCCCTCTCACTCACGGTCACACAGGCATACAATCAGCACAAATGGCCTTTTGTAATATAAACACCTCCATCCCCCATCAGGATGATCTGAGGGGTCTCCACCTTTTCCTGGAATCAGTTTCCATCGATTATAAATCTCTTCTGCCTGCTTGAACTTGTTCTCCCATTGAACAATTTCTCTTTAATTTATCTCACTTCCTGCAAATAAAATATGTGAATCTGGGTACCCATTTGGATCCAAGCTATGCCTGCCATTTTGTAGGATATGTAGAACATTTTTTGTTCCAGTCATAATGCCCTTTCCTCAACCCTTTTTCCAGTACTTGATGACTGTCCAGAAGGAAAAAACAGTTTGGACCACTATTCTTAATTTCCCGTTTTATTAGTGTTTCATCTTAAAGTATAAAAGGCCAGTTCAGACCAGTATTCTTATTTCCCCGTTTAACTGTTTTTTCCTTCTGGGTGTATCAGTGCCATGTCCTGCTCCTGCCCAGAACTGGAAAATGTCATCAATTTTGCTTCCAATTTTGACCCTCCTCAGAGTTTCATTAGTTCATTTCCAAAACCTCCGTTCCCTTCTTTGTCTTTTCTGTCTTCATTTCTGGTGATAGGCTATCAACTAATATCAATTAGCTCACTGATTCCCACAGCTACCTTGACTAGACTTGTTCACACCCTAGACACTGTAAAGACTTCATTTCATTCTCCCAGTTCCTCCATCTCTGTCATGTGTGTTCTGAGGATGCAACGATCCACAACAGTGCATCTGTTGCAACGATCCACAACAGTGCATCGGAAATTGTCCAGCAGAGACAGGCTTTGAGGATCAGGCTGTTGTTCGGCTTGGAGTTTTGCTTCTTGGGGGATTCACTGGTTGGATGTTAAACAGTAGACTGCCTATTAGTCTACATATATAAAGTTAAAACTGTCCAAATAGGCCAGAGACTTGGATCATGTAACATGGCCCATTCATTGTTAGTCGCAGCTTAGAATCAGCTTCTGTGCCTCTGGCCAGAATTCCATTGTTCCTCAATAGGAGGACCAATAGGAGTGAGATAAGGTTGTCATTCACATCTTTTCCAGTATAATGAGTTTTGATTTTGATTTTTCTTGTAGTTCAGGATAAGGGAGCCACGTCATTTGCACTTCCTCTGCTTTTGTTGATACAATGATGTGTGAGAGTCCATTGGCTGAGACCGTTTTGTTCTCGTAACTCCCAGAATAAAGTGCCAACCCTGTGGTCATGTGACTTGTCGCAGCCATCTTTTTCGGTTCAGCAGAGAGCCCATTTATTAAAAATGGCAAACAAGTGAAACTTTGGATGTCCTTTCATGTTTTGTGGGACCCAACAGGAGGGAAACACTTTAAAGTCCCAATTTTAAAATCCCAAGTCTCATTTGTAAGCCAAAATCCACCGTGAATTACCAAACGGCTCTGTGTTTGATTTTGTCATCAATTAAGTACAAAAGCACTCATTGTGGTCATGCCAATGTTGTGGTTGACAGTCATTTACAGCAACCGATGCATGCACTGATTAGTAGCATAGCCAAATAGTTAATTTATTTCACTACATACAGACAAAGAACAAAAGTAGAACAGGTTTCTCTTGACCTCTGCTGTCTGCCTCACCTAATGCTACCTTTGCAAGCTTACTAACTACACCTCCAGGGATATGTGTTTCTGTTCTGGTGTTTGCAAAGGTTGGCATGAGCAATGTGATGACTTGTGATACGGTTTTATTTTGACCCATGTGTAGGCTGCTGTTCTAACCTCTAATAATAGAAAAGTCACTGATGTTGCAGTACATTTTCCAGGAGACAACTTCCCTCAGAGTTGGAAATAAAAAGAGAAAAAGCTGAAAATACTCAGCAGGTTATTGCAGCATCTGTGGAGTGCAAAGCAGTCAACATTTCAGGTCATCAGCACTGGGAAAAATTAGAATGGTGGCAGGTTCTGAGCAAAGGATGGGTTGGACAAGGACAAAAGGAAAGTCTGTAATAGGATGAAAGTCAGGAGAGATGGAATGAATGAATAATTAATCTTCTGGGGCCAAAGGGAATGGTGACAGGGCAAGAAAATAAACAAAGAAGCAAATGATGTGCCTGGAGGCAGGTGTGCAGCTGACTTCAAGAGAAAAACACAAACAAGCAAAGGAAAGGAAAAATGGATCACAGATTGTGACCTGAAACAGGTGAGCTCAGTGCTGAGAGAAAAGTGCTTGTAAGTGCCTAATTGGAAGATGTGGGGCGGACTTTACCACCTCACTTTTCCTGAAACCGTAAAATCCCACCCATGGTCCGCCACCTCCCCCTCACTTCCCCCTCGCCCACTCCGATTCTTGTGGCAGGCAGAATGGTAAAATTCCAGCAATGGTTCTGCCCCTCAACCTTTTATTGAAATTCACTGGAACAATGCAGCAGGCTAAGAACAGAGGTGTCAACAAGGTGGAAAATTAAAATGGGTGACCATTGGAAGCTCAGAATCATGCCTCTGGACTGAATTGAGGTGCTCTGCAAAGCAATCATCCAAGCTGCATTTGGTTTCTCCAATGTGGAGGAGACCACATTCTGAGCAGTGAATTAATGCATCAGATTGACAGAAGTACAGCAAAATTTCTGCTTCATCTGGATGAGTGTCTGGGGGCTTGTATGGTGAGCAGAGAGGAGGTAAAAGGGCAAGTATTACATCTTCATTTGCATGGAAAGATGCCATGGTTAAGGAGATGAGGTGTTGGGAGTGACTGAAGAGTGGACTGGTACATCACAGAGGGAATGGTCTCTTTGGAATGCTGAAAGAGGGTGCAAGGAGAAGATGCATTTGATCCATTTAGTATGGAGGCTTGTGGGGTGGTAGGTGAGGGGGGAAAGGGTAGCCATGAGTGAGATTCTCCGGCCTACCAGCGGGAGTGGCGCATTGTTTGCTGGCAGCAGGATTCACTGGTCCCATTGCAGTCAATGGGAATTCCCACTGACGTTAGCCTATGTGTCGGGAAACCCATGGGCGGGGGTGCGCTGCCAGCGGGACTAGAAAATCCTGCCGGCATGAAGGGCCAGAGAATTCTGGCCCACATCTTGGTTCTGGGAGGGAGGGGGAGGGCAGAACAACTATAGTGTCGAGGAAATCTCCGATGGAGCATAAAAGAAGTCCATCAGGACCCAACCCCTTACCAGCCTGCAGCTCCAACAGTTTATTCAGTACCTCTTCTCTGGTGACTGAAATTTTCTTGTGTTCCTCCCACCCTTTCATTTCCTGCCATATAGCTGCTTCTGGGATGTTACCTGTATCCTCCAGAGTGAAGACTGATGCAAAATACATTTATGGACTTTTAGAAAATAAAATTAGAGTCAACATTAGCTACAACTAAAAACAAAATGTATCAATACATTAGATATTAGTTGAGCAAGACAGAATTGAAAAGATGCAGCAAAATAATTCCCCTTTTCTTGAAAATTGGGACTTAAAAATGCCTGTCTGAATTTCATAGACAGAAGTGTAACTGGGAATGTCTTCTGCACAAACATCAGTAAATACACACACTAGTGGGCAGGAAAAGACCAACTAGTCCATCATGCGTGCCTGATACCATAATGGCTGGAACCTTATGACTGAACACTTCCTTTCCTCCTCCCCCACCTGTAGCCATGCATGAAATGGCTATTTAGGTTTTTGGACTGCTCTGTAGCTTACACACAAAGAACAGCAGGATATGTTTTCACCAGTGGAATGAAAGCATTAAGCAGCCAATCTTCCAGTACCACTTGCCTAAAGGCTGGGAGTAGAGATTTGCAGGGTGGCTAATCAATCCTAGTATCTCAGAAAGCAATCTTGTATGAATTTGCACCTGATTTTGTCCATTTATTTGGATATTCCCAGTAAAGGTTGCATTGATCCAATCACTCATCAAATAGACAAATTCTCTGATCTGGTCATATGAAATGCTGCTCGCTTCAATTTGGGGCTATAGCAGATACAATTCTATTTATTAAATCAACTTCGCTGTCCACTTTCTAAACCATCCATTTTTTTCTTCCCCAAGTATTGTTTCCATATCTTTCTCATACAAATTACTCTATGGGCCGAATGGCCTCTTTCTGTACTGTAGGGTTTCTATGATTCTTTCTATGATTGAAATTACCTGAGAAAACCCACCTGCCATCCTGCACTGGGCTAAATTTTGAGCTCAGACTCTCTGGACCAAATTTTACCATCGAGTTGCGCCCGTTTTTGGGTGCGGAAACTTGGTGAAGTCAAGCGTGAAGTGAATAGTGTGATCCGTGCCCGTCTCCGCGCTGGTTCCCCCTTTACCAAGGCCCGAAAATGGCCACCATCGAGACCGCGCCCAAAACAGACGTGACGGCCATTTAAATGTATTTGCATGCGTTTAAATTGACTTAATGGGCTGCACGCCCAACTTTACCGACACTTCCCCCTTTACCACTTTACCAGCGCATTCACCCATTCAGAATCAGAGCAAAATAGACATGCTCTACAAAAGTCCGATTCGGGCGCTCGAGTTAGTGAGGAGGTAGGTGCCTAGTGTCCGACGGCTTTCTGCTTCAGATCGGTGGGGGAGGGAGGGAGGGTTCACTGCCACTCTGCCTGAGATCGGTTTTGGGGAAATGGGGTCCGCTGCCACGCTGCCTGAGGTCAGTGAACAGGGGAAGGGGGAGGGTGTTTCACTCTGCCTGACATCGGTGAGGGGGGTCCTCTGCCACTCTGCCTGAGATCGTGGGGGGGAAAGTGGGGCAGGAGTCCACAATCGGGCAGGGGATGGGGGGATAAGGGGGTCAGTAATGTTGGGGGGCTGGGTCAATGTCTGGGGGACCAGGGGGAGGCATTAGCCGGCCCGGGAGGGATGTGGCAGGGGAGCAGCATTCTATCTTTTTCTTCTGTGCATGCGCAGTTGGAGGCGCCGATCAGCGCTGCAGGTTTTTGAGCGCGTTAAGCCCCGCCCATAGGCTTATGCAGCGTAATTATCGCTGATATTTTTGCAGGCAGAGTGCGTATGGGGGCGCCTGAGAATGGGTCTAAAAGTCAGATCTGAAACACTCCCAGTTTCAAGTCCGCCCAGCATTTGGAGTCAAAATGGTAAAACCGGGCCCTCTGCGCATGAGAATGAAGCACACGGTCAAAATTTGGAGAGATTTGAAAAGTGTGATTCTTGTCAACGAGATGGTGTTTTGCAATTTCAGCAGGCCCAACGGCAGAGTGATGTGGAACTCGCCGCAGAACAAAGGGCACCTCATTTTAATACTTTAGCATCTCATTTTCGAGCAATCAGTCCAGTTATTGAGCCCGCAACGAATATTCAGCAGACGCCAGCGTGACGTCACACCAGTGCCATTTACAACTGTTTGACATAAGTGTGTACATGGCACCTCACTTCCGAGGGGGATATCGGAGGTGAGCACTCAGGCAGTCATTTCTCCTCAGCCTGCCCAACACTCAAGGGGAACCAGAGAGAGCGCTGGGGACACAGATAAGTATAGCTCGAAGCCAGTCGTGGGGGACACCCGCAACATATGGCGGGGGTCAGATGTCATGAGAAAATGAAAGCTCAGTGCTATTCACCCTGGTGCTTTACAGGGGAAGCAATGCCGGGATGTGGCTGTTGTGGCAGAGGGGATGTTGGAAGGGAGAGCAGATATTCACTCAGTGAATGGGAAGCACTTGGGTGGAAGCCCCAGAGGCATGGAGGGGTGAGGGTGAGGGCTGTGCTAGAACTCCTCATAGTTCACTATTGTGTCCTCCCTCTTTCAGTGCATGATTCAGGTGAATCACGGAGCCTGCAGAGTTGGCCTTTCTGCCAATAGTAATTGACCAGCAGCAGAGACAAAGACATGTGCCCAGGACGAGAGGCCTGCAGCTGTCCAGTGAGCAGGAAAAAAGGATCAACCTCAGAAACAGGTCTGGCCTAGAATCTTCCAGCAAAGGTGCTCCTAGCTTCAGGTGTCCGAGCCTCAGTGCCGGAAAAGGGGTTGGTGGACCACTTCTGCCACATATGGCATGAGCTGGCATTCCATGAAACTGGAAGACACCCAATGCCTGTGGCCCTTAAAGTTACAGTCACACTAAACTTTTTAACCAGTGGCTCCTTCGAAGGCAGCGTCTCCCAGTCTGCCCTCATAAATGTATCAAGGAATTCACAGATGTCCTGTGTGCAAGGGCAGGGATGTTTATAAACATGGACCAGGATCAGGTGAGCCAGGATGCGAATGGCCACGGGCATTGCCCTCATAGCAGGATGCCCTAGGTGCAAGGCATCATTGACACTAATGGGTCCTGGCCCGCTTTCGGGCAGCAAGGGTGCTACTGTGCTGGCCTCCTCAGTGTGTGGTGCTGGAGTGTGTCAGATGGGCTGGACACCCCAGGGCCTCAGGGGTGAAAGGCCCTGGGCTGTGCCCTAGATGATACTCATCACTTTGGCTTTCCGCTGGCCCCAGTGCTCCTCCATTGGAAAGAGGGGCAGCTGAAGTGAGGTCCAGAAACCCCATCATCCTTTGGCACTGGCACTCATGAATTCTCATGAGTGCTTGCACCATGCAGTTGAAGCCCTGCACCATGGAGTTCATACCCTCAAACATTGAGGTCATGAGCTGAACCATGGTGCGGAGATCTCCTGCCATGGAATGTACAGCCTGTGCCACTGCAGATGTCATCCTTGCAGGGCTGGTCTTGATCAGCTTAATGTGTGATCGGACCATTCAAAAGTCTGATGGCAGCAGGGAAGAAACTGTCCTTGAGTCGATTGGTCGGTGTTTTCAGACTTTCATATCTTTTTCCCGACAGGGGAAGGTGGAAGAGAGTATGGGGCAAATTTTCCCATTCTGCCCACCACGGGAATTGCAGCAGGTGAGGGGCAGACCATGGAAAGGTCCATTGACCTTGGGCAGGATTTTCTGGTTTCGGAGCAAGCACAGCTGAAAAATCCCACTCTATGTCTGGGGTGCGTAGGGTCCTTGATTTTGCTGGTTGCTTTTCCTGAGGCAGCGGGAAGATTTTTACTGAAGTTTATCTATTAGTCACAAGTAGGCTGACATTAATACTGCAATGAAGTGAAAATCCCCTGGTCGCCACACACCAATGCCTGTTCGGGTACACTGAAGAAGAATTTAGAATGGCAAATGCACCTAACCAGCATGTCTTTCAGGCTGTATACAGAGTCAATGGGTGGGAGGCTGGTTTGCGTGATGGACTGAGCTACATTCATAACCCTTTGTAGTTTCTTGCGGTCTTGGTCAGAGTGGATGCCATACCGAGCTGTGGTACATCGGGAAAGGATGCTTTCTATGGTGCATCTGTAAAAATTGGTGTGAGTTGTAGTGGAGATCCTGAATTTTCTTAACCTTCTGAGAAAGTGGGCTTTCTTAACTGAACTGACATGAGTAAACCAGATGTGCTTTTACATAAATCCAGTAGGTTCACAGTCATTATTTTTGAATCTAGCTTTCATATTCCCAAATAATTTATTGACTGAATTTACATTTCCCAACTTCTACTGCAGGAATTGCACTCAAATCACCAGATGCATTCGAGCAGGTCTGTGGATTAGCATCCACTATCATAACCACAAAGATATTGCATGTCCACAGATGTGGTGCTGGTGTATATAAATCATTGTGGTGGAAGCCACCCAGCCCTCACAACTGGCCATGTCTTAGATAATTTTGCATGAACTACATCTTTTTGCACCTCTTTGAAGAGGCTCCACATATTAAGCCACCTCACGGAGCAAGAACAATAACAGGCATGTCTAAAGCTTGCCTTTTTTTTGACTGCCACCTGAAAACAAATGGTTTGATATGTTTTTTTTCTTGAAGTCGTTTTCAATTATTTAAATATAGGCACAGGTAACGGCCTCGACACCAATTAAAAATGCTTACTTTTTTTCATGTTGGATCCATTTTCAGCTGTATCAATAAAATTATATCTGGCCATCACTCCTAAATGTATCGAGGTGTATCTTTAAAGCAAAAATATAGATTTCAAAGCTTTTTCTTTTCAAACCCTGCTCACTCTGCACAAAACAATAAGGAAAATATACGTATGAACAGAAACGTGAGAACAGGAAAGTCGCTCCTGAAAGCGAGTACAATTCTGAACACCATTCACACTCAGATTGCCGATTGCATCCAAAATGGAAACTCTTGGCCACTAAATTCATTCATTTTCTGAGGTAATGCACACCTCCACAATCCCTATCTTATCAATTTTTCCTTCTGCTACATATTCATCCAACTGCAGCATTTTATTCCCAATGAGCCCAGCACACAGGCAAAATGTGTTACATATTTTCTCATATGTTTGTGATCCATTTTACATTTATTTTCTGTGCCCACTTTTTCTGTTTTTCTTGCATCGCACTATCAACCTTAAAATCTGCTTTTGTACATTCGTAGCCCAGTACCTTCACTCTGCCACATCTACTTTAAATGAAGCCTACATTTCATCCATTTCATGATGTTGGAAACCAATAGTTTTGGAAAACAAAGAGATCGAAAACATAGTTCAGATGCAGCAAGCAATCGGCTCAAATTTAATATGTTAATTTAAACGCTAGCCCAAAGAATTTGCTGTATTTTATTATTTGAGCTATGAGTCAATCCTCAAAACTGACTGCGCACAGACAAAAGCATGAAAAAAAACATAAATAAATAAAATTGCAACACTGAAGCTGATTGTTTTCCACAGCTGGAGTGGAAGGGATAATTTTAATTTGAAAATTAGGAGATTTGTTCAGTGTGGACATAAAGATTAAACGCTTACTGACTGGAGACACCAGCTTATATCAATCAGTGATGCATTACTTCTGGCGGAATGGGACCTGGTAATTGAAGATTCAGACTTAAATTTTATTGTGAAGCGATAGCATTAGTTTACTAAAACTAAAATTTGCTGTTCCAGTCAGTTAAAGGCCAAATGGTTGGCCAGTTAAGTCATTTTATAATATGTTACTCTGCTTTTTGAGTTCTCTGTCGGACTTTTAAGGCCTTGATTTTCATTACTGGGGCGGGTAGGGTGAGTGGGGAAAATTCCCAGCTTCAAGTGCATGCCTCAGGAAAATGTGCCCGCAAAGGTGGGTTCTCCATTGTCGTGGGGGCAAGTGTAGGCTGCAGTCAGCTAGCCAACCTGGGAAAGAGCCACAGAGGTAGTGGGATGTTGAGGCGAGCCGTTTAAAGCCCCACCTTAGTGCAATAGGACTTTGTCCCAGTTAAAATAAAACGAGAAAGGCCCACCAAGCCTCACTCTTCACATTCCCTCACCCCCATATACTCCACGTGCCCATCCAGGCCACCTGATACCTCCATGACAAGCTGCCCCCACCCACTCCCTGTGGCCAATCATACCCCCATGTCAAGTTATGTCCCCACCCATCTTCCTATGCTAAGCCTCTGCCACCTCCATGTCCAATCCCCTATTCAACACTGAACAGAACCAATAAACCCTATAGTGACAATAGGACGTATACAAAACCTGTCAAAAAGTAATTAATTCATTATTTTCCACTATGTTAAAAAGTCACTTTACTACAGCCCAATAAAAGCATCAAACACATAGACCCATTAAAGTATCAGTGTAAGAAATTATAGGTACTTGAAATCTCTTCATCTTGTGTAAACAAACACTGATAAATTGACAGCACAGGACAGTGACCTAGAGCTGCCAATCAACCTCAGGCTCAAGTGTTTCATTAGAGTAATGGATGTCTGAGATCTCAGCCAGGCCTCAATTTGTGGGAGTGGGAGGCATTGCTTGGAATAAGGAGCATGGGAGGCTGTGTGGGGTGGCTGGGGAGAGATGTGTAAGGAAGACTTCTTGAACTTAACTTCTTGAACTTACCATTCAAATGGTCACCTCATGCAAACTATGGTTATGATGACTCGAAGGTGCCGTGAACCATGACACTTTAAAAACAGCCCAACTGTATAAAGATTGCAGAGGACTCGGAGATGCTTATCCTTGCAATGAAGCCAACCAGATTGGGAGTGTCTGAATTGTGATCGTGATACGAACAAGCCCGTACAATCCAAAGACACTCTTGAAAATTGCAAAGGCCCGGAATGGGTTTAGAAATTCCAGAATCGGGACCTGTCCATCATTTTTAAAGGGCTTCTGAATCATCATAACTCAGTGCAAATCCAGGATATCAGCTTTGGTTTAGTGGTAGCACCTTCATCCTTGAGCCAGAAGGTCAGGATTCAAATTCCATTCAAGAAATTTGAATGCAAAATCTAGGTTGGCACTCCTGTGCAGTACTGAGGGAGTTTTACATTATTGGAGGTTTCATTTTTCAGATGAGACATTAAACAGAGGGCCTGTCAGCCCTCGCTGGTGAGGACTTAAAAGATTCCAAGACTTTAGTTGGAATTCTCCGATGTTGTACGTCCCGTCACCGCTGCCAGCAAGAACTGAGAATTTGGCGTCAGCAGCATGACCGAAGAATCCCAGCCGTGGGTGAGGTGGGACAATCCCAGCCATTGTTTCAAAGAAGAGGAAGAGAGTTTCCCAGTGTCCAGACAAAGTAGTATCCCTCATTCAACACCTAAATGAGACTGTCTAGTGATTTACTTGATCCTGGGAGCTTGCTGTGTACAAATTGGTTGTCACATTTCCTACATGACAAGAGTGACAACACTTCCAAAGAGCTCTTAATTGGCTGCATTGACTTTGGAGTGTTTGGAATGGTGAAAGTTGTTACGTAAATGCAATTATTTCCTTCAGTGCAGAATAACACATCTGCAATCAGTATTAATTTATAGAAGACAGATTTGCACAAGTTGTCTTAAAATGATAGCGAGGGATATTGCTGGCCATGGTTAGCTGTTATCAGATGATGACAGAAACAAGCACAGTACACAACAGTTCTGGCAAATAGCAGCACATAATCAGCTATTAAACATAAGGGGCAACACACGTTCATAAGCAAGTTGAAGAGATGCTCCATTCACAGTTCTATTTTTCTTTCTTCCTAAGTGGTAGCTGGAGATGATGAATTGGTATATGAGAGCACATTGTAGAATGGCAAACACAATTGTCACTGATAGCTTTCAGTCAGGAGTGTAACAAAGATTCACCGGACTGACTCTTGGGAGGTCAGCATTGTCATATGAGGCGAGATTAGGGGGAGCGATCTGACAGGAATTTGGCAATGTGTTGGTTTCGGCAAGAAAAATGAAGTGAATCGCGCCGACGGCTCCCGCGTAATTTGAGACCGAATCTTGAGGCTCATGAACTAAAGTTTTTATGGCCATGAGAATCACGCTGTGCCTGCGCAGATCTCCCTCTGATCTGCCCGCCGCAGCTCCACTTAATCACGCCAGTCACTGGAGAGCTCCATATAAATGGCTCCCCAGCACTTGTTCCAGATCGACTGCACGGGACGGCACCCAGAAAGCTCGCACCTCAATTCTCGGAGTGAGTCCTCAACAGACTGCTGGATGGAGTGCAACAGAGGTGCGATGCACTCTAACCTTGCTCCAGAAGTAGATCTTCCGCCAAGTTCACCACACCCACCTGGGATTTAGTGGCAGCCCGCGTGAGTGCCAGCTCACTGCAAAAGAGGACAGGACAGCAGTACCGTAAGAAGAACAGTCTTCCTCTCTCAGCCAGGGTAAATAAGCCTCATACAGACTTGTTCTGGATCTCCTTGCACACACCTTGCAATTTCAATGTCATCTGTCATCTAGCCACTTCAGGGTTTGCCAACACCTGTAAGGAAACCCCCTTCACCCTTCCTGCCAATCACCATCCTTCTTCCCCTACTCACTACCATGCTCCGCACACTCCAGCTCCCACTCAAGCCCATGCCTGCCACATCTCATTACCATTTTAAATATCAAGACTCCGCCTACACTCTCCCTATCTGTGTCATTGTAGAGCAAACTCAACCATAACAATCGTAAGCAAGCACGCCCAAACAGATTAATTCCAGACTTCAGAACCCTTACGCCATTTGAGGAGAGAGCCCTCGAGTCTGCACTGCTGGTGAAGTGGGCACAACAGACAAATGTGAGAATCCTCAAGTCATACTGTCCTTCTTCATATCTCAGGTGAGTAATCAATGTTCCCTTCTTTATCCTCAGTAATGTGCCAATGCCATCTCCCTTCTCCTGCAGGCAAAGCAGCTGAGCAGCCCCCTGGACCCATTGGACATGAACAGCTCCGAGGGCGATTTCTCAGATCCCACCGCGTCACAGCTGTCACTCACACCCGGCACCAGTGCAGATACTCACACCTCAATGAGATCATGAAGTAGACAGGCTTCTGGGTCACTCACCGGTGAGCACTTCACAGCTGAAGATCCACAGCAGGTAGAGGCAGAGACATCCCAGGAAACTGGCACTTGAATGGATGCTGGAGGCAGGGACTCTACTGGGTACCTGACCAATGTTGTGCCCCTGGGTCCGGTCGTCCCAAAGTTGATGGAACTGCAAAGGCAGAGTTGCAAGCATCATCAGCTAGTTGCTCCACACATTTATGTAGTAAAATGAATTTTGTCATGAAAGTTATAAATGAATATCTTTGTAGAAAAGATCTTTTATTTAACATTGTTACTATAAAGTAGAGAATGCATATTATGTAAATTGGCATTGAATCCGGACAAATGTGAGGTAATGTGTTTTGGAAGGTCTAATACAGATGGTATGGAGGGCAATAGCTATGATGAGAGATTGGAGAAACTTGGTTTGTTCTCAATCGAACGACAGAGGTTGAGGGGCGACCTGATGGAAGTCTACAAGATTATGAGGGGCATGAATAGTGTGGATAGTCAGAAGCTTTTCCCCAGGGTAGAAGAGTCAATTACTAGGGGGCATAGGTTTAAGGTGCGAGGGGCAATGTTTAAAGGAGATGCACAAGGCAAGTTCTTTTACACAGAGGGTGGTGGGTGCCTGGAACTCACTGCCGGGGGAGGTAGTGGAAGTAGATTTTTGATTTGATTTGATTTATTATTGTCACATGTATTAACATACAGTGATAAGTATTGTTTCTTGCGCGCTATACAGAAAAAACATACCATTCATAGAGAAGGAAATGAGAGAGTGCAGAATGTACTGTTACAGTCATAGCTAGGATGTAGAGAAAGATCAACTTAATGCAAGGTAAGTCCATTCAAAAGTCTGACAGGGAAGAAGCTGTTCTTGAGTGGGTTGGTACGTGATCTCAGACTTTTGTATCTTTTTCCTGAAGGAAGAAGGTGGAAGAGAGAATGTCCAGCGTGCATGGGGTCCTTAATTATAAGAACATAAGAACATAAGAACATAAGAAATAGGAGCAGGAGTAGGCCATCTCGCCCCTCAAGCATGCTCTGCCATTCAATAAGATCATGGCTGATCTGATAGTGGGTTCAGTTCCACTTACCCGCCCACTCCCCATAACCCTTAATTCCCTTAATGGTTAAAAATCTGTCTATCTGTGACTTAAACACATTTAACAGGATAGCCTCTACTGCTTCATTGGGCAGAGAATTCCAAAGATTCACTACCCTCTGGAAGAAGAAGTTCCTCCTCAACTCTGTTCTAAATTGACTCCCCCGTGTTTTGAGGCTATGCCCCCTAGTTCTTGTTTCCATTGTAAGTGGAAATAACCTCGCTGCTTCTACCTTGTCTAGCCCCTTCATTATCTTATATGTCTCTATAAGATCTCCCCTCAACCTTCTAAACTCAAATGAGTACAGGCCCAGTCTACTCAATCTCTCCTCATAAGCTAACCCCCTCATCTCCGGAATCAACTTGGTGAACCTTCTCTGTACCCCCTCCAAAGCTAATATATCCTTTCTTAAATAAGGGGACCAAAATTGTACACAGTACTCTAGGTGCGGCCTCACCAGTACCCTGTACAGTTGCAGCATGCCCTCCCTGCTTTTATACTCCATCCCTCTCGCGATAAAGGCCAACATTCCATTTGCCTTCTTGATTACACACTGCACCTGCAAACTGAGTTTTTGTGATTCATGCACAAGGACCCCCAGGTCCCTCTGCATAGTAGCATGTTGTAATTTTTCACTGTTTAAATAATAGTCCATTTTACTATTATTCCTTCCAAAGTGGATAACCTCACACTTACCAATGTTATACTCCATCTGCCAGATCCTTGCCCATTTTCACTTAGCCTATCCAAATCTCTCTGCAGACTCTCTGTGTCCTCCACACAATTTGCTTTCCCACTCACCTTTGTGTCATCCGCAAACTTTGTTACCCTCCACCCTCATCCTATTGTAATCCCCCTTGTTCAAGCAGAGGACACTGGTTTGGGACCCTACTTTCTCACCCTCCATCTGTATTAGAAATTCAACCATATTGTGATCACTCATTCCAAGAGGATCCCTCACAAGGAGATCATTAATTTTACCTGTCTCATTACAAAGGACCAGATCCAAGATAGCTTGCTCCCTCGTAGGTTTTGTAGCATACTGTTCGAGGAAACTATCATGACAGCATTCTAAGAATTCTTCCTCAAGTCCACCGCGTCCGACTTGAGTTGACCAATCAATATGGAGGTTAAAATCCCCCATGATTATTGCTGTTCCATTTTTACATGCATCTGTTATTTGTTTGTTTATAGCCCGCCCCACCTTGAGGTTATTATTTGGGGGCCTATAGACTACGCCCATCAGTGACATTTTCCCCTTACTATTCCTTATCTCCACCCACATTGATTCCACATTTTGCTCCTTAGAGCCTGTATCGTCTCTCACTATCGCCCTGATGTTATCCTTAACTAACAGAACTACCCCGCCTCCTTTTCCTTCCTGTCTATCCTTCCGAATTGTCTGATACCCCTGGATATTTAGTTCCCAATCTTGGTCAACCTGCAACCATGCTTCTGTAATGGCCACTAGATCATTTGTACTGATTTGTGCCGTCAACTCATTCACTTTATTTCGAATGCTACGTGCATTCAGGTAAAGTGTCTTTCTGACCTGGACCCGATTTGTTAGTGCATTCCTTTGTTTGCATGCTCTGTCCCTTCCTGTCACAGACTGGTTATTCTTCCCCAGACCATCTCCTTGCACTGTGTTGACCACCTCCCTTCTCATGCTTGTCACCTTTTTTACTCTACCTGAGGTTAGATTCCTGCCACCTTCTATACTCTCTGTTCCATTACGTGGTCTGGAAACTTTACTAACCTCTCCAGGTTAGCAGCCAAAAGCAACAGGAAGTGTAGACAGAGTCAATGGATGGGAGGCTGGTTTGCGTGACGGATTGGGCTACATTCATGACCTTTTGTAGTTCCTTGCAGTTTTGGGCAGAGCAGGAGCCAAAGCAGGCTGTGATACAACCAGAAAGAATGGTTGTATTTGTATTTGCATATTTGCATCTGTAAAAGTTGGTGAGAGTTGTAACTGACATGCCAAATTTCCTTAGTCTTCTGAGAAAGTAGAGGCGTTGGTGGGCTTTCTTAACTATTGTGTCGGAATGGGGGCCCAGGACAGGTTGTCGATGATCTGGACACCTAAACACTTGAAGCTCTTGACCCTTTCTACTTCATCCCCATTGATGTAGACAGGGGCATGTTCTCCTTTACGCTTCTTGAAGTTGATGACAATCTCCTTCGTTTTGTTGACATTGAGGGAGAGATTATTGTTGACATTAAGGGAGATCGATTTTGTTGACATTGAGGGAGGGATACGATAATAACTTTTAAGGGGCGTCTTGACAAATACATGAATAGGATGTGAATAGAGGGATATGCTCCCCGGAAGGGTACGGGTGTTTAGTTCATTCGGGCAGTATGATCGATGCATGCTTGGAGGGCTGAAAGCACTCCAAGCCTGCATCGATCATACTTCTTGTATGTTCTTGTGATGTAATTTTCTTTCTTTGTTCTTTGAAGTGACATAGGTTGGCATGGAGGGTATGAGTGACAATTGGGTGCGAGTGGAGGGAGATAGGTTGGCATGGAGGGGTGGGGGGAAAGTGGGAGTGGGTGGAGAGACATAGGTCGGCACGGGAGGCATGGACAACACCATTTGAACTTACTTTTCAACTGGTTCTCTCATTCAGACTCTGGTTCTTGACACCTCTGAGGAGTTGTGAACTGTACATATTGTAAATGTGGTCTGACCTTTGACTCCACAAAAATTGTGGGGGAGGGAAGTGGTGGTGCCTAATCCTGCTGGAGAGGCTGGCAGCAAATTGTTCAGGGAGCCATTGGGCATCTGCTGATCTTCCAGTATACATGCCCACCCCTCCCCCCTCCCGCCCCCCCCCTCCCCACCACCCCCCCTCACCATCCCCTCCCCACCACCCCACCCCCAACCCCGCGCGATCACCGGTCTCCCGATGGCCGACCTCCAATGGCCGGCTCCAATACCCCGCTCACATTAGCCCCCAGCCCTAATGCAGAGTTCCCTCTTCCCTCCCCTCCTATCTCCCCTCTCCAGTCTGACCCCCAAATGAGACCCCGCCCCTGAGGCCCCATTGTCTTGACACTGCCTGGCACCTGGTGGGAACGGCCAGTGTGCCAGTCTGGCACTGTCCAAGGGGCACTGCCCCTCCTGCCTCCAACCTCTCAGGGGGTCTCAATGGCCTCCAGTCCTACCAGCGAGGCCATCATGTCAGGTCCCAATTGCTGGGGATCATCTGTGATCCCAGCTGGTGTGGACGTCCATCCGCAAGGTCGGAAATTCAAGTGAGCCCTAACAATACCATCGATGGCTTCAAGGATTTAAATGAGACGATGAATATTAAAATCAGCCTTGCATGTTTCCCCAACGTGATTACAACTAATAGAAGTACCCTGGGAAGATCCCGACTGGCCGAACGCTGTGCGCGATTCCCGCTATCCACCTCTGGCTTACATTTCCCATCCCGCAATGCTGGTCAAGTAGCGTAGCGGGGTGGGAAAATTGGGCCCCATTTACCTTTATTCTTTGAATTCAGCCACAATATATTATTTCAACTATGTAACGTATTTGAGGAGACTTTGATGCTTAATATTTGTACACATGCCACAATTTAACATAAGTGACATGCCAATCTAAAACTGAAGCATTCCCACCAGATTAACTGGGATGTGGGGGAGCGGGTGGCAGGAGGGCATTGATAAAGTTGTCATGCTGTATAATGGGATCACAAAATTCCTCCCTCAGTTGTTCCATTCAAAGAGAAAACTTGACAGAAATATTCAAATACCTGTTTAATTTGCATACTGTTAAAGTGACAATGCCCGCTGTGTAATCCTGTCAGGTTTTATCCATCTGTTTAGGAATATAGAAAGCAACATTGGCATTGGCATACTAAAATAGCACTGCATGATTGAAGTATCATGGTGTTTGATGTTATGACGGAAATGATGCACAGTTCTTTTGGAATCAGAGATTCTTTAAAAAAAAAACTGGTCTTGTTTTAAAGTCAAGCTGGTGCTCTGTAGAAGCACCAATTTTTTACCAATTACTTATTTTCAAATTGCAAGAACGGTCAGATTGATGATTATGATGAAATGCTACTTTAAGTGCAATAGAAAATATATTTGCAGGACAAATTAAATTGATTATTGAAGAGGGAGATGAGAAGAGTTTGCAAAGAAAAATGCTTAGATCCTGAGATGCTGGTATTGGAAGAGGCCGCATGTTTATATGAACTTGAAATTACATGAAGGCGTATAAGATTCATTACTTGAATCAGTTAATTGAATTGGCAAATTAAAGCACCTCTCAAACATGTGAATTACAATTTAAAGCAAGAACAAGGATATGGAAGTGAAAAGCAATCTCTAGGAAATAGATCATAGAAACCCGACAGTGCAGAAGAAGGCCATTCGGCCCATTGAGTCTGCACTGGCAACAGTCCCACCTGGGCCCCATCCCTGAAACCCCATATATTTACCCCGCTAATCCCTCTAACCTATGCATCCCCGGACACTAAGGGGCAATTTAGCATGGCCGATGCGTCTAACCTGCACATTTTTGGACTGTGGGAGGAAATCGGAGGACCCGAAGGAAACCCACGCAGGCAAGGGGAGAACGTGCAAACTCCACACAGACAGTGACCCAAGCTGGGAATTAAACCCAGGTCCTGGCACTATGAGGCAGCAGTGCTAACCACTGTGCCACCATGCTACCCGTTGGAAGTCCACAAATTATGTGATAGAATTTTCAAGTAGGTCATTAAGTAAGCACACAGCACCCCCAGCTGAAAGGGGTGAGAGACTGCTTACATGCATAAATCAGGGTTCCAAACCAGCTTTAGGGCCATATTTGAAGTTTTCAGGTTCCAATGGATGCAGATTACACTGCACGCACTTCCTACTTGTGGCAGATAGGAAGGGGCCTAATTATTGCTCCATAGAAAGGACCAGAGGCTTTTTGGTAAGATTTTCTTGGAGCGCAATGAAGAGTAGAAATGTTGCTCCATGCCCATTAAAATACATTGGGGCCCTCCCCACCTCCTTGCTGTGCTGCCTCCTACTTTAACTAAGCACTTCCAGCTCAACTATTCACCCAGTTGCAAGACATCCCATGTCCTGTTGTAGCAAGCTGTCAACCAGTGTTCACCCAAATTATTCTGATGAGTCAGAAATCTGAAAATGGTTTTGGACCTGCTTCGAGTGGATAGTGTCACCACTTGTCTAATTTCACACACATTCTGGGAAGAAATTTGAAAACATCCCCTTGCCATATTTCTCTGGGCTTTCATCGGCTACCTCACTGAAGGATATTGAACACGGTATAGAAGAAACCCTACAGTGCAGAAGGAGGCCCTTTGGCCCATCGAGTCTGCACCGGCCACAATCCCACTCAGGCCCTACCCCCATATCCCTATATATTTACCCGCTAATCCCTCTAACCTACACGTCTCAGGACTCTAAGGGGCAATTTTTTTTTTTAACCTGGCCAATCAACCTAACCCGCACATCTTTGGACTGTGGGAGGAAACCGGAGCACCCGGAGGAAACCCACGCAGACACGAGGAGAATGTGCAAACTCCACACAGACAGTGACCCAAGCTGGGAATCGAACCCAGGTCCCTGGAGCTGTGAAGCAGCAGTGCTAACCACTGTGCTACCGTGCCGCCCCATTAATTCAATACCCTTCCACCTACTCTGCTTTCTAGCCTCCATACAGCAAACATAAGAATCATACAATCATGGTCCTTCAGCCCATCGGGTCCGCACCAACACATTAGAAACTACCCCCACATCTGCCAGCACTTGGCCCATAGCCCTGAATGCCAAGTTCTCATCCAGATACTTTTTAAAGGATGTGAGGCAACCCGCCTGTACCATGTTCCCAACGCATTCCAGACTGTCACCACCCTCTGGGTAAAAATGTTTTTCCTCACATCCCCCTTGAAACTCCTGCCTCTCACCTTGAGTTTATGTCCCTTTATAACTGACCCTTCAACTAAGGGAAACAGATGCCCCTTATCCACTCTGTCCACATCTTCATAATCTTGTGCACTTCGATCAGATCGCCCCTCAGTCTTCTCTACTCCAATGAAAACAACCCAAGCTTATCCAACCTCTCTTCATAACTTAAATGTTCCATCCCAGGCAGCATCCTGGTCAATCTCCTCTACACCCCCTCCAGTGCAATCCGATAATGTGGTGACTAGAGCTGCACACATTACTCTAACTGTGGCCTCACCAAAGCTCTATACAACTCCAGCATCACTTCCCTGCCTTTGTAATCTACGCCTTGATTGATAAAGCCAAGTATCCATACGCCTTTTTCACCATCCTACTAACATACCCTTCTGCTTTCAGAGATCTATGGAGAAACACGCCTAGGTCCCTTTGTTCCATAGAACTTCCTTGTGCCCTACCATTCATTGAGTACTTTCTTGTCAAATTACTCCTTCCAAAGTGTATCTCCTCACACTTTTCAGGGTTAAATTCCATTTGCCACTTGTCTGCCCATTTGACCATTCCATCTATATCTTCTTGTAGCCCAAGTAACTCCGCCTCACTGTTAATCACCCATCGAACCTTTGTGTCATCTGTAAATTTACTAATTCTACCCCCCACATAGTCATCAATGTCATTTATATAAATGATGAATAATGGGGGGCCCAACACAGATCTCTATGCTGCGCCACTGGATACAGGCTTCCAGTCACTAAAGCAGCCTTCTGTTATCACTCTCTGTCTCCGACAATTGAGCCAATTTTGAATCCACTTTATCAAATTACCTGTATCCCATGTGATTTTCCATTCTTTGCAAGTCTCCCATGTAAGACCGTGTCAAAGGCTTTGTTGAAATCCATATAAACTACATTAATTGCACTATCCTCGTCTGCACACTTGGTCACCTCCTCAAAAAATTCAATTAAATTTGTTAGGCATGACCTCCCTCTGACAAAGCCATGCTGACTATCCCTGATCAAGCCTTGCCTGTCCAAGTGGAGATAGATGCTCTCCTTCAGAATTTTCTCTAATAGTTTCCCTACCACTGACATGAGACTCACTGGTCTGTAGTTCCCTGGTTTATCTCTACAATCCTTCTTAAATAGTGGAACCACGTTAGCTGTCCTCCAGTTGTCTGGCACCTCCCCCGTGGCTAGGGAGAAATTGAAAATTTGGGTCAGAGCCCCTGCAATCTCCTTCCTTGCCTCCCACAGCAGCCTGGGCACAATTTACTTCAATCTGGAGATTTATCTACTTTTAAGACTGCCAATACCTCCAATACCTTTCCTTCCCGATGTCAATTTGCTCAAGAACCTCACAGTCTCTCTCCCCCGAATTCCATACCATCGTCCTCATTCTCTTGGGAGAAGACAGATGTGAAGTATTCATTTAACACCCGACCGATGTCCTCTGGCTTCACCCACAGATTGTCCCCTTGATCCTTAATGGGCCCTACTCTTTTTCCCATTGATATACTTATAGAATATCATGGGATTTTTCCCTATCTTTACCAGCTAGAGCTTTCTCATATCCCCTCTTTTCATTCTAATTGCTTTCTTAAGCTCCACCCTGCACTTTCTATACCTCATGAATGCCTCCCCTGATTTGCTCCCCTTGTACTTTTAAAAAGCCTTTCTTTCCCTTCTCATTGTATGCTGAATATCTCTGGTCATCCATGGTTCTCTGGGCTAGTTATTCCTATCTATCACTCTAGAAGGAACATGCTGGACTTGCACCCTCCCCATTTCCTTTTTGAATGCCTCCGACTGCTCTTCTATAAATTTTTCCATTATTTGCTGTTCCCCGTCTACTTTGGCCAGATCCTGTCTTATTTTGCTAGAATCCCCTCTCCCCCAGTTCTTTTTTTTACAGCTTGTCTATTTCCTTATCCATAACAAGCTTAAATTGTACCATGTTGTGATCGCTAAGAGTGTGTTTTCATTTCTGTCATGACTAGAGATCATTGCCCCAGGTTTCTTCCAGCCACATTGTACTTTTAAGTAAGACACGTGTTTCCAGAAAACGACATACAAGCAAAAATTAGCTGAGACTGTAAAGTAGCTACTTGCTGGAATTCTGATGTGAATTACATTTGACCAACTAGTCCAGAAATCATGGAATATCACTTTTTTCCAGACAGCGACACTTCAAAGGAAGCGACGCAATACAAAAGCTGAAACGTAATCTCCTATAGAGATAATGGGGATTAATTACTATCTCAGCAGAAACCATCTCCTTTGAGTTATATCCCAGACTGTGGGCATGATATGAGTTGAAAAAAATGTAGCTTCTAGGCAAAAGAAAGTTTGTGTTTTTCCCTTCCAGGATTACACAAGTAAAGGGGATAAAAGCCAATTGCAACCCTAGTCTCTGTATACAAGTCTGGTATTCTAATTCTGCTGTGCTAGTGTGTGTTGTGAAGGTCACAGCTGAAGAACATCCACTGGGCATCCCAGCACTTGCAGGTAAAAAAATATCTCTGTCTCTCTGATTGCTGGAAGCAAGTCACAAGTCAGCAAAGCCACAGTCAAAAAAGGAACAGAACAACTCCTTTTAACTCCAAGATTCTCCAAACCAACTGCTCAGCTGCGAAAGTCAGGACTATTGAAATCATCAATCATCAGAGAATCCCTACAGTGCAGAAGGAGGCCATTCGGCCCATTGAGTTTGCACTGACAACAATCCCACCCAGGCCCTATCCCCATAACCTCACATATTTACCCCACAAATCCCTCTAACCCACGCATCCCGGGACACTAAGGGGCAATTTAGCATGGCCAATCAAGCTAACCCGCACATCTTTGGACTGTGCGAGAAAACCGGAGCACCCGGAGGAAACCCACGCAGGCACAGGGGGGATGTGAAAACTCCACACAGACAGTGACATAAGCTGGGAATCTAACCCAGCATGCGCCGTGGCCTGCTCAGCACTATGCTGCCGGTCTCTCCAGTGGGAATAGGCCCCACCCCTGGATTTTCAACGTGAATCTCCTGAGGCACTCTGCAGTACACAGAGCGTGCGAGATTCATTTTGAAAATCATGCTAAATAAACCAGCGGGATTTACTCCAGTTTTTGCACGAATTTAGCACTTAGAATTCTTTTTGGGAGAATCCCGACTCCTATCTTTCTTTTACAGGTTCTTGCTGAAATTTGGAATACATTTCCATTAAAGCTCACTCATCCGAGAAAACATTGCATTTTTCATTTAGTCCTGGAAACAGGAAAGTCCAAGATCACTTGTCCTTCAGCTTCTTTGACCAATGTGCCCCAAGTAAGTGACTTTAGCTTTGGCAAACTAATTTTTCACCAAATGTGTCACTAAATGTAACTGGACAAACAATGCATGCACATTCTTCAAATGTTCCTCCCACGTTTCCCCAAATCATCAAAATGCACAATGCACAAGCCTTGAATGGCTTTGTTCATTAATCTTTGAATCGTTGCTGGTGTATTTCTCATTCCAAATAGCACAACTTTACATTGATACAGTCTGTCGGGGGTTATAGTTGCAGATATTTTCTTAGCTTGATCCTTTAATGAACCTTACCAATAACGTGTTAGCAAGTCAATCTTCCTTGCAAAGTCTGCAGTTCCAATTTTATCAATGTAATCTTCCAACCATGAAATTGGATATGAATCTGCTTTTGACACATCATTGACTTTCCTATTGTCAATACAAAATCATTGTAATCCATCCTGTTTTGGCACCATCACCATTGGTGAGTCCAGCTAATCTGACTTGAGTCAATAATATCATTGTCGAACATAAGTTTAATCTCTTCCCTTATTTGAGCAAGTTTCTTAGGGTTAAGTCTGTAAGGATGTTATTAAATAGGTAGAGCATTCCCTAAATCAACTTTATGTATAGTGTCAAGTCAATAAAACATGAAAAGAAATCAAAACTGTGTATAACAAACCTTACTGTTATTGCTATTTTTGAAAATGACTTTTATTGATGGCTGATCCAAGACACATGACTCACAAGATTGGCTATCTGTTCTACAATTTTCCAACAGAGTTTGCAAAAACAAAATCCAACCCATGCAATTACTGACCTATCAGACCAATCTCGATCATTAGCAAAGTGATGGAAAGGCAGGTCAACAGTGCTATCACTGCTTGCTGGTGCTCAGTTTGGGTTCAGCCAGCGTCACTCAGTTCCTGACCTCAGTACAGCTTTCATCCTTAGATGGACAAAAGAGTTGAACACAGAGATGAGATGATAGTGTCTGCCCTTGACATCAAGGCAGTGTTGGACTGTGTGATATCAAGGAGCTTCAGCAAAACTAAAGTCAATGAGAAGCAGGGGGAAATCTCTCTGCCGGTTGGAGTCATACCTGGCACAAGGGAAGATGGTTTGGTTAGAGACCAATTCTTTCAGTTCCAAGGCATCACTGCAGCAGTTCCTTAGGGTAATGTCCAAGGACCAAATATCTTCAGCTGCTTCATCAATGACCCCCTTCCATCATAAGGTCAGAAGTGCCAGTCCATCCACCAGCCCTCTGCCATTCACACACCAAGTCCCCCCTCCCTCCCACCACCCACTCCACAATGGGAGCTGCAATGGGAGGGGGTGCGGGGGGTGTGCGGGGGCTTGGTGCTGGTAATGACCACCATGGATCTGGTGTGCTAAACCCAAGTGTGTTCAAAGAGCTAGGTCCAGTGGCCATTTTCCCCTCTGCCACTGCAAGGCTGCAAAGAGAAGGTCCCCAAGGTTCCTGGGAGGTTGGGTGGCCTTAAGCTGGGGTAAAGGGTTGATATCTGCACTCTCTCGTGGGATGGGGATCCTGTGGCAGGACAACCCCTTCTTCGCTCTTGCAGAGCGAAGGTCATGCCTGGTTTTCTTTTAAGAAAAAGAGAGACAGGAAAGGGAAAAAGAGAGAGAATTTGAACTTTGGAAGCTGGCAATAAAAAGTGAATGTCAGTTTAGATTGGCAGAGGTAAAGGGAAAAGTGCAGGTTGAGAGTAGTGATGAGGACAGTGAGAAAGGGCAACAGTGTCATAGTCAAAGGCTTGGTGGGGAACTATTTAAATATGTCCAAGCATTGCCAAGTGTTGTGGGAAATGTACCACTGAGTCAGGCTTGAAGGTTTCAAGAATACAGTTTTATTTTAACGAAGCTTCGTGGAGAAAAGGCACTAACAAGCAGAAAACCTTTGCTCAATCAGACAATAGGAGCACTCCATCTTTATACCCTTTACACAATAGATGGACCAGACATCTAGCCATTATCACATTGTTGTAATCAAGTAGGTGATCGATCGTTAACACATCGTTATAGACAAATACAGACAGATACAGACATAAGCATGTTAACATCGCATTGTTCTATGAATGGATACATTTCCTATGTCAGTGACCATCAATGGTTTTAGTTTCGGTCTATCCATATAATAATTTACAGTAATTGGTTTTCCTGCAGTTATGTATTCCCGATCCCACCTGTAGCTAATCTCTTTACCCAACCCTATTGTCCTTATCCTAAAGAGTGCCTCAAGCCCTGGCTGGCTTCCTGCAGGATTTGATTCCTGCATGTTTAACATTGAATAGCTGTCTGTCCTTTATGTTTTAATCTCCGGTGTCTGTACTAAACGTCAGTGCCTGTTTAATGTCTCTTTCACAGGTGACTGTTTATGTGCCAGGCAGTTATTATTTTTTAAGTGTACTCATCTGTTTATTTTTTCCCACTTCACCAAGGTTTGATGAGAAGGATGTAGCAGCCTTTATCATTTCATTTGAGAAAGTGGTTAAACGAATGGAATCACCAAAGTCCATGTGGGTATTACTGATTTAAACAAAGTTGGAAGTAGAGCTAGCAAGGTGTTTGCATCACTATCAGAGGAGATATCTGGAAAGTATGATGACATGAAAAAATCTATCTTAGGTGCATATGAACTAGTGCAAGAAGCCTACAGACAACACTTTAGAAATCTAAGGAGAGAACCTGGTCAAACCTATACAGAATTTGAGAGGTTCAAACAGAGTAATTTTGATAGGTGAATAAGGGCTTTGAAAATAGACCAGACGTATGAAGCTTTTAGAAAAATGATTATTTTGGAAGAGTTTAAAAATACATTTCCTGATGTAGTGAGAACTCATGTGGAAGAGCAGAGGGTTAAAACTGCAAGATTAGCAGCAGAAATGACAAATGATTATGAATTATTTGAAGAGATAACAAATAGGTTAGACCAAGGAGAGCCAATGGATGTTATCTATCTTGACTTCCAAAAGGCCTTTGACAAGGTGCCTCACGGGAGACTGCTGAGTAAAATAAGGGCCCATGGTATTCGAGGCAAGGTACTAACATGGATTGATGACTGGCTGTCAGACAGAATAAGAAGTTTAACAACACCAGGTTAAAGTCCAACAGGTTTATTTGGTAGCAAAAGTTAACCTGGTGTTGTTAAACTTCTTACTGTGTTTACCCCAGTCCAACGCCGGCATCTCCACGTCAGACAGAAGGCAGAGAGTTGGGATAAAAGGTTCTTTCTCAGAATGGCAACCGGTGACAAGTGGTGTCCCGCAGGGTTCAGTGTTGGGGCCACAGCTGTTCTCTTTATATATTAACGATCTAGATGACGGGACTGGGGGCATTCTGGCCAAGTTTGCCGATGATACAAAGATAGGTGGAGGGGCAGGTAGTATGAGGAGGTGGGGAGGCTGCAGAAAGATTTAGACAGTTTAGGAGAGTGGTCCAAGAAGTGGCTGATGAAATTCAACGTGGGCAAGTGCGAGGTCTTGCACTTTGGAAAAAAGAATAGAGGCATGGACTATTTTCTAAACGGTGACAAAATTCATAATGCTAAAGTGCAAAGGGACTTGGGAGTCCTAGTCCAGGATTCTCTAAAGGTAAACTTGCAGGTTGAGTCCGTAATTAAGAAAGCAAATGTAATGTTGTAATTTATCTCAAGAGGCTTGGAATACAAAAGCAGGGATGTACTTCTGAGGCTTTATAAAGCACTGGTTAGGCCCCATTTGGAGTTCTGTGAGCAATTTTGGGCCCCACACCTCAGGAAGGACATACTGGCACTGGAGCGGGTCCAGCGGAGATTCACACGGATGATCCCAGGAATGGTAGGCCTGACATACGATGAACGTCTGAGGATCGTGGGATTATATTCATTGGAGTTTAGGAGGTTGAGGGGAGATCTAATAGAAACTTACAAGATAATGAACGGCTTAGATAGGATGGACGTAGGGAAGTTGTTTCCATTAGCAGGGGAGACTAGGACGCGGGGGCACAGCCTTAGAATAAAAGGGAGTCACTTTAGAACAGAGATGAGGATAAATTTCTTCAGCCAGAGAGTGGTAGGTCTGTGGAATTCATTGCCACAGAGGGCTGTGGAGGCCGAGACGTTGAGCGTCTTCAAGACAGAAATTGATAAATTCTTGATTTCTCGAGGAATTAAGGGCTATGGGGAGAGAGCGGGTAAATGGAGTTGAAATCAACCATGATTGAATGGTGGAGTGGACTCGATGGGCCGAATGGCCTTACTTCCGCTCCTATGTCTTATGGTCTTATGGTCTAATTAGTTCATAAATCAAAGTTTGGTTTCCGACATCAGGTTCAGCTTGTGAGGGATAGAAACTGGGGAAAAAGAGAAATCCCTGGGTGGTAAAGGTAAAGGAGATCTTGTGGGAGATAATAAAGACAGTGTACCTCTGGTTAAAAAGGAAGTACAGGAGGGTGGAAGAGAAATGAAAAGCCTCAGATGTTTTCACTGTAATAAATTAAGCCATACAAAGTTGGTGGTTTAAGAAAACTGTTGGGAAGACTGATGTGGTAAAACAGGATAAGACAGTGGGAATGTTAAAGTGGTAAAGGAAAGCCCAGTTGAAGCGAAAGAGGTGCAAAAGAATGTACAGCCTGGTCAGGAGTTGATTGATAAGAAGGTTCCAGATCTCTTTAAAAATGTACTTGCGTGGGTAAAGTTTACTCATGTGTACCAGGAGGAATAGGTAAAGAAATTGAAATTTTAAGAGATACAGGAGCACGGCAATCTTTGATGGTAAGAGATGAGAAGTTATGTAGTTTGGAAAGAGTATTGCCAGAAAAGGTGGTAATATGTGGAATTCAGGGTGAGAAGAGTAGTGTTGCATTACATAAGGTGAGGTTGGAGAGTCCAGCGAAGAGTGGTGAAGTAGTAATAGGAATAATAGAGAAATTATCTTGCCCAGGGATATAGTTTATCTTGGGTAATGATATAGCTGGATCACAGGTGGGAGTGATGCCTTCTGTGGTTGAAAAGCCAGTGGAGGATCAAACAACTGAGTTGTTGAAGGATGCATATCCTGGGGTTTTCCCTGATTATGAAGTAAGAAAGTCACAAAGTCATAGGTTAAAACAAGAAGAGAAATCAAAGACTGAAGATAAGAAAGTTGAAGTTAAATTATCAGAAATGATTTTGATCAGATGGTTGGAAAAGAACAAGAGGATGAAGCGGATATTTTTATTTCAGGAAAGTTGGCAGAGTTGCAATAGAAAGATATAGAAATAAAAATGGTTGTATCAGGAAGCACAAATGGAAGAGGAATCTGAGTGTATACCAAAATGTTATTACTTTAAAAATGATGTCTTAATGAGGAAATGGAGACCCTTACATAGACAGGCAGATGAAAAGTGGGCAGAAGGTCATCAAGTGGTATTGTTGGTAGGGTATAGAAAGGAGGTGTTGCAAATAGCACATGAGGTACCAGTCGGAGGTCATTTGGGAGTAAGAAAAACTCAAGCGAAAATACAAAAACATTTTTATTGGCCTGGACTGCAAAAAGATGAGGTTAAATTTTGTTGGTCATGTCACACATATCAAAAGATAGAGAAACCTCAAGCAATGATAAAACGAACACCCTTAATACTCATTCCAGCATTTAAGGAATCTTTTACAAGGGTCTTAATTGATTGCATAGGACCCCTCCCTAAAACAGAAAGTGGGAATCAATATCTATTGAGCATAATGGATGTATCCACCAGGTTTCCAGAAGCCATTCCATTACACAACGTTGCAGTTAAAAGGATTGTAGAGGACTTGTTTAATTTTTTTTACCAGATATGGACAACCCACAGAAATGCAATCAGTTCAAGGAAATGTTATTCAAGGAGTTTATGGATAGCTTAGGAATAAAACAATTTAAATCAGCTGCGTACTATCCAGAGTCGCAGGGAGCATTTGAATGGTGATATCAAAGTTTAAAGACAATGTTGAGGCCTTATTGTCAAGATTATCTGGAGAATTGGAATAAAGGAATTCCATTTATACTCTTTGCAAATAGAGATGCACCTAATGAGCCAACCAAATTCAGACCATTTGAATTGATTTTGGTCATGAGGTAAGAGGACCACTTAAATCGATTAAGGAGAAATTGGTAAGTCAGCATCTGGACTATGTGTCAGATTTTAGGGTAAGGTTGAATAGAGCAGGTGAATTGGCTAGACAACATTTAAAAGTGGTACAGCATGTGCTGAAACTGAAAGAGGATAAGAAATCAAAAGTTTGTAGTTTTGCTAGTGGGGATAAAGTCTTATTACTTCTACCAGTGGGAGGTGGACCTTCAAAAACAAGGGCCTTATCAAATTGAAAGGAAATTGAATGAGGTGAATTATTTGATAAGTACCCCAGATAGAAGGAAAATCCACAGAGTGTGTCATGTGAATATGCTTAAAATGTGTTTTGATAGGAAAGCAGAGCAAAAGGAGAATATTTTAGTGGTTCCAACTCAGAGTGAAGAATAGAATCCAGATGACTCTAAATTTGACATTCCTCAAATTAAATTGGATAATGAGGACATTATTAAAAATTGAGATAAATTACTGAGTTACCTTTCAGAGGAAAATCAAGCTGACCTGAAAGAGTTATTAATTTCACATAGACAAGTATGTGGGAATAAGTTCGGAAATACTAGAATGGTTACATATGACGTAAATGGGGGAAATGCTATTCCAATTAAACAACATCCTTATAGAATTAACTGTCTAAAATTGGCACAGGTTCAAAAGGAAATTGAAAGTACGCTTAAAAATGAGATAACTTAAGTGAGTTGCAGTGAGGGCAGCTCACCCCTAGTGAAATCGGACAGTACCCAATGACTGTGTGTGGACTATAGGAAAGTTAATGCAGTTACAAAATCAGACTGTTATCCTATTCCACGGTTGGAGGACTTCATTGAGAAGTGGAAAATCAACTTTTATATCCAAACTGGATTTACTCAAAGGTTACTGGCAGGTACCTTTATCTGAAAGGGCAAAGGAGGTTTCAGCTTTCATGCCACCAAATGGTTTTTACCAGTTTAAAGTAATGCCATTTGGAATGTAAAATGCCCCAGCCACATTTCAACGATTAATCAACAAGGTCATTTCAGGATTAGCCAAATGTGCGGTCTACATAGATGGTCTGGTGATTTTTAATTAGACATGGAAAGAAGCATCTGGTGGAATTATTCGATAGACTTCAGGAGGCAGGCTAGGTGGTAATCCTGACTAAGAGTGAGTTTGGAAAAGGTCAAGTCACGTTCGTTGGCCATACAATTGGACCTGGGCAGATGGCCCCATGGGATGTAAAACAAAAACTATTGGGGAGTTCCCAATACCGTCAACAAGAAGGGAAATAATGAGATTTCTGGGCCTGAGTGGTTTTTACTGTAAATTTGTGCCAAATTTTAGCAATGTGATTGCTCCATTGACTAACTTGCTGAAGAAGTGGAGCAAATTTCAGTGGATGGTGGGGTGTGAACAGGCATTTGATAGCCTGAAGGCTGTGTTAACCACTACTCCTGTGTTGGCCACATCAAATTACACAAAACCATTCAAGGTGACTGTCAATGCGAGTGATGTGGGCATAGGTGCCATGCTCTGACAAGAATATGACGAAGGAATAGAGCGGCCTATCGGGTCTTTTTCCAAAAAAATTGAATGATCACCAGAAGAAGTATTCAACGATTGAAAAAAAGATCTTGAGATTGGTGCTAGCATTGCAACATTTTAACATGAATGTTGCCAATAATTTGTCAGAGACAATTGTGTATACTGATCATAATCCGTTGACGTTTCTGGAGAAATTTAAGACCAGAAATGCCAGACTGTTTTGATGGAGTCTATTATTGCAGCCATTTAATTTTAAAATTGTACATGTGACAGGAAGAGAGAATGTGATTGTCGATGCGTTGTCACAGATGTGATAAAAAGCAGTGTTTGATGGTGGAAACCAAGGATTGAAATATAGAACATAGAAAGCCACAGCACAAACAGGCCCTTCGGCCCACAAGTTGCGCCGATCATATCCCTACCTCTAGGCCTATCTATAGCCCTCAATCCCATTAAATCCCATGTACTCATCCAGAAGTCTCTTAAAAGACCCCAACGAGTTTGCCTCCACCACCACCGACGTCAGCCGATTCCACTCACCCACCACCCTCTGAGTGAAAAACTTACCCCTGACATCTCCTCTGTACCTACCCCCCAGCACCTTAAACCTGTGTCCTCTCGTAGCAACCATTTCAGCCCTTGGAAATAGCCTCTGAGAGTCTACCCTATCCAGACCTCTCAACATCTTGTAATGGACTATATGTTATGTTTGCATGTTTCGATTTTTGTCAAATGTGCGTACATTTATTGTAGAGTACTAGCAGTGTGAAATTGAAAGGGTGTGAAAAATAAAACTACCTTTGAATGTTGATTATTCATTTTTTCCTTAAGGGGGAGGTGTGACATTAGTGTACCTTTAAGAAATTTTTTAAAAATCATGTTCTCTGCAGCTATAAGCAGTTTTGCTCTCATTGCTGCTGGGCTGACTGCTAGAAGTCATTTCTATTGCTACTTAAATGGGGTTTGTTTATTTTTACTCTGGGATCTTTTATGATCGTGCATTGTGAGGAGGAAGGGCATGGGTTTTGGACAGTTTTTATTTCCTTCCTAGTGAATTTAAGGTTTCATTTTCTGTTTGGCGGGCAGCAGTTTGAGTTTGGAAGGGACATCAAGTTGAAAAGAAGTGTTTTTTTCTCTCTCTCTCTCTGGTTTTGGAAATTCCGCTGGTTAGGTGAAAGCAAGACTTCTTGCTTTCCTGAAGTAGAGAATCTGCTGTTGATGACTCGATCAGAGTCTCTCCCTGGTGTTCTGGGAAGCTGTTCTGACTCCAAGCTTGTCTGTATGTGCCTCAAGAGGACTGCAGCAGGACTCAGTCCCAGTATCACTTAAGCAATTGTCTTTGGTGTGTTAAACCTTTGTAAAGGGTTTTTTTGTCTATGGGAAGTTTTGTTTGATTGGAACATTTTAGATATATTTGTTAAGGGCTATACATTATCATGGTTGTTTTGTTTTTGTTTGTATTTGCTAAAAATTATTGCTCATTTTCTTTCCATACATATGAACTATATTCTTAAATAGACTTTGTTTGATAACAGCTCCATAGTGGGTCAGTTGAATCATACCTGAGGTGAAACATATCATGCTTATCCCAGCCACATTCAAAGTGCAAAACTTATGGTCCAGATGGGCTTCATAAAACACTTTGGAGTTTCTGACCTGAATTATAACAGAATTCACACAGAAAGGTTCCACAAACAGCACTGAGGTAAGGATTAGATAATCTGTTTTAGTGACTGAGGGATAATTATTGGCCAGTAAGTCAGGGAAAGCTCCACTGTTCTTCTTCAATTCACCTCACATGATCCATTACGTATTCCTGAGAGGGCAGATAGCGTGACATTTTGACATTTCCTGTGAAACATGGAACCTCTAACATTGTTGCACTCGCTCAATACCGCATTGAAGGGTCAGATCAGATTTCATGTTCATACCTCTTGGAGTGAGACTTGAACCCACAAAGTTCTGAGTCTGTTGTCAACAACACTTTTGTCAAGTATCTAATCCACTCCACAGGTCTCAGAGGGAAAAGTCCATTGACCAGTAGTCCCATTCCACCTCGATTTGAAATATGATGAAGTTTCTTTAAATACAAGTCTCAACCTAAACATTAAAATTGTTTGAAAAATGATTTGTAAAGAAGACAACAGAAAACCAATGGGAAAAAATGTTTCAGCAGCAAATTCCCATAGTATTGATGATGCAATCTTAGTGTTTGAAAATAGTCACCATAATGTGACAGCTTCAGCTCCAATTGTTCATTGCTATTCCTGCTTTTACAGAAAACCACATAACAGATCAGATTTTTAAACCAATTAAACTGCTATTTATATTTAGCCTGTCTAAGTTTGGTGTCGCAGTGCCAATACTCCCTGCTGTCAAATGTTACAATGCCGTCATTTTGACTAACTGAAAATTGTGTGACTAAACTGGTATATCACATTTTAATCTCATCCTGTTGTTGGTATGGAACATCTCAGTTTGCCAAGAATTCGAGGGAAATTAGAGTCACACCATGTCTTAATGAAGAGGGGTTAATTGTTCCAATGTGTGGAAAACACATGCTGACTGAAATAAAGCAGTTGAGGGAGCAGAAATCTCACCATTCTTATTCCGCACAACAGTGTCATTTAATTGCCTCCCTGATGCTCCCGGTGAATACTTTCTCTCCTTGCTTCCGAATGATTGATTGCCTGGTTCAACTGCTAGGGTGGATTTGCAGTTTCTAAAGGAATTGCAAGGGCTTTGAGAGTGACAGAAGTGATCATGTATTAACAGTCTGCAGTAGGCTACTTAATGTTGTACATCTAAGGCCTCCTCCACTTTCAGACATTCTAATGGACTATTACTCCAGGGGCATGGCAAGCTATCAGTAATATTTTCAATTGCCAATGAATCGTGCGAGAGGAAGTTGGTGCTGCATAATAGCAGGCTTGCTAAATTATTACCTACCTATTTCCCTAAGACATATAATTTAGAGGGTGACCCATCAACTACCTGCATGCAATGAAAAAAAAACTCCCACGCAGAATGATAAATAGCTTGCCTGCAATGTTCAATTATGTCTATATCAATTATATTGGATCGTTAGGGTCATCATGGACACTTACCATGCAAAGGTCAATAATCAGGTTTATTCAAATTCTCTTTCATTTCTATTTAGAAGGATTTTGTTACCTCATAGAGAAAAAAAACAGCTTTTGCAGGGATGATCTGGCAGGGTCAGTCAATAAATACATTACACAATGTGGCACGACTGCATTCAGAATAGGAAGGGTCCTTGGTTCAACCTCTGGTTTTGTGATAAGGTAGTGGATCTCGGCCAGGGTAGTGGCAAGGGTTCCACAATTACCCTCAGCACTCCTGAGCTAGGAATAAGCTAGAAAAGAAGTTTTCTGCCTCATTAGTGTGATGATTATCTGGAGACCAAAGCTGGAAATCACATTGCTGTGTGTCCGGGGTGGAATGACAATTTTTGTTACACATTATTTCTCACTAAATGATTACCCCTCCTTTATAACTAGGGTTGCAACTTCATCACTGTAATATGACTGAAAAAAATGGAACAACAATATAATTGATCAATTTTCAGATGCATATTATAACTGTAATTATGCCTCTTTTGCTATGAAAATGTACACAAGGCGTGATTGGATTCAGTAAAATTGGCCCATTGTTGAATTGGCTAGCTTCATCTTTGTGGGAGCACAAAGGTTAAGGGAGTGAACAATAATAATGATCAATTCACCTGTACAAATAGAAATCAATATGTAAGCCTATTTGTGACTAATAAATAAACTTTACTTTTACTATGAAATCCTTGTTTCCGGTGTGCATGCTGCATTGCAAAGGCATGATATAGACAAAGCCTGTAATTGATAATTATGACAAAACAATTAATAAAGAATATTTATTAAAGTAAAAGAAAAGAAAAACACGCAAGAAAAACTTAAGTATATTAACATGGTTTTATCTGAAATTACCTCATTCCCAAAATATACCCATGCTCCCTGAGTTCAAGGAGGCACCCGTTTTCCCAACCAAAATTCAATTTTGTAACTCTATGGGCAGGACTTTATGGTCCCGAAACTGTAAAATCCCACCCGAGGCCAACGGATCTTCCCATAAACCGTCCCTCGTCTGCTCCGATTCCCGTGGCTGGTTGGCCAGTAACATTCCGGCCAATATGTCAAATCCAGCTAATAATTGCCACACAATACAGCTTAGATGACAGAAACATCTCAGAAGATCTCGGAAACATATTTTCCTGGTTCAGCAAAGGCACAAAACTTCAATGTGCCGTGGTTCTAACAGTTAGATACAACAGACCTCCGTGGCTCTGATCATGGATGGAACTGGCCTGTCTGAAGATTAAATGGAGATGGCCTGTCTGACTGTTGGATGGAAAACTAACCTCCCTCACCAATGAGGGTGCGAGCAGTTAAATTGTTCCTTCTGTTTGATATTCCACCCTATGGATTCAACTGTTTACCTCTCTCAAATTCCTTGCCTTTAGATGTTATTATTTGTTTAGCCCAATTGATCTCTGGTGAACAATAGAACATAGAACATAGAACAGTACAGCACAGAACAGGCCCTTCGGCCCACGATGTTGTGCCGAGCTTTATCTGAAACCAAGATCAAGCTATCCCACTCCCTATCATCCTGGTGTGCTCCATGTGCCTATCCAATAGCCGCTTAAATGTTTCTAAAGTGTCTGACTCCACTATCACTGCAGGCAGTCCATTCCACACCCCAACCACACTCTGCGTAAAGAACCTACCTCTGATATCCGTCCTGTATCTCCCACCACGAACCCTATAGTTATGCCCCCTTGTAATAGCTCCATCCACCCGAGGAAATAGTCTTTGAACGTTCACTCTATCTATCCCCTTCATCATTTTATACACCTCTATTAAGTCTCCCCTCAGCCTCCTCCGCTCCAGAGAGAACAGCCCTAGCTCCCTCAACCTTTCCTCATATGACCTACCCTCCAAACCAGGCAGCATCCTGGTAAATCTCCTCTGCACTCTTTCCAGCGCTTCCACATCCTTCTTATAGTGAGGTGACCAGAACTGCACACAATATTCCAAATGTGGTCTCACCAAGGTCCTGTACAGTTGCAGCATAACCCCACGGCTCTTAAACTCCAACCCCCTGTTAATAAAAGCTAACACACTATAGGCCTTCTTCACAGCTCTATCCACTTGAGTGGCAACCTTTAGAGATCTGTGGATATGGACCCCAAGATCTCTCTGTTCCTCCACAGTCTTCAGAACCCTACCTTTGACCTGTAATCCACATTTAAATTTGTCCTACCAAAATGAATCACCTCACATTTATCAGGGTTAAACTCCATTTGCCATTTTTCAGCCCAGCTTTGCATCCTATCTATGTCTCTTTGCAGCCTACAACAGCCCTCCACCTCATCCACTACTCCACCAATCTTGGTGTCATCAGCAAATTTACTGATCCACCCTTCAGCCCCCTCCTCTAAGTCATTAATAAAAATCACAAAGAGCAGAGGACCAAGCACTGATCCCTGTGGCAATCCGCTAGCAACCTGCCTCCAGTCCGAAAATTTTCCATCCACCACCACCCTCTGTCTTCGATCAGGTAGCCAGTTACCTATCCAATCAGCCAACTTTCCCTCTATCCCACACTGCTATTTGTTTTCATCTCAAGTTTAGCTGAATCACGTTAACTCCACAAATTCTTAACAGGTACAATCACCTATGACTATCAAAACACTGAAAGCATGGACTCCATTAAGGAAATGTAGAATTCTGGGCTTCTTTGGGGGGGTCTTGTAACAATCAAAAAGGCCATTTCGAAACCATTAAAGGGGATTCTGACCACAAGGGGTTACATCATCTGACTATGCAGGGTGCTGATCATTTAGGGAATAGCCAATCGAGGGTGGCACAGTAGTTAGCACTGCTGCCTCACAGCACCAAGGCTCTTGGTTCAATTTTAGCCTTGGGCAATTGATTATGTAGAATTTGTAAGTTCTCCCTCTGTCTGTATGGTTTCCTTTGGGTGCTCTAGTTTCCTCCCACACTGCAAAGATGTGCAGATTAGATGGATTAGCCATGGTAAACACGTGGGGTCATGGGGATAGGGGTGTTGTTTACTTTCCCATATTTAATGGTGCACAAGGCAGACTTCCATCTGTTCCCATAGCGAGGATTTTCCTGATAACAGGGCACTGCCTGTTGCCAGAGACTTATTGCTTGAGGAGCTCTCCGCATCAAGTATGGCAGACCAGGAGTCTCTCCCACACTTACCACCTGTCACTGGCATGCATTGGAAGGATTTTCCAGGTGGATACTCATCCTGTTGGCTATATTATCAACACAATTTCCTTGACCGTCAACGCCTGGGGAGGGACTCAAAACTGAAGCTTCTGGCTCAGAGGGACACTATGCACTGTGCCATAAGATTTCCTTTTCAGATTCTGAGGGATATTTAAAAATGAGGACGCAAAGAATTGAAATAAATTAGTTTGTAAGTTTGGTGTTTCATTGTTAGGTTTTTCATGTTATTCACCTGTTATTAGCTATTAATGTGCTGTTCAAATTCTTGTCATTTTGAAACATCGTTCAATGAAGTTTTTTAAAGAATTTTATAATCATATACCTTTTGCCAATGTCATTTTTTTGTTCTATTCAAGTCTGAATCCTTGCAACAATTAATCAATTAATGTTTTCCCTACACATATCTCACAGGTGGAGATAGAGTCATGGTTATCTGCTATTTCTGTCTCTTTCCACCAAAAGATAAATGATTTGCAGGCAATTATGGTTCCTGCCATTCAAATCACAGAATTACTACAGTGCAAAAGGAGGACATTCACTCCATCGTGTCTGCATTGGTTTGCCAAATGGTAGTCAGCAGCTGTGGGCCAGTTTGCAACATGCATCGATGTCTTTGGAAATATAAAAGAAAAATTTAGAGAAATGACCTCACCAGAAAACGAAAGATTGCAATATCCATTTCCTTTAAACTGTGAGGAAATTCCAAAGGAGAGTCATATTGAACTCAAAAATTTGGGTGGACCTTTCCCAAAAAATGACTAAGAGTGGGACCTCGAGCCCACTCTTTCCCTACGCTGTAATGGTGATGCGGGCTCAAGGTGCAGGGAGTTTGAAAAAATATGGAGGGAGGATATCAGAGGTGAGCGTTGAGGTGGCCATTATTTCTCGGGTAGTCCAAAATGCAAGGAACCACCAAGGAGAGTGCTAGGGATGCAGGGTAGCTCTCCATCACTGATGCCCAACACTGCCCTTCATGCCTGGCCTCTCACAAAGCAGGACCCTGGGATCTCATAGTTGCATCCAGTACTGCCCCTCTGTTGTGGCCACCTCCCACCCAGTTTTCAGCTCCAATAAGGAAGGGCATCCACTCAGCTCCTGTTTGAATGTTAACCCAGCATGGAGGAGCTGGGAAGCGATGTCTGATTGGCAGCCAGCACATCCCCTTGGGGCAAGAGGTGACCCAATGTGAAGGGAAGGCCTCTGAGCCACCGATACATGTGCCCTAACACCCCAACCACTCTCTGACGATGACAGTGACCTTCAAACCCACCCCTGAGCTGCACTTGTGTGTCTCATGAGACATAAAGATGCTCTCATTTGGGGGTGGGCAAATGCAATGAAATCTACAACCTGTCAAAGCTTTGACAAAGGCTCATCTGGACTCGAAACGTCAGCTCTTTTCTCTCCTTACAGATGCTGCCAGATCTGCTGAGATTTTCCACCATTTTCTCTTTGGGTTTCAGATTCCAGCACCCGTGGTAATTTGCTTTTATGCTTCAAAAACTAATTGTATTCAAGTCGATAATCAGCTGTGTCTCGTCAAGATGAATGTCATTGCCAGAGTGAATAACTGACGATTCTTTGAGGAGTTCAGCATGTCAGTTCAATATCCAGAGCTCGATCTAGTTGCATAGGCTGGAAACAAGGATCAATCCTTTGGAACATCAGGCCCCAAGAATGTAGAAGCGTCTTTCAATTAGAGACGTACACAACTCACAGTGTGGACAATCCCCAGGCAAGTTAGGATATTGATAAGAAACACCACTCATCTTGTTCAATAACATGATTGGCACTAATTTTGAAGTGCTCCTTCAGGATGCAGAATTTGTTGTCATGCGTTCTCTAAGCTGTATTGTGCATGGTCGGAACCTATGATCTTTGTCGGAGGTGGGGGGAGTGGGCAGAATGTGCAGGTCAGATACCATGAGACAATAGAGGGAGGTTGCCACCAGTGTGATATTATTCTCGTAGCCATAAAAACTTTTGTTCATGAACCTCAAGATTTGGTCTCAAATTACGCTGGAGAAGTTGGCACTAGTCACTCCATTTTTCTCGCTGAACGCAAAACATTGCCAAGATCACCCACTCTTTGAGTGAGAAAATCAGTTTGATTAAGATCACAATTTTCCAACACTGAGGTTGGAATTTTCCCGTCCCGCCCGCCACGGGAATCGTAGCAGGCGGGACAGAAAATTAGACGGACCATGCAAAGATCCGTTGACCTCGGGTGGGAATTTCCAGCATTGGGATGAACACAGCCAGAAAATCCTGCTCTTGGTCATTTTTTGGGAGAGGGATGAGTTTTGCACTGGTTCTGAGAGGGGTGGGGCCTAAACACGCTGGAAAACCATGGTTTCACAGAGATTGGGCTCTGTTTATAAATGGTATCTCAATCTCAAATTGAAATTGAAGATCCCCCCCCCCCCCACCTTCCCCCCATGGGCACTGGATACCCCCTCTTTATTGAAGTCATGTTTCCCCATCCCCCTCCCCAACAAAGATCGCTGTTATCGGGCCACTGGGGCCCTCCGAATAAGTTCACCTTCATGCCTTCCCCTTCACCACCTTCTTCATGACCCCCTTCTTTCCCCCTCAGCCTCACTCTCAGGCCCCACCCCCCCCCCCCCCCAGGTGGTCCATCATGGGGATCTCCCCGTGGGCAGAAAGGTGAGTATAGCCCCCGGGGGAGAGGGACCCGGCCCAACAAGGGCCTGGCAATGCCCCCGGCAGTGCCACTTGACACACTATTCTTCCTCCCCCCCAATTCCACTTGTTTTCTATGCTTTACCATTCAGTCCACGGTTATATTAGGTATCTCCAATGACATTTGCATATTATGTTGCTTTACTATCACATTCTGTGCTCAGAAGTTTTAAAAAAGTGATTTTTTTGGCCTGTATTCCCAGTCGAACCAGAACTCCATTTTGGAGAAGTTTTCATATTTTTAAGATTGTTCTGTGTTCAGGAGCTTTAAGTAACACCAGATATTTAGTTGTAATAAGGGTAAAATATCTTAAGTTTTATTGAAATTGCCTCCTTATAGGCCATAATAAGTCAAAAGATATTACTTTACTCAGTTGTACTTAAAGTAATCATTCCAGAACCTAGCATCCTTCATTCTCAATCTCGCTTTTACAGATTAGGTTTATTCTATTTCTTCTTGCAATTATCTTCGGTTATAACTGATTCTCTTCACACCGCACAGAACATTTTATTGAAACCTGACAAGTTAAGCAGCCATACATCCATTTCATTAACCTATTTTATTTGTCCACAGATTGGGGCAAATCTCTGGGTTTTTAACTCCCAGTATATTCCCTAATAGAAATATCTTCCAGTCTTTGTTTGATTAATCTTTTTATAACATCACTTTGGGTTGCTTTGTGGCTAGGCTTTGTTCCGGGAACAATCAGGAAAGACCTACGGCAAAAGATTCCACACTGTGGGCCACCTGGGGAAAGCTCGTTCTTACAGTAAATGTTGAATCAATTTATTTCCTTGCAACTTAAAGAAAGTCTCTTTAGCTTTATTTAAATTCAATATCAGCACGTATGTGGGATGGTATGATGATGTTACCAAAGATCAATGACATCCCCACAAACATCCAAAGACCTTCCCAAGACTGAGTTTCAAACAATAGAAAATGTCGATCCAATACATGTGCATGAGTTGTATCATAGCAACAGATGGTTGAAGTCATGAAGAGGTTAAATGGAGACTGTAATTACAAATGCATTTAATAATATGAAGAATTATATGTGTAACCCTAAACCAGTGCTAAAAATGGATTACTTCAATGTTGTAAATGGTCAGAAGCATTGAACTTTGAACACTAAGAAGACTTGGAGACTTTTATGATCTGATATGATAATGTGCTTACAAAAAAATTAACTGGGCCACTGCCCATTGGCAACAACATCTCAAAGCATAGTGTTAGTTTTCACTGTACACTAACACCCAGCTCCACCTCACCGCCACCTCTCTCCCCTCTATTGTTAAATTACCTAACCTCCAATATTGGGTGGGCAAAGATTTCCTCCAGTTAAACAATGGGAAGACAGAAACCGTTTTTCTTTTCTGCCCCTCCCTCCAAATTCTGTTCCCTTACTATTGACTCCGTCCCTCTCCCTGAGATTAAGCCAGCTTCTTTCCAACCTTGGTGTCACATTGAACCGAAAGAGAGTTACTAACCTCATATTCATGCCATCACTGAGAATGCTTAGTTTTACTTCTGTGACGTTGCAGGACTTCACTCCTGTCTCATCTCTTCTACTGAAACCCTCATTCACGCCTTTATTACCTGCAGACTTGACAATTCCAATTCACTCCTGATTGGTCTCTCCCATTCTACTCTCCGCAAACTTGAGGCAATCCAATTTTCCTCTGTCCATATTTTACCTTGCGGCAATGTCTGTTCCATTGTTACCTCTGTGCTCACTGACCTATGTTAGTTCCAGATCAAAAACATCTTGATGTTAAAATATGCCTTGTTGTTTTCAAATCCCTCCATTACCTGCCCGCTCCCTAGCTTTGTAACTTCCTCCAGACCTACAACCCTCTGAGGTATCTGTTCTCACATAATTCTGGTCTCTTGTGCATTCCCAATTTCAATTACTCCACCATAGGTCGCTGCCTTTGGTTCCCTATCACCCCAGCTCCCTAATCCTTTCTTGCCTTCTTTCTTTTAAACTCTCCTTAAAAATTATATATTTGACCAAGCTTTTGCCACCTGGTCAATTCTCTCTCTCGGTGCCTCTGACCTGAATTCTCCAGCCGTTCACACCCTGCCAATGCCGCAAGCGAGGACAGAGAATACAGCACTCAGCCAAATCTCCATTCGCTGCAGCGGTACCAGAGAACCCCGCTGGTGTGAACGGCCGGAGAATTCCAGCTTCAGTATCATATTTTGCGTTATAATGTTCCTTTCACAGGGCCTTGGGATATCTTATTAGATTAAAATTACGATATTAATATATGTTTTTGTTTTGGACAGGAAGAATACGAATAAGAGGCTCCTTGAACTACCTCAAGAAAAGAGAGAAACCACAAGACTGATTAACAGAAGAAAATTACCCTAATTCTAATGCAAGGGTAACATCAAAGGCTGGTAAAATTCATTAATGTGTAGAGTTGCTGAGCAGAGACTGATAGCCAAGTTCTGCACACATGAGGACGGCCTCAACCGGGATCTTGGGTTCATGTCACACTATCTGTAACCCCCACGACTTGCCTGGGCTTGCAAAATCTCACTAACTGTCCTGGCTGGAGACAATACACATCTCTTTAACCTGTGCTTAAAGCTCTCTCCATTCACATTGTCTGTACCTTTAAGACTTGATTAGCTGTAAAGACTCACATTCCAATCATTATTCATGTAAATTGAGTTTGTGTCTTTATATGCCCTGTTTGTGAACAGAACTCCCACTTACCTGACGAAGGAGCAGCGCTCCGAAAGCTAGTGGCTTTTGCTACCAAATAAACATTTGGACTTTAACCTGGTGTTGTGAGACTTCTTACAAAATTCATTAGTACAGGGATAGAAAAATATAAACTGCACTGATCACCAATCTCTGAAGTAGAGAGAAAATAAAAAAATGAGACTTTAAAAAGAATAAAAGCAAAATACTGAATTCTGCAATAAAAACAGAAAGGCCAGGATTTTCTGCAGGCATTCTCTGCGGCTGAAAATTTTGCGAGAATCTTGGTAGTGAAATCTCATTCTCAAATTACTCTTGCCCCTCACTGGTGACATAATGACTGGGCAGCAACCTCATTTAAATACTGTGATAAATTTAAATATACTTAAAGAACTTCCCCACAGTATGTTCCCCCCACATAAAGAATTACCCCCCTCACAAACATTTAAAATTTTGAAAAACGTTCAACAGTTGAGGAGAACCCACCAGGGGAATGCCGGGGCATTGAGTTTAAAAATTGGCAAGTCATGTCGCAGCTTTATAGAACCTTAGTTAGGCCGCACTTGGAATATAGTGTTCAATTCTGGTCGCCACACTACCAGAAGGATGTGAAGGCTTTGGAGGGGGTACAGAAAAGATTTACCAGGATGTTGCCTGGTATGGAGGGCATTAGCTGTGAGGAGAGATTGGAGAAACTTGGTTTGTTCTCACTGGTGTGACAGAGGTTGAGGGGCGACCTGATAGAAGTCTACAAAATTATGAGAGGCATGGACTGAGTGAATAGTCAGAAGCTTTTTCCCAGGGTGGAAGAATCAATTACTAGGCGGCATAGATTTAAGGTGCGAGGGGCAAGGTTTAAAGGAGATGTACAAGGCAGATTTTTTTTACACAGAGAGTAGTGGGTGCCTAGAACTCGTTGCCAGGGGAGGTAGTGGAAGCGGATACGGTAGTGACTTTTAAGGGGCGTCTTGACAAGGACATGAATAGGATTGGAATAGAGGGATATGGTCCCCGGAAGGGTAGGGAGTTTTAGTTAAGTCGGGCAGCATGGTCGGTGCAGACTTGGAGGGCCGAAGGGCCTGTTCCTGTGCTGTAATTTTCTTTGTTCTTTGTTCTTTGAAAGCGGGAGAATGGGGTTGAGAAACAGATCAGCCATGATTGAATAGCGGAGCAAACTCAATGAGCCGAATGGCCTAATTGTGCTTCTATATCTTATGGCCTATGGTCCAATAGGGATGGGCTCTCTCCGGATTTCCATGGAGGGGTTCCCCTTATGTATGGATGGAGGGGGGGATAGTTAGCCCTGGTTTTTGTGGATTGTGGCAGATGGGGTTTCCCACAATCTGGAGCCTCCTCTCACCTAATGGGAAAAATCATACTCAACATGCAGAATATTCAAAACCAGTGACTCAGTCCACATGAGGAACTTCGGGGATGGCCTCAGTTTGGTCCCCAGGCCTGCATCTTATAAGGTCCAAGTGCAGGGCAAAATTGTCAGGAAACACCTGGACCATCTCAGGACTAGGGAGCCCATGCCAGTTCAAGCCTCATTACCAGCCATGGAGACAACCACTGCCAGCGTCTAGTCTCAAATAGAAGTCGACCCCACACCTGTCTCTCCGGGTGATGAGTTCACATATTTCAAAATAGAAGTGGAAGAGATTAGGGCCCCCTACTGAAGTGAAACCTCAAGAAGAGCCAGAGTCAGTTGCTTTACTGTGCGCCCTTCGGAAGTCAAGGTCTACAATCTGCTTCATATGGAGAAATCTGTTGATAATCTCCTATATCCATCATAACATCCCTCCCCCCTTCAAGCCCATTTCTTCCCCATTATCCCACCAGGGGGGGAGGGGAAGGTGAAATATAGGGCCTTCTCTGCCACTTGATGTTCAGCTTGGTGTCAATAGGAAGCAGGACCGGACCTGGGGGCTTGAAGCAGATTGTAGACCTTGACTTCCGAAGGGCGCACAGTAAAGCAACTGACTCTGGCTCTTCTTGAGGTTTCACTTCAGTAGGGGGCCCTAATCTCTTCCACTTCTATTTTGAAATATGTGAACTCATCACCCGGAGAGACAGGTGTGGGGTTGACTTCTATTTGAGACTAGACGCTGGCAGTGGTTGTCTCCATGGCTGGTAATGAGGCTTGAACTGGCATGGGCTCCCTAGTCCTGAGATGGTCCAGGTGTTTCCTGACAATTTTGCCCTGCACTTGGACCTTATAAGATGCAGGCCTGGGGACCAAACTGAGGCCATCCCCGAAGTTCCTCATGTGGACTGAGTCATTGGTTTTGAATATTCTGTCTGTCCTTACAGAAGCTTAGTTCTTCCTTTGGATTTCTTTTTGGGACTCCACCCTCTTCATCAGGCTTGGGAAAAGTAAGCTTACTCATGTCCGAAGCCCCTGCCCAATTAATAATTCCACTGGGGCAATTTCTGCTGTTGTGTAAGGTGTTGTCCTTTAGTCGAATAAAAATCGTGCTAATTTGGTCTCTATGAATGCTGCAGGTTGCTTCTTCATGCCGAGCTTAAAAGTCTGCACTGCTCATTCAGCCAACCCACTTACTGACGGGTGATAGGGTGCTGTCCTAATGTGTTTGATTCCATTGGAAAGCATGAAGGTCTGAAACTTACTGCCAGTAAAGGCAGTGTCATTGTCATAGGCCAGGACACCAGGTATCTCATCCTTGTTGCCAATGTAATATTCTTACCGAGGCCAATCTTGCATAACCTATCATCCTTTTATTTACAGTGATACCTGAACGCCTTTCAATGGCTACAGTGTGCAGCTCAGTCCTGACTCTATCGACTGTCAGCCTGAGTGAAGCCAATTGGTTTTAAACCTCTCGCTGATTCTTCCCCATTGGGCAAGCCTCCATTTGCCTAATACGGAAGCTCACATTCAACAAGGCCAACGGGGAGATCTATGATCCCCGATGGCCATCATAACAGCTGGGCTCCCCCAAATTTATTGAGGCATCCAAGCTTCAACTTCAAAAGGCCATAGGTTGCTTGATGACAGCTGTTGAATGACAGTGCGCGTATGCATCCTCTGCTTAAGTGTTGTGATAGAGCACTGGGCTGGGATTTTACAGCCTCGCTCATCCTAAAACTGGAAAATCCCGCCCAAGGTCAACAAATCTTTCCATGGTCCGCCCCTCCCTTGCTCTGATTCCCTTGGCAGGTGGGCCGGAAACACGCCAGTCAAAAGTCATGACTTCAGTGGATATCCTTTGTCTCCCAGGACCCAGCCATTAAGGCACTCAGGGGCCTGAAGAACTAAGGCAATAGGAACTAAGGATGTTGAAGTCATGGCACCTTCTTGGAAAATATGCGCACACCTGGATGATCCATTCATGGGTGTCACAGACAAATTGAACATTTAGGGAAAAGATCACAAAGATACCTGGCTGCTCTTAAAAGAAAGGTGGCTCCAGAAAGATGTAGAGAGATGCAGGCTCATAGTGTACTGCATGGGCCAATTGGATTTGTGCCATGGGATATGAGTATAATCAATGACTTCCTGTACCTGAGGAAAGCCAGGCATGGCTCCAAAGCTGACAACCCTCTCAGCCTGACTGGCCTGATCCATTGTGAACTTGATACATTGGCTAACCTGTCAGTAGATGGCATCCATGTCCTCCGTTAGGCAGCAATGAGCTGCTGATTGAAAGATATCCGATAAGTCTCCAGAAGATTCCTGGAATAGGCCACAGCTGAAAATGTTGAGTGCAAACTGCATCTTTAAAGATACTGAGTGTCTGCAACTTCCCATTGCCATCAACTTCTGCTCCAGCATTCTCCAGAGCTCCACGACTGCCTGGAGAGATACAGTCTTCACAAATATTGATGCAAGGACATCTCTGTCAACCTCTGATGGTACACACATTAAACTGGGTTGTAATTTTTGTGACCTTGAGCCTACCCTCTTGCTCCCATGTGCACTTCACATCCAATGACCTACTGGAGTTCCTCTGACCACTGCACAATCACGCCATGAATCTACAGCTCCATCTCTAAGCCACTTTACTGGAGAAGTCATGGAATCCCTACATTGCAGAAGGAGGCTATTTGGCCCAGCTAGTCAACACCGACTCTCTCATAGAGCATCTTACTCAGGCCCACACCCCACCCTATCCCCGTAACCCCACATACTTACCCTGCTAATCCATCTAACCTAAATATTTTTGTACACCAAGGGGCAATTTACGATGGCCAAGCTACCTAACCTGCACATCTTTGAGCTGAGGAAGGAAAGAGGAGACCCACTTACAAACAGGGAGAATATACAAACTCCACACTGACAGTAGCACAAGGCCGGAGTCAAACCAGAGTCTTTGGCACAGTGAAGCAGCAGTGCTAACCACTATGCCAGCGTGCCGCCCATAAAGTCAAACTATGAAAGCACTGGCAAGAAAGTCAAATGAAGCTTCCATTGTGATGAACCTCTCAAGAAACTTGTCCTGCTATATTTGTTTCTATGTACATGGAAGAACCTTTCATTAACCAGCACTTCACTTTGGCCTCACTCTCTGCAGTGTCTCCAAATTTAATAATGTCACTTCTGGAAGACACAGCTGCAGATCGCTTCAAAGTCTGGCCGCCAGAACCCTGCACAACTGTTCAGAACTCACCATCTTAAGAAGGTGAGACTCAGAGCCTCCATACATTCTGTGCACCGTTCATTACATTGGAAAAAAATGGTAGGACAATATCTGGCAACTGGATATTTAATAACTTTAATTACCTGCCCATCACTGATGTGTGCTCCATTCCACCACACATCTCATCAAATTGGTTGGCAATGGGAAGATGTCAGGGAACTGTCCGATGTAGACCCATGCCATTTTACCAGACCCATTCTTCATTCCTACCACCACAGAGCTGATAACTCTCTTTCTCTCTCCATTGATGTTGCCAGACCAGCTGTTTAGATGCAGAAGTTGAATTACTCTCTTTCTCCCTCCAAAAAAAAAACATATGCATGTTGGTATTGGGAAAATATTGCCATAGCAATCTGACAGTGGACAGACCAGAATCTATTTCTGAATATAATAATCCTATTATGTGAGAAGAAAAAGCTATAAAAAAAACACATCTACAACAAAGAACCCATGATTGTTACTTTTAATTAGCACCAGCAGCTCCCAAGACAGATTGATCTTTCAACATAAGGAGAAGAAGTAGCACTAGACAATTAATGGAGCTGGAACAGACAGACTGTCCCACGTAAACCATACAATTAATAGCATGCAGAAAACAGCAGCTCTGTGCAATTCAATTCAGTCTGCTCCAACCGCTGGGGAAACAGAGTCAGACATCAACACTTTGATCCTCATTCAGAGCTCCAATGAGCAAAGATAGTCGCTGGAAATTGGCAGCTGCTAGTACATGATAGGCTTGTGGCATTGCTAAACAAGCTTTCATCAGGAACAGGCAAATGTTGTGCAGCTGTAGGGATAATTCTTCTCTCAGGTTGAAGTCGTTCTGCTGCTTGGGGAGGTGTAAAAAAAAATGTTGATTCTTTCATCTCTACCTGAAACTTAGTGAATGGAGCACAGAGTAGAGTATTCTCTCAGAGCAGTGTTTGTTTTTATTGGTACCTCTCAGTAGTTTATTTCTAAACAAAAAGCCAATTCAAATTAGGTCCAATCATTGTCCCCCACCTGCGGGACAAACCAGATCCAAGCTGACAAGACAAGGGAAGAGATTCTCCGCTCCCCCCCTCCCCCGCCGCAGCCATGTATTTTCTGCCAGCAGGAAGTAGAACAAGAACAAAGAACAAAGAAAATTACAGCACAGGCACAGGCCCTTAGGCCCTCCAAACCTGCACCGACCATACTGCCCGACTTAACTAAAACTGCCAACCCTTCCGGGACCATATCCCTCTATTCCCATCCTATTCATGTATTTGTCAAGGTGCCCCTTAAAAGTCACTACCATATTTGCTTCCACTACCTCCCCCGGCAACGAGTTCCAGGCACCCACCACCCTCTGTGTAAAAAATCTGCCTCGTACATCTCCTTTAAATCTTGCTCCTCGCACCTTAAACCTATGCCCCCTAGTAATTGACTCTTCCACCCTGGGAAAAAGCTTCTGACTATCCACTCTCTCCATGCCTCTCATAATCTTGTAAACTTCGATCAGGTCGCCCCTCAATCTCCGTCGTTCCAGTGAGAACAAACCAAATTTCTCCAACCTCTCCTCATAGCTAATGCCCTCCATACCAGGCAACATCCTGGTAAATCTGTCATGTTGTCTGCTGGCAACAGGATTTTCTGGTCCTGCCAGTATCATTGAGAATTCCCATTGATGTCACCCCTTGTCAGCGGGAAACCCATGGGCAGAGTTGTGCTGCCAGTGGAACCGGAGCATCATGCCAGTGTGAACGGCCGGAGAATTCCAGCCAAGATGTTGCATCCCATCATGGGTTTGATCAATCAAGATCCGAGTGGACAGGATGACGCACTGCATCCCCTCCCGGGCTTGATCTAACGCTTCATCTTAGCTAAAAGGTGAAGATGGCTTTGAAAAATTGCATCAGCTAAAGCCTCGGCAACAACACCTCCTCCACAAGGCTGTGGATCAGCAACAACACCTCCCCCACAAGGCTGTGTCCTCAACCCCCTATTATACTCCTTATACACCTATGACTGTGTGGCCAAATTCCCCTCCAACTCGATTTTCAAATTTGCTGATGACACCAACCAAGTGGGTCGGACCTCAAACAAAGATGAAACGGAATACAACAAAGAGATGGAGAATCTGGTGAACTCGTATGACGACAATAATCTCTCCCTCAATGTCAACAAAACGAAAGAGATTGTCATCAACTTCAGGAAGCGTAGCAGAGGACATGCCCCTGTATAAATCAATGGGGATGAAGTGGAAATGGTAGAGAGTTTCAAGTTTCTACGTGTCCAGATCACCAACAACTTGTCCTGGCCCCTCCACACCAACACTATAGTTAAGAAAATCCATCAACGCCTCTACTTTCTCAGTAGGCTAATGAAATTTGGCATGTCTGCTATGACTCTCACCAACTTTTACAGATGCACCACAGAAAGCATTATTTCTGGTTGTATCTCAGCTTGGTTTGGCTCCTGCTCTATCCAAGATTGCAAAAACATACAAAGGATCGTGAACAAAGCCAGTCCATCACGTAAACCAACCTCCCATCCATTGACTCTGTCTATACTTCCCACTGCCTCAGAAAAGCAGCCAGCATTATCAAGGAACTCATGCACCCCAGACATACTCTCTTCCATCTTCTTCTGTCAGGAAAAAGATACAAAAGTCTGCGGTCACGTGCCAATCGACTCAAGAACAGCTTCTTCCCTGCTACCATCAGACCTTTGAATGGTCCTACCTCATATTAAGTTGATCTTTCTCAACACCATAGCTATGACTGTAACACTACATTCTGCACCCTCTCCTTTCCTTCTCTGTGTACGGTATGCTTTGTTTGGCATGCAAGAAACAATGCTTTTCACTGTATGCTAATACATGTGACAATCATAAATTAAATAAAATTTAAAACCTCACTGGCTACCCTAATCCTTTACTCTACCCTAGCTTAGGCAAACCACGATTGGAGACATCAGCACACTCCACGTGCAATAGGCTAGCCTCGTCCCCTGCCTGATCATGGTTTCACCCCTGCCAGGTAAGTAATGTTAAGGGGCTCAAATTCGCATCTATACTTGGTTGGTTGTTGTAAGAAGTCTCACAACACCAGGTTAAAGTCCAATAGGTTTATTTGGTATCACGAGCTTTTGGAGTGCTGCTCCTTCATCAGGTGAGTGGAGAGTTGGGTTCCAAAACAGGGCACATATAGACGCAGGCTCAATTGTAAGATAATGGTCGGAATGCAAGTCTTTACAGGTAATCAAGCCTTTACAGGTACAGACATGGTGGCCTTCAAGACATACAATGACGCAGAATCACAAAGCAGAAACTGATAGCCAAGTTCCGCACGCATGAGGACGGCTTCAACCGGGATCTTGGGTTCATATCACACTATCTGTAACTTCCACCATTTGGCCTGGGCTTGCAAAATTCTACTAACTATCCTGGCTTGAGACAATTCACACCTCTTTAACCTGCGATTAAACCTCTCTCCACTCGCATTGTCTGTACCTGTAAAGACGTGATTACCTGTAAAGACTCACATTCCAACCATTATCTAGCAATTGTCTATATATGCCCTGTTTGTGAATCCAACTTTCCACTCACCTGATGAAGGAGCAGCGTTCCAAAAGCTCGTGATACCAAATAAATCTTTTGGACTTTAACCTGGTATTGTGAGACTTCTTACTGTGCCCATTCCAGTCTAATGCTGGCATCTCCACATCATGGTTGGTTGTTCTGATGGATGATCAGTATAAGTGGCGCAAATCTTCTGAAATGACATAAAGGGAGGTAAACCTCCTGGGATTTATTTTATTTATACGTTCTTAAAGTAAAGTGCAAATGACTTGAATGTGTAAGAAGCCCCTGGCATCATTGTGTGGCCGAAGATTTGGTCCATATGTCCAATTGTGTTACTAGTTCCAGAAAACTGGCAAATTGAACAAAACATCCCACATTATGAACAAACAAGAACACTGAAAATCTGAATGTTATTTCAATCATGGAATTAATGTACAGAGGAGGCCATTTGATTCAGCAGTCCTTGCTAGCTGCTTGAAAGAACTTTTCAATCAATCCCACTCGCCTGCTTTTTCTATCGTTTTCTTTCTTCAGGTATTTCTCCAAATTCATTTTGTAAGTTATTATCAAATCTGCTTTTCCCAGTTGTTTTTTCAGTGGTGAGCCTCAGACTCGGTGAGCCAAATGGCCTCCTTCTGCACTGTAGGGATTCTATTCGTGCTATCCTTGGTCTCCTTCTATTTCTCACCTAAAATATGAAGTTGTTTACTTTAGCAGGAAAAATAAAAAGGCAGAGTATTATTTAAATGGAGATCAGCTGCTACCCCAGGTGTTCCAATGTGTGAATCAAAAAATTGAGAATACAGGTACAGCGAGTAATTAAGAATGCTAATTGAGCGCTATCCTTTATTACAGGGAGAGGCGATGGCCTAGTGGTGTTATCGATCGAAAATTAATCCAGAACCTCAGCTAATGATCTGCGGGATCTGTGTTCGAATCCTACCATAGCAGATGGTGGAATTTGAATTCAATAGAAAAAAGTATCTGGAATTAATAATCTATCGATGACCATGAAACCATTGTCAGAAAAATCTATCTGGTTCACTAATGTCCTTTCGGGAAGGAAATCTGCCGTCCTACATGTGATTCCAGAGCCACAGTGGAGGGCAGTTGAGGGCAACTAGGGATGGGCAATAAATGCTGGCCCAGCCAGTGATGCCAGTGTCCCATGAATGAATAAAAAAAACTAGGACAGAGATGAAGGGAATCTTTTTCTCTCAATGCATTGTGTGACTTTGGAACTCTCTCCCTCAGAAGGCGGTGGATGGGGGGTGGGGGGGGAGGCGGGGTCACTGAATATACTTAAGGCATTGGTTGATAGATTCTTGTTAGACAAGGGAATCAAATGTTACTGGGGGAGATGGCAATGTAAAACTTGAAACACAAATAGGTCAGCCATGATCTTACCAAATAGCAAGGCAGGCTCAAGGGGTTGAATGGCCTACTTCTGCTCCTATTTTGTTTGTTCATATGTATCTGCTGTCCCTGAGTGACACCATCTGAAGACACAGCACCAGTTTCTAACAACTCCCAGCTTTACTGCTGAAGTCCCCATTGGATCCCATGCTGACTCTCTGATATTAATGGCCTCTTGCCACAAGAGGAAATTTTCTGTCTGTGTCCTCCCGAATAAAAGTTTTCATAGTGTTGTGAAGTCATGTTTTATATTGAAAATAACTTTATATCTTCACTGTCAAGAAAATACTGAGTTTTAAAAAGACTAAAAATATCAACTGCTAAGATGGCCATCTAGAGTCAGATGGCTTTAATGATTACAATACATGCTCAATTACCTCAAGTCTCTGTAAAGTTCTTAATTTAAAAAACTCTGTGTGGGTACTCTCCCTTGAAAGGACATGCTGGAGACAAAACCACTTGAGAAATTTACAGCATCTGTTGTCTGTACTTAAATGCAAAGTACATGGACTCCCAGGTTCGCTGTCTCTGAGCTCGGTACTTAACAAAGAGAGGTACAGTGAAACCAATTTATCATAAGCGGGCATGAACAAACATCATGGGGGCAACTCTCTGGCCTGCCCCGCTGCTTCAGCAATGCGATTGGCTGGGATACATCAGCGGAGGCTGTTTCGCGGGCTTCCCGCTGGGTGCCATGGCTTCCACGAGTCTTGCAGGCAAAGATTTCCAGCGTAATTAGCTCAAAGCCGGAATTGGCGCAGAGCTGATTCGCATATGGAAATCGGCATTTACATCCGATTAGCAGGCACGGGACTGAGGTCTCTGGGCCCGCTCGTGTCTCCCCTGTCACCAGCAGTGGTTCGCTCCAGCGGGGTTTACTATTGTTCCCCACTAACGGGGAACAGGCAGCCGACCCCGCTGGAGGGAAGAGAGGCCAGTGAGGCCCCCCCAGGAGGGCTTGGTAAGGGGGGGTTGCCCTTTGGGCAGTGCCAGCCTGCCTGATACCCTGGCGCTGCCCAAGGAGCAAACTGGCCCTACCCAAAGGGCATCGGGAAGTGTCAAGGGGGTAGAGCCAAAAGGAGTGGGGTCTATTGGGGGTGGGGCCTGTTGGAGGGTGATTGGTTGGGGGAGGGGAACTCGTGCCACTCTGCCAGATGATTGCAGGAATAGGCAGGGAGGACAGTGATCAGGGCTGGCCATCCGGGTGGGTGTTGGCGGGGGGGTGGGGGGGGGGGGGACATCAGGGCTGCCGGGGTTTGGGGGGTTGGGGCTGCCAATGGGGGGAGGGGGGGGATTGGGACTGCTGGAAGAGGGGAGGGTAGGGGATGGGAGGGAGTGGTTCAGGGAGATTGGGGCTGCCTGGGATGGTGGGGGGGGGAAATCGGAGCTGGCCCAGGGAAGACCGAGGGGCCAGCAATAAGGGATCTTGTGGGGCTGGCCAGCGATCGGAGGCCAGCGATCTGGAGGCTAGCAATGTGGGGCCGCTGCGGAGGCTCCGATCTCTGCGCTGACAGATCAATGCATGCGCAGTGACCTGCTCAGCGCTATGCTGCTGGCCTCTCGGACGGGAATGGGCCCTGACCCCTGATTTTCAGAGTGAATCACGCTGAGGCACTCTGTGATGCACAGATTGTTAGAGGTTCATTTTAGAAATCACACTAAAATAGCTCATGGGATTTACTCCCATTTTCCTGCAAATTGGGGACTTAGAATATTTTTGGGAGAATCCCGGCCCATGCATTCCCCATTGTGTAGCATTGGCTTGTAACTTCAAATCATGTGTGTGGTCACATGAACAAAAGTGACCTCAGAAAACAAATCTTATTACTCAAAGAATCAGAAATAAACACGCCTGTCTGGGAACCAACAGCACAGAAGAGCTAAAGGATGGAGATCCCAAGTAGACACCCTCTCAATCTCCCTCTCTCTCTCTCCATCCACCTGCAAACTCAAACCCTGTCTGCTCTTTGATGACCCACATGCTGCAGGCAGCAATTTTAAAAGAAAATCAACCCAGCAGCTGTCAAATCTGGAAGACATGGATACATTGGCCATCAACATCTTAAAGCTACCTCGCCCTCCTGGAAACGTTCAAGTCATCAATCCATAATACCCATACAACTTCAACTTGTATCAGATTCTAAAAAGCCTATTTAATCTACTGTTCCACTCTATATCTCACTGGTTTGTGTGTGTGTGTGTGTGTGTGTGTGTGTGTGTGTGTGTGTGTGTGTGTGTGTGTGTGTGTGTGCGTTTGTGTGTGTGTGTGAATTCCAAGTGTATGTGCATATGAATGTTGGAGTATTTTTTATTGGTTGGAACTTTCTAACCGTTCATGCCGCCTGGATCTTCTGGTTCCGCCAATGGCATACCCCTGCGGCGGGTTTCCCAGTTTTGAGGGGTGCATTCAATGGGAAACCCTATTGACAACAGCAGGACCAAAAGATCCCATCACCGGCCAACGGTGGGCCACTTCCCACTGCCGCAAAGCACACGGCAGGTTGCATAGTAAAGGCCCCCATTGTTTTACTGAGAATAGGTAAAGCACAATAAATATAATGCCTTTTTTTTTAAAGACTCAAAAAAACCTCTGAGTATGTCTGTCCTTTCCATGTAAGGCATTTAACCAGTTTAACACACGTCAAACTGGCCAGTATATCCTTTAAGTAAACCTGTTCTGGTGAAACAAGGTATGGGAAAAGAGTGGAGCTATGCAAGGTGACACAGTGGTGAGCACTGCTGCCTCACAAGGCCATGGACCTGGGTTCGATTCCTGGCTTGGGTCACTGTCTATGCGGAGTCTGCACATTCTCCCCGTGTCTGCATGGGTTCCTTCCAGGAGCTCTGGTTTCCTCCCACAGTCAAAAAGACATGCTGGTTAGATGCATTGGCCATGCTAAATTCTCCCTCAGTGTATCCATACAGATGCCTGAGTGTGGCAACTAGGGAATTTTCACAGTGATTTCATTGCAGTGTTAATGTAACCCTACTTGCGACTAATAAATGAACATAGGAATTAGGAGCAGAAGTAGGCAAATTCAGCTCTTCGAGCCTAGTCTGCCATTCAATCAGATCATGGCTGATCTTAACAATTTTAAATACTTCTATTAGAACATAGAACATAGAAAAAAATACAGCACAAACAGGCCCTTCGGCCCTCAAGTTGCGCCGGTCATGTCCCTACCTACCTAGGTCACCCCTCAGCCTTCATTTTTCAATTGAAAAGACTCCCAGCCTGTCAATCCTTTCCTGATACTTGCACCCCTCCTCACCCCTGAGGTAAATCACCTCTGTCTTTACATCCTTTTCATAATATGTTGACAAGAACTGCACAAAGCACTCCAAATGGAGTCTATCTGAAGTTCTATACACGTTTTGCATAACTTCCTTTAGTTTTCAATTCTATCAATCTGGAAATAAAGGCGAGTGCCTGTTTTTTTTTTCTCATGGCCTTGCTAACCTTTGGCACAACTTTTTGTGATTGGATTATTTGTAAACTGAGATAGCTCTGTTCTTCTACCATATACGGATTTGCAGCTTCCGAGTAAGAAGTGACCTTCCCTATTTTTCCGACCAAAATTAACAATTGCACGTTTATTTGTGTTGAATTTCACTGGAAGTTTATGTCCTCTTTGTTGCAGTCTTCCTCAGCATTGACTATCCACCACAGATTGGTGTCATTCACAAATTTAGAAATCGTACTTTTGATTCCAAAGTCCAAATTGTGAATGCAATTTCTGAAGAGCAGCATTCCCAGAACTGATCCTTGTGGAACACTACTTTCCATCTTCTGCCACTCTGAATAACGACCCTTTGATTTCTATCTTGATGCCAACTGACAATCCATTCCACACTTGCCTCCTACTGCACATTGGCTAATCATATCAATTAATCTATTATGCAGCATTTTACTGAAGGTCTTTTGGAAATTTAGTTAAATTATATCTACTGTATTATCATTGTCTACTCTCTCTGTTACCTGCTCAAAAACATTCCGTAAGGGCGGTCAAGCAAATTTTCCCCTTTGCAATTCATGATGATTATTTTTTATTATATTTCTCATTTCTTTATTCTCTTCTTTTGTAAGAACTCCATTATTTTTCCCATTACTGATGTTGACTGATGTTTAATTCCCTGAACATGTTCTGTCCCCCTTCTTATATATAGGAAATACTATTCACCATTAGTCCTCACTACCATTAACTATTCACCAGTCCTCTAACGCTACAATTTTTTCTAATGACTTATTAAATATGAATAGTAATACCTCTGCAATCTCTTCTTCAGATTATCCGAAATTATATGGATACAATCTATCCAGACAATGGTTTTATTCTCTTTGAGTTTTCGTTTGTTCAGTACATCATGATTTTTTTATTTAAGTGCACTGTTCTCATTGCCCAAATCATCATTGAATGGCATAGCTATCTGTTCTAACTCTGGTAAATACTACAGCAAATATTTCTGCCATCTCTCTATAGTTTTCTGTGGTCTTATCTTGTCAATTCCTTAATGGTCCGACTCCCAGCACATCATTTACTCTTTATTGCTATGTACATATAATATTTTACTTGTTGTTTTATGCTCTTTGATCATTTAATTTCATAGTTCCTCTTGCCTTCCTAATTGTTTTTTTTAACTGTTCTCCACATCTCTTCATAGTCCTTCATATCATGGAGTCTTATTCTATGTACTGAATATATATACCTCTTTCTGAACCCTCTATTTTCCTCTTATGACTTTATTCATTGATGAAGTGCCACTGATGTTTAATTTGCATTTTTCTTTCCTCCACCTCTGCTGAAAGCATTCGATTGCTTGCCATAGAGAATACCACATGTTCATAATGGTGGACAGTTCTGTTACCAACTTATGTGAGGTTCTGAAATTGACAATCTGAAGTGAACCAGGGAGTGTGTATAGATCCTTGCAGAAATCTGTGACATTACTCATAGCTTCTCTCAGGGTTGCACATACTGAGGAATTGAGGGTCTGGGCTGCGACCTTTCCTCTGCCTTGGACAGGCTGGAAGATTGCATGGATAAAGGCTTCAATCTCCTTACTGACTGGCCCTGCATGCACAGATCAGTGGGAGTGCTGAGCCATGACTTGTTGTCAGATGTGACCAAGTTGGAACATATTGCTCGCTCACAGAACAACAGTGCACCTGCACCCCACACACTCTCCTCAACCAAAGTCTACCCTGATTCCAGAAATCCCAAGTAGTCACCAGGTTAGTGCAAATTGCAGCCCATTCCTCTCTGGCTTGAACTGCTAGTGATCATTGATCCTGGGGGTCTCAAGTTCCCTCATCTAAGGCACAGTAGCCTTCCCAATTGCATACTGAAGCCACTGGGGAACAGCTTGTAGTAGAACCAGCACAGGTAAGAAAATAAGATATGACAGACATTATAAGCTCACACCTGGTGATATGTAATGCGTAAATAAGACAGAAAGGAGACGTGTTCAGATCGTCCCTTGCATAACCTCAAGACATTCCAAAGTGCTTTACAAATGATGAAGTATTTCTTAAGCATAGTCACTGCTGCATTATGCTGGGAATGTGACAGACAATTTTGAACATAGCAAGGTTCCACAAACCTTAACGTGATAATGACAAGATAATTGTTTTAGTGACATTGCTTGTGAGATAGAGAACGGAATGTGGATGAAATAAATTGCATTCTCCACTCTTGTCTTGTGGCAACAACAGCAGTGATGGACATTAAAACTGCATGTTAGCGAGCAAGGTTGAATCACAAAGACCCTTTCCTCGACTGAATCTAGTCCCTGTTTTCCCATCTAAAAATAAAATGAAATTGCTAATAACATTCTTCAAAAAAAAGCTGCTTCTTAAGCTTCTGGTAAGATGTCCTTAATGAGTTTTCAGACAACGATGCAGCAGTTTCACCCTGGGGAAAATTAAAACAACCATGTAGTAATTAGTTCACCCACTCAGCTGGAGTCAATTCAATGACGGAGCTAAACACTTTCAACATGGATTTTGAAGCATTTATTATGTTGACAGGTTCAGGGCAGCAGTTGGTGGCAGAAGACTATTCAGGAGTGCAGATTTCACCAGAGACCCCACCAACTACCATCATTTTTTTTAAAGATGTGAAAGCCTGCAATGCTATCAGCTGAACAGTGCTGGGTTCACAGGCGTGATGAAAATGAACATTTTGTACCTGCCATGAAGGACCAATGCACTGCTCATCTGTGTATGCCACTTTCATGCAAGGGAAGTCATGGATCTGTGGGTTTAAGTGCATAAAATCATGAAGGATGGAACTAATCAACAAAATAAGTATAATTTCCAAACAACCTATGCAATTTTCAAAAGTGGAGTTGCGGTTCGCTGTTTTTTTTTGTTTCTGATTTTAAAATAACAGGCTTTTCGCAGAAGAGCGAATACTTTGATTATAATTTCATGGATCTATAAATCAGCCTTTAAAAAGTTGCAAATAACCATGAACTGAGCTGTTTAAATTCACTGGTCCACTTAACTTCTATAGTCTTTCGTTCTCCAGAGACGGATTAACATTCTTGCCCGTTACTTGATTAGTTCAGTGTCTGTTAAACCACTCGAGAGGCATGAAAGCAGCTTCGTAGCAGGAGAGGTCTGATTAGCTAGATTTCAGCTGGTAGGGCTAATTTAATCCAATAGAACTAATTCATTTAACTGAAACTGAAGAAATCAAGTATTCCTTTCCAAAATAAACAAACAAACAAACGCGAGGATGAACACCCGAGCTTCTCACAGTGGGAAGCACATCCCATAGAGCATTCGAGGCAAGCCTCGTGAAGGGAACCAGCCTGTTAGATAGACAAGGAGTGAGATGAATCGTGAACTAAGACATGCAAGGTCAGGAGGAAATCTTCTGTTTCAGCCCACGGATTAAACGCTGGATCAAGAGAGCAGGGAAACCAGTTTCTCTCATCTGAAATCAAAATAAATTTGCTTGCATGTTTGAATACCAAGGGCTTTGTCCCTGACATCTTTCATTATCACAAAAAATATAAAATATTTTTTAAAAAGGGGCATTTACCTGAGAACACAGCATCTTCCCCCTTGCCAGCACAACTCACTGCTTCATTCATCTTCTGTACATATGTACATCCATTATTTCCACAAGAAATCATTAAACATTGGAGTCAATTCCAGTGAATCAAGCTGCATAATCAGTCCTGAGATGCTTCTGTTGCAAGAGTTATTTAGTTGAAGCTGTGCCGATCAAATATACCAATTTGTATCAACCACACTTCTGTCTGAGAACTGAAATGATTGCTTGCATTGAATTTTGTTTAATTTCTGTATTGCTGGCAAGAACCCTAAAAACTTTTATTTATGTGTGAATGAGAGGACACATCTTCATTCTAGCTGTGAATTTAAACAGCTAATATGTAAAGATTGATCTGTTGAAAGGTAAATAAATGTTAGAAGTGGCTTTGTAGAGTTTTCTTTAAATAAGTGACTCAGCTACAGGGGTTTTTGACATGGATTCTAATCAGTAACGCATGACAAGTTCTTCAGAACAAAGTGATGGAAGGGCTTGTCGACAGTGCTATCAAGCAGCACTTAGTCAGAAATAACCTGCTCACTCACGCTCATTTTGCGTTCCGTCAAGGCCACTTAGTTCCTGGCCTCATTACTGTCTTCGTGCAAATATGGACAAAAGAGCTGAACTCACGAGGTGAGGTATTTTTATTTAATCCATTCAAGGGATGTGGGCTTCGTTGGCTAGGTCAGCATTCATTGTCCATTGGTAATTGCCCTTGAGAAGGCTGAATGAGCTGCCTTCTTGAACTGCTTCAATCCATGTGGTGCAGTTATAACCACGATGCTGTTAGGGAGGGAGTTCCAGGATTTTGACTCAGCGACAGTGAAGGAATGGTGATATATTTCCAAGTCAGGATGGTGAGGGAGTTGGAGGAGAGCTGCTAGGTGTTCCCATGTATCTGCTGCCCTTGTCATTCTAGATGGCAGTGGTCTTGTGTTTGGAAAGTGCTGCCTAAGGAGCCCTGAAGAGTTTCATCAGTGCATCTTGGAGATGGTACACATGGCTGCCACTGTCCATCCGTGGTAGAGAGAATTAATGTTTGTGGAAGGGAGGCCAATCAAGCAGGATGCTTTGTCCTGGATGGTGTCAGAGCTGCACTCATCCAAGAAAGTGGAGAGTATCCCATCACACTCTTGGTTTGTGCCTTGTAGATTGGGAGTCAGGCTTTGGAGAGGCAAGAGATGAGTTACTCACTGCAGATTCCGAGGCTCTATCCTGCTTTTGTGGCTACATTGTTTATTTGGCTAACCCAAATTATATTCTAGTCAATGGTAATTCCCAGGATGTTGATGGTGGGGCTCCATGATGGTAATACTATTGAATGTCAAGGGGTGATGGTTAGATTCTCTCTTGTTGGAGATGGTCACTGATTGACACTTGTGTGGCGCGAATGTTGCTTGCCACTTCTCAACCAAAGCCAGGCTGCCATCCAGATCTCTATGCACTTAGACATGGGCTGCTTCAATATCTGAGGAGCTGCAAATGATGCTGAACATTGTGCAGTCATCAGTGAACAACCCCACTTCTGACCTGATGTTGGAAGGGAGGTCATAGATGAAGCAACTAAAGATGGCTGGGCCTAGAACACCACCATGAGGAACTCATAGAAACCATAGAAACCCTACAGTACAGAAAGAGGCCATTCGGCCCATCGAGTCTGCACCGACCACAATCCCACCCAGGCCCTACCCCCATATCCCTACATATTTTACCCACTAATCCCTCTAACCTACACATCTCAGGACACTAAGGGGCAATTTTAGCATGGCCAATCAACCTAACCCACACATCTTTGGACTGTGGGAGGAAACCAGAGCACCCGGAGGAAACCCACGCAGACACGAGGAGAACGTGCAAACTCCACACAGACGGTGACCCAAGCCTGGAATTGAACCCAGGTCCCTGGAGCTGTGCAGCAGCAGTGCTAACCACTGTGCTACCGTGCCGCCCGTATAGAACTCATACAGTGATGACCTGAAGTTGAGATGACTAGCTTCCAGCAACTATAACAATCTTCCTGATTCCAACAGTAGACGGCTTTCTCCCTGATTCCCATTGACTCCAGTTTTGCTCGGGCTCCTTGATGCCACACTTGGTCAAATGCTGCCTAGATGCCAAGGGTAGTCACCACACCTCCGATATTAACCTCTTTTGTTCATGTTTGACCCAAGACTGTAATGGGGTCAGGAGCTGAGTGGTGCTGTTGGAATCCAAACTGACCATCAGTGAGTAAGTTATTGCTAAGCAAGTGCCACTTGATAGTACTTGATGACCCCTTCTGTCACTTTGCTGATGATCAAGACTAGACTGATAGGTAGTTGGCCAGGTTGGATATGTCCTGCCTTCAGTGTACAGAGCATAGCTGGGCAATTTTCCACATTGCTGGATCGATGTCAGTGTTGTAGCCATATGGGAACAGCTTGGCTAGATGTGTGACATGTTCTGGCATACAAGTCTTTAGTACTATTGCTAGAATATTGTCAGGGCATATTGACTTTGCAGTATGAGTGCCTTCAGCTGTTTCTTTATTTCACATAGAACATAGAACATTACAGCGCAGCACAGGCCCTTCGGCCCTCGATGCTGCGCTGACCAGTGAAACCAATCTAAAACCCATCTAACCTACACTATTCCAATATCATCCATATGTTTATCCAATGACCATTTAAATGCCCTTAATGTTGGCGAGTCCACTACTGCTGCAGGCAGGGCATTCCACGCCCTTACTACTCTCTGAGTGAAGAACCTACCTCTGACATCTGTCCTAAATCTATCACCCCTCAATTTAAAGCTATGTCCCCTCGTGCTAGCTATCACCATCCGAGGAAAAAGGCTCTCACTGTCCACCTTATCCAATCCTCTGATCATCTTATATGTCTCTATTAAGTCACCTCTTAACCTTCTTCTCTCTAACGAAAACAACCTCAAGTCCTTCAGCCTTTCCTCATAAGACCTTCCCACCATACCAGGCAACATCCTGGTAAATCTCCTCTGCACCCTTTCCAATGCTTCCACATCTTTCCTATAATGCGGTGACCAGAATTGTACGCAATACTCCAAGTGCAGCCGCACCAGAGTTTTGTACAGCTGCAACATGACCTCCTGGCTACGAAACTCAATCCCTCTACCAATAAAAGCTAACACTCCGTACACCTTCTTAACAACCCTATCAACCTGGGTGCCAACTTTCAAGGATCTATGCACATGGACACCGAGATCTCTCTGTTCATCCACACTACCAAGTATCTTACCATTAGCCCAGTACTCTGTAATCCTGTTACTCCTTCCAAAGTGAATCACCTCACACTTTTCCGCATTGAACTCCATTTGCCACCTTTCAGCCCAGCTCTGCAGCTTATCTATGTCCCTCTGTAACCTGCAACAACCTTCCGCACTGTCCACAACTCCACCGACTTTAGTGTCATCTGCAAATTTACTAACCCATCCTTCTACGCCCTAATCCAGGTCATTTATAAAAATGACAAACAGCAGTGGCCCCAAAACAGATCCTTGTGGTACACCACTAGTAACTGAACTCCAGGATGAACATTTCCCATCAACCACCACCCTCTGTCTTCTTACAGCTAGCCAATTTCTGATCCAAACCGCTAAATCACCCTCAATCCCATGCCTCCATATCTTCTGCAATAGCTTACCGTGGGGAACCTTATCAAACGCTTTACTGAAATCCATATACACCACATCAACTGCTTTACCCTCATCCACCTCTTTGGTTTGTGAGGCACGACCTACCCTTCACAAAACCGTGCTGACTATCCCTAATCAAATTATTCCTTTCTAGATGATTATAAATCCTATCTCTTATAATCCTTTCCAAAACTTTGCCCACATCAGAAGTAAGGCTCACTGGTCTATAATTACCAGGTTTGTCTCTACTCCCCTTCTTGAACAAGGGGACAACATTTGCTATCCTCCAGTCTTCTGGCACTATTCCTGTCGACAATGATGACATAAAGATCAAAGCCAAAGGCTCTGCAATTTCCTCCCGAGCCTCCCAGAGAATCCTGGGATAAATCCCATCTGTCCCAGGGGATGTAGCTGTTTTCACACTTTCCAGAATTGCGAACACCTCCTCCTTATTAACCTCAATCCTGTCTCGTCCAATAGCCTGTATCTCAGTATTCTCCTCGACAACATTGTCTTTTTCCTCCGTGAATACTGACAAAAAATATTCATTTAGCGCCTCTCCTATCTCTTCAGGCTCCACGCACAACTACTGCCCTTTACTGGCCCTAACCTTACCCCAGTCATTCTTTTATTCCTGACATACCTATAGAAAGCTTTAGGGTTTTCCTTGATCCTCCCTGCCAAAGACTTCTCATGTCCCCTCCTGGCTTTTCTTAACTCTCTCTTTAGGTCCTTCCTGGCTAACTTGTAACTCTCAAGCGCCCTAACTGAGCCTTCACGTCTCATCTTTACATAAGTCTCCTTCTTCCTCTTCACAAGAGATTCAACTTCTTTAGTAAACCATAGTTCCCTCACTCGACCACTTCCTCCCTGCCTGACAGATACATACTTATCAAGGACACCCAGTAGCTGTTCCTTGAACAAGCTCCACATTTCAATTGTGCCCATCCCCTGCAGTTTCCTTCCCCAACCTATGCATCCTAAATCTTGCCTAATCGCATCATAATTTCCTTTCCCCCAGCTATAACTCTTGCCCTTCTGTATCTACCTATTCCTTTTCATCACTAAAGTAAACGTAACCAAATTGTGGTCACTATCACCAAAGTGCTCACCTACCTCCAAATCTAATACCTGGTCTGGTTCATTACCCAGTACCAAATCCAATGTGGCCTCACCTCTTGTTGGCCTATCTACATACTGTATCAGGAAACCCTCCTGCACACATTGGACAAAAACTGACCCATCTAAAGTACTTGAACTTTAGCTTTTCCAGTCAATATTTGCAAAGTTAAAGTCCCCCATAACAACTACCCTGTTACTTTCGCTCCTATCCAGAATCATCTTTGCAATCCTTTCCTCGACATCTCTGGAACTTTTCGGAGGCCTATAGAAAACTCCCAACAGGGTGACCTCTCCTTTCCTGTTTCTAACCTCAGCCCATACTACCTCAGTAGACGAGTCCTCATCAAACATCCTTTCTGCCACCGTAATACTATCCTTGATTAACAATGCCTCACCTCCACCTCTTTTACCACCTTCCCTGCTCTTACTGAAACATCTAAACCCCGGAACCTGCAACAACTATTCCTGTCCCTGCTCTATCCATGTCTCCGAGATGGCCACAACATCGAAGTCCCAGGTACCAACCCATGCTGCAAGTTCACCCACCTTATTCCGGATGCTCCTGGCGTTGAAGTATATACACTTCAAACCACCTTCCTGCCTGCCAGTACACTCCCGTGACGCTGAAACCTTATCCATGACCTCACTACACTCAACCTCCTGTACACTGGATCTATAATTCAGGTTCCCATCCCCCTGCTGAATTAGTTTAAACCCTCCCGAAGAGCATTAGCAAATTTCCCCCCCAAGGATATTGGTACCCCTCTGGTTCAGTGTAGACCATCCCGTTTGTAGAGGTCCCACCTACCCCAGAATGAGCCCCAATTGTTCAGGTATCTGAATCCCTCCCTCCTGCACCATCCCTGAAGCCACGTGTTCAATTGCTCTCTCTCCCTATTCCTCTCCTCACTATCACGTGGCATGGGTAACAAACCAGAGATAACAACTCTGTTTGTTCTGGCCCTAAGCTTCCACCCTAACTCCCTGAATTTCTGCCTTACATCTCCATCCCTTTTCCTACCTATGTCTTGGGTGCCGATGTGAACCACGACTTGGGGCTGTTCCCCCTCCCCTTTAAGGATCCCGAAAACATGATCCGAGACATCACAGACCCTGGCACCTGGGAGGCAACACACCAACCGCGAGTCCCTCTCGTTCCCACAGAATCTCCTATCTATCCCCCTAACTATGGAGTCCCCAATGACTAATGCTCTACTCCTCTCCCCCCTTTCCCTTCTCAACAACAAGGACAGACTCTGTGCCAGAGACCTGTACCCCATGGCTTACCTCTGTTAAGTCATCCCCCCCCAACAGTATCCAAAATGGAATAGTTGTTCTACAGAGGAACAGGGGGTCCAGGGGATCGCTGCTCTGACTGCTTCTTACCCCTTCTAGCCGTCACCCACGTATCATAATTTCTCGGAGTAACTACCTCCCTGTAGCTTCTACCTATAGCTGCCTCTGCCTCCCGAATGATCCTGAGTTCATCCAGTTCCAGCTCCAGATCCCTAACACGGTCTTCAAGGAGCTGGAATTGGGTGCACTTCCTGCAGGTGTACTCAGCCGGGACACTGGTGCCCCTCACCTCAAACATCCCACAGGAGGAACATTGCACTGCCTGCACTGACATCCCTGCTACTTCCCTTACTTAGAAACGAAAGAGAGAGGGAAAAAAAGCTTACCTGCTCTCACTCCGAGTCTTTGTTTTTAGGATAGAGGAGGGGGGAGGGTGGGGGACTCTACACGTGTAGAGTCTCGGGTTACCTCCCCGTTCAAATTTATTGGGCAAAATAAAAACCTTCCCAGGCCTCCCCGCGGCCTACTTCCAGTTTCCTGTTTAACTGAAAAAAAACTCCGCTAAAAAGTAAGGTAAAAAAAATCACTCACCCTCAGCCACTCCTGACACAAATCGCTCCCTCTCTACTTCGCTCCGGTGGAACAATGAGTGAACTGAACTGGGTGAAGACTGACATCTGTGATGCTGGGGACCTCCAGAGAAGACTGAGATGGATCATCTATAGGCGTGACTGCCCATGACATCAAGGCAACATTTGACTGAGTGAGGCATCAAGTAACACTTTTAAAACTGGAGTCAATAAGATTCGGGGAAAACTCGCCACACCTGGAGTCATATCTAGCACAAAGGAAGATGGTTTCTAGTTGTTGGTGGTCAGTCATCTGAGTCCTGGGGCATTGCCGTAGGAGTTCCTCAGGGTAGTGTCTTAGACTCAACTATCTTCAGCTGTTTCATCAATGATCTTCACTCCATAAGGAGATCAGAAATGGAGAAATTCCCTGATGATTGCAGAATGTTCACCACCATTCAAGACCATTAAAGACTACTCAGATACTGAACCAGTCTGTGATCATATGCAGAAAGATCTGGACAATATCTAGACTTGAGCTGATGAGTAGCAATTTACATTCATACCACACAAGTGCCAGGCAATGGCTACCTCCAGCAAGAGAGAATCTAACCATTTCCCCTTGACATGTCATGGCATTTCCATTGCTGAATCCTCCATTATCAACATCCTAGGTTTACCATTGACCAGAAACTCAACTGGACCAGCCATACAAAAATTGTGGCTTCAACAGAATTCAGCAGAGAGTGACTCACTTTCTGACTTCCCAAAGCCTGTATACAATCAACAAGGTGCAAGTCAGGAATGTGATGGAATACTCTCCACTTGCCTGGATGAGTGCAGCTCCAGCAGCATGGAAGAAGCTTGACAACATTGAGGACAAAACGGCCCGCTTGATTGGCACTACATCCACAACCTTCAACATTCACACCTTCCTCCACCAATGCGCAATGGCAGTAGTGTGTACCATCTACAAGATGCACTGCAGCATCTCACCAAAGTTCCTCCAACATCATCTTCCAAATCCATTACTGCATTACTGCTACCACCTCAAAGATCAAGGTTAGTAAATGCATGGGAACACCACCTCCTGCAAGTTCTCCTTCAAGCCGCACACTATCCTGACTTGGAACTATATCGCCGTTGCTTCACTGTCGCTGGGTCAAAATCCTTGATCTCCCTCCTGAATAGCACTGTGGATGTACCTGCAGCACACAGACTACAATGGTTCAAGAAAGTGGCTCACCATCACTTACTCAAGGGCAATTAAGGATGGCCAATACAAATGCTGGCCTAACCAGCAACACCCATGAAAGTATTTTAAAAATCTGACTCTGAAGTCGTCAGTTTATCAGGGGAATTTTGGTATGTACTATAATGCCTCACCCCTGATTTTTTTCATTGCTCTAGTGAACCAGAGCTGTTACATTTAATTTTAAAAAGGCACATCCTAATACAATGCCTGTTGAATTAAATATAACATTAAGAAAAGGTAATACTAAAACTCAATAATGAGTATTCCACTATCTGCTCTCTGCTCCAAACTCTTCTGTTGCTAGGAGAAAAGAATCCGACAGGTTTCTCAGCACACAGTAAGGTAGAATCCATAATGCAAAATTATGTTCTAATAACCATGATTCAACCTCAGCTTGATTAGAAAGCTAATCCATAACTTCATGCTAAATGTTTGTTCAGGGTACATCAGTCGGATTTTTAACAATTAAAACATTTTTACGAGAATTAAAATTAGAAATTAGGATTTTATTTAATTGATTTCCACTGCATTTTCTCAGAGCCGATGTTTGGGGAAAATACTTGTAAAGCTGACATTGATATCTTGAACAATTGTGTGTCAGTAAACCAAATTTATTTGCATCTTACAAACTCTGCAAACTTGGCAATGGAAAGATTTGCCCTTCATTGGCAACTCTGTGGAAGTGGGTTAGTTCCCTGTAACACTGATGTCTTCAATGAATAATTGAACATCTGACACTATGCATATGGCTATCATTACATAACAAGTGGCAGTCTGTGCAGTGTAATATGCATCTGCCAGACTCAAATTGTGCTGTGAATCGAGTGATAAAGAAGCTCTGCCCATACATACGTGCATCTACTCACGGAAATCCATCCCCTGGTCAGGCTGATATTTCAATGTGACTGAAAATAAGCGTTATTCCACTTTGAGGAAAGAAAGCTTCCTGAGATGGCACGTCAAACCAGGTTATTAAGTGAGTGGGATACACGACGACAGATTAAGTTTAATGTGGGGAAGTGTGAGGTTTGTACATTTCAGCAGTAAGAATAGATAAGCAGAAAAGAAGGGAAATTTCTGGATGTTGACGTGCAGAGAGACTTGTGTGCATTCATCCAAGGAACATGAGAAGTTAGCTGGCAGGTTCAGCATGCAATTAGGAAGATGCATGGTTATGTTGGCCTATACGGCAATGGGATTGGTGTACAGGAATAAGGACGTCTCATGACAATTACACAGAGATTTGGCAAGGTCACACCTGGAATACCACAGCTGGATTTCAGATTGCCCCACCCCACCCCATAACGCACCCTAGAGGTAACATTGGTTCCGAACATACCAACTTTTTAAAAGGTCTGCTCCACTGCGATAACACATTCTGAGCAGCATAAACAGGCTGAGAGTCTTAGACTATGGTGCCACAGGGAGA